>NW_024062894.1:2400000-3634043 GCF_006381635.1 Hibiscus syriacus
AAAGCATCCATCCCAGTTTGGATGTATTTGCTTGCTTGGTCTCTAAATCTATTACTATGGATTGTGATATTTTATTTTAGTTTCACTTTATATAGGCATACATATTTTACATATTATTATTTATCAACGAAATTCTTATGGGTATTAAACATATGTACTAAAATGAGTTCATTCGAGTTTTTCATATGTATATATGTTTACGTGTATGTATATGATTGTACCCTATATGTATATTATTGTTTAATGTATTCTTTGTATGGTAGGTATTTTATTTATTTATATTTTAATATGATATATTTATTAAGTATTACTATGCATTTATATGAACAAGTATATATATTTATGTAAATAAGATAAATGTTGGTCATGTTGATATTAAATACATTTATTGTTTAATTTTTACCATGTGTAGGTATACGTTATTCATTAAATACATTTTAATCAAATATATATATATATATATATATATATATATATGTGTGTGTGTGTGTGGTATTTCTTTGTTCGTTAGTGTCGATCAAATATTTTCAATGACCTTATTTGCAGAACGGACGTGAAAAGTATTACTTAATCGAAGTGGTACAATCTAATACGACGTTTGAACGAAATGAGACTTGAAATAAATTTAGTTTATTTTGCTGATTAAATTTCTTATGATTCAATGTGTTTTTATATGACAATTTAATTTATGTAGAGATCGATAGTTAATTCATATTGGATTAATTTTTTATCAATGAAGATGAAATATTCTTTTACAAATAAGAAATAGTTAAAATAAGCTTTCCCGATGGAGGATTGCGAATTTTAAGATTTCTTGTCGAAATGATTTTCTCTTTTTAAATAATTAATTTGAAGCAAATTAATAAATATCAATAAACGGATCATAGGTTAACTTTATATTCAATTCATTATTTCCACCATTACGATGGCGTGTAAGCGATACAGTATCAATTTTAGGCGTTGTGGGGGTGCTAATCATTCTCTACGCGTAACCGACTCCTGAACCCGTTTTAATTAAATATTTGGTAAATGCAGACCAGTTTTTTGTCTTAAAAATGATTTTTCTTAAAATTATTTTTAAAAGGACGTTTTTAGGTATTCGACCTACCTAACCTAAAGGTCGATGGCGACTCTATTCATTTTCATACAAATTAATTCAAAATCACCCAAAATTTTCAAATTAAAGTTGTAAATGTTATTAAAATAATAAACAATTGTTTCACCCTAAAAAATGATTATGACAAAAATGAATATTAAAAATCAATTTTAATTTAAAAAGTCAATGATTTAAAATAAAAATATATTTTGAATTTTTAATTCTTCAATGAATTTATAATTAAACAAATATTTTTCATAAAAGAAAATATATAAGAATTGAGCTTGTTAGAAAGAATAAGTCAAGAAAGGCATAATTGGCTTCCACGTTGCAGCTTTCATGCTGTCTGAATTAGGATAAAGAATCTGCTAAATACATCCAAACCCTTTCCAATTTGGTCTTTCCTTTTCTCACAACAAATGCTTGATTTCAGATCTATCAACACGTTTTAATAATATTTTTAATAAAGGTTGCCTTTATGCATACAAGCTATATCAAAGACGACAAAACAAAAGCTACGAAATTTGTTAAAATAATAAATATAACACCCCTAATAAAAAAAAGAGAATAGAAATTTGTAAAAAGTATTTGAATCATCAATTTTTCTATTAGTCTAGATAAATACAATGTAGTATCTGTTCAAAATAACTATTAACCATTTGACATTGAACGTTTATACCTCTGACATTTATGATGCTCGAATCCGGGATCTCAAGGAACAACAACAATTCATTTACTACTGAAATCACTTGATTCATGAAGAATCGTCAATCTATTTGTTTGTTTATTTTTTTAAAATATATAAATTTATGAAAAATTTAATTTAAATTATAAAGAGATTTAAAATTTTCAAAACTTTATTTTTGTAATAATATTTATTTAATTTAATTTTTTATTTAGATTTATATTATAAATAAATATTTAAAATATAATTTTTCCACATAAATTTAGTTAAAGTAACTTTCTATTTGGTCAAAATAGATATTTAAAATTTTTATTAATCAAAATAGGCATCTAAATGTTTTATTGTTCAAAATAGATACTATTAAAAAAATTTAAATAGTTGACCCATGATATTACTTAAAAAATATTTCAGACAAATAAAAATAATATATTTTAATAAAAAATACTTTAAATAATTATTTTAATCATAATTATAATTTTAAATATTAATTTAATCAAAAAATACTTTAAATGCATAAAACTTTTATTAGACTTGATAAAAATTGGAACCGAGAGGATGGGAGAATAAAAGTGCAGAAGAGAAGAGACAATGGGGACCGACAAATGCACATGCAGATCCAGGGATGAATGGACTGTCAATATCCGTACATTTTCCATGTGAAAATAAGTACATATGAACACTGTGAGTCAGTGTTATTACATTTTCTTTTTTCTTTTCCTTGAAAATAAATAAATTAAAAATTAGACAAGGAACGGTGGGATGGGAGGTGGCTTATCGGCATCTTTTGTCTGTAAACCTCAACAACAAAGATTTATATTTGGAATATATGACGTTTTTGTATTTTTCTCCACAAAATTCAACATTCTGGGTGGCTTTCTCTGGATCTTCATGCATATAATTAATTAACTAATTTCTCCTTCTTGTTATTAACTTTATTTTAATTAATCTAGAATAATTATAAGAAAAATGATTGACATTTATGGTGTTCGAATCTAAGATCTCAAATAATAACAATAATTCTTTTATCACCAAAGTTATTTGATTCGTATTAAAATCTTAAGCATTTAATTTTTAAGTGAGTGGGTGAGGATGGGATTTTATGATTGATATTTTTTCACATCTTAAGATGAGCTTTTTATTATTCGAGTATATTGTCTATAAAGATGTTTAGTATTCAGTATTAAATAGTTGAATTTTTTAAATTAAATATTATCTTATATAATAAAAAGAGATTTGGAAGGAAAAAATAGAAAATGAAAATAGAAACAATAGTTGTGGAAAAGGTAAGGTGAACCCATTTCGAGTACTCAATGGGCCATTTATGTTCATTATCTTGCAGACAATGTTAAAATAAATGTTATATATATATTAAGTTTGGAATAGTATGATTCAGCGGCGATAATGTAAATTGCTAGTGTTAGGTGGTGAAGATATTTTGATAATGGGATTCAAAAGTAATAACTTATTAGTGAAAAAGATTGTTATTTCTTTTAAAGATTTTAAATTTGAGTAATTAAACTTGTAAGGTACGTATGAGTAGCTTGGATCTGCAAAGGTTAGAAACGGAAGAAGACAAGTGGCAATAATGAGTATTTCTGTAAAAAGAAATATCATTAGCCATACACGATACATCCTTACACCATAAAAATCAAGGTTAATGCAAAATCCTCGAACCTGGTTAGGGGATACATAGATAGAGTTGGACACCCAAAGCTGCCTGTGAATATGCGGAGTGATGATCACAATGCCCTCCTGAAGACACTCAATTTTGACTTTTGTATTAATATTATATTATACAATTATATATATATAATTACTAATTTTATTATTTAAATGATACATGCCCGTTATTACAAGTCCAACAATAGTCCAAGTCAGCCCCAGGCTCAGACCACGTGCAGATCAACTCCCTAGGGTTTCCAGGAACCCTAGCGCCGCATGCTCATCCCTCGTGTCAGCGCCGTTTCCAGAACCGAGCCATCAAGTCCCCACGCCTCACGAGTCTTCACCATTCACGCCTCTCCTCCGTGCTTCTCGGCAATACACCAACAACGTGCACATTTAGAAAACAAGAACCCAGTATTAGAATTCCATTAGGACTCAAATATATAATCTAAGAATAGGTTTTTTTCCAGTATAAATAAGGGTAATCAAACTCGTTGTGGGGGGATCTTACACTGGATTCACACACGAGATCCCTGTGTAACAACTACTCACACACAATAGCCAAGAAGGTTCAAGCACTTGTCAATATTTTCGAAAAAGATAATAAAAAGGTATCGTTTTTTTACCTTGGTTTGTGTTTCATCGTTGCATGTTGATTGTTGCTGGGGTTTTCGCTCGGAAACGACCGAAAAAATGAACGGCCGATGACCATATGGGTTTTTTTTCGAGACTTGTTTTCAAGATCTACACCCCGGTAGGCCTATTTTAAAAAAAATCTTTCGGTTTTTGAAGAGGGAATTCGAAAAGCTTTTGAAAAAAGTAAATTTTTTTGGGTTTTGCCGCCGATGAACGGAGGCGAGGCGGCGATGGGTGGCCGGAAGCTGGGTTCTTGAAGAACCACGGCGGTTTGTTCTCGAGCCTCAAGAACAATCAGAGAAATGTTGAGAGGGAGGGGATCTCGCGTAGAAGAGAAGAGAGAAATGAGAAAGTTAAAACAAGTTTTGGCCTTTATACCTGGCCCGTACACGACCCGCGCGACCCGATCCATCATCAAAGGATCCGCGCGTTTTTACTCAAAAGGGGGTAAACCGCGTTTTGACTCCCTCTGTTTTAAAAAAAACATTTAATTTGGTCCCCAAATCGGTTTAATTCCCTTGGTTATCTTCTAATTCGGCCATCTAACTTTATTTTGTTTCATTTTACCCCTTTATACTTATATATATTTTTATTATATTTCGTATTTACTATTTATTTATATATATATATATATATATATATATATATTTGAATTTTTATTTGTTTACGCTATATTGTATTATATTCTTATTATATATATATATATATATATATATATATATATATATATATATACATTACCTATTTTTCATTATTTATATGTTATTTTATTATATATATACTACTCATATTTTTTTTATTTTCTTTGTTTTTACATTTTTTATTCATGTATATTTTTATTTATTTACCTGTTTATATTTTTTCTATTTTTTTTTCTTTTTCTTTATTTGAATTTTCGTATTTTTCCTTGCATATTTTATTCATATTTATTTGTATTTCATTCTTTCTTTTTGTGTACATTATATTTTATTTATTTCGTTTGTTCACCTTTTTTTTATATTCCAAATTTATTATTTTTATTATCTAACATTTTTTAACTCTTAAGGGGAATTTTCACCAATCAGAGGTAAGTAATCGGGATCTTAATTTTACCTTTAAATTTAAAATTAAAGTTTTCTTAATTAAGACAACTGGAAATTGCGTAGTACCGAATGAGCAGTTCAAGGGTGCTAACCCTTCCTTGACTGTAACCGACTCCCGAATCCGACACATCTTTGGTAAGACGCAGATCAGTTAAGAAATAGGGTATCCGATCAACCCATTTGTTTTAAAATAAATGATCGGTGGCGACTCCCAACCCAATTATTTCAAGTCGAAGCCCAATTCCGGGCCCTACCGAAATACGGTTCCGACAACATGGCGACTCTGCTGGGGACCTAGGTAAGCGAGTCAGGCTAAGGTAATTTCCAGTTGTCTTTTTAACGAAAAGGGTAAGTTTAAATTTTAAGGTAACATTTCGATCCTTATTGCTTACTTTTGATTATATTTTTCGAGTAAATAGTTGTACTAATCGTTTTCTCATGATTTCAGCTTTCCAAACATTTTTCATCTAAGGCTCTAAACCCGAGCTCCGAACCCGTTTTAAGTGGGGGTGAAAGCGACGCCTTCATGTGAATTTATTCACCGTATGGGCCTAGCAAGTAGCCTTCGGGATTCATATACCTTATGCCTTCGTGTGAATTTATTCTCCGTATGGGCATAAGGGAATGTGTCCTCTCGAGTTTAACTTAGTCCACACAAGCCTGTGATGGGTTTCGGACTAAGGGTCTGGTCGGTCCAAGGGGGCGCCAGCAAGGAGAACTCGAGTACCGTTTTTAGAACCTAAACCGGGAGACTTTGAACAAATAGAGCCTACCCCAAAACCACATTCCAAAACCTAGGACATTTCTTTCCTAACCTTTTTTTTGTGTCCTTATGTTTTTTCCTTTACCATTTATTTTTTATTTATTTTTATTTATTTCTATTTTACTAACCTTTTTGCCTTTGTGCTTGTTTTTAGCATTTGCATCATAACAAGAGGCCATTGATCCCTAAAAAGGTGTTTATTAAAACTCAAATAATCTGAATTCATGGACAAAGGAGTTGTAATACAAGAGATTGAAAAAGCTGAGGCACGACTATGGTCCGAGAAGACTCAAAGTGAAAATGGAGACAGTCTTCAAGGAAGCTATGTGTCAGAGTTGGTTCGCTACACCCCTATCAGCCTAAAACAGAACAATGTACAAGAGCTTCGAGATATCTGGGATAGTTGGAAGAATGATCGGAGACAGAAGTTCAGCCAACGGTACGGTGACATTGCACTCTTGCTTCATGTTAAGACTGATGAGCCCTTAATCAGAGCCATGGTTCAATTCTGGAACCCGGGATATAGTTGCTTCACTTTTAACCAAGAGGACATGGTGCCCACCATCGAAGAATACACTACACTGCTGCATTGTGAAAGCATCAAGCTTGAGCGAGCCTACATTAAACACATCAAAAACCAGCCCTTCAAGAATGCACTGGCCAAAGTTGCAGGAGTAGATGAGAAATGGGTAATCGATCGGACTCAGCGTAGAGGCAGTGGAGAAGGAATTGAATGGATCCACATAAAGCAACTAATGAAAAACCACCCTGATGAGTGGAAGACTATAGACCTTTTTGCACTGGGTCTGTACGGTTTGATCATCTTTCCGAAAGCTTTGGGGTGCATTGACGCTGCCGTGGTGGAACTATTTGAGCAACTTTCTAAACGAGTTAACCCAGCACCAGCCATCTTGGCCGAGACCTTTCGATCTCTCAACCATTGCCGAAGAACTGGCGGAGGAAGATTCACCGGGTGCATTCAGTTCCTTCAGGTCTGGATTCACAGCCACTTCTGGAGGACTAACGGGGTTACCTATCGCCGTTTCAGCACCACCTATTCACCTCTAGGTGAATTTATCACCTTAAAATGGCATGAAGGTGCCTCGAAGGAAAAATGGATGAAGGTCTTTACGCATCTTCAGGACCGGGATATTGTCTGGAGAGCCCCCTGGCTATTTCTCAGTGACGTTCTTTTCCGATGTGGTGACTCTGACACTGTGACCTTACTTAGACTTTGGGGAGCAGTCGGGTATGCTCCGTTATTAGCACTTAGACAGTATGGAGCACGCCAGTTTGTCCCAGCAACATGCGGGTTGGCTAAGTCAGAGTTTGAGTATCACGGCGACAGCTATAAGAAGATGATCAAAGAAGCAGCCGATTCGTGGAGGAAAGTATTCTGGATGGATGTTGTAGCTGCCAGAAGCATGCTCACTCCGGATTATGTGGAGTGGTGAAGATTGAGAAAGAATGACAACATCCCTGTGCCAGACTGTGATGACACCCGAACCATGGAAGAACATCTCAGGCATGTCCCTTCTAAACTCGAGATAGCCAAGACCGAGTTTGAAGTAGTGAATAGTGAGCTGAAGCAAAGGATAAAGGAACTTGAAGCCGAGCGCTATCAGTGGAAGCTAGATGCTAACTCTCAGAAAGACCGGGCAAATAAACTGGAAAGAGAACAGAAAAATGTATGTTTTGAGTTTGAAGACTTGAGAAAGGGGTATCAAGATAAGGTCAAGGATAACGCCAAATTGAAGGTAACCTCTGAATACTGGAAAGACGAAGCTCATAGCCTGAAAAGGAAGTTTGAGGGGCCTGATGAGAAAGCTTGGAAGGAACAGATAAAGACTACCCAAAGACGCTTGGCAGATAGTCAATATCAGAACCAGCGCTTGAGAGTTCGGGTAACCGACTTAGAGAAACAACATGAGAAAGATGGCAAGACGATAGCTGAGTTAGAAGCTATTGTGAATGGGTTCAACAGGCAAGCAAACGAGCTTCAGATAGTGCCCTTCGACGGAGGATTACAATGGCGTTTCCGTTGGGAACAAGCACAGCGAAGGGTGAGGGCCCGAGACGCAACCATCCGAGATTTCCTGGATCAAGTGCAAAAAGCAGCCCGTCATCTTCACGGCCTAGCAAGGGAAGCTGGTGTGGTTCGACAAGGCATTCAACCAGTGACAGATGAAGGCAGAAGACTTGTCAACCTACTGGAAGCTGTTCGGGGTCTAGAGGATTTAGTCCGAATGTACCTTTAATCTGTTTTTATGTCTCTTAAAAGATAAGACATTTTTGTCTGAACGAGGGTTATTTATAATAATGAACACTTTTCTGGATCAATGCCTCTAATTGCATACATCATGCATTGCATTTCTTGCATTTTATATTTCATGTCTATTTATTTTATATTTTTTCCATGTTTTTACATTCGTATTAACTAACAGAACATGTCTCAGACACCGAGCTTACCACCACAAGCATCAGATACACATCACTCGCACAATACTCGAGCAAAAAAGAGACAAATGGAAGCCAGAATGGAGAAGATCGAAGAGCACATGGCAAGACTTCAAAAGGAACTAGAAGATAAGATGGCTCAGAACAGTGAAAGTACTCTTGAGTCCATCAAGAAAAATCAGGAGTCCTTGGTCGACCAAATCGTAGCCAAGTTGTCGGGTCTACAGCAAGCTAGTGCATCAGGGGGCATTTCTTCCGAGGGAGTGGCCATACCACCAACCCTGCAAGTGGTTATCTCACCCGGAATATTACCCGGGGACGCATCTACTACTAAAGGGAAAGCAGCACTACCCGAGGACTCATTCGTTACCAAAGCGAAAGTTGCACCTGCTGTGAAGATACAAACTTCTACAATCATCCCTGATGATCATCTGGATGATTATCATGTCCCAGATTTTGATGAGGAAGATAAAGCCAAAAAAATGGAAGAAAAGATAAAAATATTAGAAGATTAAATAAAGATGGTCCAGGGAGACCATGATTATTATGGAGTGGACGCAATGGAGCTGAGCCTAGTTCCAGACTTGGTGCTTCCACCAAAGTTTAAAGTTCCTGAGTTTGAGAAGTTTGAGGGGAACAGTTGCCCTTCAGCCCATATCACTATGTTCTGTCGAAAGATGACAAGATATGGCGGGAATGACCAGCTCCTGATCCATTGTTTTCAGGAGAGCCTGTCTGGTTCAGCTATTCGGTGGTACAACCAGCTTAGCCGAACTCATATCAAGACGTGGAAAGACTTAGCCAAGTCTTTCTTGGAGCAGTATAAGCATATCAATGATATGAGACCAGACCGGGTCATGTTACAAATCCTAGAGAAGAAACACAATGAGAGTTTCCGACAGTACGCACAGAGATGGAGGGATTTATCTGTGCAAGTTCATCCACCCTTGGATGAAAAGGAAACAAGAAAGCTGTTTGTACAGACCTTGAAGGCACCTTACTTCGGGCACTTGGTAGCAATCACGTCGGGAAGTTTCTCAGATTTAGTCATGGCCGGTGAAATGATCGAGTTGGCCATTAAACAAGGAAAGATTGAGGGAGGAGACTCCAGTAAAAAACCTCCCATGAAGAACAAAGAGCGAGAGATCAACAATGTAAACACCTACAGTGTCAGCAAGGGGGTTACGATCTCAAGCTCAAATTCTACAGCAGATGTACCATCCGGTACTTCTAGACAGAACCAGAGAGAACCAAGAAGAGAAAGGGAAAGGGAGCAGTTTGACCCCATTCCCATGACGTATAAAGAATTATACCAACAGCTCTTCGACACTCATGCAATATCGCCTTATCCTATGAATCCAATAAATCCCCCTTACCCGAAATGGTATGACGAGAGCGCTCACTGCGAATACCATGGCGGTGTGCAGGGGCATTCGATTGAAAGTTGTCTCGCATTCAAGAGACTTGTGCAACGAATGAGAAACAAGAATTGGATCACTTTCAACTCCGGAGCACCAAACGTCGCCCAGAATCCCTTGCCCAATCATCAGGAGACAGGAATCAATGCCATTACTACTGAAGGGGGAAGGAGAATTAAATCAAGTGTTTCGGAAATTAAAACTCCTTTAGCTTGGGTATGGAGCCAAATGGTAAAGGTGGGGCTTCTTGCACCCTATCCCGATGCAGCGAGAAATAAAGATGGTAACCATTGTTGTTACCACAACAAAGAGGGGCATAAAGTGCAGGATTGCCCCGAATTCAAAACATTAGTCCAGCTCATGATGGACAAGAAAGAGCTGGAGTTCTATGAAGAAATTCAGGATTCCCCGGAAGCAGACATCTGTGCTACTGGAGAATCATCAGACAAAAGATTCGGCAGGGGTAGTCCTTTGATAATTACCCCTAAAGGAAAGACGACAACAACAATGCCAACCAAGGTGGTTATTACAGCACCTCGACCTTTTCAGTACAAGGACAATCGGCAGGTGCCGTGGAAGTACGGATGCCAGGTGAGCACTTCCAAAGAATGTGACAGTAAAGTGGGGCAAAAGACCATTAGAGCCCTTCAAGGAAGACGTACTGGCTATCAATGAACCTATAAAAGAGGAGGAAGCTAAAGAATTCCTCAAATTTCTGAAGCATAGTGAGTACAGTGTTGTAGAACAGCTCCACAACTTGCCAACACGCACTTCAATGTTGGTACTTTTGTTAAACTCAGAAGCACATCGGGAGGCACTGTTGAAAGTCCTGAATCAAACGTTCGTGCCACAAAACATACCAGTCAGCAAGATGGATCGACTGGTTAACAATATTCAAGCTGATAATCTCATCTCATTCTCAGATGATGAGATTCCATTCGGTGGGAGAGGTCAAACAAAGGCATTACACATTACTACCTACTGTAAGGGGCATGCTTTACCAAGTGTTTTACTCGACAACGGATCAGCCCTGAACGTAATGCCTTTGGTTACATTAAAGAGACTGCCAATAGATACCTCACATATGAGAGCATGCCAGAATGTGGTCCGAGCATTTGATGGCACCAAGAGAGAGGTTATCGGCAAGATCGAGGTACCACTAACCATCGGACCAGCCACCTACAATGTCGAGTTTTTGGTGATGGATATCATGCCTTCTTACAACTGTCTTTTGGGAAGGCCTTGGATCCACCAAGCCGGTGCAGTACCATCCACGCTGCACCAAAAAGTAAAATTTGTGATTGATGGAACCTTGGTGATCATAAATGCAGAAGAAGATATCGTGGCAAGTACGTCCACGGATGCTCCATACATCGAGGTAGATGAGGAAGCGGTAGAATGTTCATTCCGTTCCTTAGAATTTGTGAACGCCACGTTCGTGGCAGAAGGAAGAAAGATTCCTATACCCCGACTCTCCCAATGCACCAAGATGGAGATCAAACAAACATTGGGACATGGTGCCAAAACCGGAAGAGGATTTGGGAAGTTTCTACAAGGAATGATCAATCCAGTCCCTCCTATTACAAAGATGGATCGGTTTGGGCTTGGTTTTCAGCCCAATCATCATGAGAAGAGGAAGGAGATCCAAAAGAACCGAGATAGAAGAATAGCCAGGCTGACTGGAAATGAACTTCAATAGGAGCCCATGACATTACCGCCTCTTTACCATACATTCAAGTCAGGTGGTTATGTGTTTGAAACTACCTCAACAGATTTAGAAGCGGCTTTGGAAGATCTGAGCATCAATGCCGTAACCACTGGAAATGTCGATAATGGAGATAGATTTGGGATGTGCCCTCTGCCACCTGGGTTCGTGCCTAGTCGTTGGTCGGTCGAAGAACTACCTGTGGTTTACAAGAGTCTTTCAGAGTAATATTCAAATTATCCTTATTTGCCTATACCCGGGGCAATAGGTGATCTTTTGTAAGGGTGAATGAACATTTTGTTTAAGTTTAATAAAAGATGCTATTTCTTTCATTTTTTCATGGCAAACAAATCATTCTTTTAGTTCTTTTTGAATTCATTATCTATTTCTTTCATTCCAATACTTCATTACCTTTTGCTCTCGAATTTAATTCTTGACCATTTCGTGTGGGATATTTTTCTCTCACGCATACAAATTTTTCTCTCACCTCAGGTCTCCAGATAACGATAATGTAGGCACTGATGATCCTGATCCGGAGGTGGATTTTGAATCAGCCATTTGTCTCGGGGAATTTGATGAGTGCGAAAATGAAGAAGAGTGTAACTTGCCTACCGAATTGTTGAGAATGGTAGAAAGAGAGGATAAACAAATACTGCCACATGAAGAGACGATCGAGACCTTGAATCTAGGGACTGAAGAAGATCGAAGAGAGGTTAAAATTGGCACCACACTTTCGAATGAAGCAAGAAAAAATCTGATAGTCTTACTTCAGGAGTACAGAGACGTGTTCGCTTGGTCGTATCAAGACATGCCGGGGCTAGACACAGATATGGTAGTTCACAAACTGCCAATCAAACCGGAATTCAAACCTGTGCAACAAAAACTAAGAAGAATGCGACCAGAAATGCTCCTTAAGATCAAGGAAGAAGTCAAGAAGCAATTCGATGCCGGTTTCCTTCAAGTGGCCAAGTATCCGGAGTGGGTGGCCAACGTAGTGCCAGTGCCGAAGAAAGATGGGAAAGTACGTATGTGTGTCGATTACAGGGACCTTAACAAGGTAAGTCCCAAGGACAACTTTCCTCTACCACACATAGACACTCTGGTGGATAATACAGTCGGGAACGCCTACTTTTCATTCATGGATGGATTTTCGGGGTACAATCAGATCAAGATGCATCTTGAAGACATGGAGAAGACCACTTTCGTCACAATGTGGGGAACTTTCTGTTACAAAGTGATGCCCTTCGGGTTAAAGAATGCTGGGGCAACTTATCAGAGAGCTATGGTGACCCTGTTCCACGACATGATGCACAAAGAGATCGAAATTTATGTTGACGACATGATTGTTAAGGCACAAACCGAGAATGAACACGTCGAGAATCTGAGGAAGCTCTTCCAGAGATTGAGAAAGTTCCAACTGAGACTAAACCCTAGCAAGTGTACCTTCGGGGTAACATCTGGAAAACTATTAGGCTTTATAGTCAGCAGGAGAGGCATTGAGGTCGATCCTGATAAGGTTAATGCTATCCAGAATCTACCTCCACCACGAACCCAAAAAGAAGTCCGAGGTTTTCTGGGCAGACTAAATTACATAGCTCGGTTCATCTCTCAGTTAACTGACAAGTGTGACCCCATCTTTCATCTTCTCCGAAAGAATAGCCCTGGAGCATGGGATGAAAACTGTTAGTTTGCATTCGAGAAAGTAAAGGAGTATTTATCACACACTCCTATTTTGATATCCCCCATCTCGGGCAAGCCTCTTTTCTTATACCTGTCTATATTCGAGAATTCGATGGGTTGTGTCCTAGGCCAACATGATGAGTCTGGAAGAAAAGAGAAAGCCATCTACTACTTGAGCAAGAAGTTTACAGATTGCGAGGTCAGATATCCTCCCATTGAGAAGGTTTGTTGCGCTTTAGTCTGGGTTACAAAGAGACTTAGACAATACATGTTGTATCACACTATGTGGCTGATTTCCAAGTTAGACCCTTTGAAGTACATGATGGGTGTACCTGCTCTGTCTGGAAGGTTAGCCCGGTGGCAGATGCTCTTGTCAGAATTTGATATCGAGTATGTGAGCCAGAAAGCCGTAAAAGGAAGCGCCATATCAGACTTCTTGGCAAACAGAACCGAGGAGAACTATGAGCCGCTGGACTTTGATTTCCCAGACGAAGACTTAATGGCTATATCCTTAGAGGAAGCAGACACTTCAACAGACAATTCCTGGAGAATGTATTTCGATGGTGCATCAAATGCATTAGGACACGGCATCGGGGCAATATTGATCTCCCCGGAAGGGAGTCACTACCCATTTACCAGCAGACTAAACTTCGATTGCACCAATAACATGGCAGAGTATGAAGCATGCGTTCTGGGAATTCGAGCTGCACTGGGGCAAAGTATAAAAACCTTGCGGATATACGGAGATTCAGCCTTAGTAATCTATCAGCTCCGTGGAGAATGGGAAACCAAGGATGTAAAGTTGATAGAGTACCGGAAGCTAATACTAGATATGCTCAAAGAATTCAATGAAGTCACCTTCCACTATGTACCAAGAGAAGAAAATCAAATGGCTGATGCCTTAGCCACCTTGGCAGCCGCATTCAAGGCTGGCGGGGAATCTGAAATGACACCAATTGATATGCAGTCGTATGAGTACCCAACTCATTGTTACCAAATCGAGGAGGTGAAAGACACTAAGCCTTGGTACCATGATATTCTGCAATACATCAAGCATCATAATTATCCAGAAGAAGCCACTGAAACTGACAAAAGAACCATTAGAAGGATGGCAGCTGGATATGTCCTTGACGGGGAGGTCTTGTACAAGAAAAGACATGATCAAGTATTGTTAAGGTGTGTCGATGCAGAAGAAGCAAAAATGATTGTGGAAGAAATACATGACGGAGTTTGTGGAACACATGCGAATGGACACATGATGTCAAGACAAATAATGAGATGCAGTTATTTCTGGTCCACACTGGAAAGTGATTGCGTCAACTACGCTAGAAGGTGTCATAAGTGTCAGATTTACGGAGACAAAATAAATGTTCCACCCCATCCGCTACATGTGATGACGTCACCTTGGCCTTTCTCTATGTGGGGGATGGACGTTATCGGGCAAATACACCCAAAGGCTTCAAATGGTCATCAGTTTATCCTTGTGGCAATCGATTACTTCACAAAATGGGTAGAAGCTGCATCATATGCCAGTGTCACCCAGTCCACTATTTGCAAGTTTCTAAAGAAAGAGATCATATGTCGGTATGGTCTACCTGAGAGGATCATCACTGATAATGCTACAAACTTGAACAACAAAGCGATGAAGGCTGCCTGTGAGCAATTTAACATAAAGCATCACAATTCTACTACCTACAGACCAAAGATGAATGGAGCAGTAGAAGCAGCAAACAAGAACATTAAAAAGATAGTGGAGAAGACGACTGAAACCTACAAAGACTGGCATGAGAAGTTACCTTTTGCTTTGTTCGCCTACCGAACCTCGGTACGAACCTCAACTGGGGCAACTCCATTTTCACTCGCTTATGGAATGGAAGCAGTTCTACCCATCAAAGTAGAAATCCCATCACTCCGGGTCTTGACAGAAGTCAAGCTAGATGATGCAGAGTGGGTGCAATCCCGATACGATCAGTTAAATCTGATAGATGAAAAGAGGCTGAAGGCTATTCACCATGGTCAAATCTATCAGAAACGAATGATTCGAGCACATGACAAGAAGGTGCGCCCAAGGATATTCCGTGAAGGAGATCTGGTGCTAAAGAGAATTTGGTCAGCCCAGAAAGATTTCCGAGGAAAATGGATGCCAAATTGGGAAGGACCTTATTTTGTGAAGAAAGCCTTTTCCGGAGGAGCGCTTGTCCTGGCTGAAATGGACGGACCAGAATTGCCATACCCCGTCAATTCGGATGCAGTTAAGAAATACTTCGCTTAGGATGAAAACCCGAGAGGGCGTCCTAAGTCGAAAAGACAAAGAGGAAAAAAAAACAAAAAAACAAAAAATGAAGGAAAAAGCAAAAGACGTTTAGGGTGAAAACCCGAAAGGGCGCCCTGAATAGGAAAAAAGAGAAAAAGAACCAAAAAGAAAAGAAAAAACAAGGTGGGTTCAAGATGAAAACCCGCAAAGGGCGTCTTGCAACTAAGGACGGGTCCGAATGGAAAACCCGAAAGGGCGATTTGGATATTGACTCAAGAAATCCATACAGTGGAAACATCCCGGCATCTGAATCTTCTACCAGTCTCAGCAAGTCGGAGGAAGGTTGTACTCTCCTAGACATTGTCGCATTTTCAAAGACCTTTTGGCAAAGGCTGCATTCAAGGTCACCTGACGGCTTTTTCAGCTCAGAAGTGCCCACATTATCGAGATCTAAGACATTCATTTACGCCTCATCATGTATTCATTTCTCAGAATGTTTGTCATGAATTGTTTGTTCTTTTTTTTTTCCATGAATAAAAGACAATCTTTTTCTCTAAGCCAATTCCTTTTGAGCATCTTGGATTGAGCTTAAACTTAATGATTATTTACTTTTGCAAAAGATAGTCACATATTACTGTACAAAGATTGATTGAAAAGTACAGGTACTTGGAAGCCAATCAAGGCTCAGGCACATACTCGGGATGGTCGAGCAGTATTTCTCAAGTCAAAAATAGAATGTGCACATCTGATTTGAACATTTGAAGAACTCAGAACTCGAAGATTCCATAATCAAGGTTCTAGAAAAGCAACCGGAGATTGAGATTTCCCTTCGGAACCCAAAAATAACACATGTTGCATATGCATTTTAGGCATACCTAAAGGCATGGCATCCATCTTATCACATATGCGTAACTTCTTCAGGTTTTAGCTAGAGTCAATTTCAACTTTGCAGCGAAGGATATTGAGCTCAAAGCTACACAATCAACTCGAGAGTAGATTTCAACTTCATGACGAAGGGTATCTATCTCAAAACCAAATTTCACGATAGAGGGGTCTCCACGAGGTCAACTTCACGGCGAAGGGAATCGTGTCCACCCGCAACATACAATACTTGGATTTCAACTTCACGGCGAAGGATATTCAAGTCAAGGCTCAACTTCATGACGAAGGGGCCATCCGCGATTTCAACTCCACGACGGAGGATATCGTGCCACTCAAGACAACACAAGTTCAACTTCACAACGAAGGGGCCGCTGGTTGTCAACAAAATTTCCCAGTTTCAGACAACAAAAGTTCAACTTCACAACGAAGGGGCCGCTGGTTGTCAACAAAATCTCCCAGTTTCAGACAACACAAGTTCAACTTCACAACGAAGGGGCCGCTGGTTGTCAACAAAATCTCCCAGTTTCAGACAACACAAGTTCAACTTCACAACGAAGGGGCCGCTGGTTGTCAACAAAATTTCCCAGTGTCAGATAACACAAGTTCAACTTCACAACGAAGGGGCCGCTGGTTGGCGACAAAAAAATTTTCCAGTATCAGACAACACAAGTTCAACTTCACAACGAAGGGGTCGCTGGTTGTCAACAAAAATTTCCCAGTGTCAGACAACACAAGTTCAACTTCACGACGAAGGGGCCGCTGGTTGTCGACAAGAATTTCCCAGTATCAGACAACACAAGTTCAACTTCACAACGAAGGGGCCGCTGGTTGTCAAACAAAAATTTCCCAGTTTAAGACAGCACAAGTTCAACTTCACAACGAAGGGGCCGCTGGCTGTCAACAAAAAAACTTCCCCAGTTTCAGAGCCAGTTTCAACTTCACGGCGAAGGATATTGGACTCGATACAACGCAAGTTCAACTTCACAACGAAGGGGCCGCTGGTTGTCAACAAACACTTTCCAGTTTCATAGTCAATTTCAACTTCACAGCGAAGGATATTGGCCTCGAAACAACGCAACTTGCATTGGATTTCAACTTCACGACGAAGGAGCCATGTACAGTTCAATTTCGACTTCACAATGAAGGATTTTCGGGCTCAGTTCGAACTCGACCTGACGACGATAAAGTCATTTTGTGATTGACAAACCAGTCTCAACATCGGATTTTAACTCTATGACAAAGGATATTCGATAAGGACAGAATTCGTGTCTTTTAATCTTTGCTCTATTTTCATTACACGACAATGAGCAAAGAGGGGCAGCTGAAGACACTCAATTTTGACTTTTGTATTAATATTATATTATACAATTATATATATATAATTACTAATTTTATTATTTAAATGATACATGCCCGGTATTACAAGTCCAACAATAGCCCAAGTCAGCCCCAGGCTCAGACCCACGTGCAGATCAGCTCCCTAGGGTTTCCAGGAACCCTAGCGCCGTATGCTCATCCCTCGTGTCAGCGCCGTTTCCAGAACCGAGCCATCAAGTCCCCACGCCTCACGAGTCTTCACCATTCACGCCTCTCCTCCGTGCTTCTCGGCAATACACCAACAACGTGCACATTTGGAAAACAAGAACCCAGTATTAGAATTCCATTAGGACTCAAATATGTAATCTAAGAATAGGTTTTTTTCCAGTATAAATAAGGGTAATCAAACTCGTTGTGGGGGGATCTTACATTGGATTCACACACGAGATCACTGTGTAATAACTACTCACACACAATAGCCAAGAAGGTTCAAGCACTTGTCAATATTTTCGAAAAAGATAATAAAAAGGTATCGTTCTTTTACCTTGGTTTGTGTTTCATCGTTGCATGTTGATTGTTGCTGGGGTTTTCGCTCGGAAACGACCGAAAAAATGAACGGCCGAGGACCATATGGGTTTTTTTTCGAGACTTGTTTTCAAGATCTACACCCTGGTAGGCCTATTTTAAAAAAAAAATCTTTCGGTTTTTGAAGAGGGAATTTGAAAAGCTTTTGAAAAAGTAAATTTTTTTGGGTTTTGCCGCCGATGAACGGAGGCGAGGCAGCGATGGGTGACCGGAAGCTGGGTTCTTGAAGAACCACGGCGGTTTGTTCTCGAGCCTCAAGAACAATCAGAGAAATGTTGAGAGGGAGGGGATCTCGCGTAGAAGAGAAGAGAGAAATGAGAAAGTTAAAACAAGTTTTGGCCTTTATACCTGGCCCGTACACGACCCGCGCGACCCGATCCATCATCAAAAGATCCGCGCGTTTTTACTCAAAAGGGGGTAAACCGCGTTTTGACTCCCTCTGTTTTAAAAAAAACATTTAATTTGGTCCCCAAATCGATTTAATTCCCTTGGTTATCTTCTAATTCGGCCATCTAACTTTATTTTGTTTCATTTTACCCCTTTATACTTATATATATTTTTATTATATTTCGTATTTACTATTTATTTATATATATATATATTCGAATTTTTATTTGTTTACGCTATATTGTATTATATTCTTATTTTATATATATATATATACATTACCTATTTTTCTTTATTTATATGTTATTTTATTATATATATACTACTCATATTTTTTTTATTTTCTTTGTTTTTACATTTTTTATTCATGTATATTTTTATTTATTTACCTGTTTATATTTTTTCTATTTTTTTTCTTTTTCTTTATTTGAATTTTCGTATTTTTCCTTGTATATTTTATTCATATTTATTTGTATTTCATTCTTTCTTTTTGTGTACATTATATTTTATTTATTTCGTTTGTTCGCCTTTTTTTTATATTCCAAATTTATTATTTTTATTATCTAACATTTTTTAACTCTTAAGGGGAATTTTCACCAATCAGAGGTAAGTAATCGGGATCTTAATTTTACCTTTAAATTTAAAATTAAAGTTTTCTTAATTAAGACAACTGGAAATTGCGTAGTACCGAATAGGCAGTTCAAGGGTGCTAACCCTTCCTTGACTGTAACCGACTCCCGAATCCGACACATCTTTGGTAAGACGCAGATCAGGTAAGAAATAGGGTATCCGATCAACCCATTTGTTTTAAAATAAATGATCGGTGGCGACTCCCAACCCAATTATTTCAAGTCGAAGCCCAATTCCGGGCCCTACCGAAAGACGGTTCCGACACCTCCCTTTGAGTTCTAAATTAGATATTGAACACAATTTTCTTTAATAAATTTTATATAATATTTGAAGATTTATAAAACTTATAATTTTATGAAGATGTCAACTAAATAAAGATTCATTCGATAAAAAATCTTTGAACCTAATTTTGATATAGCACCAGTCATTAGGGTTTTTTCTCTCTCTACCCAACATAAGGGATTTTCGGCCACCTGGTCTGTTTAGGTTTTACTCAATTTCAGAGTGCTTCTGTTTGAGACTTTCTGATTCTGTTCAGGAGGAGTAAGGGGTGATATGGACAACATATCAGAGGAATTGGAGGGATTTGGTTTGGGGGAGGAGGAGGAGGAGGAGGAAATCCTACAATTAGAAAATTTGACTGAAACCCCTTTGATATCGTTTGAAAACTGCTTAGTGGGGCGTTTTCTCACAACGGGTAATATTAATTTTCAGGCAATGAAGACTATGATGGAAAACATGTGTCGATTATTGAATTGGAGGATCACATGTATTTGTTTCGTTTATTCCACAAAGTGGATGTAGAGAGGGTCTAGAACGAGGGTTCGTGGTATTTTAACTCGCATCTTTTGGTTATCCATCGTTTAGTCAAGGTTGAAAACCCTCAATTGGTTAATCTTCATTCTATGGGTTTTTGGGTTTTAGCAAATGATCTGCTAGTCAGATTTATTTCTGAGCAGGTGGCTAAGCAATTGGGAAAACTTTATTGGGATGTTCTTGGGGTTTGATGCGAAAGCGATCACATTGGAATACAAGGGTTGTTTGTGCTTTCGAGTGATGTTGGATGTTCAAAAGCCTTTGAAGAGGAAAAAGAATATCGCTTTGTCGAAAGGAGGAGTTACCTATGTCACGTTTCAATATGAGAAGTTAAGGGGGTTTTGTTTCCTATGTGGAAAATTGGGTCATGGAGAAGGATTATGTCCGTTGCAGGTGCTTCAAACAAAACAAGAGTTGACACCTCAATGGGATATCTCATTAAGGGCTCTGTCGAGACGTAAGATTTTTACACCTACTCCTTGGCTGAGGGAGGACGATGGGCAGGAGAATCGGGACAATAATACAAAGGGAGAAACAGGTGGTTGGAGTGGCGATAAGATGTCGTAACCGGTTTTTGCCTGGAACGAATTTCTTTGACGGAAAAGTATGTAAATGAATAAATGTTTTTTTATTGAAATGTTTTGGAATTGTCATCGATCGTTTTAGGCATGGTTTTCAGAACCGGACCGGTTAGCGAACCGGTCATGCTACCGGTTTACTGGTTCAACCGGTCCGACCGGTCGGAAGAACCGGACGACGTCATAATTATTTAAAAAATTAAATAAAAATACCAAAAATATTTAATAAAAAATAATTTTTTATATCACAAGTCATATTCAAAGCAAGTCATAACATATATAAGTTAAAAACCATAAAATCAAGTGAAACAAAATGATTCAAATTAAATACAATATAATATTTAAGGTAAAACATATTAAATAATAAATATAATTATATAACTATAATTAAAAAATAAATTTGGGGTTAAAAAAATCATAACAAAATGATATTGTTTAGTTTATTTTTTTTTTAAAAATAATCTCACATGGCTAAGAAACATAGAAGAGCATCCCAAAAGTCAAAAGAGTAAAAATATGAGAATAAAATAATCTCACATTGCTAAGAAACATAGAAGTGCATCACAACTAACTTCTATAAATAATAGAGGTAATTTGACATTCAAAATCATGGAACCTTTTGGTGAGCATTGAGTGAACTATTCTTTCACTTCAATAAAGCTCGAATTTTAGACTTCAATCGAACTTTTAATTTTTTTTTGAGTTCAAGCCTTTTTGAGTTCAAGTTTAAATATTATATTTCGAGTTTGAGTTGAACTTGATAATTTTTAGCTTGTGAGTTCGAGTTGAGTTGAGCTTACTTTTAAAGTTTACAAGTTCGAGTCGAGCTCAGCAATACTCGAGTTCGACTTGGCTCATTTAACAAACGACGTTGTTTGATTTATTTTTTTTAAAAAAAACAAAAATTCTGGTTTTTCTCGGTTTTCCCGATTTTTTCCGGTTTTCAGCCGGTCCGGTTCGAACGGTTCAACGGTTCTGGCCGGTTCACTAATAGCGGTTCAACCGGTTTAGATTGAACTGGACTAAGCAACGGTTCCCGGTTGAACCGGCCGGTCCGGTCCGGTTTTCAAAACAGAGGTTTTAGGTTAGGTAGGTTGAATACCTCAAAATTACATTTTAAGAGTGTTTTTAAGAAAACATCAGTTAAAAGATAAATCAATCTCCATTTAACCAAAAATTCATTCTTTTTAATAATAAAAAGGGATTCGTGGTCGGTTACGTTTATAGAATGATTAACACCCATATAACGCCCAAGATTGGTACCCGTCGATTATAAATTGTCTCTATTAGTAGAAATTTAAGAATTCTAATATAAATTTAATTTATAATCCTGTTATTTCAGATTCAATCGAATAATTCTAAGGAAAAATATATTAAAATGATTTTTATAAAACTAAAGTATATATATATATATATATATATATATATATATATATATATATATATATATATATATATATTATAGTTTTATAAATAGGGTATTTATTTATTTAAAAATATCAGAAAAGAACATCTAGTTAATTTAAAACAACCCCATTCTTTAATATTAAAAATATTATTAAGAATATGATAATTATTTCTAATAAAATCATATTGAAATAATTTAAATATAAAACTAAAGTAAATATATATATATATATATATATATATATATATATATTTGTTTTATAAGTAAGGTATTTATTTATTTAAAAATATCAGAATATGACCTCTAGTTAATTTAAGACAACCCTTTCTTAACATTTAAAAATAAATAAATATTATTATTTAATCAAATATATATATTTATTATGACTAAAATAAAATAATAATTAAATTACTAAATTAAACATATTGAAATTTAAAGGATAATAATAAAAATTAAATTAAAATGCAATTAAATAATGACTAAAACAAATAAAATTAAAATAATAGGATTAAAATGTAAAATATTAAAACTTACAGCTCTAATTCGAAATATTATGAGATTTAGTTGCTAACAGTGTAATTTAGCCTTAATTAATTATTCAAGATTAAAATAAAAATTATTAACATTTTAGGGACTAAATATGCTATTTAAAGATATGTACATATATTGGAAAGGACTAAAATGAAAATAAATAAAATGTGAAGACAAGATTAAAATATGTAGAAACATGATTTCGATGATTAAAATGGAATAATAACAATATACAAGGACTTCGGACGTAAAATTCCAAGCGATAAATTACACAGAAGCCTCTCCCCAAAACGACGTCGTTTGGGGTGGGATATAAATACCCTTAACCCAACCGAAAAAGGTCTTATGCCTTTCATTTCTTTTTTTCTCTCTCTAAAAGAGAGATGAAAATTTTCTCTGCCGTCTCTCTAGGTTTCCCTCGCCGGAGGGAAGCCGGTCACCGACCGGCTAACGTGCTTCGGCGACGATGACCACCGCTGGTCACCGTGAACGATGACCGAAAAATACAAAATTACCCCCAAAATGTAGATCTCCTAACCTAAAGTCGAAATAAGACCTAGATTTTTACCTTCATAATCCGACGGTTTCCGGCGACGATAAGCTTCTTCAAGGGTAAGTTTCTTCTCAGTTTTTCTCTCTTTTCTTTTGATTTGTTGTTGTGGGTTGTTTATTGGATGGCTTTTATAAGCCACCATGGTTCTTCTCTCGGACCGGTAACAAGAGTGGTTCGCAGTGAGTCACTGAACTATGGTAGTGACTCACCATAGGGCAGCGACATGGGTCGTGGACGGCTGGCCTAGCGTTGTGGTGCTTCTGGAGGCGTCGTCGTGGCAACAATTGGCCGAGGCATCAGAGGCAGCGGCCGCATAGTCCCTAAGGTTATGATACCCTAGGGTTTTCTGCTGGAACCATATGGGTCGTTGGATCAAGGCCAGATCCAACGGCTGTGAGCTATGGTGGCTGGAAGTTAAGATGATGAAAACCCTAATCGAGTTTAGGTCCTCTTGAGCTGGGTCTGGATATGTTATCTGGGCTTTGTAATTCTTTGGGCTTTGAGATTTGTAAATGGGCCTGTAATAATAATATATTTTATTAATAATAATATACTAATAATAACGAATAATAATAAATAAATAACAAATGGATCAAAAAACTAGTCTCTACATAAGGTGAAGGGCGAAAGAACAAAACTTTAGACGGAGACATCTAGAGAAGGCACAAGTAAGGAGGAAGCAAGTGGAGATGTGACTATGGTTTCCATAGAGGAAAATTATCATTTGAAAAAATTGATGGGGTAAAGGGACAAAGGAGCTCAACAAAGGAGTGAATCAAGTGCTGAAGTTGAGGTAGGACATATGAACATATTGGCAGGCCTGAAACAACAGGCCAGTCGAACACTATGAAAACCTTAAGTTGGAACGTTCGAGGTTTGGGTATGACCCAGGTGGTTTATCGTCTCCCGTATGCGCTGAGAGATTTCAACCCTTCAATGATATTTTTTATTGAGACAAAATTACATAGAGAAAATATGGAGAAAATTCGAAAGTATTGTGGCTTTTCGAATGGAATAGAAGTTTAGCATGGAAATCTAGGTGTGCTATTGCTTTATGATATTTTTCAAGTTTGCACATTGATGTTTTAGTTGTTGATGATGATGTAGTGTTGTTGAGTAAGGCAGGTTCGAATCCAGTGGTTAGACGTTGACACTTTCAGTTTGAAGCTTCATAGATGCTTGATAATTCGTGTGAAGATACAGTGGAAAATTTATGGAGTGCAGCACGAGGTACAGTTCCCAAAAAACTCAATTTTTTTGTTATGGTTGGATAAATGGTTTAAAGACATTTGCCGAAGTAAGTGCTTAAATGCTACAGACCTAAAGCGTAAGCTTACCGAATTGATAGAGTAGTCTCCCACTGATGAAGTTCTCGGAGAAATAATTAATACAAAGCTTCAGTTAAATTTTGAGGCCGACAGGGATGAATTATATTGGTAGCAACAGGCCCGTGCAATTGGTTGAAAAATGAGGACAATAACACATCATTCTTCCATCGTTTTACTTCTACTTGCAGACGTTATAATCGTATGCGGACTCTTGAATCGGATGAAGGGCTTATTAATGAAGGCGAGGATGTCATGGCGAAATTGGCACGACGTTATTTTGAGGAGCTTTTTGAGAAAAACTCACAAACCACAGATGAATGTATTCTGGATGGACTACATAAAAAGGTGACAAAGGAGATGAACAACTATCTAAATTGACCCTTTAGTAGGGATGAGGTTATGATTGCCATGAAATCTTTAAGTCCCTTGAAAGCTTCGGGGGAAGATGGTTTAGGCGCCTTGTTCTATCAGCGTTTCTACCATTTAATTGGAGTGGTGGTTTCAAACTACTGCAGTGGCCTTATTGAAGATAGAGATGACATGAAGGAGACTAATCATACACATATTTTGTTGATTCCAAAGGTGCCATCCCCGAATAGACTGACTCAATTTTCCCCTATAAGTTTATCAAACGTTTTATTCAAGATTGTCTCGAAGATGTTGGTAATACGAATACAAGGTTTCCTGGATAGTTGTATTGATGAAGCGTAGAGTGCTTTTGACCCTCTTATATTTATCACCGACAATATTATCACTACATACTAGCTTTTGCATTGTTTTATTAAAAAATTAGGTCGGTCATGTTTTTTTCGCTTTGAAACTTGATATGAGTAAAGCGTATGACTGAGTGGAATGAAGTTTTTTATGGATGGTGATGGAGTAAATGGGTTTTTCTATGCACTGGATTGATATTCTGAAGCAATGTGTTTCCACGATCTCATATTCGGTCATTTTAAATGGAATTCCAGGCGCAAGATTTATTCCTTAGCGAGGGTTGCGTCAAGGTGACCCTTTGAGCCCTTATCTGTTTCTGATTTGCAACGAAGGGTTTTCAACACTAATTCGAAGGTCGGTACATCTTGGTGAATTTCAAGGGGTGAGGGTAAACAGATATGCTCCTGTAATTACTCATCTGTTATTTACTAATGATAGTCTTATTTTCAGTGAAGCAACTCCTCGAACAGCCCAGATAATCAAACACATTCTAGCTGTGTATGGTAGATGCTCTGGTCAACAAATCAATTTTGATAAATTGGGTCTTTTTTTTTCAGCTCAAACATCATTGATGAAAACCGAAACGATGTCAAACGAGTGCTTGATGTGTCAACCTCCTTAAACCTTGAGAAATATTTGGGGTTACCAACAATAGTGGGATGTGACAAAAGGGGATTTTGTGGGAATAAAAGACAAATTCAAAAGTCGTACCCATAACTAGATTGTGTGTGTGTTGTCCCAGGGAGGTAAAGAGGTTTTCATAAAGTCAGTCCTTCAAGACATCCCCATTTTTGCAATGAATTGCTTATTATTACCTAAAACATTGAGCAAGGAACTGGAGAACATTATGGGTCAGTTCTGGTGGCAGAAGTCTGAGCTCAAACGAGGAATACATTGGCGTACATGGGAAGAGGCGGAATGGGATTTAAGGATCTATTTTTTTTTTTAATATAACTATGTTGGCCAAGCAAGGATGACGACTGCATACGAATCCCTCATCGCTAGTTAGTCGAATGCTTTGGGCAAGGTATTATCATGCTGGAGATTTTTTCAACGCAAAGCTAGGTTCTTTGCCTTTTTATGTATGGTGAAGTATATAGAGTGCTCAAGGACTTTTGGAGAGAGGACTCTGTTGGAAAGTGGGCAACGTCTATTCGATTTCAGTTTGGAACGATTTCTGACTGCCAACAGAGGAACAATGTCATATAGAGTCTCCTCGTGTTGCTACGGTGAATCGAGTTTCGGATTTAATCGATGAGGATTCGAGAACTTGTAGAGAATAGTCAGTACATCAAACTTTCACCAAGGAAAAAGCTAAACAGATACGATATTCCACTTGCACAATTCCATCATGAGGATGTTCGAATTTGGTGTTGAGAACGAACAGGATTACACAGTGTCAGGAGTGCCTATCGATTACTGTTAATTGCTGAAAATAATTTCATTGATGGGGGCTACTTAAATCCATCTAGGATTGTGAGCCAACGGAAGGTTGAACTGCAAATTTGGAAGTCTGTTTCCAATTTTATTCCAACGAACTAAAAATTGTTTAGGAAGCGAATTTCGAATAATAAATTGTCTAAAATGCCCATTGGAGGTTGAAACAGGTATTCATGTGGTAAGAGACTGTCGTTTGGAAACACAAATTTGGCACGACCTAGGTTACTACTGCCCCCCAAACATTGCTTCAGTGTATTTTGCTAAATGGTTGTCATGGATGTTCAATCATAATCATTCATCTAAATATGCATAAATTATGGTAACTATACGGTTGCTGTGGTTTGCTCGGAATACTCAACTACATCAAGGCAAAGTAATAAGGAAAGAGGAGCTCCTTACCTCTATCCGAGCTCAGTGCAAGGATTATTCCATAGCAATTTCTCGTCTTCTGGTCACAAATAGGGAAACTATTGTCCGCTGGAAACTGCCTCCACCTCTTGAAGTTAAAGTGAATTTTGATGCTCGATTCGACCTCGCCAAAAAAGAAGCTGTGTCTGGAGTTATAATCAGAGATAAAGAAGGTTACATCATGGGTGCTCATTGGAAAACAAGTAAGAATGTTACCTAGGCTTTCATGAAAGAGGCAATGGCGGCGAAGCATGCAGTGGATTTTGCAGCGGATATGGGCTTTAGTCGAATCATTCTCGAAGGCGATACCAAGACTGTTATAACCAAATTACAGTCCGGGAAACCAAATTTCTCCGAAATCAGTTCATGGGAATGGGATACAAGGATAAAAGTATCATCATTTCTTTCTTGCATGTGCCGATTTACACCCCGATCTGGTAATTTAGTGGCCCATTCGTTGGCAGCAGATGATACGCTGGGGATAGAAGACGGGTTTTGGGTCGAGGAAGGGTCACAGTGTATAGAGAATCAGGTGGCTGAAGATAGTCGTTGAATTGATCCTCCATAGCCATAAGGATTGAGTTCAGAGTTGCAGAAAGGATCGATGCTGCAGTTTCAGATTTCTTCAAGCTTTTGAACGCGAAATTGATTTTCATCAAAATGTGCAGAAGGTGAAAGGCCAACCGTTCAAGTTCTAGAATGTTTTTTTTTAAATCAAGTATTTATGTTATTAGGATTTCTTTTGGGCTATCCAAACTGTCTCCCATTGAGTAGTTTGGGCTTCATTTATTTCTTTTTCCAATATTAATAAAACAAGCTGGCGTTTCATGAGTAAAAAAAATATTACCTCATCTTACTATATATATATATATATATATATTGTATGTTTATAAAATTATATTCAATAATAATTGAACATGTTATAATTAAAAAGGATTTTATTATAAAAAACATTATGAATATAGTCTTTTCAGCACTATGTGTCTAAATTAATTTTTTTTTATATTCTAAATACTTAACATTTTTCAATGTTATTTCTTGCATTCTCTCCAAGTTTTTTTCATCTATTAAACTGATGTTATAGTATTAAAAATTATCACTTAACACAGTCAAAAAGTGTCATATAAAGATTCCTAAAATATTTTAAAATTCACAACGTAAAATTCCTATGAATACTAGTGATAACATGAAAAACGTTAATAATTTAAAATATTTGCAAAAATAATTTAGATATCTAAAATTAACAATGTTCTCCATGAAAAGGTTTTCTACGATAAAACCTTTTAAAAAAATAGAGTTGGGATTAATGCATTAGGTATGTAAGCTGATATAGTTGGGACCAAACAATCGTTTGGAAGAGACTTTGCTGTCTCACTGAAACCGTGAATCTTTCCTAGTATATGTTCAGTAATGGAACATGGGCACGGTCAGGGACGGAAACATAATCTTATGTTAGGGGATAAACTTGAACTTATAAAGTTATAGCATGGTGAATTTGAACTTATAAAATTCTATAGAGGACAAAAATATATTTTTAATAAAAAATACATAAAAAAATCTAAAATATATGATAAATTTAACCTTTTAGGGGGCGACCGCCCTCACCCGTCCCCGCCTAGGTTCATCCCTAGCGCGAGTAATGTACGACTTGCATGATCGAAGGGACGTAAATGCTATTATACGAAAAACAATTAAATATAATACACACTTTAATTCAAGGGTAAATTACTCATTTAGTATTAAACTATTAGTTTTGATCCGTTTTAACACGTAAACTTTCATTTTTTTCAAAACCATACCTAATTTTTTTTTTTCATTTTAGTACCCGTTCAAAACTTAACCTTAAGTTTTGAAGAAAAAAAGTGAAAGTTTAAGGTACTAAAACGGACCAAAACTGATACCTAAACGCGTTAAGTTTTTAATGACGATACTAAAATGAAACAAAAATTAAACATTAGGTATTGTTTTAAAAAAATTTGAAAGTTTAGGTACTAAAATGGACCAAAACTGATAGTTTAAATATTAAATATATAATTCACCCTTAATTCAATATATGTCAGAATTTATAAAATAAATTACTAACTTTTAATTAAATCACCCGTATATGATTTATTGATTAACTATTCTAAATTGAATTTTGTAAAGACTCATTATGGAGCGACACTCCTAATTCAATTTACTCTATTTGTAAACATCGAGATTCAAACTCTTGACATTGTTTAAAGAATATAATGTTTGATCCCATTAAACCAATTAGGTTATATTATTAACTTTCAAAACTTATATAGATATAAAATATTATAAAAATAATCCAGATATGTGTAGACACCCGTTTTTGTCCGGGTCGAAAAAATATTATTAAATATTATTATTATTAGTAGTAGTAGTAGTAGTAGTATTATTATTACCCAAACACTAAACCTAAAAATCCACTAAATTCACATATCCCATGTTTCATGCCTTCACCAACCTTTCCACCACAAGAAAATTGAAGGAAAAAATAGAAAGAAAAAAATAAAAGGGTCTTGAATTATGCCAGAATTCGCGCCGTCGATTTGGACCAATGATCAATATTTCGAACGGTCAAAAGTTACGTGATGTCAACACAAACAACATACTGAAAAATCAAGACGATCGGACGATGGACGGTGGCGGATCAGAGAAAACAAATTTGGGCGGTTTTTGGCCTCTGGCTGGTGATCGAGACCTCCGATCAACATTCTGAATGGTCAAAAGTTGCGCGAGGTCAACACGAACAACATAATAAAATTTCAGAACGATCAGATGATGAACGATGGAAGATCGGAGAAAATACATCCGAACGGTTATCTTTGTATTTTTTCTGATTTTGACACTTTAGTTTCTGTTATTTTATTTTAACCTTCTAGTTTCTATTAATACTATTTTAATCCTTTAATTTTCTAATTGTGTTATTTTTGTACTTTACTTCTTTTTCTTTTACTATTTAATCCCTTAAGTTTCTATTTTTATTTTGTAGCTCGTTCTTAAAATTAATTTAATCCATAAATTTTAATTATTTCCAATTTAATTATTTAATTTGAATTTTCTTTTATTCCTTTTAGTTACTATTTTTATTTCGATTTTAATACTAACTCTTTGTGTTTGTTTGTTTTATTTTCTTACTTTATTTATGGTCTTTTTAGGATAATTTTAAACAATCAAAGGTAAGTAATTAATCGAATTTCTAAATTTTAATTTAAATTTTCGCAATTAAGATAACCGATAAATTAAATGGTACCGAAAGGGCAGTTCAAGGGTGCTAATCCTTCCTTGACTGTAACCGACTCCCGAGCCCGACATATTTCTGGTAAAAACGCAGATCAAGTAAGATGGTATTCGATCAACCTAAATATTTTTAAATGATCAGTGGCGACTCCTAATATTTTATTCCAAGTCGAAGCCGAATTATGGGCCCACCCGAGAGGCGGTTGCGACAGGTTGGCGACTCCGTTGGGGACTGGTAAGTGAGTCAGACCTAAATTAATTTTCGGTTGTCTTTTTAAACGAAAATGGTAAATTTAAATTTAAATTTATTTATTTATTCTATTCCAATTATTTACCTTTGATTATTTTTTTTCAAGTAAATAATTGTACTGATGTTTTTTCAGTGATTTCAGATTTTTGAAAAAAGTTTCATCTTTGGCTCTATACCCGAGCTCCAAACCCTATTTTAAGTAAAGGTGAAAGCGACGCCTTCGTGTGAATTTATTCACCGTGTGGGCCTAGCAAGTAGCCTTCGGGATTTATATACCTTATGTCTTCGTGTGAATTTATTCACCGTGCGGGCATAAGGGAATGTGTCCCCTCGAGTTTAACTTAGTCCACACAAGCCTGTGATGGGTTTAGGACTAAGGGTCTAGCAAGCCCAAGGGGGCACCGGCAAGGAGAACTCGAGTACCGTATTTTAGAACCTAAACCGGGAGACCATGGAGAATTAGAGCCTACCCCAAAACCACGTTCCAAAACCTAGGATATTTCTACCCTAACCATTTTTTTGTGTTTTTTTTCCTTTCGTCATTTATTTATTTATTTATTTTTATTTCACTAACTCTTTTCATTTTTGTTCTCTTTTATTTTATTTTCATCATTTGTATCATTTAAAATAAATGTTTATCCACAAAAATGTGTTTGTTAAACGTAAATAATTTGTATTAATGGACAAAGGGGTTATAATACAAGAGATGAAAATTTAGAGGACAGTCTACAAGGTGACTATGTGTCACATTCAATCCAAAAGACATGCTGCCCACAATTGAAGAGTATATCATTTTGTTGCATTATAAAGGACTAAGAATGAACCGAGTCTACATCAAGCCCAATGAAAGTCTATCTTTGAAGAACTGACTGGCAGAGATTGCAGGGGCAAGATGAAGGTTACTGATCTTGGGGGTCCCTTCAAAGACAACAATGGAAAAACGATAGCTGAAATTGGAGGACATTGCTGACAAATTCAAGAAACATATAAATGAACTTCACATAATTCCTATCAATTGAGGGCTCTAATGACGTATTCATTGGAAACAGGTTCAACAAAAGATAAATGTCAGAGATGTTATCAGTCGAGACTTCTTGGACCAATACAAAAAGTAACTCAGCATTTGCACGGTTCATCCAGAGAAGCCGGAGCGGTTCGACAGGTTGTTCAACCGGTGACAGACGAAGGCAGAAGAATAGTCAACATGTCAGAAGCTGTCAAGATATTTTTGTCTCTTAAAAGATAAAATACTTTTTCCCTAATTAAAGATTATTTATAATAATAGACACATTTTTGGATCAATGCCTTGAACATTGCATGCATCATGCATATTTTGCATTTTGATATTTTCATTTTTTTGCATTCACATTAACTAATAGAAGAATGTCTCATCAGAAGGAACAAATACTGGATACACTATCTCAAGCATTGGATACACCCCATTCGCATAACACCCGCTTGAAAAAGAAGAAGATGGAAGCAATAATCACTCAGATCGAAGAGAACATGGCAAGACTGCAGAAAGAATTGGAGGACAAAATGACTCAGAATAGTCAAAGTACCATGGAGTCTATCAAGAAAAGCACAAAATCCTTAGTCGACCAAATTGTGGCTAAGTTATCTGGTTTACAACAACAGACAAGTGCATCCGGAGTAGGTGCATCTGAGGGGATAACCATACAACCGACCCCACAAGTGGTTGTCTCATCCGGGATCTTACCCGGACTGCAAGGTGACTCATCTGCCGTCAAAGGGAAAGCTGTATCGGTTGCGAATTTATAGACTTCTGCGGCAAATCCTGACAGTCATCCGGACGATTGCCCTATCCCAGATTTTGATGAGGAGGATAAGGCAAATAAGATGGAAGAGAAGATCAGGATGTTAGAAAATCAAATGAAGATGGTCCAAGGGGACCATGATTATTATGGAGTGGATGCAATGGAGTTGAGCCTGGTTCCAGATTTGGTGCTTCCACCTAAGTTTAAAATTTTTGAGTTTGAGAAGTTCGATGGGAACAATTGCCCTTCAGCCCATATCACTATGTTTTGTCGGAAGATGACAGGATACGAGGGAAATGACCAACTCCTGATCCATTGTTTTCAGGAGAGCCTGTCCGGTTCAGCTATCCGGTGGTACAACCAGCTCAGCCGAACTCATATCAAGATGTGGAAAGACTTAGCCAAGTCTTTCTTAGAGTAGTACAAGCATATCAATGATATGAGACCAGACCGGTTTATGCTACAAAGTCTGGAGAAAAAACATAACGAAAGTTTACGACAGTACGCACAGAGATGAAGGGATTTATTTGTACAAGTTCATCCATCCTTGGATGAAAAGGAAAATAGAAAGCTGTTTGTACAGACCCTGAAGACACCTTACTTCGGGCACCTGGTGGCAATCACATCGGGAAGTTTCTTAGATCTGGTCATGGCCGATGAAATGGTCGAACTGGCCATAAAACAAGGAAAAATTGAATGAGGGGACTCCAGTAAGAAGCCTCCCATGAAGATCAAGGACCGCGAAATCAACATTGTCAACACCTACAACGCTAACAAAGGTGTTACAATCTCAAGTTTAAAAACCACTACAGTTGTACCGTCAGGTACTTCTAAACAAGATTCCAGAGAATCGAAGAGGGAAAGGGAACATTTTGACCAAATTCCGATGACCTACAAAGAGCTTTACCAATAACTTCTTGACACCCATGTAGTGTCACCATATCCGGTGGAACCCATGAAGCCCTCATACCCCAAGTGGTATGATGAGAATGCTCATTGTGAATACCACGGTGGTGTCCCAGGGTACACAATTGAGAATTATTATGCGTTCAAGAGAGTCATGCAAAAGATGCGTAACCAGAACTGGATCGACTTCAACAACTTGGGGGCATCCAAGTGAGGATGAGGATTATTTCATCATTTACAGCATCCTGTTTGAATTTGTTTTTGAACTTTCTCGTATTTTTGGTGTAACTTGTTTTTGAACTTCCCTTTTTATACGACCATTTAAATAAATTTATATTACTTTAAAGATGGTGAAGCCATGAATCAAATTTGTAGACTTGAAATTCTTTGAATATCAGCTTAATTAAAAACTTCGTTAATATTTGAGGTTATAAATCTTTGACAAATGACTAGATTGAATCCCTGTAAAACAAGAACCCCTTTTGATCCAGAACATACACTGGAATACATACCCTTCTCTTACAGGAACCAAGCTAGCTCTTTCCTTGCATGTATAGCCAATCAAAGGTTTGGTATTCATGTTTGTGTTAGGAGTAAATAGAATGGGGCAACTAGTACATGAGATTGCAAAACTAATTGGTCTATACCTCTGTTTATGACGTTCAATGATGATCATGATCTTTTCAGATGGGATGGCCAAGTGGGTGAATTTGGTTTAGGTCAGTTGCTTGGGAATTGAACTCTAACGATGAGATTTTCTGACCTTCAACAAACACCTAGACTATAAGAGGTTCTCCTCAGCGAGCTTAAGAAATATAATCTGGTTACTCAACAAAAAATATAATATATTTATATATATACAATAAAGCTGAGCTATTCCGCTAAGGCAATTAGTTATAGAAGAAACTCGAAAGCCCTGGCTTTATGAATAGATTATATTCAAACCATGACATTGATCGAGTACCTGGCAATTCGGTGTATGCTCCACTATGATTGTCAAGTCAAAGACTTTGTGACGACATGAATCCTTCAGCTAGCCTGACAAAGGTGATTATAATGTGTACAACAAAGCTTGAGTTGTCCCTCTAGAGCAATTGGTTAAAAGCCCCAGCTGTATGGATAAGATTCAGCTAGCCAGAGAATGGCAAATTAAATCAAATTTACTAAATAAGAAGTTTCAGTGAATATGGACTAAGGGAGTTGAGGAAAACCTGTTATAGTTAAACTCACACGAGCACTCAGAAATCTCATTTTTAGACCGATATTTCTGCACTACCTTGATTTGGTGAGTCTACAAAGCTTGAACAAACGGAAGATTTCAGAGAACTGAAATATAAGTGTTCTAAAAGGTCTATTTATTGATTATGCTAGTTGTGTCATTTTGTTCACCTCCAATTAAAATGCCAAACCAAGAAAAAGGGGCATACCATGTTCTTCACGATGACTGAATTGGGGAAATAAACCTTAGAGTTTAGGTAGCCAACCACTAAACCATCCTTTTAATCATGATATTTGTCAAATATTCACAGTTATCAAAGGTTAAAAGAGTAGTTAATTCTTTGATATCCAATGAACTCCTATTTTATGATTTGCTTCAATTGTGAAACCTAGAAGGAGGTAATATTTTTCAAAAATTCCTTTTGATGTGTTTCAAAATTTTAAAAATTCAAAGGAAGAAAAACCTTTTCAAACATGACAGTCTCAAATATGAAAGGTCATTGAAGTTGAAACCCGAGAAGAAAATGGGCACGATCGATTCATGAGACCCCATCCAGGAGATAAAACTAATTCATGTTGCATGCATCATAGACATACTTAAGATAATCACATTCATCATTTTTTTTGCATATATATATTTTTTATGCAGCTTTAGAGTCCAGTTTCAACTTCAAGACGAAAGATATTCGATTCAAAAGCACTTTCAGAAATTGATGGTGGTTAATTAACTCAGCAGCAAGGAGCCACACTTCCACCAGTTTGACCAGTTGAAAGACCTTCGAGTTCGACTACGCTCAACTCCAAGGCACATCATTTGCAGCATAGCTTAAGTCGAGAAGGGCTATCTGCCAAAGAACTTCGAGTTCGATTACACTTAGCTCAAAGGCACCATCATTTGCAGCATAACTTAAGTCGAGAAGGGTTATCTGCCAACCAAAGACCTTCGAGTTCGACTACGCTCAGCTCCAAGGCACATCATTTGCAGCATAGCTTAATTCGATAAGGGTTATCTGCCAACCAAAGACCTTCGAGTTTGACTACGCTCAGCTCCAAGACATATTATTTGCAGCATAACTTAAGTCGAGAAGGGTTATCTTCCAGCCAAAGACCTTTGAGTTCGACTACGCTCATCTCCAAGGCACATCTCCAAGGCACATCATTTGCAGTATAACTTAATTCGAGAAGGGCTATCTGCCAACCAAAGACGTTCGAATTCGACTACGCTCAGCTCCAAGGCATATTATTTGCAGTATAACTTAAGTCGAGAAGAATAATCTGCCAACCAAAGACCTTCGAGTTTGACTACGCTCAGCTCCAAGGCACATCATTTGCATCATAACTTAAGTCTAGAAGGGTTATCTGCCAACAAAAGACCTTCGAGTTCGATTACATTCAGCTCAAATGCATATCATTTATATCAATTCAAGGCTCAACTTTATGACGAAGGGGTCATCGACGATTTTAACTTAACGATGAAGGATATCGTGTTCACTAACAGCAATGCAACCCTTGGATTTCAACTTCACGATGAAAGATATCCAACCTGACCTAATCTCCTCATCACGTAGGAGCCGTGTCAACCCCAAATAGCCAACTATCCTCATCACATAGGAACCATGTTATTACCCTTAGATGGCATACCGTCCTCATCACGTAAAAACTGTGTCATCACCCGACCTGATCTCCTCATCACGTATGAGCCGTATCAACCCCAGATAACCAGTTGTCCTCATCACGTAGGAACCGTGTCATCACCTGGCCTGATCTCCTCATCACGTAGGAGCCGTGTCAACCCCAGATAACCAGTTATCCTCATTACGTAGGAACCGTGTTATCATCCTTAGATGGCCTGCCGTCCTCATCACGTAGGACCTGTGTCATCACCCGACCTGATCTCCTCATCACGTAGGAGCCATGTCAACCTTAGATAACCAGCCGTCCTCATCACATAGGAACCATGTTATCATCCCTAATGATGGCCTACCATCCTCATCACGTAGGAATCGTGTCATCCCTCGACCACATCTCCTCATCACATCGGATCAGTGTCAACCTTAGATAACCAACCGTCCTCATCACGTAGGAACTGTGTTATCATCCTTAGGCGATCCGAACTCTTCATCACGTATGAGCAGTGTCGTCCTCCAACACAAACATATCAAGTCTCCGAAACAAAAAAGAGAACCGGACAAAAACTGTTTGTTTTTTTTTGTCTTTACCCTATTCTTGTTAATACAAGAATATACAAAGAGGAGTAGCTGTAGACACCCGTTTTTGTCCGGGTCGAAAAAATATTATTAAATATTAGTATTATTATTATTATTATTATTATTATTATTATTATTATTATTATTATTATTATTATTAGTAGTATTACCCAAACACTAAACCTAAAAATCCACTAAATCCACCTATCCCATGTTTCATGCCTTCGCCAACCTTTCCACCACTCCATGTTTTCTTCCATGTTTTATTCAATGTTTTATTCTTCCACTTATACTAATTATTTTCCTATGTTATATATATATATAATAGATGATAGAAGAAAGGGGGGGGGTAGAAGAGGCCATACGTGAGAGAGAGACAAGAAAATTGAAGGAAAAATTAGAAAGAAAAAATAAAAGGGTTTTGAATTCTGTCAGAATTCGCGCCGGCTATATGGACCTCTGATCAATATTCTGAACGGTCAAAAGTTGTGTGAGGTCAACATGAACAACATACTGAAAAATCAAGAAGATCGGACGGTGGACGGTGGCGGATCAGAGAAAACAAATTCGGATGGTTTTTCACCTCTGGCCGACGATCGAGACCTCTGATCAATATTCTTAACGGTCAAAAGTTGCGCGAGGTCAACACGAATGACATACTAAAATTTTAGAACAGTCGGACGGTGAACGATGGCAGATCGGAGAAAATACATCCGAACGGTTATCTTTGTATTTTTTTTCTTTTGATTTTGACACTTTAGTTTCTGTTATTTTATTTTAACCTTCTAGTTTCTATTAATACTATTTTAATCCTTTAATTTTCTATTTGTGTTATTTTTGTACTTTACTTCTTTTTATTTTGCTATTTAATCCCTTAAGTTTCTGTTTTTATTTTGCAGCTCGTTCTTAAAATTAATTCAATCCATAAATTTTAATTATTTCAAATTTAATTTTTTAATTTGAATTTTCTTTTATTCCTTTTAGTTACTATTTTTTATTTCGATTTTAATACTAACTCTTTGTGTTTGTTTGTTTTATTTTCTTACTTTATTTATGGTCTTTGTAGGATAATTTTAAATAATCAAAGGTAAGTAATTAATCGAATTTCTAAATTTTAATTTAAATTTCAATTTTCGCAATTAAGACAACCGACAAATTAAATGGTACCGAGGGCAGTTCAAGGGTGCTAATCCTTCCTTGACTGTAACCGACTCTCGAGCCTGACATATTTCTGGTAAAAACATAGATCAAGTAAGATGGTATCCGATCAACCTAAATATTTTTAAATGATCGGTGGCGACTCCTAATATTTTATTCCAAGTCGAAGCCGAATTTCGGGCCCACCTTAGAGGCGGTTGCGACAACATGAAAAATAAATACATGAGCTCAGAAAACAGGTGTATTGCACCAGCCTGTACTTCATTTGTTTAACACAGAGAAAGAAACCTATTGAAGATCACCTTAATTCATTCAAGAAAATACATAACTAGCATAGCATGATGGACTTTAACACAAACACCAGTCTTCTGTCATTAGCTTGTTTACAAGAAACTTCAAAAAACAATTCTACAGAATCTAGGAAGGAAAGGAAATAAAAAAATTGATGAATCTAATACGGAATACCATCTGTTGCCCATATCGAACCTTAAAGAAAATGAAATGGAAGTATGGTACTAAAAAATCCAGACAGAGAAGTAACCAAATTAATAGCATAAACTTCATGCAGTCACATATTACTACAATTAACTTGAAGTACCAATTCTTATCTGGTATCGTTTATTTGTAGGCTCCCATGCCGACCCCGGCCTCTCGGCCGCCTCCGTATGGCTGGAAGTTGTTCTCCCTAGCATTTGAGTAGCTAATATAGTAGAACTTATTGACTATGGCTGTTAAGAAAATGAAGGCTGCCCCTGCACCAAACACTCTTTTTCTCACTGTTTCACAAGATGGAGGCTACTCGTTGAAAATGGTCCGATACTTGGTGTGGTAAGCATTCCGGACCGATCCAGCGAACAAGCATATCTCGGCTATTAGGAAAAACAACCTGTCACATAGGCAATTCAAAAGAATTAAGTGAAACTTTTCAAATCTGCAAATTTTGACACAAGTTTGTGACATACCAACAAATAATGAAAAGGATGACAACCCATGCCCTTGAACCACTAGGGTTCATGGACTTTCCACAGCAGAAGCATCAACTGGCTACCATTATAAGGGCTTGGCTAGCCATGAGGAACAAAAATGTGCCAACACCATAGCCAGTGGATATGTCTGAGTCATATACACAATAGTTGTAATTAACTTCACTGTCCTGGACGATCTTGGCCTACAACAAAACATACACCATAATTTAGTTTCTTTCAGTTGAATCAACAATTAATCATAAAAGATCTTCATTTTTTATGGAAATTCAGCTGAGATCTGGTAAGTTCATACAGTTGAGAATTATAACTGATAAAATCATTTTCCCCTTCTATTTGATTTGCAGAAAATTAATATACATGTGTATATGTAATGATATAAGCTTCGAAAACAGAAGTTTCATATATGAAATGATATGACTGCCAATAGAAAAGACCCGAAGAAGTACCCAAGTGGCCCCATCACACGAGCAAGGGATAAGGAGTTTCAAGCAGCCATGGAGAGTATGTTTACATCAAACTTGGGACATGATGAAGAAGGAATAATAAGGGAGGAACACTTTACGTTGCTTATGCATGAATTTGCATAATATTGGAAGTTTGCATAACATTCATTGCATTTAATAAGTGTGTTGTTCATTTAAGCATGCATTGCATTTAAATATCTAGTTCATTTAGGGAAGTAGTTCATTTATGCCTTTAGATCCTTTAGTAAGCTACTTCATTCATGCATCTAGTTTATTTAATAAAGTTGGTTCATTTATTAAACTAAATCATAATTGTTTCATGCATATTTTCAATTAAATATTGAATAAAGTTCACCTTTGTGTCTAGGTGCATGAGAGAAGTTGAACAGTTTCATCAAATGTAAGAATGTCAGTCAAAATGTCTTTCAATTATGGATGTGATACAGACATGTTTGGTTCCAAAAATCAATTGATAATTATTCCTCCATATATTATCTTTCCATCGCCTTTTGAATCACATCAATCCGATTTTGGGAGCTTAAGATATGATCGATTTATTGAAGACAGTGCAGGCTGGAATTTTGTTATTGGAATTTTATGCATGGATGATTTGGATGAGTTTGAGCCAAGGAAGAGTCTTTTCAACTTCAGCCAAGTGACAAGGCATTGAAGGACTCTTAATTCAAACATTCAAGGCATTCAAAGCTGATTGTTATCATCTAAAATCAAGGGTTGTTCATATTCTTCAAGGGAGCATGCAATGAAGGGTGATTTAATTCATTTATTAAGATAATTTTCAGTATGGAATAGCAAGAGTCTTCCACCCCTTGGACTAAATTAAGGCCAAATTCATCTTCAAATTGTCTAGATTCATCCCCAAAATGATCTAGAATATTCAGCCAACCTTGAAGATAAGAAGACAAAGCATTCAAGTGCATTTTATTTCTAAATTGATGAGAATATTTTCATCTTTTGAGTCTTTTCATATTCTTCTTGGAAATACCATAAATAGGCACCTTTGGGATCATTTGTAGACACACATTTGGATTTAAAAAAACATCTTTGAGAGGTTTCTTTCATTCTCGTTCTCTTGTAGAAATTTATCGGCGTCAAGATAGTCATGTAGTCTTCATCCATTTCCTTTTGTTATAGCATTGGTTCCTAGCTCATCTATAGTTAGTGGGTCGCATTTCATCTACTTCCACTTCGATTCTATCTCTTTATATTGCTGGTTCCTAACTCCATATAGTTAGAGGGTCACAATCTGAGTTTTTTTTAATCCATCTTACACATTCCACGCCATTACCAACCCATACCTTCGCCATACTTTCATTCCATCCAAACTATAACTTCCATCATCTTCCTTACTTTACCAAATCCTAAAAATCATTTCCATATCAATCCTTCATTTCCATTAGATCTCTATCTTTCATTAACATCTTACAAGTCATGATTTTCAGGTTCAAAGCAAGTAATTCAATCTCTTTCTAGAATCACGATCGGACAATCATATATATGACTCGAAACTCATAATGAGATCATATCATTTGGTATTAGAGTGAGCCGATTCAATAAGCGTATCATTTTCTCTCTCCCAGGTTAGTAAAAAATAAAAAAAATGAAAACGTTTAAAGAGGGATGGAGTAATTATTTTCATCTTTAAAGGAAAAAAATAATATTTACTTCATCTTTATATTCTATTATTCAATTTTGTTACCATTACTTACCATCTCTTTTCCTTGTAGCCAATTTCTTTTCACTATCCTTGCTGCCAAGTCACAATTTTTTCACCCGAAGTCCACTAGACACTTGTAAGCCTTGAGGAAATTCCCGAAATGACTAAAAATCAAAGCATGAGTGGTAAAAGGAAAGAGTGATCATCAAGGGTAAAAGTTATCCCGAGTGAAATAAGAGTGGGAGTAACTTTTCTTGGAGTGTTAGGTGAGGTTTTTCCTTTTATTTGTGAGGTTATTTTTTTTATTAATTATGTCTCATCATTTGGGAGACAATTCTCAAGTTATAGGTAACGTTGAACCAAACCTACAAATGCAAGCCATGGTGCGTGAATTGAAAAGGGATTTTGAGGGAAGAGTTGGAACCTCTCCATGAACGTATGGACCACATTGAAGAGGAGCATACTCAAGGATTTCGAGAGCAAGAAGATGACAATCAATGAGCAAATGAAGAAATGGAAATACCATAAGAAGATCTTGTATCACAACAAAGAATGGGAAATCGAGGTATAAGGCCCCAAAGGTTTCATCAATTAATAGATGATAATCTTGTTAACATCAAGATTTCCATTCCACTATTCCAAGGCAATACAGATCTCGAGGCTTACCTAGCATGGGAAAAGAAGGTAGAGCACATCTTCGGGTACCGTGATTATTTCGAACTCAAGAAGGTAAAACTCGTTGCCCTTAAGTTTACGGATTATGCACTAATATGGTGGAATCAATTGACATCAAGTAGGAGATGCAATTGGGAACATCCTATCACTACATGGTATAAAATGAAAGCAGTGATGCGAAGTCAATTCATTCCAACCCACTACCATCGAGAGTTATTCAACCGTCTTCAAAACCTTTCATAAGGTAACCGAAGTATTGAAGATTATCACAAAGAGATGGAGGTGGCCATGATTCGAGCCAACATCAATGAGGATCGAGAAGCCACAATGGCAAGATTCCTAGCGAGACTTAATCCAGACATTGCCAACGTGGTTGAGTTACAACATTATGTGGAGATGTATGACATGGTGCATATGGCCATGAAGGTAGAAAGGTAACTCAAAAGGAATGGTGCCATAAGATCTTATGGGAGTGCAATATCAAAATAGGGACAGAGTACATACAAGAAGACTCATTCATTGACATCCCACGAAAGAGGAGGACCACCCAAATGAAGTAAGCCAATTGCCGAAACTATCAAGGGTAAGACTACCACCACTCCAAATCGTTCATGTGACATACAATGTTTTAAGTGTTTGGGGCATGGACACACTGCAAGCCAATGTACAAATCGCAACACCATTATTCTTCGAGATGATAGAGAAGTTAAATCGATACAAGAAGAATACGAGAATGAAGATGTTACCATTAATGAAGAAGAATTAGAGCATGACGTGGAATGAGAGGTTCTTGTTGTCAAAAGGAGCCTAAACGTACAATCCAATTGAGGAGACGAACAATGTGAAAATATCTTTCATACTCGCTAGCACGTTGGAGGAAATGTATGCTTTGTTATTATTGATGGAGGTAGTTGCACTAATGTTGCTAGTACCTTAATGGTAGATACACTTAGCTTGGCAACAACAAAGCATCCACAACCTTATAAACTGCAATGGCTCAATGATGGAGGAGAACTTAAGGTGACCAAGCAAGTTTGAATTGTTTTCTCCATTGGGAAGTACAAAGATGAGGTGTTATGTGATGTCATTCCAATGCACACAAGCCATTTACTACTTGGAAGGCCTTGGCAATTTGATAGGCGAGTGATCCATGACGGGTATACCAATCGATATACATTCACCCATAGTGTAATACCCCAAATATCGGGTTGATGACCATAGTGAAAGGATATAAAATTTGGTGGGTTAATTTGAATAAATTTAAAAGTACAAGGATTTATTTAAAAAAATTATATTTAATACCTATTAGTAAGAATGAAAGAAATACAGGGTAATTATGGTATTTTAAAATAGAATGAATTTAATATTCATTTTATTAAGGGTTAAAGAAGGGAAAAAGAGGATAAGTTTGGGAAATAATTCTATACTCTCCATCTTCTTCTTCCTGTCGTCCCGTGCCCTCCATAACTAAGATGGTAATCAAGCTCCTGAATCAAGCAAGCAAAAGGGCAATGATAAAGTTGTCGAATAGTCAGACATCAGTAAGGCATAATAGTGAGGTAAACTATGTGAGTGCATTTATTATGTACTTATATGTTATGATAGTCATAGATGCATTTTGTTTAATGTATATGTTATAATTACCGTATTGACATTATGTGTGCAACCTAAGTAATTCATAATTAGTTTGTGAATTACCATATTGGCACTATATGTGCAACCTAAGTAATTCATAATTAGTTTGTGAATTACCGTATTGGCACTATGTGTGCAACCTAAGTAATTCATAATTAGTTTGTGAATTACCATATTGGCACTATGTGTGCAACCTAAGTAATTCATAATGAGTTTTTGAATTACAGTATTGGCACTATGTGTGCAACCTAAGTAATTCATAATGAGTTTGTGAATTACCGTATCGGCACTATGTGTGCAACCCACGTAATTCATAATTAGTTTGTGAATTACAGTATCACCACTATGTGTGCAACCCACATAATTCGTACTGAGTTTGTGAATTACCGTATCAACACTATGAGTATAAAACCATGAAATTTATAATGAATTATAATATTTAATTTGTATTTTGATAGTCACAATATAATCAAGTTTTAAAAATTTACCTCATTATTATTATCCCTCACTAAGTGATTATTTAGCGTGTGTTGATTCCATGCATAGGTATTAGTACGAGTGAAGTAAGGAGTGCATCTAGCATCTCCAATCAAGGGTCACCTCATCAGTAACTGTACGACAACTATGTCTATTTTTGATGTTATTAGCAGGCATGTAATAAACTTATGATAATGCTATGAAAAGTATTTGACTTATAATGATGTAAAATTTAATATGTTCGAACTTTAAGATTTGTTTACATATTAAAAGTTAATGAACATTTTATAATTATTAAATTAAATCTTTTTATGATTAGAAATAAAATTTTACTGGTTTTTCAAAAGTGTAAAGTTTTAAAAGTTATGTGAAATCTGTGACTCGTGTATGGAAACGTATACGGGAAATGAGTGTTATATTTATTGGTATCAGAGCTATAGGTTTAGCCGATTCTCGGCTAAAACTGGGTGTATTTTACTGTAAAAAGGGTTTACATGCCACTAAGATGTCCAAGTTACTGATATGGTGTAGTTAGAATATGATTGATGTCACTCCTTACTAACTTGAGTGTTATCAATATGTATATTCTATTAGATGTCGGAATCTACAAATTCGTAGAGAGAAACTGATCAAGAAATTAGAGAAGGGTCGGGTAGTGAGAGATATGAAGCTAATAGTAAGCATATGATCCCGTCCGAAAATGCTAGTGCATGACACATCAGGGTATGCCAGTGCCAGAGTTTGGAACTTTTATGCAGGCTCTCGATGCAATCTTGACTCGATTTCAATATCCTCCACCTCCCTCTACTTCTCTAGCACCACAAATGTTAATACCAAAAGCGTTGAGAAGTTTTGGAGCTCCTGAGTTCAGGGGAGAAGAGGATGAAGGTCCAATGGATTTTGATTTATGGTTAAATAACGTTATGGTGATGTTGGACAGTCTTCAATGCTCAGATTCTGAGAAGTTAGGCGGAGCTGTATCTTTACTTCGAGGATCAACTCGAGTGTGGTGGACAAACACTACGATGTATGCATCACCTCAGCAAGTGACCTGGCAATTCTTTCAAGATGAGTTTAAGAACAAGTACATCAGGGAACAGTTTATGCGGGCGTTGTTGCTAAAGTTTCTTAATCTGAAACAAGGTGATAGTGTAGTGCATGAGTGCAAGGCTGAGTATAACAAGTTGAGTCATTTTTCCACTGAGGTAGTTCCCAATGATAAAGCCCAATGTGATTGGTTTATAAGGGTTTGAGGCCAAAGTTGAAAGAAATGATGTTGACTTTAAACTTGCCTAGCTTGTAAGAAGTTATAAACCAAGCTAAGGTCATTGAAAGAGCTCAAGAGGAGACTCTAATAGCGGAGCAGGGTATATAGACGGAAAAAAGAGTTGGAATGTCTTCAACTTCCCATCATGCTAAGAGAGGTAAGGGTTCGAGTTCTCGATATAATAATAGAGATGGTTCTATTGCAGCTTCGCAAAGAATAATCAATCACAATCTTTTACTACTAACTCAGGTAGAGCGTTTGAAGAACGAAATAATCCATGTCAGATATATGGAAAATCGCACCGTGGAGTATGTAGATTACTCTCTGGCGCTTGTTTCCATTGTGGTAAAACTGGTCACTATGCTCGAAATTGTCTTAAGAGATCCAGAGATATATCAGTGCAAACTGAGAGATCAATAGCAACATCTAATAGAAGCAGAGAAAGAAGAAGATCCGACGGACAATCTTAGTTAACCTAGCAACAAGAGACTCGGGGAGTGGTCTGAATTTATAATATTAAGACTAATGAGGATTAGGATGACACAGAGATCTTAATAGGTACATTCCATATTTTGATATACCTGTATTTGTTTTGCTTGACCCTGGTTCTACGAACTCTTATATTAGTACAAAGTTTGTTAGAGCTAGAGAAATTTCTTTAGAACCAATCTTTAGTGAGATGATAGCAATAAACCCTATAGGTCATAGTGCAAGGGTACTCGAGTATGTAGAAAGTGCCCAATAAAGATTCAAGGGGTTATGTTCCAGGCAAATTTGAAGGAATTGCCTTTCGATGAATTTGAAATTATTTTAGGCATGGATTGGTTGTCTCCACATCATGGATGGATTGATTTTTGTAAGAAACAATTATTTTTGAAGAATGTGGAAGGCTGAGAAATCATAGTAATTAATGAAAAAGCGAAATCACCATCTAATGTGATATCATAAATGAATGCAAGGAAAATGATGTAGGAAAGATGTATAACTCTTATGGCTAATGTGATAGACACTCGAATATCGGAAGTGAGATTAGGTGATATCCCAACAGTTCGAGAGTTTCCAGATGTTTTTCTAAAAGAATTACTGGGCTTACCTCTAGATCGTGAGTGGAATTCCAAATTGAAGTTTACTTGCATACTGAACTTGTTTCTATGGATTCGTATTGAATGGCTTCAACTGAGTTAAAATAAATAAATACCCAATTGCATGAGTTACTCGATAAGGGATTTATCAGACCCAATATTTCTACTTGGGGTGCACCTGTGCTTTTTATGAGAAAGACGGACGAGTCTATGCGATTATGCATAGATTATTATCAATTAAATAAAATAATAATAAAGAATAAGTATCCTCTTATGAGGATTGATGATATGTTTGATCAACTGAAAGGTGCGGTAGTTTTCTCTAAGATAGACCTTTGGTCAGGATACCAATAATTAGAGATTAAAGAGGAGGATATTTCAAAGACGACTTTATGGACTCGGTATGGATATTACAAATTTGTGGTGATGCCATTCAGATCGAGTAATGCTCCTTCATCATTTATGGATTTGATGAACCAAGTATTCCAATCTTACATAGATCAATTTGTGGTGGTATTTATCGATGATATTTTGGTGTATTCAAAGTCGAGAGAGGAGCATGATGCTCATATTCATGTTGTTCTTCAGACTCTTTGAGAGAAGAAATTGTATGCCAAATTATCTAAGTGTGAATTCTGGTTATTCGAGGTTGCTTTCCTTGGCCATATAGTCTTCGCAGAAGGCATAAGAGTAGATCCAAAAAGATTCAAGCTATAGTGGATTGACAACCCCCAAAGAATGTTTCTGAAGTTCGGAGTTTCTTGGGCTTGCTAGTTATTATAGATGGTTTGTGAATAACTTTTCAATGTTAGATTCGCCACTAACTAAGTTGTTACGAAAAGATGTGCTTTTTGTTTGGTTAGAGAAATGCCAAGAAAGTTTTGATATTCTAAAGAGGATTGTAACAGAGGCACCAGTGCTTGTATAACCTGAGTCCGGTAAAGACTATGTAGTTTTTAGTGATGCATCTCATAATAGATTGGGTTGTGTGCTTATGCAAGAAGGTAAAGTTTTGGCTTATACCTCGAGACAGCTAAAAACTCACAAGAGAAATTACCCATCACATGACTTAGAATTTGCAGCGGTCGTGTTTGCTTTGATGATTTGGCATCATTATTTATACGGTGAGCAATGATATATTTATACATATCACAAAAGTCTAAAGTACTTTTTGACTCAAAAAGAACTGAACTTCAGGCAAAGAAGATGGATCAAGCTTTTAAAATATTATGATGTGGTCATCGATTTTAATCCAGGAAAGGCTAATGTGGTAGCTGATGCACTTAATCGAAAGACTTTTGCATCTTTACGAGCTTTGGATGCACGTATGTCTTTAAAGAAAGATGACGCCTTGATTTTTGAGTTGATGCTCTTGGATCGGATAAAAGAGCTACAAGGACAAGATGAAAAATGTTTGGAAAGAGTTGCACAAATAGAAAAGGTGACACCAAAGACTTTGAAATTAGGACTGATGGATGTTTATATTATCGTGAAAGACTTTGCATTCCAAATAATGAAGAAATAAAGAAAGATATTTTTCTGAGGCACATTATAATCCTTTGAGGATGCATCCAGGCAGGAATAAGATGTATCAGGATATAAAGAGTCGTTATTGGTGGTCTGGCTTGAAAAGAGTTATATTAGAGTTTGTTGTAAGATGCCTGACATGTCAGCAAGAGAAAGCTAAATATCAAGTACCTTTCGGATTACTGCAACTGATATCTATTCCTGAGTGGAAGTGGGAGAAAATTACTATGGATTTTGTTTTTTGGCTACCTTTGACACCAGTAAAAAGGACTCGATATGGGTAATTGTGGATAGATTAACCAAGACAACTCACTTTATTCCAGTTTGACTAGATTACTCGATGGATAAATATGGGAATTTGTATATAAAAGAGATAGTTCGGATGCATGCAGTACATGTATCGATAGTATCTGACCAATACCCAAGGTTTACTTCAAGATTCTAGAAGTCCTTGCACGAGGCATTGGGTACTCGATTGAATTTCAGCATAGCTTTTCATATGCAGACAGATGAGCAGTCAGAATGAACTATTCATATATTGGAGGATATGCTAAGAGCATGTGTGATTGAATTCAAAGGATCATGGGAAAGATATTTTCCTTTAATGAAATTTACCTATAATAACAGTTACCAATTGAGTATTAAGATGGCTCCGTATAAAGCTTTGTATGGGAGAAAATATCAAACACCATTAAATTGGTTTGAGCTAAAATATAGAGATTTAGTTGGCCCTGATTTAATGAAAGAAATAGAAGATAAAGTGAAAGTTATCCAAGATAATCTTAAGATAGTATCCGATCGACAAAAATCTTATGCTGATCTGAAGAGAAAATAGATTGAATATCAAGTGGAAGATAAGGTATTTCTGAAAGTATCGCCTTGGAAGAAATTATTATGGTTCAGGTGCAAAGGAAAGTTGAGTCCGAGATTTATTAGACCATATAAAATTTTAAAATGGGTCGGACCAATAGCATATCAGTTAGCTTTGTCTCACGATATGGACAAGACCCATAATGTTTTTCACGTGTCGATGCTGATGAAGTACTAATCCGATCCATCATATATTATCACACTAGAGGAAATAGAGATCCGAACAGATTTAACTTACGAAGAAGAACCAACGTTGATCTTGGATTGAGAAAACAAAGAACTGTGTAACAAGAAGATTCCTCTAGATAAAGTACTTTGGCAAAATCATAAAGTCAAGGAAGCTACTTGTAAAGAGATTAGGACATGAGAAAGTATTTTCCACACCTATCCGCATCAGGTAAGTCTTAAAATTTGAGGATGAATTTTCTTAAGGCGGAGAATATTAATACCCCAAATATCGGGTTGGTAACCATAGTGAAATGATTTAAAATTTGATGGGTTAATTTGAATAAATTTAAAAGTACAAGGATTTATTTAAGAAATTGTGTTTAAGACCTATTAGCAAGAATGGAAGAAATGAAGGGGTATTATGGTCTTTAAGAAGGAAATGAATTTAATATTCATTTTATTAAGGGTTAAAGAAGGAAAAAGAGGATAAGTCTGGGAAATAGTTCTCTACTCTCCATCTTCTTCTTCCCGTCATCCCGTTCCCTCCATAGCTAAAATGGTAATCAATCCTGAATCAACCAAGCAAAAGGGCAAGGATAAAGTTGTCGAATAGTCAGACATCAGTAAGGCATAATAGTGAGGCAAACCAGGTGAGTGCATTTATTATGTACTTATATGTTATGATAATCATATATGCATGCATTTTGTTTAATGTATATGTTGCAATTACCGTATTGGCACTATGTGTGCAACCTAAGTATTTCATAATTAGTTTGTGAATTACCATATTGGCACTATGTGTGCAACCTAAGTAATTCATAATTAGTTTGTGAATTACCGTATTGGCATTATGTGTGCAACCTAAGTAATTCATAATTAGTTTGTGAATTACTGTATTGGCACTATGTGTACAACCTAAGTAATTCATAATGAGTTTGTGAATTATCGTATTGGAACTATGTGTGCAACCTAAGTAATTCACAATGAGTTTGTGAATTACCGTATCGACACTATGTGTGTAACCCATGTAATTCATAATTAGTTTGTGAATTACCGTATCAGCACTATATGTGCAACCCACATAATTCATAATGTTTTTATGAATTACTCTATCAGCACTATGAGTGCAAAACCATGAAATTTATAATGAGTTGTAATATTCAATTCGTATTTTGATAGTTATGATATAATCAAGTTTTAAAAATTTACCTAATTATTATTATGTCTCACTAAGTGATTACTTAACATGTGTTGATTTTATGCGTATGTATTAGTACGAGCGGAGTAAGGAGTGCATCTGACATCGCCAATCAAGGGTCACCTCATCAGTAACTGTACTACAACTATGTCTACTTTTGATGTTATTAGCTGGCATGTAATAGACTTATGATAATTCTCTGAAAAATATTTGACTTATGATGATGTAAAATTTAACATGTTCGAAATTTAAGATTTGTTTACATACTAAAAGTTAATGAACATTTTATTATTATTAAATTAAAATATTTTATGATTAGAAACAAAATTTTATTGAGTTTTAGTTTTAAAAGTTATGTGACATCTGTGACTCGAGTACGGAAACATATACAGGAAATGAGTGTTACACATGGGGCAAGGAATATCACTTTATCTCCACTTTCACCAAAGCAAATACATGAAGACCAAATTCAATTGAGAGGAAAATTCGAAAGAGCTAAAGAAATAGAGACCAAAATAGAGGTAAAAGCAAAGGAGTGTGATCAAAATGAGGGAAGAAAAATCATCATTCTTTCTAAAGAGAAAGATTTGAAAAAGTGTTTAATGACGGCAAATGAAGGACTTGTGCTCCTGTACATGGAATCTTTTTTTAACAGTAACTACCTTGTTCAAAATTTGCATTCTTCTATTGTGTCTTTATTGCATGAGTTTGACGACCTATTTTCGAAAGAAATACCAAGTGGGCTTCCACCTATTCGTGGCATAGCACATCAAATAGACTTTGTTCCTGGAGTCGTCATTCCAAACCGACCAGCTTATCAAAGCAACCCCGAAGAAAATAAGAAATTACAAAGGCAAGTACCTGAGTTTATGGCAAATGGCTACGTGAGGGAAAGCCTTAGCACATGTGCCGTGTCAGTTTTATTTGTGCCAAAGAAGGATGGAACTTGGCGCATGTGTGTGGATTAGCAAGCAGTAAACAAAATTACAGTAAAGTATCATCACCCTACTCTTCGCTAAGATTACATGTTAGATGAGCTTAGTGATTCTAACCTCTTTTCAAAGATTGATCTTAAAAGTGGTTACCACCAAATACGAATGCGGGAAGGTGATGAGTGGAAAACAACATTCAAAACGAAGTAAGGCCTTTATGAGTAGTTGGTTATGCCTTTTGGCTTAACTAATGCACCAAGCACATTTATGAGGTTAATGAATCATGTTCTTAGGCCATTCATGGGTAAGTTTTGTGTGGTTTACTTTGATGACATTCTAATCTATAGTAAAACCATGGAAGAACATGTTCAAAATTTAAGGTCAGTTTTACTTGTTTTGAGAAAGGAAAACTTGTTTGCTAGTTTAAAAAAATGTACGTTTTGTACTGACAGGGTTGTTTTCCTAGATTTCGTTGTGAGTTCTAAAGGCTTGGAGGTTGAAAAAGAGAAGGTTAAATCCATTGAAGAGTGGCCACAACCAGTAAGCATTTCTCAAGTTAGGAGCTTCATGGACTTGCAAGTTTTTATCAGAGATTCGTCCCCAACTTCAGCTCCATAGCCGCCCCACTAAAAAGTGTTATTAAGAAGAATTCTAATTTTTTTGGAGGGAGATCAAGAGAAGTCCTTTAATAACATTAAAGATTGTTTAATTCATGCCTCTTTAATTGCTCTACCTGATTTTAATTTAACTTTTGAAATTGAATGTGATGCATCATGTGTAGGAATTGGAGCACTGTTGTCTCAAGGTGGATGTCCTATACCTTATTTTAGTCAGAAATTAAGTGGAGCTATGCTTAACTATCCTACCTACGATAAGGAGACGTATGCTCTTGTGAGGGCAATGGAAACATGTCAACACTACCTTTGGCCTAAGGAGTTCATCATTCACATCGATCATGAAGTGTTGAAACATATTCGGGGGCAGCATAAACTCAACAAAAGGCATGCCAAATGGGTAGAGTTTCTTAAAACCTTTCCATATGTTATTAAGTACAAGAAAGGTAAGGAGAATATAGTTGTCGATGCATTGTCACGAAGGTATATTGTTTTGAACACTTTGGAATCTAAGTTGTTGGGTTTTACTTTTATTAAAGACTTATATTTTTCTGACTGATTTTGGAGAAATTTACAAAGCTTTTGAGAAAGGGACGATTTATAAATACTTTAAGCATGATGATTTTCTATTCAATGAAGGGAGACTACGTGTCCCTCAAGGTTCTATGCGAGAATTGCTCACTAAGGAAGCCGATGGAGAAGGATTAATGGGACATTTTGGGATAACAAAGACTTTGGCTATACTTAAAGAATTGGCCCAAAATGAAACGAGATATGAAAGGTTATGTGAGCGTTGTATTACTTGTAGAAAGGCCAAATATAAAGTCATGCCACATGGACTTTACACACCACTACCTATACCGGAAGCACCATGTATAGATATTTAAAAGGATTTTATGCTAGGGCTTCCATGCATAAAGAACAAAAAAGAATCCATCTTTGTAGTTGTTAATAGATTTTCCAAAATGGCTCATTTTATTCCCTATAACAAAACTAATGATGCCTCACATATTGCTACTTTGTTTTTTAGGGAAATTTTAAGGCTACATGGCATACCCATAACAATTGTGTTTGATCGGGATGTGAAGTTCTTAAGCCACTTTTGGAGAGCCCTATGGAGTAAGATTGGTACTAAGCTATTATTCTCCACCACTTGTCACCCTCAAACGGATGGCCGAACTGAAGTGGTGAACCGAGTACTTTCCATATTACTTCAATCCATCATTCAGAAGAATTTGAGGGTAACACCCATCTCTAGCAATACCTTTCCATACACGAGATATACATGTTACATCACTTTTAAAACATTTTTTCATTTATAAACCTGAACAATTTTGATTCAAAATTTTAAACTAAAACATTTTAGTACCATCATAAAATAGTTGTTGAAATATACTACCAAAATTTCCACTTTATATACTTTCCAGAGCATTTTTTCTTAATTTTGATTACATGCCAGCAATGTTCAAAATAAACATGATTGACCTACCATTACTGGAGAGAGTCAACCTTAGATTTATGATAGCTGCTATTGTACCCCATATCCTACTAGTCTTTGTTTTTACGTACGCGTGAAATCAACACACGTTAAATATTTACTTAGTGAGGCATAATATAATAAAGAAACTGAAATTTATACATACGTATCTCATGACTATTAAATGACGAATTAAATCGCATATTCAATAAGGATCAAATAAATCCTTCACAGTTCAACCAAATTTCTTTTATACACTCATCAAAATTATTCTTAGTAGGTCCAGCCTACCTATCATTCCGTATATTCTTCCCAATTATTCTTTATCTTCCCTATGTACGTTAAATGAGAAAGTAATGCACATGTATTGCACCTAAGTGCCAATTAGTCCTGTATCTTTTATAATTATCAGGGGTGGCACCTTATATACCATTAATATACCGTTATGTATTTTCATTTGTGGCATCCTTTCATGCCAATTATGCACTGTTATATATATATATATATATTCATTTATGGCATTCTTTCATATCAATTATATGTGGTTATACATTTCTATTTATGACATCCTTTCATATCAATTAGCACTATTAAGCAGTTAGTCCTTCATCCTACTTGCATTATTGGCACCTTTCTGCCAAATGCATCGTTAGACATTTAGTCTTTTACCCAAATGTATTTAACCTTTCATCTAACTGGCATGATTGACACCTTTATGCCAAAGGCGCAATTAGGCTTTTAGTCTTTTACTCAAAGGTATTTAACCTTTCATCTAACAGGCATAATTGACACATTTCTGTCAAATGTATAGCTATGCCATTAATCTTTTACTCAAAGGTATTTAACTTTTCATCTAACTAGCATAATTGACACCTTTTTGTAAAATGCACAACTAGGCCATTAATCTTTTACTCAAAGATATTTAACCTTTCATCTAACTAGCATAATTGGCACCTTTCTGTCAAATGCACAGCTAGGATATTAATCTTTTACTCAAAGGTATTTAACATTTCATCTAACTGACATAATTGACACCTTTCTGTCAAATGCACAGCTATGCCATTAATCTTTTACTCAAAGGTATTTAACCTTTCATCTAACTGACATAATTGATACATTTATGTCAAATGCACAACTAGGCCATTAATCTTTTACTCAAAGGTATTTAACCTTTCATCTAACTAGCATAATTGACACCTTTATGTCAAATGCACAGCTAGACCATTAATCTTTTACTCAAATGTATTTAACCTTTCATCTAACTAGCATAATTGACACATATCTGTAAAATGCACAGCTAGACCATTAATCTTTTACTCAAAGGTGTTTAACCTTTCATCTAACTAGCATAATTGACACCTTTATATCAAATGCACAGTTAGGCCATTAATCTTTTATTTTATAACAATTCATACTCTAATAATTATTCATAATATCAATTAACTATTTAATTTCATTATAAATTCTATAGTTTGCACCGGTAGTGCCAATACGGTAATACATAAACTTATTATGAATTTCTTAGTTTTTAATACACAGTGCCCATACAGAAATTCATAAACTTATTATGAATTTCTTAACTTTTACACATAAAGTGTCATTCAATAATCACCATACATATATCAATCAATCATACATTTATGACTACCGTACATATAAGTACATAATAAATGCACTCACCTGATATGTTTCCCTACTATGCTACAATGATGTCTACTACTCGACAACTTTTTCCTTGCCCTTTTTCTTGCTTGACTCTGGAGCTTAGTTATGATCTTGGCTGTGGATGAGGTACAAAGTCATGAGAGGAAGAATGAGAGAAATAACTTAACTTCTCTCTTTTTAACTTTCTCCTTCTTAAATCCCTATTAAAATTTGAATTTTAAATTCATTTTATTCTAAATGACCAAAATGCCCTTTTAATCATCCATTGTTACAATTTAGTCTAAATCACTATTCAAACTCATTTATCATCTTTTATCATTTAATCAAATAAATGCTCACATTTTAAATATTTTCAATAAAGTCATTGACTTGATATTTAGGGTATTATATTGATAATATGAGAGGAGAGTTTACCACATGTGGAGTTTGCATACAACCGTTCAATTTATACTATTACGGGGCGCATATATTGTTAAACTGTATGGGTTCAATCCATTAACACCGATAGACTTGTTACCATTACCTGCTGATCAAATTGTGAATAAAGATAGACTTAACAAAGCAGAGTTTGTTAACAAGCTTCATCAACAAGTGAGGGAGAACATTGAAAAGTGAACTAAGCAATACGAGTAACAAGCAAATAAGGGTCGTAAGCGAATTACTTTTGAGCCATGGGATTTGGTGTGGCTACACATGACGAAAGAAAGGTTTTCGGCTCAACGAAAGTCCATATTTATGCCCCAGGGAGATAGTCCATTCCAAATAGTCAAGATGATCAATGACAACGCCTATCAATTAGATCTTTCAGGTGAGTTTAATGTCAGTGCAACCTTCAATGTTCTTGACTTGTCTCCTTATGATATAGGTGATGATTTGGGGAAAATCACCTTAAAGAGGGAGGGACTAATATGATTTCCAATAGCAAAGACCCAGAGAAGTACCCAAGTGGCCCCATCACATGAGCAAGGGCTAAGGAGTTTCCAGCAGCCATGGAGTGTATATTTACATCAGGCTTGGGACGTGATGAATGAGGAATAATAAGGGAGGAACACTTTATGTTGTTTATGAATGAATTTGCAAGATAATTTGAAGTTTGCATAACATTCATTGCATTTAATAAGTGTATAGTTCATTTAAGCATGCATTGCATTTAAATCATCTAGTTCATTTAGGGAAGTAGTTCATTTATGCCTTTAGATTCTTTAGTAAGCTACTTCATTAATGCATCTAGTTCATTTAATAAATTTAGTTCATTTATTAAACTAACTCTTAGTTTTTTCATGCATATTTTCAATTAAATATTGAATAAAGTCCACCTTTGTGTCTAGGTGCATGAGAGAAGTTGAACGATTTCATCAGATACAAGAATGTCAGTCAGAATATCTTTTAATTCTAGATACGATACAGACGTGGTTCATTCCAAAAATAAATTGGGAATTAGTCCTCTATCTATTATTTTTCCAACTCCTTTTGAAATACCTCAATCCGATATCGGGAGCTTGAGATATGATCGATTTATTGAAGACAGTGCATGCTGGAATTTTATTACGGGAACTTTATGCATTGATGAGTTGGATGAGTTTGATCCATGGGAGAGTCTTTTTAACTTGAGCCAAGTTACAAGCCATTGAAGGACTCTTAATTCACACATTCAAGGCATTCAAAGCTGATTTTTAGCATTTAAAGTCAAGGGTTGTTCATATTCTTCAAGAGAACATGCAATGAAGGGTGATTTAATTCACTTATTAAGATAATTTCAGCATGGAATATCAAGAGTCTTCCACTCTTTGGACGAAATTAAGGCCAAATTCATCTTCACATTGTCTAGATTCATCCCCAAAATAATCTAGAATATTCAGCCAACCTTGAAGATAAGAAGACAAATCATTCAAATGCATTTTATTGCTAAATTGATGAGAATGTTTTCATCTTTTGAGTCTTTTCATATGCTGCTTAGAAATACCATAAATAGACACCTTTGGGATCATTTGTAGATACACATTTGGATATATAAAACATCTTTGAGAGGTTGTTTTCATTCTTGTTCTCTTGTAGAACTTTATCGGCTTCAAGATAGTCTTGTAGTCTTCATCCATTTCCTTTTGTAATGGTGTTGGTTCCTAGCTCATTTATTGTTAGTGGGTCACGTTCTTTCTACTTTCACTTCGATTCCATCTCTTTATATTACTTATTCCTAACTCCATATACTTAGAGAGTCACAATCCATTTTCTTTTCAATCCATCTTACACATTCCACGCCATTACCAACCCATACTTTCGCCATATTTCCATTCCATCAAAACTACAACTTCCATAATCTTCCGTACTTAACCAATACTAAAAATAATTTCCATATCAATCCTTCATTTCCATTACATCTCTATATTTCATTAACATCTTACAAGTCATGATTTTCAGGTTCAAAGCAAGCAATTCAATCTCTTACTAGAATCACGATCGGGCAATCATATATATGACTTGAAACTCATAATCGAGATCATATCATAAAACTAAAACCCTAGAAAACTAAATCAACATTTACCACTGTTTTCAAACAAGAAATCCCACTTTCTTTCATTTTTCTAGCAAAAAAATAGCAAACCTTCAACAAATCCATAAACTATGTGAACTAATGTCAACCAAAAAACAAAATGCATAAAAGAAAGTCTAAAGGGAAACTTACAATGCTTCTTCTTTGCTCAGCTGCAACAGCTAAACCAAAAGCAATAAGATCAAGAACAAGACAACAATCAAAAGAAGCTTAGAAGCCATGGATGAATATAATGGGAACTTCTTTGTATTTCTCTTTCTCTCTGAAACTCACCCAATCTAAATATACAAAAGAAACCACTCTCACTATTGAACAAGAAAGCAAATGATTAAAAATTAAGGAAAAATATGTTTTTTTATATAAAAAATTAATTTTTAGGAGAAAATGACACCTTAACCTAACTTGAAAATGGATTTCCATCAAGCATACGAGATGCTCACAAGACATGAGAATCACAAATTGAGTGGGTTGCACATAAATGGAAGGGTAAATCTTTACTTTCCATCATACTGAGGAATGCTTGGACTAACAGAAGAATCTTCAACAGAGGAACAAGACCTGCCGATCAACTTCTCATGTCTATTAAGGAGCTTGTGCGGATCAAACTTAGAGATAAAAATATTAATAGACTTGATTTAGTTAATTCTAGACTTTGTACTTCTTGGGGTATAGACTAAACATTCTTTTGTTGTATATAGGTGTTTATACTCCCTGTTTGGGATGACCGATATATGTTGATCTTTTACTTGGGTAATAAAATTCTTCTTATCCAAAAAAAAAAGGATTTCACCCTATTTGTCAAGACAAAGGGAAAATTGTTTATTTGATTTAGATTTCAAAAATAATTAAAGTATACTAAGAAAATAGTTTTTTTTTGGGAAGGTGAAGGTAGTTGGAAGGGAGCTTTAAGGTGGTTTCATGAAAGGTAATAAATACCCGCCATAATTAATTTCCTTTTGGAAGCCTTGGAGGTACAACATTGTGTAGCATGATGTACCAACACCTACAACTTGTTTTACACTCTTTAAAAAAGTGGTATGTTTTGGTAGTTCATGAAAGAGAGCTGCTGCCCACTAAAGTAAAGTATGTGACTAATAATAAATTGGTATAGTGGGTTGAGGTACTAGATATCTTAAGTAAAGTTAGTGATTCGAATTATTTTGACGTTTGTGAATAGAGCAAATTGGATTGAGAGTCGCTCTTGCCTCTACCGTATTCGGTCTGAATTAGTCGGTCAATAAATCAAATACCTGTAATTAATTAAAAAAATAAAGTATGTGAATTTTCATCTTCCATTTCTTTTTCTCTTTTTTAAATAAATAAAAGTAAAGTTAAAAACACACTAATTAAGTACTTGGCATCAATATTATTGAAAAATAAATAATAATATTAAAAATCTTATAACATAAATAAAATAAAATAATATTAAAGATTATTTTCTTAATTTTTACCCTAATAGAAAAATAAAAATAAATTAACTCAATGGTTAAATTATAATATAGACCTATTAGTTTATTAATTCTGATTCTTAATAGAGTTATCCAACTTACAACTCAAAAAAATCATTAAGGTTAAATTATTTCATTAGTACTTATATATTATGTATAAATTATGAATTTAGTCCATATATTTTAATTTTTATGATTTTATATTTAAAAAATTTCAATCATATTCTAAGCATTAATTGTGAAATTTGTTAAATTAAATTCTACAATTAATTCTTGTATTGTATATTTGTTTTTAGATTTACTTTATATTTCTTCCATTTTCTAATTTAAAATCATGTAGTTTAATTAGATTGGTTAAGTCTATATTATTTGAGTTAGTGCTAGATTTTAAAATTTTGGAAAATAAAAGGATACAAATTTATTAAATAAGAATATGAGATTAAATCTATAATTTATAAATAATACAGTTCTAATTATATAATTTGACTAGGCGTTTTCCCGAAATATCACCGGTGACCGGTATATTTACCAATCTAACACCGGTCAGATTATATTTCCCGATCTAACACACGTAGCAGTAAAGCGCGCCCCCTGACCCACGCTATACGCTGATTTGGCGTCACGTGGGGTATAGCGCCCCCTACATTGCGCTATTTGCTGACTAGGTTACACGTGAGGTATAGCGCGTCCCCTGAACCGCGCTATATCTGTGTAGACAATTATATTTAGCGCGGACCCTAATCCGCGCTATACCATTATTACATATACCGCGGTACAGGTACCGCGTCTTGTATGGCTATATATATACCCTTCTCCCCCGGTTATGTTCCTCACATCTCTCCTCTCAACTTATAAATTAATATAATAATTCCGTCAACGAGTCAATAATTTTGGCAATCTTCTCATATTTAGTTTAGAAGTTCGTGCGATTTTTCGTTATAAGGTAATTTTGTTATAAATATTTTTTTATTATACTTATTATTTAATCTGTGTCATTTGAAAAAATATTATACTAATTATTTTCAATTATATTATTTAAATTATTTACGTTGATGTGTAAAAATTTATTGTGTTTTATTATCGTTCATATATAATTTATTTAATCAGGTTTGTTTCAGTTATTTTTTTGTAGATATAATATTGTCGCACTTTTAAACTCAAAGAATGGCGCAACTTTCAGCTATTGTTTATTATGATGGTGAAATTCTAGAAGATGAAACTGGCGTTGTTTTCATATCAAATGAGCGTGTTAAAATATCATTCAAGAGAAACATAACTCTTGAGGAGCTGATAACAAAGATTTCGAGGAATATTCATGTTGGAAGTAGTAGAAGAATGTCGTTGTTGCAGTACAAATTTCCAACATCATTGTTGCCATTAACTTATACAGCATTCGAACTTTCGAAAAATGATGATGTTGAAATGATGGTTGAAGCTCAAAGTAATTATTCAGACGTCGCTATTGAGATGTATGCATTTTTTGTTCAAGTGTGTGCTGTTCGGGGTCAATCATTAAGCTCCCACTATGGGCTGGCTGAATAAGTTGATCAAGTTGACAGGCCGACTACAGTAATGTGTAATGATTTTAATGCCATAATGGGGAGACATTCATCCGCAACTCCTTACGATATGTACCAAGATGGGTCCACGAACAATCCGTATGGCAACACCGCATCCAGTTTAAGGGGAAGGCATTCATCTGCTATTTCTTTGACCATATGGAGATGCCATCGACGCAACCATATGTGCAGTTTCCATTTGACACGATGGCTTCAAGCTCCAGGGGAGGCATTCGACTGCAAGCTTTTTCGATCTCAATGCCGATATGCCTTCCAGTTCAAGGGGAAGGTGTGCAAGTAGTATGTTCTTTGACCTAAATGTGGAGAGCATGGAGGAACCATCATCTCCACCAGAAGAACCGCTTCGTGAGCCTGGTGCGGATGGTGCTGAGACTGGACTATTCATTCACCCAGAATCACCGCAATTCAACTCCGATCATGATGAAGTTCCAGGAAATGTGGCACAGACTGACCCTCCTGCACATATGTATGAAGCTGATTATGGTGCAATGTACGGGCCAGAATTTGTGGATATGCCTCATCTCGGTGACTATGAATATTACTCATTAATAAATAATGGTGAGTTATCTTTAGGCATGGAGTTTTCAAGCAAAGAAGAAGCGGTAATGGCTATAAAAAATTACAATATTCGTAATTCTGTTCAGTCCAGAGTAAACCAATCGACGATCGAAAAATATGTATGCTATTGTGCCCGACGCGAAAACGGATGCAAATGGATGGTTCGTGTATCGAAAATGAAGAGGAAAAACAACATATAGGAACTAACAATATACAACGATCCTCACACATGTTGTGCTGGAGGGGTCAACCAAGATCATCCCAACTTGGACTTGAAGTGATATGCCAAGCCATCATGCCCATGGTAAAAGTAAGCTCTCATATAGTTGTTGCAGTGTTGATTTCAGCTATTAATCGCAGTATGGGTACACTGTCTCCTATAAAAAAGCTTGGTTGGCAAAATAAAATGCCATTGTCAAACTTCATGGCGAATGGGATGTATCTTACAACGAACTTCCAGGCTGGTTTAGGCTGGTGCGGAGGTTGAATCCTGGGATAATTGTGGACTTCGAAACCTCCTATGCATACCATAATGATCGAGTTCTCCGCGATCGGTGCCAATTCTATCGGGTTTTTTGAACTTACCCATAGTGCGTTAATGCTGTCAAATACTGCAAGCCTGTGGTCCAGATCGACGGGACTTTCTTGTATGGAAAATACAAGCAAGTTTTATTATTGACAGTTGTCCAAGATGTAAATTGCAACATTCTTCTAGTTGCTTTTTCTCTTGTCGAAGGAGAAGATAAAAATTCTTGGGCTTTTTTCCTCCGAAATTTACGTGCACCTATTATCACGAGGGAAATATCTGTGTCATTTCTGATCGCGGAGCTAGGATCAAAGCAGCAATGGAGTCTTTGGGTCCAATGTGGCAACCACCCTTTGTCCAACATAGGTATTGTCTCCGGTTACAAACTTCCTCCTCGAACGTTTGAATCAATGCTTTAAGATTTGCGGGCGAAGAACGAGGAAGGATACGATTACATTAGCCTCATTGATAAAGAAATGTGGACGAACGCATATGATGGTGGATATCGATATGGACACATGATGACCAACTTGGCTGAGGCAATCAATTCAACCCTAAAGGATACACGTCACTTACTTGTAGAGGCTTTGGTAAAAACTACATTTTTTTGTTTGGGGGCACTTTTTGCGAAGCTCGGGGGACAAGCTCAAACCTGGATGCAAGGCGGTCATGTCTATCACCCTAGATTAGTTGCAGATCTACAGAAAAAAAATTGTTGCATCAAATGGAATGTCTGTAACAAGCTTCTCTAAAAGGCATGAAATGTTTTGTATCACAGAGTTATCGCGACCTCTTCAAGGGATTGAAGCTGTGTCGTTAAGAGTAAATCTAAGGGACAGAACGTGCGGCTGCGGGTTTTTTCAAGCTCTGAAGTATCCATGCTCTCATGTGATAGCAGCTTGCTCGCATACACATCAAGACTATAACCATTTTGTGGATCCCGTATACCTACTATCTGAAGTTTTTAAGGTATACGAATTTGAGTTTCCCCTATAGGTAATGACAAAGACCCTGATGAGATTCAAGATTGGCTTCCGATTGTACCAAATCCGAGTTTAATGAGGGAGCGTGGTCGTCCAAAATCCAATCGAATTCATTGCGATATGGATATTCAAGAAAGATCTAGACAAGACAGAAGATGTGGGCATTGTAGAAACCCATGACACACTAGAAAAACATGTCCACTTCTGTTGTCATCATGTAACAATTGATGAGGAAATGATGTATTTATTTATCAAATAATAATTCTTGTACTTTAATTTGTATTTACTTCAAGTTAATGTCATTCGATAATCGATGATGAAGATTAAAAAAACGAACACAATCATTAAATTTTATTAAACTAATAACAATTTGGTATTTGAATATAATTTTAATTAAAACAAACTTACAATAAGTATTAAATGGTAAACGATAACCAAATTACAATAACTGATATTAAATTGTAATAAACAAAATGAACTGAAATACATTAAAAAAAAGTCCAACAAATTTAACAAAATAAAGTAAGTATTAAATGAGAAATAATAAAAAATTACAATTTAACAAAATAAAGTAAATAAAAATATAATAAAAAACAAAATCTATCGATGCCTGCGACACGAATGTGTTCCGCAAGGCGGTGGTTGTCGGTCTCGAGGAGGATTTCTTCGTATCACTGGTTCTGACTCCTCGTTGTCATCATCATCACCATCATCATCATCGTCGTCCTCGTCGTCCTCGTCGTCCTGAGCAGGTACATTAGGTTGATGAGGAGATGATGACGATGAAACACCTCCATAGAATAAGGACCCTGGAGGTGTATGACTGACTATCCCACCGGCTTGCGAAAACTGGAAAAACTCATAAAACCCAGACATCGCTGAGTGTGAAAACTGTACAAGAGGTGTCTGTGTTGCGGCCATGGGTGATGAGGCTGAACCCGCCAAATATCCAGCATATGAACCTCAAGTCGGATCTACAAACATAGACCCATAATAGCCTCCAGGAGGGGTCATCTGTGACGGTGGCGGCGGCGGGCCAGGTAAAGGCAGCGGCGGCATCTGGTAATGGAAAGGCAATGGCGGCATCATATATGATTACGATGGCTGCTGTGAAGGTCCTGTTGGTGCAGCTGAGGATGAACCGAAAGCACCTGCTCTCCGTCCACGAGTCGGGGGACGATGGTGCTGTGTCGAATCACGACTCTGTCGACGTCACGGAAAGATCTGCCCTCGTGCATCCTCGGGAAGCAGAAACGGTTTCCCGTTACTGTTGAACCACTCATAATAACCGTCATCATACATCAAGAGGTCATAAAAAATGGGCTCTCTACGGGGAAGGTGCCGATGTCGACCCTCCCACAACACGACCCACTCATGATGCCTCACCAGCCAATCTGTATCTGTCTTGCCGCTTCTATATAAGCTATGCAACTCATCCATATTGCAAGATGCTTCCGGAATTGGTTGAAAACAACCAAACTGCCGGAGCACGCGATCAGTAGAGTGCCACTCGGTTGTCACATAACAGATCAGAGGGACCATCGCCATCCAAACATCTGATGGGCCCCTCAACTCAGATGGGATCACCGCCCTCACATCATTAGTACAATATGGCACCCATTCAAACTAAAACAAATATTATATAATTTTTTATCAAAATAATAATCTAATTATATAACTATAATCTAAAATCGATTTTTAAACATTAAAATTCATACATGTGTGTCAGCCTGCTGATTGATGAGCACCCTAATTTTTTCTAAATCATCAGGTAGCTACTGATGATTTTTCCTATCAGTAGACCACCTATTCAAGAAAAAAAATTATTATACGCTGTATAAAATTATTAATATACAAAATCAGTTTTATAATTACCTCAGAAGTAGTGGAAATACGAATGGGTTCTTCACAACGGGACATAAAAAGGGTAATCGATACCATACCCAAGACTGTAGCAGCATGAGACATCCACCGATAGCATTACGCCTGTAGTCAGTGACTCCACACATCTCCCTATACAGTAAAGTCAAAACTGCCGAGCCCCAACTGAATGATCCGGTGAGACGAAAGCAGCTAAGATGTCGCAACCACATGCAGTGAACTAGGTTGCACGATTTGTCAGGCATCAACAACCCTCCTATCAACTGCAATATGCATGCCTGTGCATACATCTTAACCTCATCCTCAGAGGCGTCTGCGCTCAACTTCCGAAAATTGGCATCTAACCAATTTAACGGTATCCTACCTCTGATAAAACTTTCCGGGACATGTCCTAGATTTTCCCGGCACAAAGTAGTCCAAGAACCAGAAGTTATCCATAATATCACATCTCCATCCACCGGAAGCCCCAGGTGCATAGAAACATCCTCAAGCGTAATCGTGCACTCTCCGCACGGAAGATGGAATGTGTGGGTCTCCGGCCTCCACCGCTCTACTAAGGTAGAAATAAGGTCTGGTTCTATCTTACAGTGACCCTGATATCTACCTATATAACCAAATCCAGCCTCTACTAAATACAGCAAGACACGACTATGTATCACTAACTTAAGATTCCTAATAAAATGATCTAATATACGGTCTTTCTCCTAAAAATAAATAATTACAAAAATTAATTCTTAATATAATAATCATGCATTAAATAAATCAACAAATTATTACTAATAATTTAAATTAAATTAAAACGTTAAAATGTTACCGTATCAGCAAAGTGTCGAGATATATGATTTCCATATAAGCGAAGTAGATCGCCTTCCATTATATATCTGCAAAAAAATTATATTAGTAAAATATTAAATAAAGTAAAATACTTAAATAAATTAAATACAGAATATTAAAAATATTATAAAATATACCTTAAACGAGAGAGTATTTGAGAGAATTTGAGAGAATTTGGTGTGATGAAAGTGATTGAGGATGAGGTATTTACAGGGAAGGGTGGGGGTGTGAACGACCGGGTAATTAAAGCTATAGCGCGCCCCCTGCACCGCGTTATACCCCACGTGTCAAATAAATAGGTATAGCGCGGAGCAGGGGGCGCGCTATAGCCACATGTAACCCAGTCAGCGTATAGCGCGGTGCAGGGGGCGCATTATACCCCACGTGGCGCCAAATCAACATATAGCACGGGTCAGGGGGCGCGCTTTACTGCTACGGGTGTTTGATCGGGAAATATAATCTGACCGGTGTTAGATCGGTAAATATACCGATCACCGGTGATATTTTGGGAAAAACATCATTTGACTAAGCATTTATTATATATTAAGTATTGTCCCATTGAAATGACATGACGATTTTTTGCGTAGGGAGTGTCGATGAAGTAATTTGACGCTTTTACCACGCAGAGCCGACAACTCATAAACCTCTTATTTTGTTGAACACGTGAAAGAAAAGAATAAACTACTTTAATACATAAATTATTATTTTTGTTCAAATTTTATTTTTTAAAATTATACCTTATGTTTATGTTATATTTTGGTACTCGTCATTAAAAAATTAATAGAACTATTAATGTATTATTTAATACACTGGAACTCGTCAAGTTCAGGTGACGAGTTATGTTATATTTTTCTCTCTCCAAAATATGGTAGATTATATTGAAAAAAAACCAATAAACTATGAATATTACATTAGACATTCAGAAATGCACATTAAGATGAAAAAACTACAAACTTAATACATTAACATTAATGATGTAAATAGGACTAACCTTATGAACACCATAAACATTAAATAAAAATCATTAACATAACAGTATTGATTAAGAAATTTTAATCTTCGTAATCAATAGACTCGTCAAAGGTAAAATTGAGTTCCTCAATTCCTCATTCTTTTTGTTGTTGTCGTTCACGTACGAATTGGAACTGTGCTTTTGGGTCTACATAATCTATGTTTTTTTTCTTGACCATTTGTCTGAGTTGGTGGAATATTCGAGCTAAAAGCAACATCCTTAATAGTACGAGCAAGGTCGAGATCATCGAACTTTACAAAAAAAGGGACATTAGAGAAAGAGTGATAGTAATATGTCTCAATCATTCCAGCAAGGTCTATGATCAAGGTCGACGTTACGGTCATATGACAGCCAATCTTGTCTAGTGTATCAATTTAGTGCTAAAAGGGACTAGACATCTTCCGGTGGCAAGTATTGTTCGGGAGACATACTTCAGATTGGGTAACGTTTGGGCAGAAAAAAAATGCCCAGATAGAGGCAATGCTCAACAAAGGTATAAATTGGGCTCCATGATATGGAAAAAGCAAAGACCAAAAACCAAACTCATGCAACATCAATGTATGTTCGTAATTTCACTAGACTGGAATCTGATTATATTGTCCAAGCACTTGTTCGACCACATGAGGGTGGGACTTCTACCACATATGTTGGTAATTGAATAGAAGATGGTGTGATTATAGTCGATTTCAAGCTTTCAGCTACCCATGCTCTCACGTGGTTGCTACATTATGAATTTGTATGTAGATCCATACATTTACGGTGATGATTGGCATAGCTTGCATACCATTCGCAACATATACAGTTACGAGTTTAAGTATCTCCTGAACGATGCATATTGGCCACCTACTGTCTCTAAAGAATGGTTGCTAAATCCTCAATTACAAAAGAAGTTGAGGAGTCTTCCTAAATCTACTCGAATTCATACTAATATGGATTACCCTCAAAGAAAGCAAGATCTACCGAAGCTATGTGGCCACTACATTGGTGAAGGCCACAATAGGAAGCACTGTCCATATCTCTCAAGATATCGAGCAGGCCGATAAATCCTTTGTAATCGGTATTCCCATGTTGTACCAATTTTACAAATATCAATGATAATGTTACAAATATTCTTCCCACAAGTACATATTTTTGTTCTCCTGTAATTCTATTAACTAACATAACTCCTATTTATAGTTAAAATTTGAAAAAATGAACAATGGAACTCGTTACCTTGACGTGACGAGTTCTAGTGTATTCTTTTTCTTTCCAACATTAAATTCGCATAATAATATGAAAAAATAATAATAATTAGTGACGAGTTCCATAGGAAATATAAAAATATTACGCATGGAATATAAAAATTATATCTCATGTCGCCCTGGACTGTATAAAATGCCGTAGATCCCAAATTAATTTTTGAGGTGCCCTAATGAGCCAAATAATTTAAGAGGGTGCCCTGTTGGGCAAAAAAAACCTCAAAAATGTCTCAAACATGGATCCGCCAATCCAATAGAGAAATCGAGTATTTTTCTTAGAAGTTATATATATATATATATATATATATATAACTTCTAAGAAAAATACTCGATTTCTCTATTGGATTGGCGGATCCATGTTTAAAAAAGGTAAGATTTCATTCAAATACCCAAAACATCGAGAATTACTTTATCTTTGATACATTCAGTTTATCGTAATAAAACTACTATGGATTATTATTCGACAACGTCCAATGAGCTAAGGAGTGAGTTACCCAATTTGCTTCTCACTTGGTGTAGTTAACATTAAAATTCGGATGAAGCGTTAGGATATCATGAGTTTCATTGAGTAATAATCCGATAACTGAGATGTCTTCTTGCTGGTTAGTGAGACAATTGACAATAGAAATTGCATCTCCTTCGAGAATGACATGCTCCAAATCATTTTCATTAGCCAGTCGGAGGCCATGAACGAAAACCATTGCTTCTTTTGATTCTAGAGTGTGAGAGGACTCAAACTTTTGTGTCATTCCCCCTACTACCATTCCATGGTGATCGTGAGTGACAACATCAATAACCACATCCCTCGGGCTAAAGATAAATGCACCATTGACGTTAATTTTAAAGCTACCTGATGAAGGTCGTTATCATGAGAATCTTGGAGAAACAGTCGAAGAGAGCCAAAACTTCCCATGACTATAGATGCTTCCTTAAAGTTCGACGCAAGAACCTAAGCCGCATTTATTACCTCCTTGTCAGCTTGCAACACTTTGTCATGCACACTTTTATTTCTCCTATTCCAAATATTCCAAAGCAATATCATCATTAAGGAGAAACCAATGTAGTCCAACAAGGAGGATGCACGTTCCAGCCACTGTTTGCATGACGGAGTAACATCAAGAATGATGGCATTTTGTAGACTTCAAAGGTAAAGAATAGTTCATGTCTTTGTGCAATCTTTAAGAGCATGTGACATTGTTTCCTTTTATGTCATACGAAGAGGGCATAAATCATCTTTTAAACCCGCAATAGCAAGCTTTTCACCAGTTGGTGGGCGTTGTGATATATTCTCCATCCAAAAATGTAGATTTTGGGTAGCGTTGGAAGTGAAGTTAAGGTTCTCTCTATCGACGAAGTATCCCACTTCGTACCCGCCTTCATTAGAAACCAATTATAACCCGATTTCACTGAAAAACAACCTGTGTTGTTGTGCTCCTAAACAAGAATATTCTTATTATTGGGGGAGATGATTGAACCTAGGATGGTTTTAGCATCATCTTCGGTGAACACCGATCTGACCTTGGTTGCATCTCATTTAGCTTACCCTTCTAACATGAAATATTTGCAAAGAAGGGGGATGATGGACTGTCCAGATAATTTGATGAGAAACTAACCGACTTAGCACCCCCAACGGTCTACATGCATTTGAATCTCCCAATTGTTTTCGATTCTCCAAAAAAAAACATCTTTGAGTGCTTCTTTGGCTTTAAAGATAATTGTCCAAGTGTAAGAGGTATTCTCCCTAGCTTTGGCGTCAAATAAATGCGAGTGAGAAAAATACTTCGCCTTGAAGACTTGGAAGAGGAGCGACCCAGGGTTGTGAACAAACCATATACTTAATTACCGAGAAAAACAATGTTGAATAATTTAAGATCTCTAAACTCCATACATCCATCTCTCTTAGCTCGACACACTTTCTCCCAAGCAATGTGAACCCATCCTCTAGAAGCACATTTCCCTGACCACCAATATGCTCGCACACGTCCCATGATCCCTTCAATCATCCCGTCCAGAAGAAGATATCATGACACGACATAAGGTATGACTAAGGTATTGACGCCAGACAGAATAGTGATTATCCTGTAGGCTAGTTCCGACAGACGATTCACAAGAGAAAATTCGCCCAAAAACCAGAGAAAAAATCTCTAGGGTTTAATAAAATATTATAAAATCAAAACCAATGCAAAAAGCAGTCCACAAGCCGGACTGTTATAGCAAAAAAATCGTCTTTATTCGAATTTTGCCAAAAATAGCAAAATCCCGAAAATCACTCTAAATTGAAATTCGAAATAAAATAAGCAATCTCCCAAAAATCCGGCCTAAATCGGATTTAAATTGACTTCCTAATTAACAATCGAAATATTACCATAAATAGTAAAAAATAACTAAATCTAATGATTCGGAGGGGAAAACGGCAGAATTTGAGGTTGAAAAAAAGGACACATGGTTAACAAGTTCGATTAATAATAATTCGATCAATTCAACCACCGAATTAACCGAATGAACAGTACTACCTAGGTGTGCTCAACAAGTTCACGCTACCTGGAACAATACGGGGGTTCTACTTCATCCAAGTTGCGTTCTGTTGGTCTGCGATTGGTCAAGCTTTGTCCACTTATACTATGGGTGATTTTTGTTATCGAAGAGTGTGATTTCTGACACTGAATCAATACTCCGTGATTTTTGGTGGTCGGGCAAAACCTCTACACGAGGGTGGCCGACAGTTGCTTGGCACACTATTTGTCAACCTAAGCGTCTAGGCGGATTGTGATTTCCAAATGGTAATTTATTTGATGCTCGGCTAGGTGATCGACCTTCTTTTATTTGGCGTGGCTTGCACACTGCTCGTAGTGCACTTAAGGATGATTTCCATTGGCGCATCGGTCTAAACAGTGATGTTCGCATGCATAATAATTTTTGGGGGTGATTCCCCAATACTTTTTAATGCAGACTATGTTGATAATGATACTTCTCCCATCCATTGCCGCGAGTGTATGATTCTTGACTCTCCACCTTGGATGTGTCATAACCATTTTTTTAAAAATAATTAAATATTATTTTCAAAACGATAATGACTTTTATTTTAAAAATTTTAGTGATTTTAGGTTAATTTGAAAAAATTGGATATAGTCGCAATCGACCTTTGGGTTTTGTAGATCGAATACTTAAAAACGTCTTTTAAAAATAAATTTAAGAAAAATTGTTTTTTAGACAAAAAAGTTGGTCTGCATTTACAAAGATTCGATTAAAACGGTTTCGAGAGTCGGTTACACGTGGGGAAGGGTAAGCACCCCACAACTCCCAAAATTAGCACTGTGTTGCTTACACATCGTCGTAAATTATGGAAATGATGAATTGAATATAAAGTTAACCTATGATCTAGTTATTGAGATTTAATTAATTTACCTCGAATTATTTAATTAGGAAAAATTCTTTAACTTGAAAAGAAACCTCGAGATTAGCAATCATCTATCGGAAAAACTATCTCGTCTATTTCTTATCCGTAAAAAATATCCTCTCATCAATAAATATGCGAAACGAATATATAAAAAATCGATGTTTACATACAACAAAATAATTTGATTAACTAAAAAATGAATCGAATATAAAATATAGAATGAAGATCGACAATTTGCATGGAATGAAATAAATTATTATTTAGAGACATTCATTGCAATGTTCGACTTAAAATGAAATGAATTAATAATTAGCAAAATATAATTAATTTATTTCAAGTTCGTATTTGGTTTGAATATCATATTGGATTACATTACTTCCATCAAGTGGTGCTTTCCACGCCCGTTCTACAAATACATATTCTTGAAATATTCGGATAAAATTTAAATAAATAAATACAATGGAAATAAATACAAATAGAAATATGTGAAATAAAATATTTATAACATAAGATAATAACATTTATTTAATGTTATACCTAAAAATATACAACATGTTAAATATATACATTCATAAGGGATTAAAACAGAACAAAAAAAATTTAAAGAACCAAAATATGATTAAAAGAAACTTGAGGACCAAAATAGAAAAAAAAATAGAAACTTTAAGGACTAAAATAGCAAAAACAAAAACTTAATGGACTAAAATAGCACAAATAGAAATTCAAAGGACTAAAATAGCAAAAACAAAAACTTAAAAGGACTAAAATCATAAATACACATAAACCAGAGTCAAAAACAAAAATATTAAACAATACAGGTACTATAAATTAAAATAACCCATAAATATTATTAGGGACTAAAATGAAATCAACAGAAACATAAAGGGCCGAAACATAATTAAATCAAATGCCAACAGTAACTAAAATAAAAGATTTATAAATGTTATAGCCAAATTCAAACATTAAGGAAAATATACAAAACATTAAATCAGTGACTAAAATGTAACATTTATAAACATTGGGATCAAAGTCAAATATTAACAATAATAACATAATATGTAATAATAGAACTAAAATACAAATAAGGAAACATGAGTGTTCAAAATATAAGAAAATAAAATTTCATTAAACGACTTTTACAATGAGATTACAAAGTACGGGGGACCTAAATGGCTATTGTCCCCTAATATGAAAACACAGAGAAATAGGGGTGCAAAACGGCAGCGTTTTGCTCCCAATATTTAAGCCCCAATTGGCCTTCTCCTCTCACTTTCCCCTTATTTCCCCCATTTTCTAGAAATAAAGAGAGAGGGAATTGAGAACTCTCTCAACTGAAGAGAGAATGGCCACAGCGGCCGGCAGGGTCCACTACGGGGCCCATAGTGGCGCACAGCGGTCGGAGAATGCCAACCGACTCCCAAACTATTCCTCACTTCACACTCAACCCAAAACCTTACTCATCTTACCCTAAAACATACCCTAGCCTCCTAGATCTAGGGATTACATGTAGGCAGATTAGGAAAACGATGACCTCTCGGCTTCCCGGCAAACTCCGATCAAGGTAAGGGTTCTCTTCCTCTTTCCTTGTTTTTCTTTTTTTTCGAATGGGTTTTAGATCTCTCGTTTATCTTTTTTTTTCGGGTTATCTTTGTTTTTTCGAGTTCTATCTTTTTTCTCTCTATTTGTCCACCGAATGATTTCTCCCTTTGTTTTATGGTATGCTTTCTTTGGTTATTGGAATCATTAGATCTAGAAATAGGATATGATATCTAATTTAGGGTTTTACTGACTGATGTCTACTTTTGATTGATGTGTTACTGTGTGCAGGTGACCGGTTGAGACAACTCTGGCAAGAGCGGCAGCGGCGGCCGTAGAAGCTACCTAGGGTTATGATGAAACCCTAGGTGAGTCGGGTCAGATTGGATATAGGTTTGGATCCGGGTCGAATGATGGGCGGGCCATTGCTGATGGGTTGCTGAACCGTGTTCCAGTTAGGTCTGGGTTGATGGGTAATCTGTGTTGGGCCTCATTTGGGTCATTGGTTGGCCTGCAAACATTTGTAATGTAATTGTTAATAATAATAATAATAATAATAATAATAATAATAATAATAATAATAATATAATTAAAATAATTTTTTTGTAGACCCGGACAAAAAGGGTGTCTATGGCTACCCCTCTTTGCACATTCTTGTGTTAACAAGAATAGGGCAAAAACGAAAAAAACAACTAGTTTTTGTCTGATTCTTTTTTTTTTGGTTTTGGAAATTTGATAGGGTTTGTTAGTGGGGGACGACACGGCTGATACGTGATGAAGAGTTATGGTCGTCTAAGGGTGATACGGCTCTTACGTGATGAGGATATATGGTCGGTGGATGACACGACTCATAAATGATGAAAAGTTCTGGCCATCTTTAAGAAGGGCAATAACACGGTTCCTACATGATGAAGACGGCTGATTATCTAAGGGTGACACGGTTCCTACGTGATGAGGAGGTCTGGTCGGTGGATTACACGGCTCATACGTGATGAAGAGTTCTTGCCATCTTTAGGAAGGGCGATAACATTGTTCCTACGCGATGAGGACGGTTGATTATCTAGGGGTAACACGGCTCCTACGTGATGAGGAGGTCTGGCCAGGAGATGACACGGTTCCTACGTGATGAGGAGGACAGACCATCTTTAGGAATGATACACGGTTCCTACGTGTTGAGGACGGCTGGTTATCAGGGTGACACGGCTCCTACGTGATGAGGAGGTCTGGTCGAGGATGACACAGTTCATATGCGATGAGGACGGCTTGCCATCTTTAGGGATTATGGTTTCAAGATAAACCGACTCAAAGATGATGCTTCAAGAGAAGCTGTCTCAAGAGAGAAAAATTTGTTTCAAAGGAAATGACTCAAAGATGGTTTTGTTTCAAGATAAACATACTCATAGATTTTTCTTCAAAAGAAACTGTCTAAAAAGGGACAAAATTTTGTTTCCAAAGAAATAGACTCAAAGATTTTTTTCTCAACAGAAATTATCTCATAAGAGACAAAACCTTTTTTAAGAAAACAGTCTCTAGTGAGACAAAAATTGTTTAAAAGGAAACAATCTCAAAGGTTGGTTTTTCATTAGAAATTGTCTCAAGAGAGACAATATTTATTTTTAAAGATGATATGTTTTATTTCCAGTGAAACAACTTCAGAATTTGTGTTTTTAAGGGGAAATTGTCTCAAGTGAGACAAATTGATTTCAAAAATCTCAAGTGAGATTAACTTTTTTGCAAGTAAAACAACTTTGAAATTTGCATTCCAAGGGAAAAATGTCTCAAGGGAGACGAAATTTGTTTTGAGAAAATTTGTCTCTAGCGAGACGACACTTTGTTTTTTTAAGAAGATAATCTCAAAAGCTCATAGTATGTCTATTGGTTCCGACATGTTGAGGAAATATCTTCAGAATGTCTGATTGTTGACTTCAAGAAGTCAAATCTGTGAATGTCATTGTTCTTTCAGGTTGAAGACATCTGGTCATTTCTGAGCTTTTATTTAATGAAAGATCGAAATAATATATTTATGCCGGCCTATCTTGGATGTTATGACGGATGCCAAGATGAAATTTATTTGATTTTTTATTGAATTTGTCCTCAAGAGAGGTTAAAATATCTTTAATGCACATGATGATGAATGAAAATATGCAAATTTCATGTGACATGTGTGTATGTATGTTGATCTGTAAGGGGAACGGTTGCGTGAGTAGTCTTCATTCTTTGTTTGATTCAGTTTGTCTTCATTTCCACCAGGGTGTACTCTTGTAAACCTCGACCTGAGACAATTTTTTTCCTTGCCCCAAAAATTTGTCTTCTCTTTCCCCAGCTTCGATGTTGAGCTTCAAAGAGATATTCATTGAATTCCAAGATATGCCTTCAGAGATATTATCTTGTTTGAAAATGTTGTTCTTCTTTTGAAAACAACTTGACGAATAAAGAATATGTGCATTTTCATTGTCAAATGAACTAAAATAATGCCCCTTCTTCGGCCCCACAATTGGAGCAAATCACAAAAATATGAATTCATTGAATATCAAAAATCAACTGCTCTTTTAATCTTTGATTGCTTCAAATCTTTAAAAATATCAAGATTGAAATGTTGGTTTTGAGGTTGGCTACCTAAATTCTAAGGTTTGTTTCATTGATTGGTCCTCATGAAGATCATGGCATTCCCTTCTTTCTTGGTTTGGCATTTTAATCGGACGAGAACAAAATGTCACAACTAGCATAGTCAATTGCTAGATTCTTTAGAACACTTCTGTTTCAGTTCTTTGAAATCTTCCATTTGTTCAAGCTTTATAGACTCCTCTAGTCAAAGTAGTGCAGAAATATCGATCAAAAAATGAGATTTTTTAGTGCTCGTGTGAATTTGACTATAACATGTGTTCCTCAACTCCCTTAGACCATATTCACCGAAAACTCCTTATTTAGTAAATTTGATTTAACTTGCCATTGTTTGGCTAGCTGAATTCAGCTTTATTGTACATATATATTATAATTGCCTTTTTCGGCTAGCTGAATGATTCATCTCGTCACAAGGTCTTTGACTTGACAACCACAGTGGAGAAAACATCAAATTGTCAAGTATCGGATCAATGTCATGGTTTGAATGTAATATATTCATAAAGTCAAGGCTTTTAAGTTTCCTCTATAACCAATTGTTTTAGCGTAATAACTCAACTTTATTGTATATATATATATATATATATATTGGGAATACAGATTCTATTTCTTAATCTCACTAAGGAAAACCTGTTATAGTCCTAGTGTTTGTTGAATGTTAGAAAATCTCATCGTTAGAATTCAATTCCCAAACAACTGACCTAAACTAGATTCATCTACTTGACCATTCCATCTAAGAAGATTTTGATCATCATTGAAAGTCATTAACATAAGCAAGAACCAATTAGTTTTACAATTTTATGTGCTAGTTACCCCATTTTATCCACTCTTAACACATACCTGAATGCCAAGATGATTGATTGTACATATGAGGAAATGGTTAGTTTGGTTTCTTCAAGAGAAGGGTATGTATTCTGGTGTAAATTTGGATTAGGATCAAGAGATCCTTGTTTTGCATGGGTTCAATCTTGTTATTTGTCAAAGATTTACAACCTCAATTATTAAAGAGCTCTTGATTAAGATGTTATTTAAAGAATTTCAAGATTGAAATTTGCTCATTGTTCATTTCCTAAGAAGAAAGCATTTTATTTAAAATGTTCAAAAGTCAAATGACTTACAAATATTCACATATACATAGATAGAAAAACAAGTTCAAACAAGATTACATGAATGAGATTGCAACAAAACTCCTGATGGATGCCCCAACCGACTCTCGATCAAAATGCCCCCATCACATATTGAACGCCAATACTCCTAAATTGATCAGATCTTGGACCTTGCGCTTCAATTCCCCACAGTTCTCAATCGTGTACCCTGAGCTCCCAATATGATAGCTACATATGGCATTAATATCATGACCTTCAGGGTATGGTGCCTCTCTTGGTTTGGATTGAACTAAAGTCACAAGGTTCTTCTAACTATCATTGGGAGTAATTCCTCATATGTCATTGGTATTGGATTTATACGAGTCTTTTCACGGTTCCTCCTATCAGTTCTTTCCTTAATGTCAGTATGACTAGTGCCTCCTATCTGTTCATTCTTGATAGCTCTTTCAATCATTTCTCCGCGCATGACGATGTCAAAGAAACTCTTCATGACAGCTCCTATAATGTGGTTGATGTATGGAAATTTCAATATATCGATGAATAGAGTGGTGAACTCTTTTTTAATCATCAGTGGATGCACTTGAGATGCGACATCCCTCCATCGTTGTGCATATTATCGAAAACTATCATCACTTCTCATCTCCATATTCTGCAGCATTGTTCGATCAAGAGCCATATCAATCATATGCTTGTATTGGCCCAGAAATTCATTAGCCAAATCCTTCCAAGAGCAGATTTTCATATGACTCAGTTGGTTATACCACCTAGAAGAGGGTCCAGTAAAACTATCCTGGAAGCAGTGGATCAACATCTGATCATTATTGGTGTATACAATCATCCTTCGAACAAACATCGTGAGATGGGCATTAGGACAACTGGTTCCACTATTTTTTTCAAAATCAGACATCTTGAATTTGGGAGGAAGCACTAAGTCGGGAACTAAGACTAGTTCTCTTGCATCCATCACATTGTGAGAGTTTTGTCCTCTCATTCTCTAAAATGTCTATCTACACCACTTTTTCAAATTATACGGGATCTTATTATTGGCTCCTCTCATCTCATTAGGATTTGTCATTTTGTGATTAGTAGAATTATCCCGATGATATAACACAGTTACTCAATTTTTAGTGGCAGAGAAGCTTGTTGGGTAAAATGACTATCGGTGAATTAGCCTGGGTCATAACACATTCGAAGGTTCCTATGGTCGCAGAAATCTTCTTTTTGCCTCTTTCTTGGTTAAGCCCAACCAATTTTTCTACCATTTGGTCTACCAGGTCTTTTTGGTTTTGCAAGATACGATCCATGGTAGCCTTTTACGCCTGCTCCATTTAACCTCCTACTCTGGTTGCATCTTTTGCAAATTCACTTCCAGTTCTTTCTTCAGTTTCTCGAATTTTTCATCCATTCTCAGTACTGTGAATGCAATTGTACAGTTAGAACCACTCCCTCAAATTCCCAACAAGGTATGATTAATGCATGTCAAATGCTTAAATGAATGCTATTCAAAATGCAATGCTGCAAATACAGATGCAAAAATGTTGATCCCAAAGATGAATATCGTAGAATAATTTTCACCAGAAATAAAAGCTTTCACATTACAAGATATTCCATTTTTCAGACATGTCTTCGCTTAGATGTTGAGTCTGAAATTGATCACTACGTCGTCTCGAGTCTTCGTCCTTGAAAATGATTCCCCTTAAATGTTCTATGACCTAACTCCGTTAATGCCCCGTGCGGTGCTGAAGTCAGTGCGTCGTTCCTTGATGACTAAAGATGAAATGATCATAGGTGAAACTACTACTGGATTTACTCCTTGGATCAATATATCGTCATTTCAGTCTGAATGATGAACGGTCTTCAAGCAAGTCTCATTTTTGTGTTCTGAACTTCTCTTAGCCTTCGGTGCATGTATGTGTACGCGACTACTTGATTGAAAACTTTCACCTCTTCTTGTGAAAATTTTCTCTCGAATATCCCCTTGCAGATCAACACTTTCGTATTATGTTATGATAATGCAATGCAATACAAAGGATTAAAACTAACACACACAAAAGAAAAGAAATAAATTAGTGTATACAAACAAAAGAAAAGAAATTAGTTAATACAGGTAAGACAATCGATATAAATAAAAATGTTATTCAAAGATGAATATAACACCTACCCCGTCATGATATCTACCCGAACATGTTTTAATTAAATAACATTCCTACCCGACATGCTATATACCCAAAATGATTAATCAAGAAATTAATCATAACCGCATAGTATCTAGTTCACATGCTTTTATTTAACATAATTTAAAGCAAAAAAGAAAGGTTCAGAAACACTCATCATTCGTGTACACCTAATTTAGGTACCTACTGACAGATAGAGGTTCGGTATAACTATACCTAGGGTGACCGTTCTACGGTTCACTATATGCATGGTTTCAACTCTAATAGGAAAAAGGTACTCGAATTGTCCTTGATGTTGGTGCCCCCTTGAGCTGCGAGACCCTTGATCCTCACTCATTACAGGTTTTAAATGGAATGAGTTCAATTCGAGGGGATTCACTACCTTATACCCATACGAGGAATAAATTCCTACGAAGGTATAAGGTATGTATCCTATGGGTTATTTGCTAAAACTCATACGAAGAATAAATTCTTAAGAGAGTAAAGCAATCACCCCGACTTATTTGGATCAAATCTCATGTCTAGAGCTTATGTTATGTAAATGCAAGTGATGTGTGTGAGGAGTGGCATTCAAACCTTTAAATCAAAAGGAAACAAAAAAACTTGACAAGAACTTTGACAAAAGCTAAAAAAATGAATTAAAACGTTAGTACGATAAACACACAGAAATTAAAATTTCAATAGGTGGATCATAAGCTAACTATAGATTCGAACTCATAATTTCCACAATAACGACAATATATAAGCGACTTACAACCTGACTCTCTAAAAAAAAGTCTCCAACGGAGTTGCCAAGCTGCCATAACCATTTTTTGTAAAAACAATTAAATATTATTTTAAAAACGATTATGACTTTTATTATGAAAATTTTGGTGATTATTGGTTAATTTGAATAAGTTGGATCCATCGACCTTTGGGTTAGGTAGGTCGAATACCTAAAAACGTTTTTTAAAAACAATTTAAAAAAAAATCATTTTTAGACAAAAAATTGTTCTGTGTTTACAAAGATTCGATTAAAACGGGTTCGGGAGTCGATTACGCGTGGGGAAGGGTAAGCACCAAACAACGCCCAAAATTGGTACTGTGTCACTTACACATCGTTGTAAATGGTGGAAATGATGAATCGAATATAAAGTTAACCTATGATTCGTTTATTGAGATTTAATTAATTTGACTTGAATTATTTAATTATGGAAAATTCTTTAACTTGAAAAGAAACCTCAAGATTAGCAATCCTCCATCGAAAAAGCTATCTCGTCTATTTCTTATCTATAAAAAATATTCCCTCATCAATAAATATGTGAATCGAATATATAAAAATCGATTTTTACATACAACAAAATAAATTGATTAACTAAAAAAATGAATCGAATATAAAATGTAGAATGAAGATCGAAAATTTGCATGAAATGAAATAAATTATTATTTAGAGACATTCATTGCAATGTACGACTTAAAATGAAATGAATTAATAATTAGCAAAATACAATTAATTTATTTAAAATTCGTATTTGGTTCGAATGTCATATTGGATTACATCACTTTGATCAAATGGTGCTTTCCACGCCCGTTCTACAAATACGTATTCTTGAAATATTCGGATAATATTTAAATAAAGAAATACAATGGAAATAAATATAAATAGAAATATGTGAAATAAAATATTTATAACATAACGTAATAACATTTATTTAATGTTATACCTAAAAATATACAACATGTTAAATATATACATTCATAAGGGATTAAAACAGAGCAATAAAAAATTTAAATAACCAAAATATGATTAACAGAAACTTGAGGACCAAAATAGAAAAAATAGAAACTTTAAGGACTAAAATAGCAGAAATAGAAACTTAAAGGACTAAAATAGAATAAATAGAAATTTAAAGGATTAAAATAGTATAAACGGAAACTTAAAGGACTAAAATCATAAATACACATAAACTAGAGTCAAAAACGAAAATATTAAACAGTACATGTACTATAAATGTAAATAACCCATAAATAATATTATGGACTAAAATGAAATAAATAGAAACATAAAGGACTGAAACATAATTAAACTAAATGCCAACAGTGACTAAAATAAGAGATTTATAAATGTTATAGCCAAATTCAAACATCAAGGAAAATATACAAAACATTAAATCAGTGACTAAAATGTAACATTTATAAACATTGGGATCAAAGTCAAATATTAACAATAATAACATAATATGTAATAATAGGACTAAAATATAAATATGGAAACATGTGTGTTCAAAATAAAAGAAAATAAAAATTCATTAAATGGCTTCACACTGAGATTACAAAGTACGAGGACCTAAATGGCTATTGTCCCCTAATGTGAAAACACAGAGAAATAAGGGTGCAAAACGACAGCGTTTTGCTCCAAATATTTAAGCCCCAATCAGGCTTCTTCTCTCACTTTCCCCTCATTTCCCCATTTTCCAAAAATAAAGAGAGAGAGAGAGTTGAGAACTCTCTTAAACTCTCTCAACTGAAAAGAGAACGGCCACGACAGTCGACGGGTACACTGCGTCCAGAGAATGCCAACCGGCCCCCAAATTATTCATTTCTTCACACTCAACCCAAAACCTGACTCATATTTCCCTAAAACATACCCTAGCCTCCTAGATCTAGGGATTACCTCTCGGCAGATTTGGAAAATGGTGACCTCTCGACTTCTCGGCAAACTCTGATCAAGGTAAGGGTTCTCTTCCTCTTTCCTTATTTTTCTTTTTTTTCGAATGTGTTTTAGATCTCTCGGTTTATCTTTTTTTTTTCGGGTTCTCTCTTTTTTCTCTCTATTTCTTTTTTCCCTCTAAAACTCTTTGTCCACCGAATGATTTCTCTCTTTGTTTTATGGTATGCTTTCTTTAGTTGCTGGAATCATTAGATCTAGAAATAAGATATGTTATCTGATTTGGGGTTCTACTAACTAATATCTACTTTTGATTGATGGGGTTATTGTGTGCAGGCGGCCGACTGAGACAACTCTAGCAGGAGCGGCGGCGGCAGAAGCTACCTAGGGTTATGATGAAACCCTAGGTGAGCTGGGTCGAGTCGGATCTGGGTCTGGATCCGATTCGAATGCTGGGCATGTCACTACTGGTGGGTTGCTGAACCGGGTTCCAATTGGGTCTGAGTTGATGGGTAATTTGTGTTGGGCCTCATTTGGGTCCTGGTTGACCTGCAAATATTTGTAATGTAATTGTTAATATTAATATATAATAATAATAATAATATAATTAAAATAATATTTTTTTGTAGACACAGACAAAAACGAGTGTCTACAGGATGTTTGTCGGGTTAAAGTTGTATTTACACCTGTTGATGTCCATCTCCTTCTTAATTGTCTGATGGCTCCTGTTTCGTTTGATGTCCGAGTTTGGAGTGGGCACTCGTCTAGGATATATAGTGTTCGATCTGGGTACTCGTATCTCATGCGCTAAACTGCTTCACCTGTCCCAGTTTCTCTCCTTTGGTTGCAGATCTCTTGTTTGCCACTTCCTCCGAAATTTCATCTCTTTGGTTGGAGGATGACTCACGAGGCGTTGCCCACTGTACGACGTCTTATTATTGCACGGATTGGCAATGGTCACTGCTGTCTTTGTGCTCGGAATGATGAAACTATGTTACATGCTCTCCGTGACTTCCCGTACATTGCTAATTACATTCTGCATGTTGCTGGTTTTACATCGGATTCGGATGCTTTGTTTGCTCCACAGGATTCTGCTGGATATTGGTTACAGGCCCTTTACAATATGCTGCCAGAGTCGTCAATGGTTTTCCTTTTGATTGTATTGTACAATATTTGACATAGACGCAATTTATTTCTTCTTGAAGGTCGATTGCTTCCCTGTTGGCAGACTATTTATTCTAGTCGAGCTTTACTTTCCGCATACTCTGATGCACATGGTCGCTCCAACACCTCTTCTACATTACTTGGCAATGTACACCGCTGGTGTAAACCACAAGAAAACTCCCTGCCCATCAATGTCGATGGAGCTTGTCCACCATCTTCTGGAAATCCAGCAGTAGGTGTTATTGTCAGGGACCATCAGGGGTTAGGTGTTATTGCTGGTCCTAATGTTCCAAATCTTATTGAAGTTTCTGCCGTCACACAAGGCATTTTTTTTGGCACTTGAGTTGGAGTGTTCAAACATCCGGATTGAACGTGATGCGGCGAATGTCGTTCAATAATTGGTTGATACATCTTCTGACCTCTCAATATTATCATTTCACCTTCAGGAGGCTCGTCCTCTACTAACTATCCATCGTCGTATTAGTGTTCACTTCGTCTGGCGCTCGGCTAATATGGCTGCACACGGCCTTGCAACCTTTGCCTTATCACTTGCAACACCAGTTTATTATGTTTATGATTCTCCCCCATGTATGTCGGACGTTTTAATTGCTGATGCTATTAATGGCTAATGCAATCGAACTATGTTTTCTCTCAAAAGAAAAATACAGATTATTTTTATATATATACAGGATGGACTCTCAATAATCTATACATTATATTAAAAAGATGTTAACCAACATTTTCTTATATCATTGTAACATTTTTTTTCTTATTGGTTAGGCGTTCATCTCTTTTCTTTTTCATCTTTATTGATTGGAGACTGCACCAATTGTAATGTTTGTTGTCGACTGCTGATATTTCTTTATTATCTTTTTCATTTCTTATATCGTATCTCTATTTCTTTTGTTTTTTATTTTTAATAAGTCTACCTCTATAGCACGTTTTCATATGCTTTTGTGGCACGCTTTCTTTTGTCTTTTAATATATTTTTCGATCATTTGGTAATTTTATTCATTTATCTTTTTCTAAGGGTTGATTTAACATTGCTATGACTGATCAAGATAGCGCTTATCTTATATCATGTTGATTTTCCCTGCTTTGGACACTCATAGTGGATTTGGATGCCCGTTTTGCGTTGTGGATAGCTTTTCAAGTCGCTAAAGTCTGATTTGTGATTTTGTCGGTGGTCTTTTAATAGCTTAATTTTTTTTGTGGTTCATTTTCCAATACGATCAGATTTATTTGTATTTATCTTTATTCGAGGTTTTTGGTTATATTTTTAATCTTTCCTCGTATGGTCTTTATGATCTTAAGTTGTTAATCTTGCTTGAATGATTATAGAAATTGTTTTTAATTATGTGTTTAATTTACTATTCTGTATATAAATTTTTATTATAATTTGTAATATTTCTTATTTTAAATAAAATTAGTTGCTTCGGTTCAAAAATAATAATAATAATTTGTTTTTTATTTAAAAACAAATAAAACAATCATTTTACTACATTCTTTAAACCATAAGAAGGAACAAGGGCGAATGGTAATGGGAGAGTTTTGTCCCCAATTTCTCTTTTTGGAAAATTAACATACCCCTTAAAACTTTTTAGAAATTTTGATTAATTTTTTTCAAATATTTTTAATTTAGTATCTCCCAAAACTTATAAAAGTTCTAATTAAATATCAATTAAAAAACAGTTGAACCCCCAAACTTTTTAAAATAATAAATTAAACCCTTCATTTCTTTTTAAAAAATAAAGTAGATCCCTCGAACTATTTTGTCAAAAATGAAGTAGAAATATTTCATATAGCCCGGAGCCATTTTAAAACAGATTCAGAAAACCCGTGCTCCAAATAGGGTTACCCTGCAAGACGGAGTATCCTTGTGGTCCAAGAGATTCAAAGATGCCTCTCTTATAACCAAAACAATGAAAATGTTATAATTTAAGACTACTGTGACTTTGTTTTCCTTGGTACAGTATAAATGCAATACATTGATTTCACGATTACAAAGAGAACGGCTAAAGCCCCCATGCAGAATTACAACTAGAGCCGAAAGGCGATGGTTCGGTGGTTTCACCGAGAGCAATATCACCGGGAAAGATAAAACTGAACTCTTGGCAGTGCATGAGAATCAGATGATCCGAGAATCGGTAAATCCGGACAGATCAGTTGACCGTATTCATATGCTACTTCAACTTTTAACTATAAGCTTAGCAGCAGAAGTTGCCTAATATCGCTTTTGCAGTTGAAATCACGGTTTACTTCTATGTCTTCTGTTTAAGGAAATGCCGTAATTGGACCTTCTGTGTTTCCATTCTTGCCTGCAGAAGTTTCGCCTTCAAACTACTCTTGTGCGGACCAAGAGGCCATTCGATGCACCCTTTCATCCCTCTTGTTAAGTTTGGATGACCCGTGTCGGGTGAACTCCACTGTCCCCCATGTCTGACCATTTATCTGGGGACATGATACTACAGTTAGACTTTCGTCCATCTAAATGCCGGCCATTTGTTCCTTCTACCGAAATTATCTTGTAATTTTCTCCATTGTTTGGGCATGATCTCCAAAGCCTTGCTACGGATGAAACCTTCTTGTACTGTCTAGCAGGTAACTAACAAACTTCGCTGGTTTACATGACTGGGAAATCTCCACATGCATTTTCTTCCCATTCGATTCCACTACCGAGAAATTACTGGCCCGACAATTCTTGTTTACCGACACTGAGCTCCCTTCTGGTGAATAACTAGAGCCCTGATCCTCAAGATGGCTGACAGTTTCCCACCCACTCTCGTCTTCCTCTATCTCATCATTCTGATCAAAATGTGCATTTGAATGTCTCGGAATGACACCTTTTTTCATCATGTTCATTTCGGGACTCACCATATGAACTTTCGAGGCATGGCTGGCAGGACAATATGCAACAGATGGTTCAGTTTCCCTTTCATTACCTTCAGCTAAAGCCATGTCTTCAAAAACAGCGAAAATGTCATCTAGGTTTGAGGGCTCATACGTAAATTCTTCGATTTCTTTAACGTTAACTGATGCAGCAGCCTGTCTAAGCACTTCCGCTTCTCTCAGGTCTTTCACATCAAGAGTTCCAGTCCTTGATCTTAGAAAAGTCTCCAAATCAGCTACAAGCTTGTTCATCTGTGAATATCTCTCTTCAAGTGCTACCTTTGCATCGATGAGCTTCATTTGGACACGTTCTTCACGCCAGACCTCAGCCATCTTCAACATCTTTCTTTCCTCGTCAACCTCCTCCAGATGCTTCATGGAATCTCGCCTTAATGCTTCAACTTCAGCCTTGTCTTCTCCAATTTCCTTAGCAAGCTCATCACATACTTCTTCAATCAATTCTCTTGCCTTTCTTTCCTTTTCAAAGTCCTGCATATATTGCTTTGCTGATAACTTGGTACCAGCCAACTCGTTCACCAATTTCGAATTGACAATTTCAAGCCTCTGACGGTTTTTCTTTTCCCGGTTTAATTCAGCTTTGAAATCCTCAACAAATGCACGTATTTTCTCATGCTCTCTGCTCCGCCACACCGCCCTTTCCTCACTAACCTTCCTCAAGAACTGCTCGAGTTTTTTCTTCGAGGTCCGGCGCTCAGTCTCAAGTTCCTCAATCCGAGCTTGAGCCTGCTCTAACTCAGCTTCAAGGGCAGAAACAACTGATACTGCACTTACTTGCTGGTCAATACGCTTTATACGGCCATAGAGTTTCTGTGCATCATCATCTGTTCCTTTTAAGCCAACAGGATCCCACTTTGTAGCTCCCTCCATTGCCGAGTTTGAAAACGGAATCGAAGGCTCAATCTTAAAAAGGAGAAAAGGCAGCTTAAGATCAGAAAGAGTAAAGAAAGTGAGACCCCTCCCCAGTTTTTGTGTACTATAGCCACCTAAAACCATGCTTGAGAATAAATACACGAATCTAAGCAACAACCCCTCTACGGCTTTCTTACAAATATCCCGGTTTTAGGTGAATCGACTAGTTCATTAGCTGATAGAACTAAATCAATGTGGTTTCGTGTAGTGAACTAGTGATAAGTAATCTGCATTTCTATTCTTTCCCATTACGGTTTGTACAGATTTGTCAACAACCCCTAACAGGCAATGACAATGTTTAAGGTTTTAATAGATTAATACCATATCTGTCCGACACAAATAAATTTTCATACCAGTAAACACTAAACTCATTCTGCATGTATCTTGGACCAAGCCTTCAGTTTTCGATATTGACCATGCCATTAAACGTTCAAAATTCAGTCGATGGATGAAGCAGCATACCTTATAAAGGAGGCCGTTCTTTGTGCCAGAGACAGAGCACGGGGTCTGTAACGGATCCTTCGCATTCGAACCGAAAATCCTGTTCTTGTGATGATAAAGGAAAGGCACATCCATAAAACCATCACTAGGCTGCATGAAATCACAAGGCAATGAGCTCAAACATCCCGAAATCGCAACTCAAATTTCGTAACCATTTCGAGATCAGTAAAACTACACAAGAAACGGAATAAGCAGACATAATTTTCAGATGCAACTAAAACGAGTTGTTGAATGCATTCATCGAGAATCAAGCAAATCGTAAACAGGAAGGAACAGAGTAACCCTTTATGGATAGAACTCCAGTAAAACCATGCTCATTAAAAGCTTCTCATAATTAGACAAAATAAAATCATATCATTCAATGCAATGATGGCAAAGCTTCAAGCGTGATAAATGCATCAGAAGGCAGACTTTTTATGGTACAAAATCAGATCAATCAATTACATTTTAGCAACAAGTTAAAGATTCATTCCTTTTGTGGGTAAAATCTATAGCATTTTAAACATCAAAAACTAATAAAGCAGCAACGAATAGCAACGGGAAATAAATCTCACCTTAAATCCCAACCAATCCCTCCTCTCTCCGACAGGAGTCGCCGTATTCGGCAAATGCAACCGCCACAATCCAGCTGCAAGCTTCCTCACCGAAACCGCTGGCGAATCTTTCTTCCGTCGTCCCCTAGCAACAGTTCTCCGGCCACCGTCCCCCTCCTCGAGCTCATCCTCAACTCCACGGCCTTTCTCTTTCCAATCTGTCTTCCATCTTAACAAAGGGGTATCCGGTTTGCTCTGCCGCCCCACCAGCGACGCACCAACCCTATTCCGCCTTGTGTTCCGCGTCTTTCGTTTCGCCCTCAGCTTGAGATCCACGTCCGTGGGGTTCCACCCTCGAAATGTAGCCGGTAAACTCATTTGCTCTGTCTCCTTCATCCCTTCTCGAACTTAAACCTCTTCCATCTTAAACCTCATTTGCTCTGTCTCTTTCCAATCTGTCTTCCATCTTAACAAAGGGGTATCCGGTCTGCTCTGCCGCCCCACCAGCGATGCACCAACCCTATTCCGCCTTGTGTTCCGCGTCTTTCGTTTCGCCCTCAGCTTGAGATCCACGTTCGTGGGGTTCCACCCTCGAAATGTAGCTGGTAAACTCATTTTCTCTGTCTCCTTCATCCCTTCTCGAACTAAACCTCTTCCATGAACAGTCCAAAACAAAACAAAAAAACAAGAAAAACCAAGTTTTCTTCCTTCAAAAATAAAAAACCAAAACAAGTAAAGAAGAAAAAGAAGAATGGTTCGAAAAGTCGGTTCAACAAATTAAGAAATTCTGTCTTTTCTCTTTTTCATTTGTGAAGTGTGTGAAAGTGAAAAAAAACAAATGAAATGAAATGAAAAGGGAGAGAAAAGGTTAGCTGTGCGAGGATTGAGAATCAGTGTGGGATTGTATTATTTCTTTTCTTTGATAGAGATAAAGACGAAACTCAGATGTGTATGAAAATACGTTAATACAGTTACCGTACTTCTATACGGTCAACGTATACTAGGGATTCGGGATTCAAGGATACGACGCCGTTTTGTGGTCGACAAGGACGCAGCTTCATTACTTGATTAGTGGTGTGGTGGCCGGTGGAATGCGGAGAGACGTTGTAAATTTTTTATTTTTTAAAATAGGAAAACTAAACGACTACGTTTTGGACGGATGAGATATGGCTGGGTTGTAAATGAGATAGGCATATCGTGACTTGAGTTTGATTTGATCAATATTTGAATTAAATAAATTTGAATTAAGCTTGAACTCGACTTAATTTTTTAATAAGTTAAAATAAATTAATTGATATCTAATTTAAAAAGTTTGTGAGTAATTTAAAAAAATAATATATTATTTTAAAAAAAATTAAATTATTAATAATATTAATATTTCTTTATTGTTTTTTAAATAATATAATATTTTTATGTACTTAAGGTTTAATTCGAGTTTCAATATAGTTCAAGTTTTAACCGAACTAAGTTCTAAAAATTATGATTTCAAGTTTTTTGAACCAATTTTAAGTTCGCAAATTTCGAATTGAGTTTAAATTTAAATTTTTAAGTCGAATCAATTTCAACAATATTTGAACTCAACTCCACTTATTTATATCCCTAGATTGAGGATATTTTATAATTAGGGTAAATTTTTTTGTAAAATTATTGGAATTTCTGGGTTTTTTAATCGTAAGGAATCTGAGTTGATTATGAAAGAAATATTGGTTTTTATCAAATTTTAAGTTTCTTTATTATTGCGTTTTTTATTTAAACCTTAAATTATATGTAACATTTCTTTTAATGGATTTGAGAAACTATTTTTTGCTTAATTGTTTTGAGTCTTTCTATAAAATTGTATATACTTATTTTCGTTCGGGGACTTTAAGGGTCCAATAAAAGAGTCCAAGGGTCCATTCGGGTCCAAAATGAAGCCCAACCGGGTAATACCAGCCTGACTTAGTAAGCAAACCCGAAGGCCCAGCTAAGCCCATCTACCTGACCCAGTAGGTTAGGGTTTTATACATAGTATTTGCATCGTAATCAACCAGGGCCGTTAGATCTGAACTTTTGATCTAACGACCGAAAATGCATCAAATCACCAATCAACGGCGCGTGGAAGCTACGCGCCAGCAAGGTCACCAATCGGACAAGATTTCTGGAGTGAAACAGAAGCAAAAGGAAAAATATTTCTCCGATTTTTCAGCCAACTTCAGCAACGAACATCGAACATGCAAATCGGGTCTGCACCATCCTGAGATACTTAGAAACAACCACCGACAGGGGGTTATATAAACCCCAAAATACATTAAAGTAAGGTCAAAGAGAAACCGAACCAAAGGCATCACATAGCAAAAGAAAATAAAACAAAAAAAAAAGCAACCAAATATCGAGCAACCAAGCAAAAACAAAACAAAAACCATTCGAACATCGTCAAAATATCACAGAAAAAATCAAGACTTTTCTTCATCAAAAGGCGTCGAGAACGTGGAGAAACCTCATCGGAAAAGAAAGGTCACCAGAAGGTGAAGAGACTCGTCAGAAAAGGTAAAAACCGAAAGTTATTTTTAGATCTAGGTCGCGGGTTTCAATTTTTGGGTGTTTGGAGGGATATTTTGGTATCGAGGTGTCGAGAGAATTGTTTTGGGGGTAGGTATAGGTCCTTCGACCACCGGTGGTAGTGACCGGAGCGGCGGTCGACGGTAGTTCTCTAAGTGTCGGCGGGTGGCCCGGCTAGGTAGGGGAGAGAATTTGAGAGAGAGTGAGAGTTTTTTTTTAGAAATGAGTGAAAATGATTTTTTTGGGATTTTAGGGCCATTTATAAGGAGGGACTTTTTGTAATTACCAAATAATTAAATTATTTTCGCAGTTCTTGCAGTTTTGATGCGTAATTTGATATATTTTGTAAATTGGCCCCTTAAATTTTGAATTAATTCAATTTAATAACTATTTATATTCCTTATATTTTGTAAATTGGCCCCTTAACCTTTTTATTTTCCTTGCAGCTTTCATTTAGCATCAATTCGACCCATAATCTTTTAATTCTTTTCAATTTAATCCTCTTTAATATTTTTTTAATTTAATACATTTTTTCATTTTTTATTTATTTTATTTTATTGTTTAACATTAATTTTACTTTTTAGGGCAATTTTAAATTGGTCAAAGGTAAGTAATTTAGATCAAATATTTTAATTTTGATTTTCGCAATTAAGATAATCAGGAAATCAAATTGGTACCAAAAGGGCAGTACATGGGTGTTAATCCTTCCGTGACTGTAATCGACTCCGGAATCCGACAAATTTCTAGTAAATCGTAGATCAGGACAATTGTAAGTTATGGTATCCGGTCAACCAAATTAAAATGATCGGTGACGGCTCCATCACAGCAATTCTAGTTGAAACCCGATTTTGGGACCACCTGAAGGACGGTTAGAATAGTTTGGCGACTCCACTAGGGACAGGTAAGAGAGTCAAGCCAAAATTGATTTTCGGTTGTCTTCCTAAGCGAAAATTGTAAGTTTGGATTATAAGTTATCCTTTCGATCATTGTTATTTACCTTTGATTATTATTTAGTAAATAGTTGTATTGATGGTTTTCTAATGATTTCAATTTTTTTTCAAAAAAATCATACATCTCAGGCTCTATTCCCAAGCTCCAAACCATTTTTTAAGTGGGGGAGAAAATGATGCCTTTGTGGGAATTTATTCTTTGTATAGGCCTAGCAAGTAATCTTCGGGGTTCATATACCTTATGTCTTCGTGTGAATTTATTCTCCATACAGACATAAGAGAATGTATCCTCTCGATTTTAACTTGGTCTACATGAACCTGTGATGGGTTTAGAACTGAGGATATGGCAAGCCCAAGGGGGCACCGACAAGGAGAACTCGGGTACCTTTTTTTAAAATCAAACCGTGATATTGCAAGGAATTAAAGCCCACCCTAAAACTTCATTCAAAACCTAGGATACTTGATTTATTTCCTGCTTTATTTTTAATGTTCAAAGCATACGAATTAGAAATATATGCGGTTAGGATTTGTTCATGCGGGATAGAGATAATGTCTGGGTAGGAACATAAAGCATGTGGGGTAAATATCATGTTGGGTTGGAATTTTTATTTTTATTTTTTATTATTATTATTCCTATTTTACGAACTTGTTTCCTTTCATTTTTGTTTTATTTACTTTTTTATCATTGGCATCATTTAAAGAGGTGGTGATTCGCAAAGTGATCGTTAAAACTCAAATAGTTTCTATTAATGGATAAAGGGGTTATAATATAAAGAGGTAAAAAATACAGAAGTACGACTATGTTCAGAAAAGACTTAGAAGGAAAAGGGAGACAGTCTGCAAGATAATTATGTATCAGACCTGGCTGGCTATGCCTCCATCAGCCTCAAACTAAATGATATCCAAGAGTTGTAGAACATTTGGGACAGTTGGAAAAATTACAAGAAATAGAGGTTTTGCCAGCGATATGGTTATATCGTACACCTTCTCTATGTCAAGATAGAAGAACCTCTAATTCGAGCCTTAGTGCAATTTTGGAATCCGGGATATAGTTGCTTTACATTCAACCAAGAAGACATGGTACCCACAATTGAAGAGTATAATACCCTGTTACATTGTGAGGGAATTAGAATGGATCGGGTCTTCATCAAATATATCAAAAGTTATCCTTTCAAGAATGGGTTGGTAAAAGAATACAAAGGCCAAGGAGAAGGAATTGTTTGGACTTACAACAAGCAATTAATGATGAATTATCCCAACGAATGAAAGGTTATCGATCTTTTTGCACTAGGTATCTACGACATGGTTATCTTCCATAAAACTTTGGGATACATTGAGGCAGCTATGGTGGAATCATTCGAACAATTACCTAAGAGAGTGAACCCTGCACCAGCAATCCTATATAAGACATTCCGTTCATTAAACCACTGTAGAAGGATTGGTAGATGACATTTTATAGGATGCTCACAGCTATTTTAGGTTTGGATTCATGGTCTTTTTTGAAAAATTGAAGAAGTCTCTTACCATCGATTCAGTATGACATATTCACCTTTAAAGGAATTCCTTACACAAAAATGGCGATAATGCATTCCAAATGACAAATGGGCAAAAGTATTTATGCACATCCAGGATAAAAACATCGTATGGAGAGCCCTTTGGCTGACATATAGTGATATTCTTTACCGGTGTGGAGATTCAAGAATAGTAATGTTACTTGGGTTGTGGGGAAGAGTTGGCTATTCTCCGCTTTAGCACTTCGATAGTATGGGGCACATCAGTTTGTCCCAGTCACACATGAGATATCTAGGTACGAGTTCGCATATCATGAGGATAATTACAAGAAGAAAGTCAAAGACGTTGCTGAATCATGAAAGAAGATATTTCGTACAGATGTTGTGGCTGCCAAAGACATGTTAACTCCAGACTATATGGAATGAAAGAAGTTGAGGAAGATTGACATTGTTCCCATACCATATCATAAAGACACTCAGAACATTGAAGAGCATCTTAAACCAGTTCCCTTTGAGCTGGAGATACCAAAGAAGGAACTTGAAGTAGAAAAAGAGAAACTGAATCAAAGATTGAGAGAGTTAGAAGGTAAGAAGTTCCAGTGGAAGCTCGACACCGATACTCAAAAGGACCGAGCAGGCAAATTGGAAAATGAACAGAAGAAATTCTTTTTTGAGTTGGAAGATTTGAGAAAATGGTATCCAGAGCAAGTTCATAAAAATACTAGCTTAAAAATATCTTCTGAATATTGAAAAGATGAAGCCGGAAGCTGAAAAGGAAATTTGAAGGACAAGATGACAGAGAAACACTGAAAAACCAGTTAAGGACTTCCTAAAGACAATTATCAGAAATCCAATACCAGAATAAGTGGCTGAAGACTAAGGTAACTGATCTGGAGGGGTTCCTTCAAAAATAACAGGAACAAAACAATAAAGTTATGAAAGAGCGTATAATCGAACTGGAGAGTATTTTAGACAAGTAAAAAAAGCAGGAAAATAAACTCCAAATAGTTTCTTTTGATGGAGGGCATCGGTGGCATTTCCGTTGGGAACAAGCTCAGCAAAGGGTAAAATCTAGGGATGCAGTTATTCAGGATTTCTTAGAGAAAGCAGCCTGTCACTTGTATAGTTTGGCAAGAGAAGTCGAGGTGGATCAACAAGGCATTCAACCAGTGACAAATAAAGCAATAAGACTTGTCTATCTATTGGAAGTCATTCGGGGTCTAGAAGATCTAGCTAGAATGTACATTTGAATTTGTTTTTGGTCTCTTAGAAATAACATTTTTGTCTCAATAAAGACTATTTATAATAACTTACACGTTTTAGATCAATGTCTTGGAAATTTCACTCATCTTGCATTTTTACATATTTTTCATTTTAATTTCTTTACATTCAAATTAACTAAAAGAAAATGTCTCATCAAATAAAGGAACAAGCACTTAACACACCTCATCCTCACAATACACGCTCGAAGAAGAAGAAAATAGAAGTAAGATCACTCAACTTAAGAAAATATATTAAGATTGCAAAGAGAACTTGAGGATAAAATCAGTCAGAATCATCAAAATACATTGGATTCTATCACTAGGAACCAATATTCATGGGTTGATCAGATTGTTACAAGGTTGTCTGGACTGAATCAAATGAGTGCTCCTAGGGTAGGGGCATCTGAAGGGGTGGATGTACCACCTACTCCATAGTTAGTTATTTCACCTAGAATCTTACCAAGACTTCAAGGGACTCATCTACAGTAAAAGAACAAGCTTTTGTAACCAACCCTCAAAACAATCCATATGATTACCATGTTCCATATTTTGATGAGTAAGACAAAGCGAAGAAGATGGAGGAAAAGATCAAGCATTTGCAAGATCAAATGAATACGGTTAAAGGAGAGGGCAACTATTACGAAGTTGATGCTCTAGAACTAAGTTTCGTCCCGGATTTGATTCTCCCTCTTAAGTTTAAAGTCCTAGATTTTGAGAGATTTAATGGGAACAGTTTCCCTTAGGCTCACATTATCATGTTCTGTTGAAAGATGACAAGCTGAATCGTTCTCACATCAGGACATGGAAACATCTTCCTAAATCATTCTTGGAATAATACAAACACGTGAATGACATGGGACCAGATCGTGTTATGTTGTAAAGTATGGAGAAAATCATAACAAAAGTTTCAGGCAATATGCACAACGATGGAGGGATTTAGCTATGCAAGTTCATCCACCTTTGGATGAAAAGAAACAAAGAAGATCTTCGTACATACTTTGAAGGCTCTTTTCTTTGGGCATCTGGTTGTAATTACATTCGGGAACTTTTCTGATCTAGTTATGGCTAGAAAAATAGTGGAAGTCAAGTAGAAGACCTCCTATGAAGAAAAGAGAAGGAGTGATCAACAACGTCGAGACTTACAACACCGAAAAATGTTACAATCTCTAAATCAAAGTCAATTGTAGTTGTATTGTCAGGTGCTTCTAGACAAAATTTGAGGGAATCAAGGAAAGAAAGAGAAAATGAGCATTTCGATCCCATGACTTATAAATAACTTTATTAGCAACGTTTTGACACACATGGTGTCACCATACCCAATAGAACCTCTAAAACCTCCATACCCCAAGTGTTATGATGAAAACACATATTGTGAATATCATAGTAGTGTCACAGGGCATGCTATTGAAAACTGTCTCACCTTTAAGAGAATTGATCAAATGATGCACAACAAGAACTGGATTCATTTCAATAACTCATTGTCACCCAATGTTACACAGAATCTTTTACATAATCACCAAGAGACTGGATTAATGCAATTACTGAGGAGAAGGGCAAAAATGCCAAGACCAAAGTTTTCAAAGTAAAGTCACCTCTGTCTTGGGTATAGAGGTAAATGATAAATGTGGGGTTTCTTTCACTGCACCCTAGTACATCAGATTGAAAATGTGGCAGTAATTTCTGCTATCATAACAAGGAAGGACATGATGTGCAAGAATGTGTCGAATTTAGAGCCTTGATCCAGCTAATGATGGACAGAAAATAGCTGTAATTTTACGAGAAAAGTAAGGACACTCCAGAAGCGGATGTTTGTGCAACTAGAGATGCATATGAATAGGGATACAATGTGGGTCGCCCTTTGATAATTACCCCAAAAGAAAATATGGCAGACAAGATACCATTTAAAGTGGTGATAGTGGCACCAAGACCTTTCCCCTACAAAGATAGTTATCAAGTACCCTATAAGTACGAATACCAAGTGAATGCTATAAAAGAGGATGTCAATGAAGTGGGGCATTCTACTAGAAGTGGGAGGTACTACCCCTATAAGTCTAACCTACCCTAGAGAACGCTTGAGCCATTTAAAGGAGATAAACCAACAGTTAATAAGCCAATGAAAGAAGAAGAAGCTGTGGAGTTCCTGAAGTTTTTAAAACACAATGAATACAACGTTGTGGAATAGTTACATAGCTTTCCAGCTCGCATCTCAATGTTGGATTTACTACTAAGTTTGAAGGCACATAGAGAGGTACTGCTGAAGATCTTGAATCAAACATTTGTGCCCAATGATGTACCGGTCAATAAGCTAAACCGACTAGTTAACAACATTCAAGCTAATAATCTTATCTCATTTTCTGATGATGAGATCCTGTCAAAGGGGAGAAGGACTCATATAGAGTTAATGTCACAATCGAGGAATGGGGTATCTTGGGACGAGACAAGAGGAGATCATCATCATACCACATAGTTGTGTTGCCTATGAAATAATGTCATGTTTGAATTTATATTTTATATTCCTGAACCTTTTTAAAAAAATGATATTTCTTTGAGTAATAGAGCATTGTTTGAAATTCAGTGAATATCAAGTATAATGAAATGTACATTTTGAGAAATGAAGTTATAGCCTTTTGACATATGTCGAGATCAGATTCCTTTAAAAAAATAAGATCTATATCGTTTACCCTAAAAAAGAAAAATGTTTTCTCACGCATACAAGTATGGAAGTATACAGGATGTGGCATCTCTGATGCATGACACTACAAGACCAGTTAGTTTGCATGTCTGTTAAAGACGTTCAGTGATGATATAAAATTTTCATAAATGGAATGGTGGAATAGACAAATTTGGCTTATATCAGTTGCTTAGGAATTGAGCTCTAAAGATGAAATTTTTTGTTTTTCACTGACACTTATACTATAACAAATTCTTCCTGAAAAACTTAGAAAATGTCGAAATCGAAGAATTAATGTGGTATTAATGAATGATAATTGTAATAATGCTGAGGGCACTCCGCTAAAGGTAGTATATTGTTAATCTTTTGGGGTAATGTCTGAAATAACTATGGCGGTAATGTCCGAGCTTTATGAAGTGAGTTTCGTTTGAGTTTGTCAAGTCGGAGACTTTATGACACTTGGATTCTTTAATTAAGGGTATTCCACTAAAGTAATGGGCAATGTTAATTTCCCTAAACTTTATGAATACAAGTACATTCAGATCATGACACTAGTCTCTATGTGTCTAGATGAATCTACCATCAAAATCTAAAGCGAGGATATCAAGTTTAACAAAGTATGGTTAAAAGAAATACGATAAGGCCTAGGATAAACATGGATTTGAGATTAAATTTTGATGAAAGATGGACTAAGGTAGTTAGGAAACATCTGTTAAAGTTGACTAAACAAAAGCTCTCAGGGGTTTTTTTGTTAAATCGATATTTTTGCGCTATCTCTACTTAAGGAGTCTACAAAACTTGAACAGATGGAAGATTCTTGAGAACTGAAATAGAAATACTCTCTAAAGGGCCTTACATTGGAGTGCATCAGTTGCACTATTTTGTTCATGTCCTATTTGAAAAATCATGAAAATCAAAACCAAATTGCATTGCCTTCCCATATCACAATGGATCTTGACATTTGTCAACGGGTTATAATTTATGAAAACTTCTCGTGTGATTCGTTTATTTGATATTCACTGAACTGATAATTTTCTTAAATTGCTCTGACATCATTTTTATACCAAGCATTTCTTTTTTAAAAAAAAGGAGATATATCTCAGACAAGACATTTTCTAAAAAAAATTGGTTGAAGGACCTGAAACGGTGTGAGACATCTCCAGGTTTCCAATCTCCTCTCCTTCCACCACTCGTGCCTCCTGATGTGGTTTCTATGAAACAGATCCTGACGTTGCAAAGAATAGGTATTATTGGCTGTAGAGCTTTCACTCGAAGAGATCTTTCACTTAATATTGATGCGTCAAATACAATGATGATCAATCAAAACGAAAGAGAGCCTTACCCCCTCAGCTAAACCAAGGCCAAAAAAATAGTATAAAAGGAGTACAAGATCACTGGATTAAGTGAATAAATGTATAAAGATTAGATAATCACAATGAAGCCGTCAACATTATGGAAAGATCGACTCCAGGGATGAGATCACCAGACAAAGAACAAGACTCTGTGAAACAAGAACTAATTCATTTTGCATACATCTTAAACATACTTAAGAGCATCACATTTATCATTTTCCGCATATATAATTTTTACAATTTTAGAGTCAAGTTTCAACTTCACGGCGAAGGATACTCAATTCAAAAGCGTGTTCAAAAAATGATGGCAATTTAGTTTAACTCAACAATGAGGAGCTACATCTCAATCAACTCAACCTATAGAAAGATCTACATACCTTGGAATCAACTTTAACTCCATGTCAGAGGATGTTAAGTTCAAGAGTCAATTTAAAGGCCACTACGATCTAGCTTAACTCAAAGATGAGGAGCTAGTTTCTAGTTAAAGTTTTCAGGTCATATTTCAACTCCACGACGGAGGATATTTGGCTGACAAAATATCTCACCTGACTTTCTCATGAAGAGGAGTCATTCAAGACATCTCACATGGCATTCCCGTGAAAGATAGTCATCTAATGAGCATCTCATCTAATCTAGACCCGTGAAAGGGAACCATCCAAAGAATCAAGACTTACTTTCCCATGAAAGGGAGTTATCCAAAGAATCAAGAAACATTAGAGAAATTAAGACTGATAGAAAGAGATTGAGACTTCTCCCTAAGACAGAAAATCATAAAAATAACATATTCTACATATACATTTTAGGCATACATAAGGTCACTGCATCTATAACATTGCACAATTGTGTATAATTTTGCATATTTCTGGCAGAGTCAATTTCAACTCCACAATTAAGGATATTAAACTTGAACAACACTCAAGATTAAAAATAATACAGCTTATCCCAGTTGGATTTCAACTTCACAACAAAGGATATTTGACTCAGAAGAATATTCAATATGGACTCAACTTCGCAACGAAAGAGTCACCCACAATTTCGACTTCACAACGAAGGATATTATACTCAAGACATTTGATATCGACTCAACTTCATAGCGAATGAGTCATCCACAACATAGTTCAACCCAATAACGAAAAATTATTTCTCATCTAAGGTCATCAAGTCAAATTTCAACTTTATGATGAAGGATATTGGACTAAAAGAAGACCAAAGATTAACTACAACTTATCTTAACTCGGTAGTAAGAAGCCACATTCCAATGCATATTTCGAGCTCAATTTCAACTTCACGATGAATGATATTATGCTAAAGTCATTCAAGATTGACTCGACTTCAAGATGAAGGGGTCAACCATGATTTCAATTTCATGATGAAGAATATCGTGCTCAAAGTCATCCAACATCGACTTGACTTCACGACGAAGGAATTATCCATAATTTTTTTTGGATAAGCAAATTTTATTAATATCCAAAGTAGAAAGATACATCAAAAACGTCCCAATTAGGTTAAAAATCAATTACAACAAAAGATCATTCTATACCCCAATAATTACATAAATTTACATTAGCAAAGTCTGTTCTATTGATGCTTCTATCACTGAGTTTGATTCGAACATAGTCCTTGATGGTCTTGAGAACTTGATTAGTTGATCTTGTTTCTCTGCTGAAGATTTGACGATTCCTTTAATCCCAGATCGAGTATATGTAAGTTGTCCAAGAAAGTTTCAGTATGGTGGATATAAGAGATTTACCTTTCCATTGCTGTAAAGCCCAATGAATCCTTGAATCCCAAGTATTATGGGTGTTATACATATTAGTGAGGCTCATGATAGAGTTCCATAGAGAAGTATCAAAAGAGCAATCAACGAACAAGTGGTTTCTTATTTTAGGCGATTCATGACATATGATACATAAATCATCTAAAACAATACCAATTCTAAATAGTGTGTCCCTAGTTGGAAGACGATCCATAATAGACATCCAAGAAATAATACTCAATTTTGGAATGTGTAGAGGAAACTAAATAACTTTGTGCCACGACACCTTTACTTTATGGATTCTGATTTCCTCCCATAGATCTGTTGTCTTCGAAATTCCAGTGCGTAGAATAGGAAGTGCTTCGCTTCGGAGTTTAATAAGTTTCTTGAAGCACCAGCTATAAGAAGATCTTTCATTTATATCATTGAAGTTATTGCATTTAATCACATAGCAATGAATCCAAGCGACCCGCAATGATCCTGTTCCTGCAAGAATTTTTCGAATGAGTTGAACCATGCAGGTTTTATTCCAAGTTTTGAGATTTTTTAAGCCAAGACCACCTTCAGATTTGGGGCATCATAAATTCTCCTAACTGATTCTAGATCCTGTAGCAGCCGTATCTGATCCTTTCCAAAATAATCTAGAACAGAGTTGGTCCAATCGGTTAAGGATTTTCTGCGGAAGTAAAAACTGCCTGCTCCAGTAGTTAACGACACTGTGTATGACATTTTTAATAAGCTCAAGTCTACCTGCATAACTCAATAATTTCCCAGACCAATGATGAAGCCTTTTTTTGATATTTTCAATAAGAGGCAGACAATCTTTGACAGTTAATTTTCTGGTAACAAGAGGAACACCAAGGTATCTAACAGGTAGGAAACCTTGTTTGAATCATATAGCAGATTTGATGGTTTTCAGATTTCGAGATGAGATACCAGCAGAAAATAATTATGTCTTGCAAACGTTTAGCTTTAAACCAGACATTTAATAGAAGTGATTAAGGACAGTCACGACACCAACAATTGACTCAAGATTTCCTTTGCAAAAAATTAGGAGATCATTTACAAAAGATAAGTGAGTAATGCCAATTTTTTTCACTTTGGGTGGTAACCAAATATTCCTCTGGTAGCACCGATGTTAAGTAAATTAGAAAGAATATTCATTGCAAGAACAAATAGGATTGGTGATAAGGGGTCACCTTGTCTTATGCCTCTTTGACCCTTAAAATAGCCTATCAGACTCCCATTAAAGGAGATGGAATACCTAGATTCCCTGAAACAAGCTTCAGTTCACTTAATAAAAGTTATGGGCAGCCCTATTGCATGAAGAACAGAAGAAAGAAAGTCCTAATGAAGGGAATCAAAGGCTTTTTGGAGGTCAATTTTTAGGGCACATCCAGGGGAAATGTTATTCCTACCATAATCTTTCACCAATTCTTGAGCGAGGAGAGCGTTGTCAATTATAGATCTACCTTTAACAAAAGCTGTTTGATTTAGGGATATAAGATCAGGTAGAAGAAGATTCAATCTTTTGACAAGGATTTTAGTGACAGTTTTATACACCACAGAATAACAGGAGATAGGTCTATAGTCTTTGATTTTACTAGGGTTAGGAATTTTTGGAATCAAAGCTATTATTGTGGAATTGAAAGCAAGGCTTATGTGAGCCTCTTTAAAGAAATATTTAATAGCATTGATAACGTCCTCTCCTACTACGGTCTAGGATTTTTTTAAAAATAAAGGGGTGAAACCTTCAGGGCCAAGAGCTTTGTCGTTTCCTTGACTGAATAAAGCCTCTTTAATCTCATCTGTAGTGACATTTTTAATAAGATCCGATTTAGTGTTACTGGGTAAGTTAACATGGAGCAGATTTTTTAAATATGAATGATCAATATTTTGAACTTTAGGATCTGTAGTACCTAATTGATGTTTGAAAAAATCAATGATTTCAAAGGTTATTAATCATAAGAATCAAGCCTTTTACCATCATTGTTAACAAGAACTGTGATGGTATCTCTCTTGTTTTTTGAAGCAATGGCAGAGTAGAAAAGTTTAGTGCATTTATCACCGTCTTTAATCCACTGTAGTTTGGATTTCTGCTTAAGGAACATATGCTCAGAGTCCTCTAAATCCTTCAGCTCCTTTTGAGCAATCAATTCTTTATCAATAGAGGTGGTGCCTTTAAGAGTTTCAATTTGAATATGATCCAGCTCAGCCTTTTTTTGTTTAACCCTAGCGAAAATGTTACTGAAATGATCGTGGTTTAGATTTCGTAAACAAGGTTTTAGACGTTTGAGCTTAGTAAATAATTTCTGCATAGGGTTACCATGGGAAGGCTGATGCCAAGACTGTTGAGCAACTTCAAGAAAACTTGAGTGGGTAGACCAGAAGTTGAAAAATTTAAAAGGTTTGGGTTTGTTGATTTGAATCTGTTTGTTAACCCATGCAAGACCCATACAGTGATCTGAAGGCCCAGGGGTAGTGAATTCAACAAAAGAGTTCTGAAAAGTGGTAGCCCAAAGAGAATTGATGAGGACTCTATCAAGTTTCCTTGCTAGGTAAGATTCTTTTTGTTTGTTGCTCCAAGTGAAGGTTGGACCAAAAAACGGATGATCTTGCAAGGAAAGGTCTTGAATGACATTTTGAAAATCAATCATATCTGGAGAAAGGTAAAGACCTAGGAGATCAGAGTCTGAACTTTCTTTGGAGTCAAGAAAAGTATTGAAGTCCCCTCCTAGGATCTAAGGAAGGGAGTCAAACTTATGATCAATGTCTTTAAGGGTTTGCCAAAGAGTTCTACGGGTAGGACCAAAGTTGCTGCCATAGATAGCAGTGCTGATGAAGTGAGAGTCATTGTAAGAGCAATTAACAGTGATACTTTGGGCAGACGAATGACAGAAAGATATATCAATTCCTTTCTTCCAAAGGAACCAAATTCTTCCGTTTGGAGCGAACTTTAGCTCTGTTGAGGACCTTTTTTTGTTTTTGAGGATTGTTTTAGTATTTTATCGGAGTTTTCAACTTTAACACGAATTTCTAAGAGGCATAAGACATCAACATTGAAAAGATTAGCTCTGTTGAGGACCTTTTTTATTTGTTTTTGAGGATTGTTAAATCCTCTTATATTCCAAAAACAGATAATCATTGTGAAAGGAGAACAGTTTGGTCCTCTAAAACTAAATCTGAGGTACTAGAGATCTTGGAGATTTGTTCTTTCTTTTTTTATTTTAATTCCTTAATCAATTTTGCAACTCTAGCAGCAGCAGGTCTTTGTTTTTTTATTTGAACCTCGTTTAAAGAAGAGTTATCATCGACAGTGTTTAGGATATCAAATTTGTTTGTTGTGCCTCTCGACACAGTTTTAGCTTTAATTTTAATCGATCTGCCTCTGCCTTGTTTAGGAGGAGCAGGGGTTCTATTTTCTTCGTTATTTGCTATGTGAGGTAGGGCTGATTTTTCACCTTTAGCATGAACATCATGAGGAGGTGAATTTTGATCATTGGTATTTTTTGCAGATGATTGAAACTCAGAAGACTCACCTGTATTTGACAGATCCAAGTTGGAAGGAGGGATTGGGTTTAAATCTTTTATTATTTCCAGTTTATTAGTAATATTATTAGCATTAGAAGAGGAAGGTTCAAGCATTTTGTTTTGCGGTTCTTCTATTGCTATAGTAGTTTTAGAAATAGAGATTTTATTTGAGATAATTTTTCTCTCCATATTTTCGAGGTTTGAGGAACAAGTGAAGGATTGACTTTACAACCTTTTTCTGTATGTCCAAAGGTTTTACATTTAGCACATCTAGGAGGGTACCAAGGTACTTCAACGTAAACAGTAGTGGAAAGGCCATTAGCAAGCAAAACTTCTACTGTTTTTGGAATTTCTTCCGTTGCACCAACCTCTATACAGACTCTAGCAAAATTCAGTCTAGTTTTATTAGCAGTAAAAGAGTCCATAGTCAATGGTATTCCTAAGGCACTAGCAATGTAGCTTAAACCTTCTCTAGATAAATCAAATTCAAGTTTCTGCAAGTTTGGTTCCCATTTTCTAAGAATTAAAGGCTTATTAAGAACATGCCATGGGCCATTTTCAAGAACCCATTCACGAGCATTAACAGAGTTGAAGTTGAAAACGTACAGGTTATTTTCGATGAGACTTACTTGAACCCTAACCCCTTTCGAAGGCTGGTTCCAAAGGTTCTCGATGATACCTTGCAGACGGTTGAAGTTTAGAGCAGCACCTAGTATCTGACCAACGAGGGAAGTTTTCCATTCGGCTGAGCCAATATTTAAAACTTCATGAGGAGGTTGAACAATAGGGATTTTTGCAGTTGATTTTGGGGGAAAATACGAAAGATCTTACCCCGCTTGACATTGAAAGAGTTTACCCCAATCCATAGGGAAATCCGATCGAGGAGGATAAGGGACCATAGAAAATCTTTTGGCGATCGGAAGAACTCCGGCGACGCTAAGCGACGAGGAAACTAGGATTCGTTAGTCCTACTAACTTGTGCCTAGGGAATCGTATCATACACCTCTAGAGAAAATAGCCGTTTATAAGAAAGCTACCTTGGAGAGTAATTAACTTAATTCTCCGTAATTCAGCTCAACAATAGGGAGCCATTTTCTGTCAGAGTTTTCAAGTCAAATTTTAACTCCGCGACGGAGGATATTCGATAAGAGACTAGAACATTAAGTCAGATTTCAATTGCAGTGAAAGATATCAGATTCACAGGAGCAAATTCGCTCATGGAATCCCTTCCTACCGAACAAAAATTTGTGTCCTTTTATCTTTGCCCTATTTCTTGTTACACGATAAATGGGTAAAGAGAGGCAGCTGTAGACACTTATTTTCGTCCAGGACTTCAAGGGTCCAATAAAAGAGTCCAAGGGTCCATTCATGTCTAAAATAAAGCCCAACCGGGTAATATCAACTTGACCTAGCAAGAAAACTTGAAGGCTCATCTAAATCCATCAGTCTAACTCAGTAGATTAGGGTTTTATACTTAGAATCAGCGCTGCAATCAACCAGGGCCGTTGGATCTGGCCTTTTGATCCAACGACTGAATATTCATCAAATCACCAATCAACGACGCATGGAAGCCACGAGCCAGCAAGGTCACCAACCGGTCAAGATTTCCGGAGTGAAACAGAAGCAAAAGAGAAAATATTTCCCCAATTTTTGGTCAACTTCAGCAACGAAAGTCGAACATTCAAATCGGGATTGTACCATCCCAAGATAATCGAAAAAAACCACCGACAGGGGGTTATATAAACCCCAAAAGCCATCAATATAAGTGACAAAGAGAAACTGAACCAAAGGCATCGCATAGCAAAAGAAAATCAAACAAAAAAAACCAAATATTGAGCAACCAATCAAGAAAAAAAACAAAAACCATTCGAACATCGTCAAAATATTACATAAAAATCAAGACTTTGCTTCATCGAAAGGCGCCGAGAACGTGGAGAAGCCTCATCGGAAAAGAAAGGTCGTCGAAAGGTGAAGAGACTCGTCAGAAAAGGTAAAAACCGAAAGTTTTTTTAGATCTAGGTTGTGGGTTTCATTTTTGGGTGTTTAGAGGGCTATTTCAATATCGGAGTGTCGAGAGGATTGTTTTGGGGTAGGTATATGTTCTCTGACCACCAATGGTGGTGGCTGGAGCGGCTGTCGACGGTAGCTCTCTAGGTGCTAGCGGGTGGCCACTGGCCAGCTAGGTAGAGAGGGAGAGAATTTTGAGAGAAGGGGGAGAGTGTTTTTTTTAGAAATGGGTGAGAAATGTTTTTTTGGGGATTTTAGGGCCATTTATAAGAAGAGTCTTTATGTAATTATCAAATAGTTAAGTTATTTCCGTACTCCATGCAGTTTTGATGTGTAATTCATTTTGCTCACCTGTTGTAATTTGCCCTTAAATTTTGAATTAATTCAATTTAATCCTTATTTATATTTCTTATATCTTGCAAATTGGCCCCCTAACCTTTTTATTTTTCCTTGCAGCTTTCATTTAGCATCAATTTTAGCCCTAATATTTTAATCATTCTCAATTTAATCATCTTTAATATTTTATTTAATTTAATACCTTTTTTATCTTTTTATTTATTTATTTATTTTATTTTATTATTTTACATTAATTTTACTTTGTAGGGTAATTTTAAATTAGTCAAAGGTAAGTTATTCGGATAAAATATTTAAATTTAAATTTTAACTTTTAATTTTTGCAAATAAGACAATCGAGAAATCAAATTGGTACCGAAAGGGTAGTACATGGGTGCTAATCATTCCCTAACTGTAATCGACTCTCGAATTCGACAAATTTCTGGTAAATAGTATATCAGGATAACAGTAAGTTATTGTATCTGATCAACCAAATTAAAATATTCGATGGCGACTCCATCACATCAATTCAAGTCGAAACCCGATTCTGGGACCACCGAAGGGACGGTTACGACAAAAAATAAAATAATATAATTTCTAATACATCTTGCATAAAAAAATTCAACAAAAATAAAATAAATGTAAACTATTCAAACTCAATTTATCCAAATTCATGATAAGGGTGAACAATTTATAGAAATTCTATCTTGCAAAGCATATGATTAACATTAACTTTATAATAACGAGATTGATTTAAATGATAAACAACTTGATATAGTTTAAGCAAGATTTCATGCTTGAGTTTTTATGTATACAGAAAATCCTTGTCGAAAGATTCTCCCATCAAAACTAAATATACAACGCATATCGATTCGGATTAGTTAGGACGAAATTTTGGAACTGGAAGACCAATAAAAATACATCAGTTTTATTGTTAGACATCCGAGAGGATTAATTATAACGAAATTTTGGAATTGGAAAGACAACGAAAAAAACATCAACTTTATTATTAGGCATCCGAGAGGGAAATAGCATGTGGAAAATCAGATCATAAACCAACCTTTGTTTTTGTAATTTTGTATTCTTTGCGAGTTCTACTCACATGGAATGTTTAACCCAAAAATAAAATTAATCTTTACTTAAATGTAATCTTTAATTGATTTATCCTTTAACAATATTAAATTAAAATAAATATTGATATTAATCCCAACACACAAACCCTTGTAACACGCATAGTTTTAAACTTATTTTAACGCAAGTGGTTTCTTAATAAGCAATTAAGAAGAGGGTAAATTAACCAAAATCTATTCCAAAATGTTTGTGGGTAAAAGTCTAGTCTTCCATTGGTTTGGTACAACCAAAGAGACAGACAGACATCAAGGCATGGGTGTTCCCTAAGTGGGGTTTGCATGGGATTTTGTCGATAATTTAAACCTAGGTGGGTCCAATTAGGGATGAGTATTTGATTGAGCAAGTCCAATAGAATTAAATTTTTTTGAGTTATTCTAGGTCAAATTTTTTTGAGTTATTCTAGGTCATAGTCATATATTAGAACTTAATTTTATTTATAAAAAAAAATCATGTCGAGTTTATGAAAGCCGACTTGTTTAAAATTTATTTAAATTTAATTATAAATATTTATAATATTATTATATTATGATTTTAATAAATGGTGTTCTATAGTCATATACAATGTACATGTATATTTTTCATACTTTTTTTCATATGTAATGTATATTATGTAGAGTTGAGGATCCGATTTAAACTTAAAAATTAATCCAATAATCATTAAAAGTAATACCCTTATTAATCATTTAATTTGATGAGTTGATCTAATTATTTTTTAAAAGTGATTTCATCATTTAATAACTCTTACAATTTAATCTGAAGAGTTAAAATATAGCATTCCAAATGTTTTCTCGAATCTTGTTTTCATTGAAATAAAATAAATGCAGGAGGTTAAGGCCAGGAATGAATGGGGTCCATGAATAGTTGCGCTTTGGATGTGTATGCCTTTCCGCCATGGGGAACTCAACTACTCACCCATCACCAACCATGAATTATTATAGGCTTTCCGCCACCGTCACAAATTTTCATATCTCATTTACCTAATAACTAAAGAAGAAACACCTACAATAACATAGAAGACATATATTGACTCGAGCACGAGTTGAATGGAGTAATGATGATAGTATGCATGCATGATCAGAATCTTACATTAATTAGATATTGATTATTTAAATATCTAAATATAGTGAGGATTGCTAAAAAAATCCGGGGACGTCGCCGCTCTCGCTCGGATATGGAGGCATTTCGTCATTGTATTGACCGTAATAATCTTTGGGATTTACGTCCGATTCATGGCTGGTTTACATGTATGGGGGGTGTCTTCTGATACTATTTGTGAACGTTTGGATCGATTTATTGGCAGCCGTGCATCCAAACTGGGTTGTTTCCAGAGAGTTTATGGCATCGTCCGATCACTGTTTTCTCTTGCTAGATACTTCCCCACTTCAACCACTAGAAACTTCTCAATGGGAGGATTATTTCAGGTTTGAGGAATGCTGGCGTGATGACCCTGGGTGCATTCAACGCGTCGAGGCAGCGTGGGATCCGGGTTCTGTATCTACTTTGGCAAAACTCCTAGCTGTTGGTTCCAATCTGCGCGGGTGGCAGCTGGAGCGAAGAACGGCGGATCAAAATACTATTTCCTCCCTTCAAAGTAGTCTTCATAATTTACTTCAGAGGCCTATGTCAGAGCATCAACTTCATGAGTTCGCTCTTCTCCGAGAGGATTTGATGAAGCGATTGGCACGTAATGAAGTTTACTGGAAGCAGCGGTCTCGTGTTCAGTGGCTTTCGCATGGGGATGTTAACTCCAGGTATTTTCATTCAAGATCATCCGGTCGGCGTCGGAAAAATAAGATTCGCGGCATATTTCGTGTTGATGGGTCCTTGGTTGATGATATGGATTCACTTCTGGCAGAAGTTCATAATTATTTTCTAACTGCTTATCAACGCACTGGCTCTACGCCATCTACAGAGCTGTTGGATTCTATCAAGCCTGTGATCTCTGTGGAAATGAATAATGCTCTCATGGCTCCATTTTCAGAGGATGAAATACATACTGCTTTCTTGCAGGTGCACCCTCATAAAGCTCCGGGTATTGACGGGTTGCCGGGCAGTTTCTTCAAAACGTTTTGGCCATTGGTGGGTGATGATATTCTTACATTGTGCCTTGATCTTTTGGAAGGAAGAGTGTCTATGGAAACAGTAAACGAGACGGTTAATTTGCTACTCCCAAAGATAGCAAGTCTTGAACATTTACGACATTTTCGGCCAATTGCTCTTTGTACGGTGATTTATAAGACGATCTTGAAGGTTTTAGTTAACCGACTTCGGCCACTCCTTACCTATTGTGTTGACGATAATCAGGCGGCTTTTGTGCCAGTCGCCTATTTTAGATAATGTGCTTCTGGCTCATGAAATATTCCATTATCTTAAAACGGCACCCCGGCACCAATCAGGGTACAGTGTTGAAGCTTGATATGGAAAAGGCGTGCGACCGGATTGATAGGTCATTCCTAAATGCAATGTTACTTCGACTTGGTTTTTCCCCTTCTTGGGTCTCTCTGATTATGTCATGTGTTACTTCGGTTAGTTATTGTGCACGAGTGAATGGTTGCCTCACAGAACGATTTCGACCAAAACTGGTTTACGTCAAGGTGATCCTTTGTCATTCTTTTTGTTCATATTGTGCTCTCAAAGTTTATCTTCATTCCTTCGTAAGGCACAGCAAGACAACCATCTTCGGGGCCTTCGGATATGTCCATCCGTGCCTCGCATCACTCATTTGTTATATGCGGATGATTGTTTTTTATTTCTTCGCAATAACGCACAAGAGTTTACATGTGTGAGGAATATCCTTACCGTCTACTGTGCAGCATCGGGGCAACAAGTTAATTTTGCAAAATCAAGTCTCTATTTTGGAGCCAACACACCTCGATCAGATCAAGATGCATTGAGTGTCATTCTTGGAGTGGACGTTATTGCTGAACCGGATAGGTACCTAGGTGCACCAATGGTAGTGGGCCGTAATAAGACGGTAGTATTTGGTTTTATTCGGGACAAACTTTTAGACAGAGTCCGAGGGTGGACAAAGCATCTTTCTATCCTATGGGGGACGAGCGGTCTATATACAAGCTGTCGGTAAGGCCATTCCGACTTATCTTATGGGCTGCTATTTGTTACCTGAGGGGTTGATTATGGATATGGAAGGAATGCTCCGGTCTTAATGGTGATCCAGCAGTTCGTCTGAACCGGGTTGGGAAATGATGGCGTGGAACAAAGTTTGTCGACCGAAGAGGCTAGGTGGTCTTGGGGTTCTGGAATTTAAGAACGTTCAACCTTGCACTTTTGGGAAAACGGATTTGGCGTTGTGCCCATTATCCTACAACTCTTCTCAGCCAAGTACTGCGCGATAAGTACTTCCTACAGGGCGATATATTCAACGCGAGACTTGGACCTCGTCCATCTTTTGCATGGCAAGATCTCTTTGCTGCCATGCAGTCTTTTCAAGAGGCCTTTCACCGGCGAGTTGGTCAAAATAGTGCAACACGAGTGTTTGTGGACCGATGGGGATCTTCTTCTCCAATCCAGCTTGATTCCATCTATGTGGATAGTGCAGTCAATCCAGTACAGTGCGGGGAAATGGGGATCTTCTTCTCCAATCCAGCTTGATTCCATCTATGTGGATAGTGCAGTCAATCCAGTACAGTGCAGGGAGTTTATGATCCCAAACTAGAATTGTTGGAATGTAGCACTGGTTTCTGCAGTGTTTAGCGCGACGGATTCGGCCAATATTCTTGCCTGTCCGATTGCGCCCAACAGTCGGGATAAATTGATATGGTCTGGGCATTCCACGGGAGTCTACAGTGTTCGCTCGGGATACTTTTTTTTGGCTAGAATCAATCAGGTGCCGGTTATAAACTCGACCCTGCGGTTGCTTTTGTCCCGCTTGGCCGTTCCACCAAAGATACGAATGTTTGGGTGGCGAATGGAATAGGAAGCTCCCCCAGTTGGCCGACGATTACAAATGGAAGGTATTTCAGTTGGTATATGTCCGATGTGTGAAGAGTTAACCGAAACCTGTCTACACGCTCTCAGAGATTGAACAGATATGTCGTTTATCCTCAGGTCAACTGGTTTTGTTGGTTCTGCAATAACACGATCTGCTTCTTCTTGTAGTGAATGGTTTGAATACATACAAACGATCCTCTCTTGTGATCGGTTTCGACTGTTATTGATCGTGTTATATTTTAGTTGGCAGCGTCGTAATGAATTGGTGATGGCAACCCGTTTAACTCTAGTTTGGAAGGTGGTGTGTTCAAGTAGGTCATTCTTAGCCTCCTTCGATGCCGCAGTTGGTTATTCCGGTTCGGTGAGATCCTCTTCGGAGTCACCTTCTGATAAATGGTGCAAGCCTCCGGAATCCGTAATTAAGATAAACGTTGATGCAGCTTGCTCACTTTCGGAGAGAAGGTCAGTAATCGGCGTAGTGGCTCGTGATCATAATGGGTTGACCTTGGTTTGTCATGCCATTCCTTTGCCTGATTGTTGTGATTGTGGTGTTACAGAGGCTACAGCGATTTATCACGGTGTAATAACCATTTTTTTTATAAAACAATTAAGTTTTTTAATAAAACAATTATGATTTTGATTTGAAAAATTGGCGACTTAGAATTAATTTGAATGGGAGTCGTCATCGACCTATAGGTTGGGTAGGTCGAATACTCAAAAACCGTCCTTCAAAATAATTTTAAGAAAAAATCGTTTTTAAGACAAAAATTGGTCTACGTTTACCAAAAATCCGATTTAACGGGTCCGGGAGTCGATTATGCGTAAGGAAATATTAACACCCTCACATCGCCCAAAATTGGTTCTTAGTCGTTTAAATATTATTGTAAATGGCGGAAATCATAAATTCGCATCGATAATTAAAGTATGATCCATTTATTAAAGTTTAATTAATTCATTTCAAATTATTTATTAGAGAAAATTCTTTAACTTGAAATGAAATCTTGATATTAGCAATCATCCATCGGGAAAGTTGTCTCGCCTATTTTTTATCTGTAAAATAATATTCCCTCATCATTGTTGCCAAAGATTACAAATCGAATGAAAATTATTGGTAATTTCATAAACAACATGACATACAATTTTAAGAAACAAACGTTACCATTAAACTAAAATAAAAGAATGAATTGAAAAAATAAATTTGATCAATTTCAAGTTCACCTATTGTTCGAATGTCATATCGAATCACACTACTTCGATCAAGCAGTGCTTTTCATGTATATTCTACGACGAATGTTCTTGAAAATAGATTCGAGTGAGAAGAATTGATAAATCATCATTATCAAATATTTTAGGGTATTTTATAATTTTTCAAAAATGTTAACTTAAAAATATCAAAATATATACCTAAATATATATAAGGGTCAAAATATATTAAATATATATATATATGTATAAAAATATATATAAAGAATAAAATGAATTTATTATACGTATATAATCAATAATATATATTTATAATATATTATGTATATACATATATGAATATATAAGTTATGATATGGACTATTAATAAAGAGAGTTATAATTTGAACTAAAACACGAATATACAAATATGATATGCTAAAATACAAATAAAAATTAGACATACTTAGTAAAGTAAAGGACTAAGTAGTAATAAAAGTAACTTGAAAGACATACCAATGAACATGGCAAACATCAGGGCAAAAATAGAAATATCACACAACACATGTGCTGAGAAAAAAATAAAACATTTAAAATAAGAAGGACTAAAATAAAATAAAATCAAGTTTAAAGACTAGATCATAAATATCAATAAGATCTATCAATGTACGTAGAAGGATCAAAATCAAATAATATGTAAATAACAGGATCGAATCATAAAGATGAGAATTTCATTCATAGGTTAAAGGGTGAGATTACAAAAGGCAATGACCAAACACGCTATTTTCCCCTTTTTCGAACGCGCGGACTCCCCTTGGTCAAACCAATGTTGCGCCATAGATAATATATAACCATCTTTATAGGGTTCTTAAAACCCTAAAAATTCATGTTTTTTACCTGTCGCCCTCCTCTCTTTCTCTTCTATCATTTTCTCTGATAGCACCGACCATTACTTCGTCCACACAAATTGATGGTCCTGACAGTGGCCAACACCCGAAAGAAACTCCCTTGCTCTCTTTACCCATTTTTTACAAACCAAAAAACAAACCTTTGACCCTTAACCCCTTTAAACTAAGCACCTATCGACACTAAACCCCAACTAATCCCCAAACCAGAAAGGTAAGAGAGTTACCTTCAATGGTAGGGTAGACCCCTTATATCGATGCAATCAACAGTGATCGTGTTTTACTAGAAGGTGAGTCTTTTCTTCTCTATTTATTTTGTTTAAATCTAGTATCTCTCTGGTTTTTTATTGAAAGATGGTTCCCCTTGTGTTTTTCGTTCGAATCTATTCCCTCCCTCAAAAACCTTCTCTATATCTCTATCTTTTTTGCGTGTTTGGTGCGACTAAAACCCATAGGGAAATGATTTCCTAGAAAAAAATAATAAAAATCAGATTCCCAATCTGACAAAATCTGATTTTTTTAATAGGTTTGGTTGGATGTTCACTGTTGATGACGATTTTTTTGTTGATTTTGATCTTTTGATTGATTTGGTTTACTATAAATGACGGTGTGACGGTTGAAATGGCAGTCGGATCATCGTGAATAGCCCAGAACAGTGACGGCAGTGCGACTTTTCAACTGGTGGTGGTAGGGGCGGCTGAAAGGATTAGGGTTCAGAAACCCTAATTAATTTGGGTTGTTGAGTTGGGCATGAACCGGGTTTAATCTTGGACCGAGTTAGATTATGGGTCTGCTTGTATTTTGGGTTCCATTTGGGTTGTTTGTTGTATCTTGGGTCCTTGTAAATTTGGCCAACTGTAATAATAAAACTATTATTAGTATAATAATAATAATAATAATAATAATAATAATAGAACCCGGAAAAAAAATGGGTGTATACAGCTGCCCCTTTTTGCCCATTCTTGTGTTAACAAGAATAGGGCAAACACAACAAGGCAACGAGTTTTTTTTCCGGTTCTTTCTTTCGCTTTGACATTTGAGTTTAAAGACGACGCTGCTATCCATGTTGAAGAGATCTGGCCTTTTTCAGGTAAATTGTTTGTTGAAGATGACGTTGTTTTTTCTCGATAAGGAAGTCGGGTCAATTTGGAGATAATTTGGTAACAACATGGTTCCTACGTGATGAGGAAGTCTGATTGTCTAAGGATGACAGTGCTTCTATGCGATAAGGATATTTGGTCGGTGGACGACATTGTTCCTACATGATAAGGAAGTCTGGTTATATGAGGATGACACTACTCCTACGTGATGAGGAGATCTGGTCGGTGGATGACATTGTTCCTACGTGATGAGGATGTCTAGCCATCTTTAGGGATAATTTCAGAGACAACACGGTTTCTACGTGATGAGGAAGTTTGGTTATCTAAAGATGACGCTGCTCCTACGCGATGAGATATGGTTGGTGGACGACATTATTCCTACGTGATGAGGAAGTCTAGTCATCCTTAGGGATAATTTGGGAGATAATACGAATCATACGTTGTTTCTACGTGATGAGGAGATATGGTCGGTGGATGACATTATCCCTACATGATGAGGACATCTAGCCATCTTTAGGAATAATTTGGGAGACAACATAGTTCGTACGTGATGAGGAAGTCTGGTTATTTGAGGATGATGTTGCTCCTGCGCGATGAGGAGATCTGGTCGGTGGACGACATTGTTCTTATATGATAAGGAAGTCTAGCCATCTTTAGGGATAATTTGGTAGCCAACACGGTTCCTATGTGATAAGGAAGTCTGGTTATATGAGGATGACGCTGCTCCTACGTGATGAGGAGATTTGGTCGATGGATGAAATTGTTCTTACGTGATGAGGACGTCTAGCCATCTTTAGGGATAATTTGTTTCAAGAGAAACTGTCTCAAGCAAGACAAAATTTGTTTCAAGGGAAACAATCTCAAAGATTTCTGTTTCAAGAGAAACTATCTCAAGCGAGACAAATTTTTTTTCAAGGGAAACAATCTCAAATGTTTATTTTTCAAGAGAAACTGTCTCAAGAGAGACAAAACTTTGTTTCATGAAAAACTGTCTCAAGCGAGACGAAACTTTTTTTTTAGGGAAACAATCTCAACGGTTTATCAATTTTGTTTCAAGTGAAACAAATTTGAATTTCGAAGGAAAACTGTCTCAAGTGAGACGAAATTTGTTTCAAGTGAAACCATTTCAAAATTTGTATTTCGAGGGAAAATTGTCCCAAGTGAGACGAATTTTTTTTAGGAAAACTATCTCATGTGAGATAAATTTTGTTTCAAGAAAAACTATTTCCAACGAGATGAAACTTTGTTTTTAATAAAAAAACAATCTCAAATGTTCGTGTCTTAAGGAAGACTGTCTCAAGTGAGACAAAATTTATTTTGAGAAAAGCAATCTCAAGTAAGATCAACTTGGTTTCAAGTGAAACAAATTCAAAATTTTCATCTCAAGGGAAAACTGTCTCAAACGAGACGAAATTTGTTTTGAGAGAAACAATCTCAAGTGATATCAATTTTGTTTCAAAATTTTCAAAATTTGTGGAAAAATGTCTTAAGCGAGATGAAGTTTGTTTTGAGAGAGACGATCTCAAAGGCTTATAGACTGCCCACTCTTGCATATTGAGGAAATTCCTCTAAAATATCTTATCGTTGACTTCAGGATGTCAAAATTATTCCTTCATGTTGAGGACATTTGGTCATCACCAAACTTTGATTTACTGAAAGATCAATATAAAAATGATGCATTTATGAATAACTATCTTGGATGTTATGATGGATGCCAAGATGAAGTTTATTTTATGTGTTTGATTTGATGAATTTTTGAATTTGTCCTCATGAGAGGGGAAAATGTCTTTAATAAAGACAATATTTCAAGTGAAAATTTTAAAAGTATACTCATGAGAGGGAAAATCAAAGTCTTTATTGCACATGATGATGAATGTTTGATGCAAAGATACAAATTTAATTTAACATGTATGTATGTGTTGATGTATGTTTTCTTGATCAATGGTGGGAATGATTGCATGGGCAGTCTTCATTCTTTGTTTGCACCAGCGTGCATCCTGGCAAATATGGACTCGTGACAATTTCTTCTTGTCCGAACAAATTTTCCCCCTGATGAATTTGGCTTCCTTTGTCTGGACTTGTATAGAAATCCAATAGAGCTTCCCTCATGATACCATCATTATCTTTGCCAGATGATTTTGAAAAGAAAATCTATCATTTCAAGCTTCAGAGATTGTGTACGTACAACTGTCATGTAATAGGAAATCAAAGACCACTGCCTGGAGCTGGCCATCGTAGCAATTGATGGAATATCAGACCCCTGATGAGGAAGGCAACACACAGGCTCCACTTGCCATGTTGGCTGAGAAGGCTAATGGCGAGATACAACTTGACCAAGGTATTACATTATCACTTGTGTACTGAAGGTTATACCGACCTTCAGTTTTCTTGGAATACACGAGATCTACACCCATGTTTGAAACATGGTTAAAAATGGGAATATAAATATGATTTTCTATAGAATTTTTTTTTAAAAAAAATTGGAAAATATTTGTGTCAAACACATACCTGGTTTCGACATTCACAATGAAGTTGGAGTAATATAGTTTATAGGTTACTCTTCTGCAACTTTTAACCTAATCCTAGGATGAATTAGGTTCGTTTTCCAACTAAACCTTTGAATGGCTGTATAAATAGTGGTTCATTTCCTGGCATAAAGAGATGATCAAATGAACTGCTTTATGAGCTTTGGTGTTGAATAGATGCTTGCCTCTTGATGTTCATTTAACTCATTTATTCCATGTTGCAGACAAAAAGAATGAGTACTACAAGAAAATGACGGAAGAGCTGAAGCAGGTGGACAAGGAAGACAAGCTTCTAGAGCGGCAACGGCTTAGGGAGAAATGGATAAAGAAAAAGATGGAAGTTGAAGAAGGGCACAGGGAAGATGAGGATGGAGATGAAGACGAGGATGATATTTCTGGTTCAGAAGGAGAACCAGATGCAAACAATAAACGGAAAAGGTCCAAAATATACTTCTACAGTGATAGTGATGGCGAAATCGAAGAAAATAAGGATTCTGCGGGCGTCAAGGCTCTCAAGTTATTGAACTCGATGCACTCGTAAAATTTATGAAATACCATATGATTATCCTTTTTTACTTTGTATTAGTTTATTCCCTGCATTACACATCAGATCTCTTTAATTCACTTTCGACAGTATATCCGGCTTTGTCCTGTATTGTAGACTGGTTTACTAAGTTTTTTATTCAATCATGAAGAAAACCCAAATGTTTACCTGCTGAACTTAGAAGCTACCAGTAAGGATCTTTTTTGCTATGAAAAAAAAAAACATTTGATTCAACTCAAGAAACTGATTTGAGTAAAAAGATCAAATAGAGTTTGAATAATAAAATATGATTTATAAATTTTATAAGACATCCACATTTATATTGTATTTATATTATTTTTTATATCAATAGTATTTTATATCTTGTTCAAAGAGCACCTTACCATTCAATTATTAACAAATAGGTGTACATGTAGTCTCATCTGTGCAGCTTGCCATGGCTACAATCCAAAAGGTATTAGTGCAAAACTTTCTATCATGTCCATTGTTCTTTTCAATTTTTTTTTTTTACATTATGAAGACTGGCTTTAAATTACAGGACAATGGCAAACTTGTAAACAGACAACCTAACTAGTAACTTCAGCCCCTCCTTTTTTAAACAACCAAAAAAAAAACACTTCTGGAATGCAGTATGCAGCAGTGCATACAATGAAGACAAGTCGCTTAAATGAGCTGGTACGTTGATTCTCATTGACAACCAAGGCTTCTCTGGTAAATGGAATAAACAAGCAATCTAGCCAACTATATTTGGCCTGGAAGCATACATAACTGATAGTCCAATTCGTTACTGCATCAGATTTCCGGTTTAGAAACTTAACTACATACTCGAAGATTTCTCGTTGGCATCTGAAATGTTGGGGTTTAATTCCCGGTCACTCTTTCCCCTCCAGATTATTATCTGTTCGTCCTTGAACAAAATAGGTACACAAGGAACCAAGTCCTACATTTACAGGAAAAGAAACAGACCAAAAATTCATATTGGATTGAAGACCATCAATATTTATAAAAAGCTGGTAAATACCAGAAACAATGAGAAATAAAAGTAATACCCTTAGCTTTAAACCGATCCTTTTGCAGTCACTCATACCGACATGGGTGTAGTCGAGTCTAATCATCTCTTCAGTCTCAAAGGCCTCCCGAACCCGGGCTGCTACATTTACATACATTCCATTCCTTGCTGAAACATAAGATTGCTGCATCAGTATTTACTCTAACAATCCATTTATTGTGTCATTTATGATTTTGCAAACAAGTGTCTGAGACTCCGAGGGGCACTCTTTAAGGCTATCATATATGGTAATATCTTCAACAACTACATTGAATATGATTGTTAACTGCTACGTTTAATTCAATGTTCTGACTATAAATGGTATGTCCATGCTAGAAAACGCTCTTGGAAAAGGACTTACTGAGTTTCATAAGAGCAGGAGAATGGAGTCATCTATTTCTCATTTCTTTGGTTTCTTCGAACGTTAGGCCATCGGCAATGTTCTTCACAAGCTGTGGATATATAGGAGCATAAGGCTTCCATAGCATAAGAGGTATAACTGGTCGATTCTTGTGATCATAGTTTCGACCTAGATACAAAATGAGGATATTTATGTGGCGGTAGATGATCTTCCCCCCAGATTTTTCCTATAGAGATACTACCATCGATATCCGCTGATAATAAATCCAAAAGAAATGAAATCACACCGTCACACGGTAATGGAGACTGTTTTTAGTTCAAACCTCTAGGTGGAAGCAAACATTGTCCATATAAAGAGTTAGCACTCCCAAGCACTTTATCCTTACAGCTTCAGGTCTCTTCCAATGATTGTGAATGTCATCCAACACGGTGTGTGTGACCCCATTCTTCCCTAACACATAGCAATCAAACCTTCTCAAAATCTCATCCCCACCATTCATTCCGATCTATGTTATTCAGACACAAGGATCCGATTATATATCCGAAATGGGCACTTTAAAAAGTAGATGAAAAGTTGGATCAACATAAAGCTCCAACAACAAATAGGAGAAGATCTAATGCAGGAAGATATAGAATAAACATCAAACCTTCACTAAATCCCACCCTTCATTTCATCTACATTACTTGAACTCAACATGAAGTAAGTATCGAATCCAGCTATCGATCCGACACGGATACTTCCAGATCAGCATGAAGCTCCAAAACAAATAAGAGAAAGCCTAATGATGACAAATATATAAGGAATACTTGCCACCTACTTGACATTAAACTCCAAGCTATAGTTATATCATATGCATTGATAAAGAACTATTCCCCGATACCGAAGAACCTAAACGAAATCGAGGGATTTTCAACCCCAAAACATGGAATTTACATGAATTTCAACCATTAGTGTAAGAGGGACGAAAAGGGTATTTTATATTTCACATTTAAACTGTATCTACATGTCTGTGATTCATGCTTTTCAGCTTAATGTGATTTATAAATGAAAAGCTTCCATTTTTAATTGAAAAATAAAACAGCCTATCAATCAAAAAAGAGATGAAAAACAAAATTACCCAGATTGATTTGCCGAGCACAATCGCTATGCCGATACTTCTCAACCAGTTCCCCAACTTCCTCCTACGTAAGCGGGTCCCCAAGAACCCGAATCCTCTCCTCTTCAACCCGAAAACTATCGACTTCATCTCGGACGGGCGCTGAAGTCCCGGTCCATTCCCTATCAAGCCTGCCGGGTCCGAATGGAGAAAACTCTTAGGCTCTCGGAACCCGATGGGTTCTAAACTCGGGTCGGATTCAGAGTAGGAGTGCTTGAAGTCAAATGGGAGGCTTGACTTGATAGGAGAAGCAGGGTTCCGGCGGGTGGCTTTGGTTTGAGTTTTGGGGGTTCAAAGGGTTAGGAAATAGGAGAATATGGAGGATCGTCAGTGGTTTTGGAGACAGAGTGGGACAAGAAGCAAGAAAGGGAAGGCCTTGGGAGGTTGGACGGTGGACGTGAGAGGAGTTTTTGCATTGTTCTGGAAGAAGAGAATTTGGTTGCTGATGCCAGTTTGTGATCCGGAGAATTGGACTTGAAGAGTGAGGTGATACTAGAAGGCCTACCAAATAAGTGTCTAAACTTGTGTGGTAAATAAGGGCCGCAGTATTTTTTATCCATCCCGATGAGTAACGTTATAGGAAAATTGTTATCTATTTATTTTTTTTACATGTGTTCTTGATTATAATTTTTTATTTTTTATAAAAATCGAATATATAAAAAATAAAATAAATAAAATAAATAAAAAATCAATATTAATATTTTAATCTTAAAAATTTAACCTAAAAGTAAACATCCTAAAATTTACCCCGACCCTCATTCCCCTTCTCTGCAACTTTCATCCTCCACCATTGCTCTCAACCTTCGAACTTTAATCCTGGAACTCTCAATTTTCCTTCGTTCTTCCTAAAATAATTCTCTTCCCTTTTTATTCTCGATTTCATTCTGTTTTGAACAGACCCTAAAAAGATTTGGAGTTTAAGATTACGTCCGAAATTAAAAACGTTAAAATGTTTTATTAAGGTTACTTCTGAAATTGAAAGCCCACGTTTTCAAATCAAAACCTATCGTTTAGTTTGCAAAAGATGAAACCGGTGTCGTTTGGTTCGCTGGAATGTTTCTAGAGAATTAGAATTTGTGAAGAAATTAGAATCTGAAGGAATTAGAATCTGAATCTGAAGGAATTAGAATCTGAATCTGAAATCTGTTTGGTAGGCAGGAAATTGAATTAAAATTCAATTCCATATTCTGTTTGGTTCGCAGACATGTTCGATGAATTTGATTTCAGTAATGTAAAATGACAGAATTACCCTTCTTATTTTTTTTCTTAGTTTTAGTTTGTTTTATAACTTACATGTAGCAATATATTATAAAAATTTAAAAAATATTAAATTTTCATTTTATTGATTGATTATTCATTTCAATAAATTATAAAAATCATACTAATAAGCATCATAAGTTAAAATCATCACAATTAGGGATGGTCATGGGTCGGGTTTTTGGTCCACCCGACCCGACTCGAGAACAAGGGAACCTCCACCCGAGACCCGACCCGAATATATGAATTAGAAACCCGACCCGAAATAATAAAAAAATTATTTTTATTCAATAAAAATAGTGACTTAATTGAAAAAAATTATATATAGAGGGGTATTATTGTAATTATTCTTAAATATATAAGTTAAAATTATATTTTTTTCAGGTCGGGTATTTTCACCCTAAACCCGAACTCGACCCGAATATCACACTTAAAAAAACACGACCCGACCCGAATATCACAATTAAAGAAACCCGACCCGAATATCAAACTTAAAAAAACCCGACCCGAATATCACACTTAAAAAAATTCGACCCGAACTGAACCCAATTTTTTTAAAAAAAAATCCAACCCGAATACCAAAAGATTGATGTGGCTAGTATGGTCAAATTTCATATTCCCTCCTCTAAAGGATTTCAATTCTATCATGTTATGGATGAAATTTATTTTTCCTCCCTTGATGGAATTGGATTTCAATTCCCCCTTTGAAAATTTGAATCAAACATGAGAAAGTGGTAGAATTGGATTTCAATCCCCCTAATTCCAAGAGATTCCAACGAACCAAACGTCACCTAATAGTACAAAAGGAAGAATATTCAGTCAGCACCTTTCAGAGGTAATGTCAAACTTACACTGCTTGAGTCGTCTCTTTTTAACCCAAGTTGAAATCTATTGCTTTGGAATCTAATGTTTTAGTTTTGACAGGTTTGTGTGGAGTCCATACATAAAGTGGAAGCACTGTTTTGATGTTGTCAAGAAATTCGTTGGTAAATTATATTTTTAATGATTTTTTATATATAAAAATATATTTAAGTTGGATTGTAGATAAGACATTGGTTATAACGATATAAGACATTGGTTATAATGAGATATGTGGTTCTATTTAAAATTGTAGGAAAATCATGTGATTTTGTTTAAAATATTTTGACCTAAAGATAAGACATTGGTTACTTAAATATTCATTTTGTTATTAAGTGTATATTATTGATTCTATGGCTATGTTACTTACATAAACATATTTTTTGGGGGTTTAATGACAAAAAATTGTTATTGATTATGTTATTACTGACATAAACATGTTGTTTAGGAGTTTATTGTTATGTTGTTTGGGAGTTTATGTTACTTACATAAATATGCTATTGTTTAGTGTAGAAAATGACTTTAGAATATCCAAAAGATACTATTAGTTGTGGGCCTATTGATGAAAGTCAGCTTATTGAAAAGGTTGATGAGATTATTTATGATGAAATAAATGTTATTGATGGAATAGTAGTGAGAGTGAATAGTTAGAAGGAGGACATTTATTGTCTGATGATGAGGAGGAGGAGATAGATGAAATTAAAGATAAATTTCGGCTAGTTAAAAGAAAATCAAAGATAAGTCTGTCACTAAAGAAGACTTCGGACCTGAGGTTGTATTGGAGGGAAATGAAGAAAATTCATATGGTTTAGGTCATGGAGAAGATAATAATTATCTAGAATCTTCTGATATTGGTAGCTATGAGATGAATTCAGATGGCGATACTGTTTACAAAAGGACTGGTAAGGTGTTTTTTGATCCTTCAACTAATGAACTCGGATTTCAGCTGGGAATGATTTTTAAATCCAAAGAGCAATTGAAATATGCCCTTCATGATTATGCAATATCACATAGTTTTGATTTTAAGTCTGTTTCAAATAGAAAAGAGAAAGTAAGGGTTGTTTGTAAGATAAAATGTTGTCAATTTATGGTTCATTCTTATTGGGATAAATCTTATGGTTGCTTGAAGGTCAAGATTTTAGTTACTAAGCACAAATTTTCAACCACTTTTATGAACAAAATGACAACTTTTAAGTTGGTTTTAAACAAGTTTAGGATTTGTTTTCACAAATGAAGGTGTTAGAGATAGAAAACATGCTAGAGAGGAGTTAAAAGTTGAGATAAACAAGAAATGTTGCTTGAAGGCTAGAAAATGGGCATTGAAAAAGATAAGGGTAGTGTTGTATATGAGTTCAATAGGTTGTTTGATTATGTGTTTGCATTAAGGAATGTTGATCCAAATGGAATGTTTGAGCTAATGGTAGAGAGGCCTATAGAAGCTTGCAAACCAATTTTTAGGAGATTTTATGTTGTTTTAGTGCTATAAATGAAGGTTTTAAAAGGTTTTGCATAACTGTAATTTGTTTGGATGAATGCTTCTTAAGGGGAAATCAAAGGTGAAATCTTATCTGTTGTGGGTAGATATGAGAATAATCAAATGTTTCCTATAGTTTAGACATTGGTTGAGGTTGAAAATAGAGATACTTGGGGTTAGTTTTTGAAACTAATTCAGACAAATTTGAACTTGGGAGATGGCACCCAATTCACTTTGATTAGTGATATGCATAAGGTAATGATATTCTAATCAATTCAATTAAGAATTTTTTTTAAACTATTTTTTATTATTATCAATATTCACTAATTCAAACTATTTTTTGATTATGAAGGGATTGATTGAAGAAGTTCATGTATTGTTGCCAAATGTGGAATATATATTTTGTGCTAGGTATATGTATGTTAATTGGAATAAATCATATAAAGGTACCTACAATTGTAGTTTTGGAGATATTACAAGGCTACTATTGAAACACAATTTCATAGAAATGCTTCAAGAATTGACGAGTTAATAAGAATGCATTGGATGATCTTATGGTAAATGACCCAAAACAATTATCCAAAACTTTCTTCTTTACTTGATCCAAATGTGGTTTAATAGATAACAATTTCTCTGAAGTATTTAGTTATGCAATTATAGGGACTACGTTTAAATATGTTATATCAATGTTTGAATATATTAGACATTATGTTATGCATAGGCTAATTGAACACAACAAAAAATAGTTATTTTTTATCATTATTAATATTCACTAATTCAAACTATTTTTTTATTATTAAGAGATTGATTGAAGAAGTTCAGGTACTGTTAGCAAATGTGGAATATATATTTTGTGCTAGGCATACGTATGCTATTTGGAATAAATCATATAAAGGTACCTACAGTTATAGTTTTGGAGATGTTACAAGGTTACTACTGAAACACAATTTCATAGAAATGCTTCAAGAATTAGTGAGTTAAGAAGAAAAAATTGAATGATCTTATGGTAAAGGACCCAAAACAATTGTCCAAAACTTTATTCTCTACTATATCCAAATGTGGTTTAATAGATAACAATTTCTCTGAAGCATTTAGTTATGCAATTATAGGGACTAGGTTTAAATATGTTATATCAATGTTTAAAGATATTAGGCATTATGTTATGTATAGGCTAATTGAACACAAAAAAAATCAAATAGCTAAAGTGGTGAGTTGTGCCCTAGAATTGAAACAAAAATTGAATTGCATAAATAAAGTACTACATATTGAACTGCAAAATGTGTAAAGAATACACATTTGTGGTTGATCTTGTAGGTTGTAAATGCACTTGTAGGGTATGGAACTTAACCAAAATCTCGTGTTCCCATATAATATGTGTTATCTTTTTTTAGGAGGAAAGGGTGGAATAATATGTATTTCATTTATACAAGAAGTATGTATACACTGATTTATATAGTGTTATCATGCCCACCATACCAAGTTCAAGATTTTAGAAAAAAATACTAAAATGGATAGCATAAATCCACCACTGAAGAAAACTTTACTTGGAAGACCAAAGCAAAAAAAAAAAGAAAGAGAGAAGACAATGAAGTTTGTAGTGGAACAAAATGGAGAAAACAAGATTGTAAGACGAGTTGCAATTTATGTGGACTTTTGGGACATAATATAAGAAGATGTCCAAATAACACAAGGGTTTATCAGTTAATTACTACATCCTTACAACCTTCTGTGTCTTCTTAGCCCATTACAGTATCTTCCCAGCCAACTGTAGCATCTTATCAAATTCAACAAATGTTGTTGAGCATCTACAGGGAGGCCAAAGTTTCCCATAAGGAGGCCTAATCTCATCCTATGAATACCTTAGAAAAACTTTGATCATTCTGTTATGTTTGGTATTTTGTTTGTTGTTGTTAACATTTGAAAAACTTTGATCATTCTGTTGTGTTTGGTTTTGAATGTATTATTAGTAGTTACTATGTTTTGGACATGTTATGTTTGTTGTCATGTAATTTGAATGTATGTTTCAATAGATTTGAATTATATGTGTCAATGTGTTAATGGGAGATTGTCCAAAAATGTGTTAGATAATGGGAGATAATTTGTATGTTGTCCACAAATGTGTTGGTCTTAAATCATTTGATATAAACAACATTTGACACATAAAAATAACCATATAATTGACATAAACATTTTCTTCATACTAATAACCATATGTTGTTACAAACTTAAATATTACTACTAAAATAAGTTCTTACAATATTCTTTTGTATCATCAAATCTTCATTAAATATAACAGTTTATACTCTCTAAAGACCATATTTTATCAAAATATACATTATTCATGAAGTAAAAAAGGCAATCTTGTATGATATAATCTTCACATTTTGATCCTCCACTATTACTCTCAATCTTCCAATTTCATCGATTTCGACAAGTTCCCTCAATTCCTTGTTTTTGGCTTCGATTTTTCTATTCTCGACCATTACCATTTCAAGTGTTTCTCTCAATTCTTCAACTACATAACCACTATCTTCTTCGTTGTCGATCCACTTAAAGAATTTACATCGATTCTAAAGATATTTAAACAACATAAAAATGTCATATTTAAAATAGAAACAAAACAAACAACCACCAATTAGTCTAATTACATGTAAAAATCAAAATAGTCTAATTGAAATATTTAAATTGTATACAAGCACAAATAACTCAAATTAGATAAAAAAACATCAATAACTCAAATTAAAAACAAACATCAATTACAATGTTCAAAGTAAAAACAAAGCAAATAACCACCAATTAATTCAATTACATGTAAAAATAAAATTAAATACAAACTAAATATATTGAATTTCTATTGCTTTCATTATTGAACACAACAAAATAATTACCCCTTTCAATTGTGAATAACCATAAAATCTTCTTCCTTTTCTCTGAGGCACATTTGAAATGCAAATCAGAGTCCTCATTTTAAAATAATAATACTCGACCCTTAAATTATGACACAATTTGAAGATTCAGTCGACATATTTCACGATTTTGAAGATAAACAATTCACACGATTTTAAAAGGAGAGGAGAAGTGTTTCCGAAAAAACAGATGAAGATGAGAGTGAAAGGAAATCAGAAAAGCTTCAGGAAAAACGAGAAAGAAGGATATTTCATAAGAGAATGGGGAAGGAAGAGAGTTTCAGCAGAATGGGTGAAGAAGAGAACAGGAAATGAGGGTCGGGGTAAATTTTAGGGTTTTTACTTTTAGGTTAAAATTTTAGGATTAAAATATTAATATTAGTGTTTTATTTTTTTTATATATATTCGAATTTTATAGAAAAAATGAAGAAGAAATTATAATCAGAGACACGAGTAAAAAAATGAATGGTTAACTATTTTTATTTAACGACCGTTACGTCTTGAGCACCTAAAAGGCCAACATATGTAACGTTAGGCTCCTAGATGGACCAAAAAATATTGTAGGCACCTATTTAGCGCAAAAGGTATAATTTATGCACTTATTTGGGCATTAAGTCATACTAAAACTAACCTACAAAGAGGGGTTTTCAGTTATTTTCTTTTGAATTAATCACCGTATCTGATCTATTGATCGACTAATCCAAATCAAATATTGCAAAAGCCGGGGCGGTCCTCCCAACCTAGTTTGTTTCATTCGCAAACGTCATAGTTCAAACTCTAACTTTGTTTAAAAAATCTAAAATCTTATCGTACTAGACCAACTGATTGTTGGTGGGTATTTCAATTATTAAAAATAGTTGAGTATGTGTTGCCTTTTTCATTTGTGCCCCCACTAGTTTTGGCTCTTTACAGTAATGCATCTTGCTAATTGTTGTGTCCTATGTGAATCAATTTGCAATATTAACTTAGTTTGATTCATCAGCGGGATGAACTGAATGGATGGATATGGATAATGGTCTTGAAAATTTAAAATTTTTATATGATTTAAATTGTCACTTTGATTTATTTTTAGGGTGATATATACTCATCTCACACTTATTGTATCTGATGTAGATAGATAACATGTAAGATGGTGGTTTATGATGGTTTAAAAGGTGAGAGAAAGGAAGAAATTGATGGATAGTTGGTGATTTATCCCTTTTAATATAAATAGAGAACCACTAGTTGATCTAAATTCGTTTTAGAGGATTATTCTCTTTCTAGGTAGTTCCCCTTTTACTCTATGAGAGAGCCATGTGGTTGTTAGGAATGTGGGCCGGGTTGAATTTTTAATTTACTTAACTTTGACTTGAAAAATGTTATTTCTTCACCTGTTATCTTATTCGTCTTCGATTTCGAATGGTTATACTCGATCCGATAATTAACTTGGATCGAGTCTATTTTTTACAAAATGATTTTATAAAATCGGTTCGAGTTAAGGTTGTCGGACTCGGGTCAAAGGCCAATCCCCAATGGTTGCGTACATATGAGAGAAGGTGTCGTGTTAATGGGTTGAGTCCAAATAATCGTATGGCTAGCTTGTTAATCTGTTGATATTCTCCTAATTGAGCTTATCGAGCTATTAAGATTTAGTCAGTCGGTTAATGGAGAATGGTCTGATGTTCATTGTGATGTTGAAACTATTTATCATTGAGTAGCCTTAGAGTGAAACTGTTCCGAATTAGCGGATAAATTTTATTAATTATTTAATTTCATCAAAATTATTTTCTATAAATTTATGTTAAAATAAAATATTTGCATTTTGGCACGCTGAAGTACAGCTCGGACAGTAATTGTCACGTGAATTCACATTGAATAACACGGTATTATAATTTTTCTAACCAAGTCTGATATTCCATTCGACTCCTTCAAACATTAAATCAAGTTTTTTACTCAAATAATTAATCAAATAATTATATTTTTATGAATATGTCACCAATCATGATTCTACCCACGAATTAAATAAACAAAACACTAAAAATACATTTAAATATTGAGAAAAATCTATAAATAAATAAATGAGCAGAAATACAATCAAATATTAAGAAAACTAAAGATAAAAGAGAAATACTAAAAATACAATGAATGATAAAGAGATAAATGTCATTTTCTTCATTGTGAGATGGGTTTTTCTTTATATAATAAAATTATAAAACCTAAAATTATAAAACCTAAAATTACATGTAGAAACTATGAATTTACAAACAAATTGAACAAAAATGTTATCTATAAACAAAGGAAAGATTAGAAATATATTAAATTATTGAATCGAATTAAAAAATTTGAATTATTCAAATTGATGAGTTATATTTTATAAATCGAAATTAATTTAAAAATTTTAGGTAAATATTTCAATAAAAAAAAACTCATTCCTAAAAGAAAAAATAGGTGCATAATGAAATATTATGTATTTTACTTTTAAAAAATGAAAGGACAATTAGGGGTGACAATTTGGTGGGGAAAAACCGAAAATCGTGGAGATCCGAACCGACGGGGATGGGAAAAAATCAAAATCTTCACCCACGAAGATAGGGATGTGGAAGTTTTATCCCCGGAGCTCAAATGGGGATGGCGACCGGGACGGGGACGAGGATTGCTATATTCAAACCGTGAGGATAACGAACCATACCTGTGTGAATAACTGTGGGAGTCCCAAAAATAATCGTAGGTGTCGCGGTCGTCTTTTGGTTGGGCCCGGAATTGGGCTTCGACTTGAGTAATTGGGTTAGGGTCGCCACCGATCATTTTAAAATGATATTTCGGTAGATCGAACATCATCTTACCTGATATGCGTTTTACCAGAAATGTGTCGGGTTCGGGAGTCGATTACAGTCAAGGAAACACCCTTGAACTGCCCTTTCGGTGGTAATTAATTTGTCGATTGTCTCAATTGTGAAAATTTAAAAATTAAAATTAAAAACATTCTATTCGAATTACATACCTTGGATCGGTTGGAATTCTTAAAAAAAAGGTCGCAGAATGTTAGATAAAAAATAAATAAGAAACACAGATACAAAAAAACTAATAAAAATAAATACAATATATATACGTAAACATATGAATAAAGCATTAGAAAAGAGGAAAAATAATAAATAAATGAAAAAAAGAATAATAAAATAATAATAATAACAATAGGACTAACTTAAAAGAAAAATAAAATTAAAGATCAATTTAAAGAGGAAAAACTGATTTTGAGGGGTCAAAACAAAAATTGTAAAAGACAGGGGGACCAAAAATAAAATTCCCCCCTTTTTACTTGAAAACGCGCAGACCCTGGGGTCGGATCAGGTCGTGCGTGGGTCGGGCCTGTGGGTTGTATAAAACCCATTTTTTTCCAAAAATCTCTCATTTATTCTTCTCCTTAACGAAACAGAGAGAGAGAATTTTGAATTCTCTCTCAACTTCCCCATCCCTGTCGAATGTCGGCCACCGCCCAGTGACCACCCCGCCGTGCCAATCGTCGCTCGAGTGGCGGCCGGAAAAATATTTAAAACCCACCGAAATGCTCCTCTCGATACCCACAACCTAACCTCGAAGTCTAAATTCCACAAAACCTCCTAAAACGACGTAGATCTGAGTGTAAAGGCTCGACCTTTACCGTTTTTTCATCGGTGACTCTTCGTTTCCCGACGAGCTTCGGCTTGGTTCCCTCGGCCTTGATTTTTGTTCTCGACCTCTGGTTTTTTGGGTTGTTTTATGATGGGTTCGACTGTTAAAATTTGCTATTTTGTGTTTTGTTGTTTTGGCCTTTTTGCTGGTTTCATGGTTTGTGTTTTTGGTTGTATGTTTCGATCGTTCTGGGTTCGTGTTGATCGTTGATGTTTCTTGTGTTGATCATTTTTTTCTTGATCTTGTTGTCCCCGTGGTATTTATATAGCCTCCCAACGGGGCTGTTTTTGACTTTGGTGGGGGTGGTTCCCCTCTTTCAGAGTTCGTTTGTTGACCGGCTAAAATCCCGGGATGGGTCAGTCCCAGGATCTTTGGCTGGCCGTTTCGCCCTTTGTCCGTTTGGCTCCCCCTATACGGTGCCCTCTTACTGGTTGTGAAACCCTAATCGGGTTAGGACTGGCTCAGGCACAAACTCGGTTGGGTAGCCCCTTGAATTGGACCGAAACATTGGACCTGAACCAAATTTAAAAAAAAATAAAATAAAAAAGAATTAATAAAATAAATAAAATAATAAAATAATAATAATATACTAATAATAATAAAAACCATATAATATATATATATAACCATATAATATATATATATATTTAAAAAATATTTTTAAACTATATATTTTTTTAGAAAAAATTCAAAACTATATATTATATAATTTTCAAAAATGATTTTAAAAATATTATATAAGTTTTCAAAATGTTTTAAAAACTATATATTATATAAGTTTTTCAAAAATGTTTTAAAAACTATATATTATATAAGTTTTCAAAATGTTTCAAAAAATATATAATATATGTGTATTTCCAAAAATCGTTTTCAAAACTATATATTATATGTATTTCAACAACATTTGAAAACTATATAATATATATATGTATATATAAATAAATAAATCGGACGAAAATGGGTGTCTACAGCTGCCCCTATTTATCTTTTTTCATGGAACGAAAAATAGGACAAAGATAAAAAGACACAAATTTTCATTCGTTGGAGTTGAAAATTGACTCTGATATTTCAATTAAGAATAACTCCCTGTCAAATTGTGTTGTGGATGACTCCTCCATCGCGAAGTCAAGTCCACCTTTAAATGATATGAGATTGAAGCCGTAGTTCGGAATTTGAATCGGAATGTGGCTTCTCGTTGCCCATCGGTCTTCTTCTCCGTTTAAAGACCTTGGATCGGAATCGAACTCAGAAATCTTCGTTGACAGGTAGCTTTTCTCGACTTAAGCTATGCAGAAAAGTAGTTGATACGTCATCGAGCTGAATGGAATCGAACTCGAAGGTTTTTATTGACAGATAACCCTTCTCGCCTTGAGTTTTTATGTACTGATATTGAGAGATTGCCCCCAGATCTTCTTCTTGACTTGAAAACCTCGGCTTCAACTAGAAAGTAATTTCTCGATGCTACCATATGGTTGATGTGTCATCGAACTGAATGGAATCGAACTTGATAATTTTGTTGACATATAGCTTTTCGCAACTTAAGTTATGTTGTGAATTTGATTTGCCTCTAAGCTGAATGTAATCGAACTCAAAGATCTTGGTTAACGGATAACCCTTCTCGCCTTGAGTTATGCTATAAATTTGATATGCCTTTGAGTTGAGTGTAATCGAACTCGATGGTCTTGGTTGACTGATAGCCTTTCTCGTCTTGAGTTATGATGTAAATTTGATGTACCTTTGAGCTGAGTGTAATCAAACTCAAAGGTCTTGGTTGATAGATAACTCTTCTCGCATTGAGTTATGTTGTAAATTGATATGCCTTTGAGCTAAGTGTAACTGAACTCGAAGGTCTTTTGTTGGCAGATAACCCTTCTCGCCTTAAGTTATGCTGCGAATTTGATGTGCCTTTGAGCTGAGTGTAATCGAACTCGGAGGTCTTGGTTGACAGATAACCCTTCTCGCCTTGAGTTATGTTGTATTGGATATGCCTTTGAGCTGAATGTAATCGAACTCAAAGGTCTTTTGTTGACAGATAGCCCTTCTCGCCTTGAGCTATGCTGTAAATTTGATGTGCCTTTGAGCTGAGTGTAATCGAACTCGAAGGTCTTTTGTTAGCAGATAACCCTTCTCTCCTTGAGTTATACTATGAATTTGATGTGCCTTTGAGCTGAATGTAATCGAACTCGAAGGTCTTGGTTGACAGATAACCCTTCTCGCCTTGAGTTGTGCTGTAAATTTGATATGCCTTTGAGCTGAATGAAATCAAACTCGAAGGACTTTGTTGAAGGTGCTTTCGAATCGAGTATATTTCATCTTAGAGTTGAAACTTGACTCTAAAAGCTGCAAAAAATTATGTATGCTAAAAAGAATGATAAATGTGATGCTTTTAAGTATGTTTAAGATTCATGCAATACGAATCAGTTTTATTTTATCTTTTCGATGAAGTCTTTTGCTTTGTCGGTCGATCTGGTCCTGAAAATCGATCGTGCCCCATTTTCTTCTCGAGTTTCAGCTACAAAGACCTTTCATATTTGAGACTGTCCTATTTGAAAATATTTTTATCCTTTCTCTTATTTTAGGAGGAAAAATGATATGAGTGTCGACAATCATTTTCTTCTTATCTTTATTATTATTATTATTATTGTTGTTATTATTATAATATTATTATTACAAATAATATTACTATTTATAAACAAAAACTTGAAGGCCCAAATATAAACCAAAAACAGATCCGACCCATCTAACTCGGTTCAAGCCTAAACAACCCAAACCCGATTAGGGGTTTCTCACACATTTTCAGCCACCACAGATCATAACCGTTGGATCTGGATAGATCCAACGGCCCAGATTTGTACAACATAAACTCTAGGGTTTCACCAACCCTAGGGTAATTTCGACCGCCACCTCCAGGTGCTCCAACCAGATGCTGCCACGCCTCCACCAACTTGACAGAAGACTCCAGAAGCCGTAGGAGAGCCGAACACCTCACTCCCTATGGTGAGTCACCATCGTAGATCCGGTGACTCACCAAAATGAACGGTTGTCCAAGGCCTTCCGAGGCCTATAAAAAGCCTTGAAAAACCTGTAAAGAGGAGGACAACAAGAACAGATAAGCAACCAACAAAAAAAGCTATGAAAAAATAGAATGATTCACAACCAGCAGTAGCCATTCGAAAGCAAGGAAACAAAAGGGAAAAGAAACATACTTTTGTTGAAGCTTAAACATCGCCTTAAACCATTTTTACCGAAGGTAAAATCTTAGATCTAATCCGATTGAGAGGCTTTTAGGAAGAAATGAGGGTGGTTTTGGGTTTAGGGTGTTTCGATCTACGATTTGGGATATTTTTATATTTTTCGGCCATCATGAATAGTAAATGACGGCCGAAATAGTAACCGACGACCGAAATAGTGACTGCCAGTGGCCGACCGTTGACCGGCTCTCCCTCCGGTGAGGGGGTTTAGAGAGAATGGAGAACTTCTCTCACTTTAGAGAGAGAAGCAAAATGAAGAAATGAGAAGAATTGAGGATTTTAGGCCTATTTATACTCTCCTCAAAACTATGTTGTTTTGGGGAGGGGCTTCTGCGTAATTTCGTAAATGCACAAATCATGTCTGTGGTCCCTATACTTTGTATGCATTACAATTTAATCACTGGAATTGATTTTTGTGCATTATAATTTGGTTTTTAGATTTTATTTTATTTTAATCATTAATCGCATATTTATATATTTAAGGTAAATATCCATTTTAGTTATTATAATTTTAATAAATTATATTTTAATATGAATAATAATTAGGATAAATTATATTTTTAATACCTAAATTTAATAATCTTTCGAATTATGGCAATTAATTTTTATATTTTATAATTTAATTTCTAAGTTTTAATATTTTAATTTTAAATAATGTTTTAGGATTATTTACAGTAATAACACTTAGATTTCATGATATTTAGAATTAGGATTTTTAATTTTGATATTTTTCAATTCTAATCCTTTAATTTTAATATTCTTAATATTTTCATATTATTGGAGGACTATTTACTATTATAGTACTTTGTGTATTTAGTATTTATTAATAGTAACATAAAATTTTAGTATTTTCATATTTTAATAATTAAATTTATTATATGTAATATGGTTATTTTATTTTATACAATAAGTCATAAAATAATATTCTTAATATTTTTATGGGATCATAAATTGAAATTAAATACAAATTTATTAATTTATTGCAAAGACGTTAATTAATAAACAAGGAACCAATTTTGGGCGTTGTGGGGATGCTAATTATTCCACACACGTAACTGACTCCCGAACTCATTTTCTGGTAAGCATACCCTTTTTGTATTATTTTAATAATATTTTTATAAATTTTATTAAAATAATATAGCGATTTTGGTGACCAATCACACCTCGATCAATGATTGGTGGCGACTCCTCAAATTTGTGTTTTATCCTATGCCAAAAGAAAAACATTTACTTGGCGAATCCACTGGGGACAAATTTTTAGAGAGTCAAGCCACCAGTTTACTAATTAATTATCTTTGCAATAAATTATAAGTTGGTTAATTTAACTTGTTTGTTAATATTTCAGATTTAATTGTGTTTCTTTAAATTTAAAAAATAAATTTATGTATTGTACATTATTTATTTATTTATTTTTATGCTTTTCCTCACCCACTGAGCACTGCATTATCATGACATGAGCTAAAATCCCGCTCTTATCCTGTTTAGATTGAATGAGAAACTACTCCCTCGTTTGGTTTTCACCTTCGTATGGGATAGGGGACCATTCTTTGAGCTCACACTTTATGTTCCTCGTGTGGTTTTCACCTCCATATGGACATAAGGAAGTGTGTTCCCTCGAATTGAACTTGATCTGAAAGTCTGTGATGGACCAGGATTGAGGGTTTGCTAGCCCAAGGGGGCGCCAACAAAGGACAATTCGATGACCCTTTTACCTTAGATCCAAACCCAGCATGTAATAAACCTAGAACTTGAGTTTAGGTAAAGCCTACCCCAAAGAGAGTCTCGTAAGGTTAGCACACAAGGAAAAGCATGTTGATTCTTAATTTACTTAGTATTTCTTTATTTTCCTAATAAATGCATGCGAACTAGAAATCATGCGGTTAGATTTATTTCTCTAAATAAAGTGTGGAACTAGATTGCATGAGGTTAGGATTTTTATGATATTACAACCTAATTATCTTTTCTTTTCTTTTTTTTTTTGATCATTTTCATTATGCATTACATTTTTCATACCATGGTGTTGATTCATGATTGATGTTCATATAGAAGGCTAGAAATATGGAACGAAGAGTCCTACATGAAGTAGAAAACAATGCAGATGTATCTGTAATATGTTTAAAACTTCGTTTTAGTATAAAAGTTGTTCTAAGGAATCATTCCAATGTCAACACCTTGCATTTTGCATCTTACATATGCATATGGTTTTTTTACATTGCATTTTAGTCATATTTATCATATTCATTAATAAAACATCCATATTCATTAAAAGGGGTTTTTTGTTTTTTTTCAAAGAATATTGGACACCTCTAAGCATCCATACAATACCAGAAAAAAGGTAATGGATGATAAAATCGCCCAAATAGAAAGAGCTCAGCTTGAAATGCAAGAGAGCTTCAAGAAAGTTCAAGAAGAAATGCATGAACAAATGCTGAAATCCTAAAATGATCTGATTGAAAAAATTGCAAGCATGTTACAAGGAAGAAGAATGAAACGAGAAAATAATCCAGTTGTCAGTATTACCACTGAAGAACCTCTGTACCCTCCAGGTTTTACACTACAAGCAAATCATGAAAAAGCTCCGGTTATTGGTGTTATTGAAGAACCTCTGTATCCCCCAGGTTTTACACCACCTTATGTTAAAGCCCAGCAAGGAATGGTTACTCAGTCGGGAAGAGTAAACATAAACTTACCTAGTGCTTCTACAAACCAACAACAAGATGAAGATGTTCTGAATTTTGATCAAGAAGGTAAGAAAGAGTCAAATAAACAAGATGATAAAAAATGGGAACAACTAGAAGAGGAAATTAGGACTATGAAGGAGGGCCCTAGCATGTATGGAATTGAGGCTAAAGAATTAAGTTTTTGTGCTTGATTTGGTGTTACCTCATAAATTCAGGATGTCTGATTTTGAAATATTCGATGGCACGAAATGCCCCTTCGTTCATATCACAATGTTTTACAGAGAAATGACAGGTTATATAGGGGATGACAAACTGTTGATTCATTGTTTCCAAGAAAGCTTAACAAGTTCGTCCATGAGATGGTACAACCAATTGAGTAAGGATCATATTAAATATTAGAAAGATTTGGCAAAATCTTTTGTTGAACAATATAAGCATGTAAAAGATATAAGCCCAATCGACTGGTACTTAAGAACATGGAAAAGAAATCCAATGAGAATTTCAGACTATATACCCAGAGATGGAGGGACATATCTGTACAAGTACATCCGCGCATGGAAGAATAGGAGACAAATGTTCTTTTTGTAAACACTTTAAAACCTCCTTTCTTTACTCACCTCATAGGGAATTTCTTTAAGAGCTTTGCTGAAATAGTCATAGCTGGTGAGATGATTGAAATGGCAGTTAAGAGTGGGAAACTTGATAGTGATGAATCTAGCACGAAACCACCAATGAAAAAACGAAAGTGAAGTCAATGAAGTGAGGAAATACGAATCCAATAACATCAGGATATCTCAACCTCAGGACATTGGATCATCTACGCAAAACCCTGCCAAGCAAGGGGCAAGAGAGCCGAGGCAAGAAAGAGAGAATCCGCAGTTTGATCCAATTCCTATGACATACAAGGAGTTGTTCCAGAAATCGTATGACAGTCATATAGTGTCACCCTATCATGTATCACCTATGCAACCTCCCTATCCTAAGTGGTACGATGCTAGCTTGCAATGTGAATATCATACAGGTTGAAGATTGCATTGCATTCAAAAGAATCGTCCAAAGCCTTAGAATAAAGAATGTCATAAATTTTTATGACAGTGAGCAGCCAAATATGGCCCAAAACCCATTGCCAAATCATACAGGGACCGATTAATCCAATTTTCCCATCACTAAGAAAGATTGTTTTGATTTAGGATATTAGCTGACTGTAAGAAATAAACTGAGGGGAAAATGAGGACAAAGACTATGGTCCAATTATACACCCCATATTCTAGGAGTAATGAGGCATGTTGATAAATAAGTAGAGGTTGTTATATACCACAGTTGTACTTTCCATTTTTAGCATCTTGTTTGAATATGTTTTTGTATTTTCTAAGCCTTCTTGTAAGGTTATATAAATAAATTTGTGTTACTTTTAAGGTTATGAGCATTGAATCAATTTTGTAATATTGTAGTTCTTCTAATATCAAATGGATTAAAAACTCTTTATGAGTAGAGTTATACATCTGTGATAAAGTATCAAGATTGAAAACTGGTAAAATAAGGACCTTGACCTTACCTCAGATGAAATACACCCGAACACTGTACCCTCTTACAAATATGAGATAACTTTCTCCTATTGCAAAGAAGTATACAAAAGGCTTGGTATTTATATATAGGAGCGTGTAACATGGGGCATCTTTTGTGTAACATTGCGAAACCAACTAGATTACTCTTCTATTAATGATGTTTGATGATGAAATCTTCACAAATAGATAAAGTAAGTTGCTTGGAACTTGAACTCTAACGATGATATTTTTTTACTTCCACCAAACACCTAGGCTATAACATGTTCGTCTTAACAAGCTTAAGAAGTTGGAGTTGTATACCCATGTTATATTATTATATGAAATAAAGCTTGAGTTGTCCCTCTGGAGTAATTGGTTAATAGCCCCGGCTTTATGGATAAGTTTCAACTAGCCCAATGAAGGCTAATTTTAATAAAGTTGAATTCAGCTAGCCAAAATGGCAATAAGTTACTATATAAGAAGTTGTTGTAAGGGAAGAAACACCTGTTATAGTCAACCTCACATGCGCACACAGAAATTTCGTTTTTAAACTGATATTTTCACTGCTTTGGTTGAATCGAAGATTTTAGAGAACTGAAATAGTGGTATTTTAGAAAAGTCTAGTAACTGGTTGTTCTAGTTGCGTCATTTTGTCCGCATCTGGTTAAAATACCAAGTCAAGAAAGTGAGGCATGTGGCAATGTTCACAAAGAGCGAGAGATGAGTGATATCTTCAATAAGATGTAACCATAGAAAATAGGAAAACCAACCTAAAACTAATCCCTAAATTTTGATACTTGTCAAAGAACCATAAAACATTAAAGAGTTGTTGATTCTTTTGATATTCTTTGAACTCATGCTTATGATTTGATTCTATTGTGAACCTGCAAGGTACAATATTTTACAAAAATTCTTTCATTCTTTGATAAAGAAATGAGGAAAAACATTTTCAAACAAGACAGACTCAAATGAGAAGGGATCTTGAATCAAGTTGATGCATATTCTATCTCTATTGGAGAAAAAGAATACGCAAGGCCAGAATAACGAAGCATTTCACATTCTTAAAATCAAGTGCCCCACAGACCAAAAAGTCTGAAGAATTGGACTTGTAACATTCCCTTTGTGACTACCCGTCAAAATGAAGATGATCGCCTCATCAAAAAAAGACATATATCTCAAACATTTATGTCAGAATGATTGATCACTTATTAAGTTTGTGACAACATGATGAGAATCCATCAAGTTACTTGATAACATTGATGTTTAGTAACACCAAAATGAGAGCATTCAATATTAAGAGATTTGGGCACGAATAGAGCCACAAGTGCCCACAATGGGGTATTATCAAAGTTGGACCTCATGGGGATTATGAGATTCAAATCCAATAGACATTAAGAGTGAGCCTTACAACTTGGAATGTTGGGGCATTTTGAAGGCCCATTTCAACAAGAAATGGAATGTGGGGGCATTTTGAAGGCCCATTCCAATCAGTCATAAATGATTCATGAGGGGCATTTTTGAAGGCTCATATTAAAAAGAAGCAAACGATGGGGCATGCTGAAAGCCCATATCATCATTCAGAAAGATCATTGATTTGAGCAAATATTTCCAATGATACAGAAAGGTATGAAGAATGAAAATGGTAAAATAGTGACATTGGAGATGACCATATATACTCATTTTGTTCATCATACGGTTGCATTATACTGGTGATTTTACCCATATTGATGCTGACAAGCTAAAGCATCCTACTTGTATTTTCACTAAGCTTTGTTCTTTGGTGTCATTGTAACGCTATAACATAGCTCTGAACACTATGCAAAGAGCTTCCTTGGTTGAAAAATCTAGGGAAAACTACAAGAAATGATGAATGTGTTGTCAAATGTTCTACAAACCAGTAATTATGGTGCTGAACCAATGTTGCGATCATATGGTGTTTCCATTTGTTAACTAAAGATGTTCCAAAACTTCAAGGTTGAAGTAAGAAATCATTAAGACCTCTTTCCATGAAGGAGGAGCCAAAATTTTTATAGCAAGAAACTAGTGGATCCAACTAAGATTGAACGATGGGCTATTGATAAATTTCTAAACATAATGTAGTACAAAGAACCTTGTTGGAGATCTAAATTTGTTGGGGACAAGAAGGAATTAACACATCTCAAAAATTGCAAGAGTACACGTTAATGAAGATTGCTTTTGGCAGTCATCCATTCACAGATAAAAAAAATGCATAATACATGTCATTGCATCATACATCATTTATATATATACATGATACATTTTTATGTTTGGAGAAATTTTTGTCTTTATTATGATAGTTTCCCTAGAATTCCAGTCGTGGCTTTATGGGAACATGGTTTTAGGAAACTTAATCTTGTGTCCTAGAATCAATCCTTGACTTCTTCGTGAAGAGAAGTCAACCTTTGTTATTTCTGACTCCCCAGTAGAGTCAATCCTTGACTTCCTCGTGAAGAGAAGTCAACCTTTGTTATTTCTGACTCTCCAGTAGAGTTAATCTTTGATTTCCTCTTGAATAGAAGTCAACATTTATTATTTGTGACTCCCTAGTAGAGTTAATCTTTGACTTTGTCTTAAAGATAAGTCAACCTTTATTATTTTTGACTCCTTAGTAGAGTCAATCATTGACTTCCTTATGAAGAGAAGTCAACATTTGTTATTTATGACTCCTCAGTAGAGTCAATCTTTGACTTCCTCGTGAAGAGAAGTTAACATTTGTTATTTCTGACTCCTCAATAGAGTCAATCTTTGACTCCCTCATGAAGAGAAGTCAACATTTGTTATTCCTGACTCCCCAGTAGAGTCAAATTTTGACTTCCTCGTGAAGAGAAGTCAACCTTTATTATTTTTTACTTCCTAGAGGAACTAATCCTTGATTTTCTCTTAAAGAGAAATCAATCCTTTTAATTTGATATTCATGAATAGCAATGAAGTAAATTAGGTCAGATTTGGTCTTCACGGAAGAGTAGTGGAAGCAAATCAACCTCGAGTCTGATCTTCACGGAAGAGTAGTGGAATAAATTATTCTTATTTCAAATTTAGCCTCTACGGAAGAGTAGTGAAACAAAGTCATCTTAGCCTTCACGAAAGAGTAGTGAAGCAAAGCCATCTTAGCCTCCACGGAAGAGTAGTGAAGCAAAGCAATATTAGCCTCCACGGAAGAGTAGTGAAGTAAAGTCATCTTAGCCTCCACGGAAGAGTAGTGAAACAAAGCAACCTTAGCCTCCACGGAAGAGTAGTGAAGCAAATCAATCTTATCCTCCACGGAAGATTAGTGAAACAAAGTCATCTTAGCCTCCATGAAAGCGTAGTGAAGAAAAGTCATTTTAGCCTCCACGGAATAGTAGTGAAGCAAAGCAATCTTAGCCTTCACGGAAGAGTAGTGAAGCAAAGCCATCTTAGCCTCCACGGAAGAGTAATGAAGTAACACAATCTTAGCCTTCACGGAAGAGTAGTGAAGTAAAGCCATCTTAGCCTCCACGGAAGAGTAGTGAAGCAAAGCAATCTTAGCCTTCACGGAAGAGTTGTGAAGCCACCTTAGCCTCCACGGAAGAGTAGTGAAGCAAAGCCATCTTAGCATTCACGGAAGAGTAGTGAAGCAAAAACAGATCAAAGTTCGATCTCCACGGAAGAGTAGTGGAAAGGATTCCCCATCAAAACATGAAGTCAAATGGATGAAAATTCATTGTCTTTTTATCTTTGCTCTATTCTTGTTAACACAAAAATAAGTAAAGAGGGGAAACTGTCAATAGTCATTTTCGTCCTATCTTTATTATTATTATTAATATTGTATATTATTATATATTATTATTATTATATTATTACAAATAATATTACTATTTACAAACTAAAACCCGAAGGCCCAAATACAAACCAAAACAGATCCGACCCATCTAACCCGGTTCAAGCCCAAATAACACAAACCCGATTAGGGTTTCCTCACACATTTTCAGCCACCACAGATCACAACCGTTGGATCTGGATAGATCTAACAACCCATATTCGTACAATAGAAACTCTAGGGTTTCACCAACCCTAGGGTGATTTCGGCCGCAGCCTCCAGGTGCTCTAACCAGATGCTGCCACGCCTCCACCAACTTGACGGAAGACTCCAGAAGCCTCAGGAGAGCCGTACACCTCACTTCCTATAGTGAGTCACCATCGTAGATCCAGTGACTCACCAAAATAAACGGTTATCCAAGGCCTTCTGAGGCCTATAAAAAGCCTTAAAAACCTGCAAAGAGGAGGACAACAAGAACAGAGAAGCAACCAACAAAGAAAGCTACGAAAAAACAGAATGATTCACAACCAGTAGTAGCCATTCGAAAGCAAAGAAACAAAAGGGAGAAGAAACATACCTTTGTCGAAGCTCAAACATCTTCGGAAACCATTTTTTTTATCGAAGGTAAAATCTTAGATATAGTCAGGTTGATAGACTTTTAGGAAGAAAGGAGAGTGGTTTCAGGTTTAGGGTGTTTCGATCTACGATTTGGGGTATTTTTATATTTTTTGACCATCATGAAAAGTGATCGACGGACGGAATAGTGATCGGAATAGTGACCGGTGGTGGTCGGGCGGTGGACGACCGGTAACCGACTCTTCCTCCAGTGAGGGAGTTTAAAGAGAATGGAGAGAAGCAAAATGAAGAAATGAGAAGAACTGAGGATTTTAGGCCTATTAAGGCCTATTTATACTCTCCTCAAAACTACGTCGTTTTGGGAAGGGGCTTCTACGTAATTTCGTAAATGTGCAAATCATGTCTCTGGTCCATATACTTTGTATGCATTACAATTTAATCATTGGAATTGATTTTTGTGCATTATAATTTGGTTTTTAGATTTTATTTTATTTTAATCATTAATCACATATTTATATATTTAAGGTAAATATCCATTTTAGTCCTTATAATTTTAATAAATTATATTTTAATCTGAATAATAATTAGGATAAATTATATTTTTAATACCTAAATTTAATAATCTTTCGAATTATGGCAATTAATTTTTATATTTTATAATTTAATTTCTAAGTTTTAATATTTTAATTTTAAATAATATTTTAGGATTATTACACTAATAACACTTAGATTTCATGATATTTAGAATTAGGATTTTTAATTTTGATATTTTACAATTTTAATCCCTTAATTTTAATATTCTTAATATTTTCATATTATTAGAGGATTATTTACTATTATAGTACTTTGCGTATTAAGTATTTATTAATAGTGTTGAAAACATTTTGATATTTCGATATAACAAATTAAGTTAAATGAATTTTAAGATTTTCCAAAATGATTTTTTAAGTATATTCGATATAAATATTCGAATATCAAAACATTACTCCAAATATTTCAAAAATCATTTTTAATCCTTACTTAAGTGTAAAATTAAGTTTTAATCTTAAAACAATTTCAAAATAATCTTTCAAAGTATTTCGAACCATTTCAAAGTCAAAAATTCCAGATTGCTCAAAGGGAACCGATCCCCCCCAAGGGGGTACCGATTCCCCCTGAATGGTTTGGCTCCGAGATTTCCAGAATGCTCGGAGGGAACCGATTCCCCCATAGGGGGTACCGATTCCCCCCTGTTCAACGGTCGAAATATTTGAATTTTACACTTAGGGAACCGATTCCCTATGAGGGGGAACCGATTCCCCCCACGCTCCAAGCATTTTTATTAAATGTTTTCACACTTAAACGGCTATATTATCTTCATTAATTATCCCCAACGTTCAGAAGTGATTCAAGGTGTATTTAAACATGTTCTGAAGCCCTTGATCAACAAGAAATTATAGAGAAACAAGAGAGAAAGCATCAAACACCAAGTTTGTGCAAATCAATCCAATTTTCCTTTCAATATTCATTTTGCTTTCAAGAACACCATTTGTGCTCATTTGTAATTATCTTTGAGTGTTCTTTTCTTGTTCTAGAATTGTGCAAACATCTTACCTTGTGAGGTTTTCCTTGTAAGTTTGCAAATTTATAATCTTCTCTTTGGGAAAGAGTGTTCTTAAGAATTGGGGTATATTCTTGAGGGTGTTGTAAGGTTATCTCTTTGGCCTCAAAATAAAGAACAAATTAGTGAATTTGTTGGAAAATCCTTAGTTTGGATAGCTAAGGTAGTGGACGTAGACTTTGATTGAGAAAGTCGAACCTCTCTAAATCGCTGTGCAATTACTTTCAATTTTCTGCAAAAGCTTCCACCAAATTTTCAATTGCCAATTCACCCCCCTCTTAGCCAAATCCGTCAATCGATTAACTCAACAATTGGTATCAGAGCCTAACTCATTTGAAGGTTTAATCGCCACTTGAGTCGATTCGGGAAGAGTTATATCGATAATCAAAGTCATCAATGGCCTCCGCTTCAAACTTCGACTCCAGTCTCGACTCGATGCCCGTCAACAAGCCTCATTTCTTCAATGGAGGTAACTATGACTATTGGAAGAATAGAATGATGTAATTCATTCAAGCAAGTGACATGGGAGCATGGAATGCTGTAGAAGAAGGATACATCAAACCTCTCACTCATCCAAGGTTGTGGAGTGAAGGAGAGACAAGAATGTTCCAGCTCAACTCCAAAGCCATCCATATCATTTTTTGTGCTCTTGGACCAGATGAATACGGAAGAGTTTCATCGTGTACAACCGCCAAAGAAATATGGGACAAACTTCAAGTCACTCATGAAGGTACCGATGAGGTAAAGAAATCTAAAATTAGTATTCTAACGCATAGCTATGAAAATTTCAGGATGAAACCAAATGAAGATATCAAAGCTATGACGGATAGATTTTCAACGATTGTCAATGGTCTCAAATCATATGGAGAGATCATTTCAAATGAAAAGCTTGTGAGGAAGTTAGTCTACTCCCTCCCAAAATCGTGGCAATCAAAGAAGACGGCAATCATCGAGTCTAAGGACTTAACGTCCTTAACTCTTGAAGAGCTAATTGGTTCACTCCTCACTCATGAAATGATGCTCGAAGATGAGGTGGACCTCGACAAAATTGACGAGACACCAAAAGAGAAGGAGAAGAATAAAAACATTGGAGTTGCTCTCAAATCCACAAAAGATGAGAGTGATTCGAATAACGATGACGATGACGAGGAAATGGCATTATTTGCCAAACGTTTCAGAAAAATGATGAGACCTTATCGAGGAAGAAAATTCAAACGAAATGAAGGCCTCAAAAATGAACCGAAAGAGAAGTACCAAATCATTTGCTACGAATGCAAAAAGCCAGGGCATGTTAAATATGATTGCCCACAATTGAAGAAAAAGGGTCAATCAAAGAATAAGCACAAGGCTCATGTGGCTACATGGAGCGATGAAGAAAGTTCCGATGAAGAGGAGCAAGAAGTAGCTAACTTGTGCTTGATGGCATTTGGGGAAGATTCTAAGGTAACCTCTAACTCATCCGATTTTGATGATTTATCCTATGATGAGTTATTAGAGGAATATAATGGGTTGGCTTCGGATTATGAGAAATTATTTTTAAAATATAAAAACGATGTTTCAAAATTGAAAAATGAAAACAAACTCATATCCAAAACCAACAACGATCTTGAAAGTAAAATCAAAGATTTGCAAATCAAACTAGAAGAGTTTGAAAAGAAAAATTTAGATTTGCAAAATTTACTTTCAAAGATCAATGATGATCATCAAAAGAAAATTGATGATCTTAAAACTTCTTTTGATAAAGTTGGAACAAAACATTTTGAAAAATGTGGAAATTCAAAATCCAACTTTGTTAGAAAAAGTTTTAGAAACTACAATCATAGAGGTCCCCAAAGAACCTCTAATGGAAAAATCGTTAGAAGTATGTGGGTTCCTAAAGAACTCATTACTACTAAAGATATAAAAATATCCTACACAAATGGATACCTAAGGAGACTAGGATTTTGGAAACTAATGAATATGGACCCAAAAGAATTTGAGTACCAAAAATCAAAAATTAATCTATGTTTGTAGGGAAAGGAGCATTGCTACAAGGCACGGGAAACAAATTCAAATTCATGGTACCTTGATAGTGGATGCTCAAGACACATGACCGTAGATAAAAGCCGGTTCATTAAGCTTAACGCCAAAAATGGAGGAGAAGTGACTTTTGGAGACAATTCAAAAGGTCACATTGAAGGTATTGGTACAATAGGTAATACCTCTTCCATACAAATTAAGAATGTTTTATATGTGAATGGATTAAAGCATAATCTATTGAGTATTAGTCAATTATGCGATAAAGGATTCAATGTCTTATTTGAAATTAATGGTTGTAAAGTCATTGACATTGCATCTAATCGGATTATGCTTATTGGTCATAGAATAGGGAACATTTACATGGTGCATTTAGATTCTTTTGATATGACTAATTTATGCCTAGTTGCTAAAGATGAACATGATAGTTGGTTATGGCATAGGAGACTAGGACATGCTAGTATGAGTGTTTTGCAACGGACAATTCAAGGTGATTTAGTTCGAGGGTTGCCTAAGCTTAAATTTGATAATGATAAAATCTGTGATGCTTGTGCTAAAGGAAAACAAAAGTGTGTTTCTTTTAAATCCATTAATGACGTATCAACTAGTAGAGTATTACAATTGATCCATGTAGATCTTTTTGGGCCAACTAGGACTACTAGCTTGGGTGGAAAACAATATGCATTTGTCTTGGTAGATGACTATTCTAGATATACTTGGGTTCTATTTTTAAGTACTAAAGATGAAGCATTAGAACAGTTCATCACATTTTCAAAAATAATCCAAAATGAAAAGGGTTACTCTATAACTAGTGTTAGGAGTGATCATGGCACTGAATTTGAAAATCTTGGATTTATTGAATTTTGTAATTCTAATGGTATTAGTCATAATTTTTCAGCACCTAGAACCCCTCAACAAAATGGAGTTGTTGAGAGGAAAAATCGAACTTTAGAAGAAATGGCTAGAACCATGCTTTGTGAAAATAATTTGCCAAAATATTTTTGGGCGGAAGCCACAAATACTGCTTGTTATGTTGTTAATCGAGTAATGATTAGGCCAATTTTAAAGAAAACTCCATATGAAATTTTCAAAAATAAAAAGCCTAACATTAGCTATTTCCATCCTTTTGGATGTAAATGTTTTGTTTTAAACAACGGCAAAGAAAACCTTGGCAAATTTGATGCTCAAAGTGATGAAGGAATTTTTCTGGGTTACTCCTTAAATTCTAAAGCTTATCGAGTATTTAATAAAAGAACTTTAGTTGTAGAAGAGTCTATACATGTTGTTTTCGATGATAATCCCCTTCCAAGGAAGGATTCTTGTGTGAATGATGATGTAGGTGTTATAAATACAAATGATGTTAGACATAAAGTTGGAAAACCATCATCAAAGGAAGAAACGAAAAATGAGGAAACTCATGATCCTCTTGAGAATCCAACCATTGAAGAAAGGGAAGTATCTTATCCAAGAGAGTATAACTATGTCAAGGATGGTGAAATTATAGGTGATCCATCAAAAGGGGTAACAACTCGATCTTCTCTTAGAAATATTTGTAATTATGTTGCATTTATCTCATGCATAGAGCCTAAGAATATTAAAGAAGCATTAAATGATGAACATTGGATTATGGCTATGCAAGAAGAGTTAAATCAATTTGAGAGAAGTAAAGTATGGACATTAGTTGAAAGGCCTAGTAATAAATCTACTGTAGGTACTAGATGGGTATTTAGGAATAAGCTTTATGAGAGTGGTAATATAGTGAGAAACAAGGCTAGACTTGTTGCTCAAGGGTATACTCAAGAAGAGGGCATAGACTATGATGAAACATACGCTCCTGTAGCTAGGATGGAAGCAATTAGAATGTTATTAGCATTTGCATGTTTTCATGAATTTAAATTATATCAAATGGATGTTAAAAGTGCATTTTTAAATGGTTTTATAAAAGAAGAAGTGTATGTGGAACAACCTCCAGGTTTTGAAGATTCAAAATTTCCAGATCATGTTCTTAAATTGAAAAAAGCTCTTTATGGTTTAAAACAAGCTCCTAGAGCTTGGTATGAAAGATTGTCAAATTTTTTAATTGAAAAAGGTTTTTCAAAAGGAAAGGTTGACACTGCATTGTTTTTTAAAACATAAAGGTAAAGATTTATTAGTAGTTCAAATTTATGTTGATGATATAATATTTGGTTCTACTAATGATGTTCTTTGCCAAGAATTTTCTAAGCTAATGCAAAGTGAGTTTGAGATGAGCATGATGGGGGAGCTCTCATTTTTCTTGGGACTCCAAATCAAGCAAAGAAAAGATGGCATCTTCATTAATCAAGCTAAGTACGTCAAAGATATGCTCAAGAAGTTTGGACTGGAAAATGGAAAACCTCATGACACTCCAATGAGCTCTTCAACAAAGCTTGACTTAGATGAAGGAGGTAAATGTGTAGATGTTAAATTATATAGGTCAATGATTGGCTCTTTGCTTTATCTAACTGCAAGTAGACCGAACATTATGTTTAGTGTTTGCTTATGTGCTAGATTTTAATCATGTCCTAAGGAATCACATTTACTAGCTGTTAAGAGAATCTTTAGATACCTTAAGGACACTCCTAGTTTAGGACTTTGGTATCCTAGAGACTCTAGTTTTAGCTTGCATGCCTTCTCTGATGCAGATTATGGAGGATGTAAATTAGATAGGAAAAGCACCTCCGGTACTTGCCAATTCCTTGGAAATATGTTGATTTCTTGGTTTTCAAAGAAACAAAATTGTGTTGCATTATCTACCACTGAAGCGGAATATATTTCAGCCGGTAGTTGTTGTGCACAAGTTTTATGGATGAAACAATAACTTTTTTGATTATGGAATTGAAGTAGGTACTATTCCTATCAAGTGTGACAATACTAGTGCTATTTGTCTCACTAAAAATCCCATCCAACACTCTAGAACTAAACACATTGAAATTAGACATCACTTCATTAGAGACCATGTCACTAAGGAAGATGTAGTTCTAGAATTTGTTAATACTTTGCATCAATTAGCGGATATTTTTACAAAACCCTTAGATAAGGAAAGGTTTTGGACACTTAGGAGAGAATTAGGTTTAACTGACCTATCTTCACTTAGTGTTTAAAATAATTCAGCACTTTTAATAAATACTGAAAAATGCTCATAATAGTAATTTTTGATTGCATTCATTGCTATTAGTTAGGGGGAGTTTATGATTCTTGATGAAAAATTAATTTTATGTTCAAATATCGATTAAAGATTAATTTAATTGTTTGAACATAATTATTTTTCAATATATGAGTTGCCTATACCACTAGAGAAGATTAATTTAGCATTTTGTGTGCTTAAAAATCGGATTTTAGCATTTTGGTGCAGAGGGAATCGATCTCCCCCAATGAGGGAACCGATTCCCCCTTTGAAGAGGAACCGATTCCCCCCACAGGGGAATCGATACCCCCCTGGGGTTCTGTTAAAATCGGGCAGAACACCCAAAAATTTCCAAAACCCTTCTTCTATCTTCAAGCCGTTTCTCACCCTCAAACACTCAAATCTCCATTCTTGCCTCAAATCATTGATTTTAATCGGAATTCACTTCAAATATCATCTCCTAAACTTGCAATCATCATTAAAATCGTGCAAACAACATCTAAATCCCCTCAATCTTCATCTTTTAAGGTAAATTTTTCTAAACTCTCTATTTCATTGATTTTGAACATAGGATTAGTTTTAATTAGTTCTAGGTTGAAATAGTGATCGGGCATTGATTGTTTAGTGATTAGAAACTAGATGTTACAACTAATTTCATCAAAAACACAAGAATTTTCTAAAAATTTTAAATTTTTGAAATTAAAAAAAAAATTATTGTTTTTCAAATTATTGTGTTTTGATTAAATTATGTTGTTGTTATGAAAACTATACATATATTGTTTCTCAAAACCATATTTTTCAAAAAGTTTTTCAAAAACTTTGCCCATTAGGATTGATTTAGAGAACCTTGAAATATTGAGGACTCAATTGAGTTTTGGGATTAATTGAATTGCATACATTTGTTTTTAAAATTGCAGGTTATCCAATCTATTCCGATTTCCTTCACCATGTCTAATCCTAAACGTGTTAGGTCTTCATCTAGTCGCTCTAGTCGTCAACCAAATCCTCCTCCAAATCCTCCTCCTATTCCTCAAAATCCTATTCCAAATCTTGATCCTAACTTGACTATCCAAAATTCTTGTTTCAATCAACCGGGTCCTAAAGATTATCGTTATTGGTTTTACCAATATTTTGACTCGTATAAGATTAGGGAAGAACGTATCCCATCTCTTCAAGCTATGGTTGCTATTAACTTTAAATATCTCCCTATCTTGCACGAATGGAAATTTGATAAAATTTTCGAACTTGAACTCGTTGTCTATCATCAACTTGTTCGTATCTTCTATTTTAATGCCGTTTGTATCAAAAATCGTGACAAAACCAAAACCATAGGAGTACGTTCCTACCTCCTAGGTCAATATTTCCATCTTGATCCGGCTTACATAGCGAATGCCTTAGTCTTGGATAATGAAGGTTTGTCAAATGAAAAACAAGTTTTAGGCTCACGATATAAACGAAATGATAGTGCAAGTGTTCTAGATCTTCATGAGCGTTTTCTTCATCTTATGATCACTTGGTGGTTTCGACCATCCGGGGGTCGTTATTTTACTCTCAGAGCTTTAGATCTTTGGTGGTTGCATTGTTTTGAACACAATATAAAAATAAACCTTTCCGAGATTATCTTTGCTGAGATTGTTGAAACCGTTAACCTAGTGCCAAATAAGAAACTTTGTTCTTCACTAGTTTACGGTTGTATCCTTAGTAATATCTTTTCTAAAGCCGAGCTTCGAGTTGGTCTAGATGCCTCCTTTCCTCTTAAGAAACAAATCAATCTTCTTTCTTTAACAAGAGCGGGATGGGTCAAAAATAAAGAATCCGGTGAATGGGTTCGATCTTCTGCAACTACTCCGGGAGCTAGTTCTTCACAAGCTCCACTCAAAGCTGACGAAGATCCAGAGTTTGAACAATTAATGAGGGATATCGATGAAGCCGAAGATGAGCCTGAGCAACCCGAGGAGCACGGACAACAATCGACTCAAATGCCTCCATATTTCAAATGCCTCCATATTTTCAATCTTTTATGGAGACATTTGATTTCAGATATGCGGCCATGGATTCGCGCTTTAATTCTATAGAGTCTCATTTATCCACAATGGGAGCTCAACAATTAGAAATTCTTCGGGAAATGCGTGCAAATAATGAAGCAACCAACACACGTATTAATGACCTCACTAACGAAATGGTCGCTATGCGAGCTCGTTTTTCTCCTCATGATCCGGATATGTGATTAAATGTTTTACTTTGAACTCCAAACTTATTGTTTTAACATTTTGAATATTTTGGAATGTTTGAATTTGTGGATTGTGAATTTATTTGGATTTATGGATGGTGTGAACTTATATGTTTGGTGTTATTTTTTTCATTATTGCATCATTATTAGCAATATGACCAATTTTACCATATCACATTGTTTATGAATATTGATTATGGAGCTAATGGCTAACGTTTCTCTTGATTGTGATCTTAGCAGCTTATGCATACATATACCTAATCAATTGGCTTTCAGGTTTCTTTGAATCTTTTTGATTTAACAAAAAGGGGGAGAAGTGTGTGTTTTAAGTGAAGTGTGTGTTTTAAGTGTGTTTTAAAATGATAAATGGGAGAAGTGTTAAAGTAAGGGGGAGTAATTTCAAAACTTGATTTCAAAATCTTAAAATTACTAAAATGTTTTGTTATATCAAAAAGGGGGAGATTGTTGAAAACATTTTGATATTTCGATATAACAAATTAAGTTAAATGAATTTTAAGATTTTCCAAAATGATTTTCTAAGTATATTCGATATAATTATTCGAATATCAAAACATTACTCCAAATATTTCAAAAATCATTTTTAATCCTTACTTAAGTGTAAAATTAAGTTTTAATCTTAAAACAATTTCAAAATAATCTTTCAAAGTATTTCGAACCATTTCAAAGTCAAAAATTTTAGATTGCTCAGATGGAACCGATCCCCCCCCAAGGGGGTACCGATTCCCCCTGAATGGTTTGGCTCCGAGATTTCCAGAATGCTCTGAGGGTACCGATTCCCCCATAGGGGGTACCGATTCCCCACCTGTTCAACGGTCGAAATATTTGAATTTTACACTTAGGGAACCGATTCCCTATGAGGGGGAACCGATTCCCCCCACGCTCCAAGCATTTTTATTAAATGTTTTCACACTTAAACGGCTATATTATCTTCATTAATTATCCCCAACGTTTAGAAGTGATTCAAGGTGTATTTAAACAAGTTCTGAAGCCCTTGATCAACAAGAAATTATAGAGAAACAAGAGAGAAAGCATCAAACACCAAGTTTGTGCAAATCAAGTCAATTTTCCTTTCAATATTCATTTTGCTTTCAAGAACACCATTTGTGCTCATTTGTAATTATCTTTGAGTGTTCTTTTCTTGTTCTAGAATTGTGAAAACATCTTACCTTGTGAGGTTTTCCTTGTAAGTTTGCAAATTTGTAATCATCTCTTTGGGAAAGAGTGTTCTCAAGAATTGGGGTATATTCTTGAGGGTGTTGTAAGGTTATCTCTTTGGCCTCAAAAGAAAGAACAAATTAGTGAATTTGTTGGAAAATCCTTAGTGTGGATAGCTAAGGTAGTGGACGTAGACTTTGATTGAGAAAGTCGAACCACTCTAAATCGTTGTGCAATTACTTTCAATTTTCTGCAAAAGCTTCCACCAAATTTTTAATTGCCAATTCACCCCCCTCTTGGCCAAATCCGTCAATTGATTAACTCAACAAATAGTAACAAAAAATTTTAGTATTTTCATATTTTAATCATTAAATTTATATGTAATATGGTTATTTTATTTTATACAATAAGTCATAAAATATTTCCCTAACTGATTAAAGACGTATTTTAAATGATTTGTTGGTATAAAATAATATTCTTAATATTTTTATGGGATCATAAATTGAAATTAAATACAAATTTATTAATTTATTGCAAAGACATTAATTAATAAACAAGGAACCAATTTTGGGCGTTGTGGGGGTGCTAATCATTCCCCACACTTAACCGACTCCCGAACTCATTTTTTGGTAAGCAGACCCCTTTTGTATTATTTTAATAATACTTTTATAAGTTTTATGAAAATAATATAGCGTTTTTGGTGACCAATCACACCTTGATCAATGATTGGTGGCGACTCCTCAAATTTGTGTTTTATCTTATGCCAAAAGAAAAACATTTAATTTTTCGAGACGAGATTTAGAAAATAATGACACTTATTTTCGCAGGGCAAATACCGTCTCGACAATGAGTATATAAAAATTCTATAAAATATTGCTCCTTAATTCATGCTTGCAATCGAATCAAGTCATAAATATGAGTTCAAAGTACATCAAATGAATCAATAGCTCTTTTAATGCTTTTAGAATTATAGCTCTTTGACAAATATTCAAATGAATGAGTTGGCTTTAGGTTGGCCTCCTATTCAGCCATAAAAACAAATGTCATTTTTTTCGGTCATTGATTGGCTTGGCATTTTAATTAGATGCGGACAAAATGACGCAACTAGCATAATCAATTACTAGACCTTCTGTTTCGGTTATCTGAAATCTTCCATTTGTTCAAGCTTTGTAGACTTCTATAACAAAGGCAGTACGGAAATATCGGTCTAAAAATGAAATTCTTGAGTGCTCGTGTGAAATTGACTATAGCAGATGTTCCTTAACTCCCTTAGTCCATCATTACCGAAAATTTCTTGTTTAAATAAATTTGATTTAATTTGTCATTGTCTGGATAGCCGAATCCATAAAGTCGGGGCGTTTAACCAATTGCTTTAGAGGGACATCTTAATATTATAATCACTTTTATCAGGTTAACTGTAGGGTTCATCTCATCACAAAGTCTTTGGCCTGACAATAGCAGTGGAGCAAACACCGAGTTGCCAAGTGTCCGAGCAATGTCATGGTTTGAACGCAATCTATTCATAAAGTCAGGGCTTTCGAGTTTCCTCTATAACCAATTGCCTTAGTGGAATAACTCATCTTTACAAATTTAATTTCTTAAGATTGTCAAGAAGAACTTGTTATAGTCTAGGTGTTTGTTGAAAGTAAAAAAATATCATCTTTAGAGTTCAATTTCTAAGCAACTAACCTAAACTAGATTCACCTACTCGGCTATTCCATCTGTAAAGATCATGATCATCATTGAACATCTTAAACAAAAAGTATAGTAATGTTATATGCCAAAAGATGCCCCATGTTGTCCGCACCTATGCACATCTAAATACCAAGTCTCTTTTCATTCCCTTATGAGAGAAGAAGACTATATTGGTTATTTCCAAGAGAAGGGTACAGTGTTTAAGTGTATCTTCTTGGGTAAGGTCAAAAGTCCTTATTTAATCCTACTACTTTGTCAAAGACCTATAACTCCAATCATTTACAGAGTTTTTTAATTCGGTTGATATTCAAAGAATTTCAAGTCTGTAAATTTGAATCATTGCTCACAATCTTTAAAGTAGCATAAATTCATTTAAATATTCATATAAAAAGAAAGTTCAAAAAACAAGTTACACAAAAAATATGAGAAAGTTAAAAAAAAACGAATTCAAACAGGATACTGCAAATGATGAAATAAAATGATATTTTCCTTTTTTGGATGCCCCTGAGTTGTTAAAGTCGATCCAATTCTTGTTACGCATCTTCTGCACGATTCTCTTGAATACGTAACAATTCTCAATAGTGTGCCCTGGGACATCGCCATGATATTTGCATTGAGCATTCTCATCATACCACTTGGGGTATAGGGGCTTCATAGGTTCCACCAGATATGGTGACACTACGTGAGTGTCAAAAATTTGTTGGTAAAGCTCTTTGTAGGTCATGGGAATAGGGTCGAAATGTTCCCTTTCCTTCCTGGGTTCTCTGGAATCTTGACTAGAAGTACCTGACGGTACAGCTACAGTTGAATTTGGTTTGGAGATTGTAATACCTTTATTAGTGTTGTAGGTGCTGACGTTGTTAATCTCTCCATCCCTCTTCTTCATAGGAGGTTTCTTAATTACCTTCAATTCTTCAATCTTGCCTTGTTTTACGGCCATTTCTACTATCTCTCCAGCCATAACTAAGTCTGAAAAACTTCCTGATGTGATTGCGACCAGGTGCCTGAAGTAAGGAGCCTTCAAGGTCTGTATAAAAAGCTTCCTGGTTTCTTTCTCATCCAAGGGTGGATGAACCTGCACAACCAAATCCCTCGATCTCTGTGCGTACTGTCAGAAACTTTCGTTATGCTTCTTTGCCATGCTTTATAGCATAACTCGATCTGGCCTCATGTAATTGACGTGTTTGTATTGTTCCAGAAATGACTTAGACAAATCCTTCCAAGTCTTGACTTGATATGGGATTGGTTTAGCTGATTATACCACCGGATGGCTGAGCCCGACAAACTCTCCTGGAAATAATGGATCAGGAGTTGATCGTTTCCTCCATATCCTGTCATCTTTCGGCAGAACATGGTGATGTGGGCAGATGGGCAACTGTTCCCATCGAACTTCTCGAATTCTGAGGATTTAAATTTCGGATGAAGAACCAAGTCTTGGACTAGACTGAGTTCCGCAGCATAAACTCCATAGTAGTCATAGTCTCCTTTGACCAATTTCATTTGGTCCTCTAATTGCTTGATTTTTTCCTCCATCTTCTTTGCCTTGTTGTCATCTTCGTCTAAATCTAGTATATGGTAATAACTCTCAGGATTGGATACCCTAGTCTGTATCTTTACAGCAAATAGGGTCTTTGCTTTTGTAGCAGATGAGTCCCCTTGAAGTTCTAGTAAGATTCTGGGTGAGACAACCACTTTTGTGGTAGGTGGTATAGTTACCCCTTTCGATGAACCTGCCCCAGGCACACTTGTCTAATGTAGGCCAACTAACTTGGTAACAATCTGATTAACCAATGACTCTTGGCTCTTTGTGATTGTATCCAGAGTACTTCGACTGCTCTGGTTTATCTTATCTTCCAACTCTCTCTATAGCTTCAAAATATTCTCCTCGATCTGAGCAATTATGGCTTCCATCTTCTTCTTCTTTGAGCATGTGTTATGTGGATGGGGTGTGTCCAATGCTTGAGGTGGTATCTTCAGTATTTATTCCCTTTTTGAGGAGACATTCTTTTGTTAGTTAATGTGAATGCAAAGAAATAAGAATAACAAAATGCAAAATATGTCTAAATGCATGATGCATGCAATGTTCGAGGAATTGATCCAAAAATGTGTCTGTTATTAAAAATAATCCTTATTGGGGGAAAAAGTGTTACGGCTGAGGAGATAAAAACATTTTAAAGGTATAAACCCCAAACAACTTCTGACAGGTTAATTCTTCTTCCGCCTTTTTCTGTCACCGGTTGAATACCCTGTCGAACCGTTCCGGCTTCTCTAGCTAAACTGTGCAAGTGATGGGTATCTTACTCCAAAAAGTCTTGAATGACTACCTCTCCAGCTTTCACTCTCTGTTGAGCCTGTTCCTTAACGAAAACACCATTGGAGCCCTTCTTCGATAGAAACTATCCGAAGTTTATCTGCTTGCTTCTTGAATTTGTCAACAATGGCCTCCAGTTTCAGCTATCACTTTGTCATCTTGTTCTTGTTATCTTTGAAGGGACTCTCCAGGTTGATAACCTTTTCTCTTCTTGCCCCTACAACCTTTGCTAACTCAAAAGGATGACTTTTGGTGTGATTGGTGTAATCCTGGCCTGTTCTGAATCCTTTCTGACCATAGCTGGACTTCTAAGCTTTTCATCTCTTGTATTATAACCCCTTTATCCATTAATGCAAATTATTTACATTTAACAAATACATTTTTGGTGGATCAACACCTCTTTTAAATGATGCAAATGATAAAAATAATATGAAAGAAAAAAATAAAAAGAGTTAGTGAGGTAAGTATAATAATCAAAACAATAATGAAAATAAAAGTCCTACCCCACATACTTATTATTCCTACCCATACATGATCTCTATCCCACATGTTAATTTTGAACCAGTCCTAACTGCATAAATTTCTAGTTCACATAAAATAAGGCAGGAAATGAACTCAAAGTAGCCTATGGTTTGAAATGAGGTTTTGGGGTGGGCTTTAATTCAATATAGTCTCCCGATTTAGGTTTTAAAAAAGGTACCCGAATTCTTCTTGCTGGTATCCCATTGGGCTTGGTAGACCCTTAGTCATAAGTCCTTTACAAGCTTGTGTAGACTAAGTTAAACTCGAGAGGATACATTCCCTTATGTTTGTGCAGTGAATAAATTCACATGGAGACATAAGGTATATGAATCCCGAAGGCTACTTGCTAGGCCTGTACACAGAATAAATTCTCACAAAGCCGTCGCTTTCACCCCCACCTAAACAGGGTTCGAAGCTCAGGTATAGAGCCTCAGATGAAAAAGTTTTGATCTGAAATCATTGAAAAAACGTTAGTACGACTATTTATTTGAAAAATAATCAAGGACAAATAATTGGAATCGAATAAATAAATTAAAATTAAAATTTACCATTTTCGCTTAAAAAGATAACCAAAAATAATTTCGGTCTGACTCAGTTACCCATCCCCAACGGAGTCGCCAAACTATCGTGGCCGTCTTTCGGTTGGGCTTAGAATTGGGCTTCGACTTAAGTAATTAGTTTAGAGTCGCCATCAATAATTTTAAAACGATATTCCGGTAGATCGGACATCATCTTACCTAATCTGTATTTTACAATAAATGTGTCGGGTTCGAGAGTCGGTTACAATCAAGGAAGGTTAGCACCCTTGAACTGCTCTTTCGCTACCACTTAATTTGTCGGTTGTCTCAATTACGAAAATTTAAAAATTTAAAATAAAATTTAAAACATTCGATTCGAATTACTTACCTTGGATCGGTTGGAATTCTTAAAAAAATGTCGTAGAATGTTAGATAAAAAATAAATAAGAAAATGAACTCTCCAGGTTGATAACCTTTTCTCGTCTTGCCCCTACAACCTTTGCTAACTCAAAAGGTTGACTTTTGGTGTGATCGGTGTAATCCTGGCCTGTTCTGAATCTTTTCTGACCATAGTTGGACTTCTGAGCTTTTCATCTCTTGTATTATAACCCCTTTATCCATTAATGCAAACATTTAACAAATACATTTTTGGTGGATCAACACCTCTTTTAAATGATGCAAATGATAAAAATAATATGAAAGGAAAAAAATGAAAAGAGTTAGTGAGGTAAGTATAATAATCAAAACAATAAGGAAAATAAAAGTCCTACCCCACATGATATCTACCTCACATGCTTATTATTCCTACCCAGACATGATCTCTATCCCACATGTTAATTTTGAACCAGTCCTAACCGCATAAATTTCTAGTCCACATAAAATAAGACAGGAAATGAACTCAAAGTAGCCTATGGTTTGAAATGAGGTTTTGGGGTGGGCTTTAATTCAATATAGTCTCCCGGTTTAGGTTTTAAAAAAGGTACCCGAATTCTCCTTGCTGGTGCCCCATTGGGCTTGCCAGACCTTTATTCCTAAGCCCATTACAAGCTTGTGTAGACTAAGTTAAACTCGAGAGGATACATTCCCTTATGTTTGTGCGGTGAATAAATTCACATGGAGACATAAGGTATATGAATCTCGAAGGCTACTTGCTAGGCCTGTGCAGAGAATAAATTCTCACAAAGGTGTCGCTTTCACCCCTACTTAAACAGGGTTTGAAGCTCGGGTATAGAGCCTTAGATGAAAAAAGTTTTGATCTGAAATCATTGAAAAAAACGTTAGTACGACTATTTATTTGAAAAATAATCAAGGATAAATAATTGGAATCGAATAAATAAATTAAAATTAAAATTTACCATTTTCACTTAAAAAGATAACCAAAAATTAATTTCGGCCTGACTCACTTACCTGTCCCCAACGGAGTCGCCAAACTATCGCGGCTGTCTTTCGGTTGGGCCCGGAACTGGGCTTCGACTTAAGTAATTAGGTTAGAGTCGCCATCAATCATTTTAAAACGATATTTCGGTAGATCGGACATCATCTTACCTAATCTGTATTTTACCATAAATGTGTCGGGTTCGAGAGTCGGTTACAGTCAAGGAAGGTTAGCACCCTTGAACTGCCCTTTCGGTACCAATTAATTTGTCGGTTATCTCAATTGCGAAAAGTTAAAAATTTAAATTTAAAACATTTGATTCGAATTACTTACCTTGGATCGGTTGGAATTCTTAAAAAAATGACGTAGAATGTTAGATAAAAAATAAATAAGAAAAACAATCAGAAAAAAAACTAATAAAAATAAATACAATATATATGAGTAAACATACGAATAAAGCATTAGAAAAGAGGAAAAAATAATAAATAAATGAAAAAATAATAATAACAATAATAACAATAACAATAACAATAAGACTAACTTAAAAGAAAAATAAAATTAAAAATCAATTTAAAGAGGAAAAACTGATTTTGAGGGGTAAAACAAATATTGTAAAAAACGGTGGGAAAAAAACAAAATTCCCCCTTTTCACTTGAAAACGCGCATACCCTGAGGCCGGGTCGGATCGGGTCGGGCCCGTGGGTTGTATAAAACCCAATTTTTTCCCAAAATCTCTCATTTCTTCTTCCCAAAACCTCCCCATCCCCAGTCGAATGTCGACCACCGCCCAATGGCCTCCCCACCGTGCCAACTGTCACTCCGGCCGCCAAAAAGAATAAAACCCACCAAAATGCTCCTCTCAATACCCATAACCTAACCCTGAAGCCTAAATTCCATAAAACCTCATAAAACGACGTAGATCTGAGTGTAAAGGTTCGACCTTTACCATTTTTTCGTCAGTGACTCTTCGTTTCCCGACGAGCTTCGGTTTTGTTCCCTCGACCTTGATTTTTGTTCTCAGCCTCTTGTTTTTTGGGTTGTTTTGTGATGGGTTCGACTGTTAATATTTGTTATTTTGTGTTTTGTTGTTTTGGCCTTTTTGTTGGTTTCATGGTTTGTGTTTTTAGTTATGTGTTTCGACTGTTTTGGATTCGTGTTGATCGTTGATGTTTCTTGTGTTGATTTTTTTTCTCAATATTATTATCCCCGTGGTATTTATATAGCCCCCAACGGGGCTATTTCCGACTTTGACGAGGGTGGTTCCCCTCTTTCAAAGTTTGTTTGTTGACTGGCTAAAATCCCAATATGGGTCAGTCCCAGGATCTTCAGTCGGTCGTTTCGCCCTTTGACCGTTTGGCTCCCCCTGTGCAGCGCCCTCTTACTGGCTGTGAAACCCTAATCGGGTTAGGGTTTGGTCAAGCCCAAACTCGGTTGGGCAGCCCCTTGAATTGGACCGAAACATTGGACCTGGACCAAATTTAAAAAACATTAATAAAATAAATAAAATAAATAAAATAATAATAATATACTAATAATATACTAATAATCATATAAACCATATAATATATATATATATATATTTCAAAAATATTTTTAAACTATATATTATTTAAAAAAAAGTTTTTAAAACTATATATTATATAGTTTTCAAAAATGATTTTAAAAATATTATATAAGTTTTCAAAAAATGTTTTTAAAACTATATATTATATAATTTTTCAAAAAATGTTTTTAAAACTATATATTATATAAGTTTTCAAAATGTTTTAAAAACTATATATTAAATAAGTTTTTCAAAAGAGAAAATAACTTTAGCGACCGAAAATGCCTTATAATATACGATTTTAACCAACTTTTTTTGGATTTGCGAAAATAACCAAAAAATTCGCAACGCGATCTCAAAATCGCAACGCGAACACCAATTTCGCAACACAGTTTTCAAATTTGCAACACGATTCTCCAAAATCGTAACACGAATTTCGCAACGATAATTACCGATATAGGTAAACACACAACTCAATTTTCAAATTCACAACGCGATTCTCCAAAATCGCAATGCAAATTTCGTTTTCGCAACTCGAATTACCGATATAGGTAAACACAACTATTCGCAACTTAGTTTTAAAATTCGCAACTTGAATTCGCTAATTTCGCAACTAGAATTCGCCAATTTCGCAACTAAATTACCGATGTAGGTAAACTCGGTAGAAAAAATCCGGTAATTCGCGTTGTGAAAACGAAATTCGCGTTGCGATTTTGGAGAATTGCATTGCGAATTTGAAAACTGAGTTGTGTGTTTACCTATATCGGTAATTAGCGTTGCGAAAATGAAATTTGCGTTGCGATTTTGGAGAATCGCGTTGCGAATTTGAAAACTGTATTGCGAAACTGGAGTTCACATTGCTAATTTTTTGATTATTTTCACAAATCTAAAAATAATTTGTTAAAATCGTATATTATAAAGCATTTTTGGTCACTGAAGTTATTTTCTCTTTTCAAAAATGTTTTAAAAACTATATATTATATAAATTTTCAAAATGTTTCAAAAACTATATAATATATGTATATTTCCAAAAACCCTTTTCAAAACGATATATATTATATGTATTTCAACAACATTTGCAAACTATATATATATATATATATATATATATGTATGTATATATAAATAAAAAATCGGACGAAAATGAGTGTCTACAGTAGGGATTATTGATATTTTACAAAATTAATTGTGGAGATCCCCAAAAAATATCTGTGAGATTACATGTTGCCACTAATACATCTCAAAGGAACTAAAATTGATGTTTAGATTTTTTCTCATTTAATATACATTGATTTGTTGAGATTGAAAATGGTTAAGATTGTACATATACATTGGGTGTTAGATGGATATTAACGTTTGAAACTTTCATATTATAGATAGAGACCAATTTAATACAATATGATATATCTTACAAGTTTTAGGTGTTGTATTGATCTAAAAAATGTTTGTTTATTTTTTAGGGATCGGGATTAACTGAAACCCGTCAGGATCCTTAAGGGATGGGTATGGAGACAAAAAAAATCCCTAAATATATAAAGAGAATTCCCCAAAATCGTACCCGCAAGTGTTGAGGACAGTAAAGGGTAATACAAAACCATCCCCGTCCCACTCGTTTCCATCCCTAATGACAATAGATTTGATAACATTCATCTCAACCTATTCTATTGCCATCCCTGTAAATTACTAATAAGCACCACATAAAATCATACTACTATCATTTTATATATAAAAAAAATTATTTGATTGATTAATTTTAGGGTAAATTATGTGTTTAGCACATAAACAATTAATTTTGGTATGCTTTAATACCTAAACTTTTAATTTTTTTAGAAAACATACCTCAAGTTTTGTTTTTTTGTTTCATTTTTAGTATCACGCTGTTAAAAATTTTAGTTTTGTTTTATTTTAGTATCACCGTTCAAAATTTAACGTTAAATTTTAAAAAATTAAAAGTTGAGGTACTAAAATAGACAAAAAATGATAGTTTACGTAATAAAAGCGTTAAGGTTTTAACGACGGGTACTAAAATAAAATAAAATTTAAACATTAGGTATGATTTTGAAAAAATTAAAAATTAATGTATTAAAACACATCAAAATTGATAGTTTAAGTACTAAATACATAATTTACTCTTAATTTTACTAACAATAGAAATTAATGCATTTTTTATATAGATATCACTTTAATCAATATCATGGAGTTGTGATTCATTTTTTTAATAAAAAATGGGACCATGTTTTGCAATTAAAATAAATTATATTTTTATGTCATTAAGGTTAGGATTAGTTGAAGTATCAAATCATATTTAACGAATAGAGCTTAAGTGTTCCATTTTCTTGGCAATGGCAGCCTGATCTACATTCAAGGCCTTAAAATAATAGATGATCTATGATTCAATTTTGTAATTTAATTTTTTTTTTCAAATTATGTATTTTTTTTTAGTTAATTGTATCATGTCTCCAAACTGAAAAATAATTCATAAAACTGAAAAATGTTTCTTAAAATGTCTAAAAAAATTAGAAAATTCTGAAACTATAATGATTTATGTTTTTTTTGGAGTTAATTGTATCATATGTCTCTAAACTATGATCATCATTCTAAATTAGTCTCTAAACTTTTAAATATTCTACTTTCATTCTCAAACTATGATACTCATTTTAAATTAGTCCTTAAAATTTTTAATGTTCCAATTTCATCCTCAAACTATGATCCTTAGTCTAAATTAGTCCTCAAACTTTTAAACCTTCCAATTTCATCTCCAAATTCATCCAAATATGCAATGAATTTTAACCAAAATTTAACCTAAGCTTTATTTTTTTTTCAAACATATAATAATATAAATTGAACCAACTATTTTACTAACATGGAATGTGATTAGTTTATACATGTAATTTGGGATGAAATTGAAATATTGAAAATGTTTGGGGACTAATTTAGAATGAAGGATATAGTTTGGGGATGAAAGTAAAATATTCAAAAGTTTGACAACTATTTAGAATGATAGTCATAATTTAAGGATAAAATTATAATATTTAAAAGTTTAGGGAATAATTTAAAATGAAAATCCTAGTTTAAAGACGTATGGTGCAATTAACTTCTTTTTGTATTACGAGAATTTCACTCGAAAGAAACAAATGTGAAATAGAATTATCTACGTCCCAAGTTTTAAAATATTATAATATACGTGGCAAACAACAATTGGTTACTGAACTTTCGAAACATGTGGGGGTCAGATTTTACTGCACGATGATTGGTGCTGGTTGACCGTCTGAAAAGTTACAGATAAAGACAAACACTTTTTGCAAAAAGATGTTAGATTTCAAAAGCAAGGAAGATTAGATATGGTTTTGAAGGCGACATAATACAGAACACACCGATCTTCGTCCTAAAATCTGAAAACCTCGGTGGGTTTTGTTTCATTTACTGTTTTCTTCATATAGTCTAGCGTAACTTTTTGGTTGTTTTTTGGGGTCAGATTCAGTTCAATGAGTCATCTTCAAAGTTGCTGAGTTCACCCTCTAGTTTTACCTGGTACGTGAAGGGTTAAGCTTTTAAATTTCATCCCTTTGTGAACTTCTGTTGTGATTTTGTAATAATTGCTTGTGGTTGGAAAGGTCTATTATGATGTTGAATCCCTTGAAAAGTTGGATACTTTTTTTTATTTGTAATTTTTCTTTATTTTTCTGGATTTGACCCTGTTTCTGCTTGATTCTTGATGGGATTTCCTTTTGGTTAACTGTTTAAGGATTTGATTCATAATCTGATGTTTCAGTTTTGGATATGTAAAAATGTTTCAGATGTTGAGATTCAACCCTGACATCTATCTGTTTGTTAAAATTCCTCAATGGTTAATCGAGTATATACTAATTTCTTTTTTTTTTATTCCTTTCTGTTGTTGTATGACAGGATTTTTGAGTTCTTTTATTGAAATATCTGGCAAAGAACAGGCTTACAATAATCATATTATTGTAAAGGAAACATCAAACATGGTTCAGAAACTAGAAGCTATCAATGGCGGTGGTGGAGGATCAATCAAGGTGGGAACAAAAGGGTCAATCAGTTCACTGATGACAAGGGAACTGAACTCCATTAAAACACCAAAGCAATCACCTGTATCTTCTAGACACAAGTCTCTGGCCACATCGGTTGCTGCTTCATCGGTGATTCCGAGACGATCACAGCAGAGGAAATCGTCGGATGGAGTCGGCACCAGCGGCGGTCGCAACGGCAGTCATAAAACCCCCCAGAGTTCTGTTCAGAAGACAGCTTTTCTAAAAACTTGCATCAGATGCCAATGCTTGGCTCCGAAAATGTTGCATTAGAAAGAACTCCTATCTGACAGAAAAGTGACAAGAAAGTGTCCAACATTGTTGAAGTTGTGGACATAAAATGTGGGAATTCGGATCGAGCATGGGCGAGTCCGATAACGAATCGTCTCAAGAAGCTCGGATTCTCCAAGCTCTCCGAGAGCATCATTTAGGCTTGAAACTTCTTTGAATCCGATTTCAGGTTCCTATATCCGAAACCCGAAACCCCGACCGGCCTGTTTTCCGCCATAGAACAAATGCTTGCTACAAGCTTGCTGCCTCCTCCTTTCTTCTTCTTTTCAGCTGCCACAACTGGTCCAACAATAGATCTACGGACCCGGTCGAAGTACTCGATCTCTTGCAGTACCAAGGATCCCACAGTGCCTTTGGTACCTATTTCAACAGGACGATGTGCAGCCACTTCAACTGCAACATTTTGGCCACTGCTTTTTGATCTTTGCATCCTTTGTTCTTGGTGTTCCACTGGTTGTTTGGTCTATCAAATGCTTTCGATCTCTCTTTATTTAAAGTGAACTACATTGAACATTTAAGCTCCTAACTAACTGTGCCTGTTCTCCTTTAACTACATTACATTGGTTTTATCTTAATGCTGTTTGTGCATGGTACTGTCAGTTACCTACTGCTGATAAGCTTATATAATGAAGATTTTTTTTCACCGTACTGCTCTTGTATGTGTTTTGAAATTAATATGGATGTGTCCAATTTTCATGCACAGACACAAGAATTTATGTTAGGTTAGGCTACTAACTTAGGGATTATAGTAGAAATTTAAGAAAAGCGAAATTTAAAATTTTAAGTTTGGATCTTGTTCTTTGATGAATAGAGTTGTGAAATCTAGTGAAGCAAAGTTGAGAGTATGCTTACGTATGGCAGACCATGGCGTCCAACCTAGTGAATGGTAGGGATATTTGGTCCCATGGGCAACTTATGTATTTTTATAAGAATATAAGATAAATCCAAGAGATTTGTGAGGATCAAATTTACTAACTAGCGACTGCATTTATAGACCTTGTTAACCTACTAATGACAATGATGATCCTAAACTTGACACTAGCATACACAAAGGCTCAATATATGAAATCTAATGGTTGATAGAGAAATGATCTCATTTTTTTTTTCCAAATACTTGTTAGAAAATCTATTCCAGATCGCGACTCTCTCCTACATCTTTAACACTAATTTTATCGATCAATCATTGTCTGCAATACTCAAATAAAAAAGAGTGAACTAGTCTTGATCGGTATAACCACCTTGTTACTGTCAACAATTTTGATATAACATGTTTAATCTAAATAATTTCCTATTACGTTTTCGTAAAATATTAAATATAATTAGATATGGGTTACTAGTGTAATGACAATTGAGTTGTATGATTTTCTAAGCCTATAGACATCATGTCTAGGTTTGAACCATGTCCTGTCCTCAACCTATAATAGGTAATAAATTAAATGGTGTAGTGAATGTTGGGTGAAGAGCGACTGAAATGTAAAAAAGAGTCGGGCAGAAAATCCTTGTTTCATGAATCATGTCTATTGACCGTAGGTGTGCCTGGGAATAAAGTGGGTGGTCCTCAAAATATAATTATTTGGTCCCAATGTTCCTGTTTCTATCATCAACTAAACCTTCTTCTTTAATGAAGCAAATCCATAACCTACTGCAATTGATATTGACTCGTGTGTTTTCCTTCTATTATGTTGCCTATTGGGCACTGCTACTAACCAGCTTTCCCCTCTTTTTGTAGGGCCACCTTGTCTTTGAGGATTTTTTTAATCTAAATAACATCGAACCTATTAAGTGATCTATGTAGTTGTCAACACACATTTTTCGTCCTACTAGGATTCAAACTCCTAAAAATAGGATAGAATTTTAGGATTCAAACTCCTAAAGATATGATAGAATTTTGCTAGGATTCAAAAAATAGGATAGAATTTTATGATTTAAACTCCTAAAGATAGGATCCACAAGCACTATAAATAGCCATTGTAACTCACCATTGTAAGACACGATTTACACACAAAACATAGAGGAAAGCACGAGAAGATACAAAGGCAAAACTATTGTAAACGATTCGAAAAATAAATAAAAGGTAGTATCTTTTTTACTTTTGATTTGGTCTCTTACATTTACGTTTTAATTATTATTATTTTATTTATTTAACTTTATTTATAAGCACATTTCCATTGTTACTCATTTTATTTAATTATTTTGTTATTTTTCTTTTCTTTTTTTTTCATGTAATATTTTTTTACATTTTATGTATTTTCTTTTTTACTTTAGTATATATTTTTATTTTTATTTTTAGATTATATATATAAATATATTATTTTTTTATCAGTTTTATTAATTTATATATATATATATTTACTTTTTTTATTTTTTTATTTTATATATATTATTTTTACTTTTTTATTATTATTTATTTATTTGTTTTATTTCTATATTTTTTCTTCTTTTCTTCTTTTTCTTTATTTTTTATATTTATTTTACTTACTATTTTATCTTTGTTTTCTTTATCTTATCTTTTATTTAATTTGTTTTATCTTTATTTTAATTTAATTAATTTATTTATTTCTTACCTTTTTATCTATTACCTTTTTATCTAACATGGTTTTTTGACCTTCTTAAGGCCACACCTTTAAAACTATCTAAGGTAAGTAATTGTGATCGTATTTTTACCTTTTAATTTTAAATTACAATTTTCTTAATTTAAGACAACCGGCAAATTACGTAGTACCGAAAGGGCGGTTCAAGGGTGCTAATCCTTCCTTGACCGTAATCGACTCCCGAATCCGACATATCTTTGGTAAGACGCAGATCAGGTAAGATATAAGGTATCCGATTAACCTATTTATTTTTTAAATAAATAATCGGTGGCGAATCCAATCACATTTTTCAAGTCGAAGCCCAATTCCGGGGCCCAACCGAAAGACGGTTACGACAGCTTGGCGACTCTGCTGGGGACTTTCAAGTGAGTCAGGCTAAGGTAATTTTCAGTTGTCTTTTTAACGAAAAGGGTAAGTTTAAATTTTAAGGTAACATTTCGATCCTTATTGCTTACTTTTGATTATATTTTTTCGAGTAAATAGTTGTACTAACCGTTTTCTCAATGATTTCAGCACTTAAAGTCTTTTTTCATCTAAGGCTCTATACCCGAGCTCCAAACCCTATTTAAGTGAGGGTGAAAGCGACGCCTTCGTGTGAATTTATTCACCGTGCGGGCCTAGCAAGTAGCCTTCGGGATTCATATACCTTATGTCTTCGTGTGAATTTATTCACCGTACGGGCATAAGAGAATGTGTCCTCTCGAGTTTAACTTAGTCCACACAAGCCTGTGATGGGTTTAGGACTAAGGGTCTGGCAAGCCCAATGGGGCACCGGCAAGGATAACTCGGGTACATTTTTTAGAACCTAACCCGAGAGACTTTGAAGAATTAGAGCCTACCCCAAAACCTCATTTCAAACCCTAGGATGCCGGAATTATTTCCTAGTTTATTTTATGTTCAAAGCATGCGAACTAGAAATTTATGCGGTTAGGACTTGTTCAAAATCAACTTGCGGGATAGAGATCATGTTCGGGTAGGAATAATAAGCATGTGAGGTAGATATCATGTGGGGTAGGACTTTCATTTTTATGATCATTTTTTATTTATTTTTCACCTCACTAACTCTTTTCATCTTTATTTTATTTTATTTTATTTTATTTTCATCACTTGCATCATTCAAAAGAGGTCATTGATCCACTAAAACGTGTTTGTTAAAACTCGAATAATCTGAATACATGGACAAAGGTGTTGTAATACAAGAGATGAAAATACAGAGGATAGTCTATAAGGCGACTATGTGTCACATTCAATCCAGAAGACGTGGTGCCCACAATTGAAGAATATATCACTCTGCTGCATTATAAAGGACTCAGAATGAACCAGGTCTACATCAAGCACAATGAAAGCTTATCTTTGAAGAACTGACTGGCAGAGGTTGCAGGGGCAGGATGAAGGTTATGTATCTTGGAAGTCCCTTTGAACACGACAATGGCAAAATAATAGCTGAAATTGGAGACCATTGCTGGCGAATTCAAGAGACAGATTAATGAACTTCACATAGTTCCTATCAATTAAGGGCTCCAATGACGAATTCGTTGGGAACAGGCTCAACAAAAGTAAATGCTCGAGATGCGATCATTCGAGACTTCTTGGACCAGTACGAAAAACAACTCAACATTTTCACGGTTCATCCAGAGAGGCCGGAGCGGTTCGACAGGTTATTCAACCGGTGAAAGATGAAAGCAGAAGACTAGTCAACATGTCAGAAGCTGTCAGGATATTTTTGTCTCTTAAAAGATAAAACATTTTTGTCCCCAATAAGGATTATTCATAATAACAGGCACATTTCTTGGATCAATGCCTCGAACATTTCATGCATTTTTGCATCTTCATCTACATTTTTAAGCATTTTCATGAAATTTCTTCCTAGAAGATTCGATGAAGTGGATTTAACCACATGGAAGCAAGATTGTAATCTTAAAGAAAAAAAACTGAAAATAATACAATGGGAGCCTGATCAGCTGATTGTAGGACAAAGCCTGCCATGATGATCTAAAGAATCTCCATATCCTAAGGGCTACGATGTTGAAGCTGTTAGCTGTTACCACATAAGAAACCCCAAACATTCCTCTAAAATCTGTAAGGCACTTGTCGAATGGGGCATGACATATACCATTTGAACTTAGAGGATTGTTTTGGTTGAACACATCTTTTAAACGATTGAATTCATGTTACTTTCTAAGGTGGAGTAATTGAACAAATTTTAATCTTTAGTTATTTGAATATTAAATGAATTAAGGATTCTTTTAACTCTTCAAGAATTATAGATTTTTGACATATGACAAGATTAGACCTTTCTTATCATGTCTCAAACCCCAAAATGAAATACCTTGATCATTACCAAAAAGACCAAATTTTGACATAACTTCCCTTTGAAATTCTTGAACATTGTCTTTATCTTTTTGATACACCCATACCTTTCGTTGAGTTAAATAAAGTCACACAATTGTCTTTTTAGACTCAAAATTGACATTTTAATACCCAAGGCATTGAGTTGTTCATTTGAACACGAGCATTCTTCTAAGACACAATTTGGGGCATCTCGCCAGGAGCCTGAACATTGAGATATGTTGGGAGCAAGGAGCAAAAAAACAATTCATTCGAAATAATTCTATCACGCATTAACTACACTATTTTCATGTGAATGAAATTAATCCTGAAAATCTATCCCCCTGGGGATACCTCTTCTGTGAGGACTTCCATGTATGAAATGATGAACGGCTTTCTTTCTTTATCCCTTTACAACAGGAGAAAATATATATCCCTTGTGTCCCCTTTTGAGCCTGTAGTATTTTTCTTCTGATTCAACCCTAACTAAGGATCACCCTCCATATTGGGGGGCAAGGTGGAAGAAATCTGCTCACATGAGTGAAGACATCAATCAAAAGGAGACACCAAAAGGTGGACCAAATGCCAAGTGCAAAGATTCAATCAGAATAAAAAAGGCAAAAAAAAGAAGAAGCAAAAAACAAAAGCAAAAAAGAACAAAATCAAAAAGAAAAAGGGACAAAAAGCACATGCAAAGATTCCCTAAAGACAAATGTCACATCAAGCTTCAAACTACGAGATTGATCAAGCACAATCATTCCCGAATCACTTCACTCGAAGATCATAGAGCATCAAGAGAAAGAGACGTTTTGAGCAAGACAAGATTGAAGGCATCAAAATGAATTGATCCTTGGTTCAACACCCTGAAACACTTGTTTGGGCCTATTTATCCTTTTCTTTCATAACCATGAACCCTGGCCTACATTACGTGCCTTAAAAGTCCTTTCTAATCATACATGGATTTCTAAACAGGAGAGACTATCTTCAGATTTCATCCCGCCCATCAGGATTAATCTTTGTTTGCAAAAAACAATGAAATTAATGTATGATAGAGAAAAATAACAAAGGGGGGTTCAAGACGTAAATCCTGAATAACGTCTTGAAACCAAAGGAGGGTTCGAGTTGAAAACCTGAAAAGGCGGCTCGAATATAAAAATTGTGCAACTGAGGCGATCACGTAAATTTCTTGATAAGGCATCGCACAATCCGAGTGTGACAACAAAGGTTGGGAGTCGGAGAACACTTCCAGTAGATGAGCATGTAAGCTACCCCGTCAAACCTTTGAGCATCAAATGTCAAACCATTTAGCATCAAATGAACAAAAATGCCAAACCTTTGACCAAACACAATAACCTGAGACTTTTTATCCTTTCTTTGCTTGACCATTTCCCAGAAATAGCTTTGATCTGGGCGCATGTCAAATAGCTATAATTTATTGAAGGATTGACATTGTAATTAATTCTTTGATATCCGATGAACTCTAGTTTTATGATTCATCTCAATTGTAAAACCATGAAAGTGACAATATTTTCAAAACTTTGGATTAAACATTTTCAAAACTCTTTATTGATATTTTCAAAAACTTTGAAAATAAAAGAGAAAGAAAAACATTTTTTCAAACAAGACAGTCTCTCTAGAGTGGATCTTGGTAAATGACATGTGACTCTTAGACACAAAACTCATGCTCAGAATCAATGCTGAAGCAAGAAATGAGGAACATTTGGGGCATCTTTGAAGATTCAACATCAAATATTGGGGCATTTTAGGATATTGGGGCATCTTTGGGGATTCAACATCCTAATGCAAATTATCAGACCTTTTTCAGGAGATAAAACATAACCAATTCATGTTACATGCATCTTATGCATACATTTTATAACATCATATTTGTCATTTTTTTCCCACATACACAATTTTTGCAGCTTTTAGAGTCAAGTTTCGACTTCAAGACGAAGGATACTCGATTCAAAAGCACCTTTACAAATTGATATCGGTTGCTTAGCTCAGCAGCAAGAAGCTACACTTCAACCAACTCGACAGATAGAAAGATCGACATTCATTTTCAGATTCGACATTTCCAATATAAATTCTGTCTCGCTTGAGACAGTCTCATTTAATGCAGATGATTATCTCACTTGAGATTGCTTTTTTAAAATAGACTTTGTCTCACTTGGGACTGTTTTACTCGAAACAAGATTTATTTCACTCATGATTGTTTTTCTTAAAACAAGATTTGTCTCGCTTGAGACCGTTTTCACTAGAAGAGTTTTATCTCTCTTGAGACAGTTTCCCTTGAAACAAATTTTGTCTCCTTTGAGACAGTTTCTATTGAAACATAAACTTTGAAAATAGTTTCCCTTGAAACAAAATCTTTGAATATGTTTTACATTAAACAAATTTCGTCTCTCTTGAGACAGTTTCTCTTGAAACAAATTTTGTCTATCTTAAGACATGTTTTTCTTAAAACAAAATTTTGTCTCCCTTGAGACAGTTTCTCTTGAAACATCAATCCTTGAATATGTTTTTTTTGTGTCGCCCTTGATACAGTTTCTCTTGAAACACAAAAAGAAACCTTTGAAATTGTTTCTCTTGAAACACAAAAAACCTTTGAAAATGTTTCTCTTGAAACACAAAACCTTTGAGATTGTTTCCCTTGAAACAAATTTTGTCTCCCTTGAGACAGTTTCTCTTGAAACACAAAATCTTTGAGTTTATTTCCTTTAAAACAAAATTTTGTCTCCCTTGAGGCCGTTTCTCATGAAACAACATATATCTTTAAGATCGTTTCCCTTGAAACGAATTTTGTCTTTTTTAAGACAACTTCTCTTGAAGCATCATTTAAACCGTTACACTCAGCTCAGGCACATACTTGGGATGGTCGAGAAGCATTTCTCAAATCAAAAAATAGAATGTGCACATCAGATTTGAACATTTGAAGAATTCGAGATCAGGGATCAGAACTTGAAGATTCCAGAACTAAGATTCCAGAGAAGCAACCGAAGATCGAGATTTCTCTCCTGAGCCCAAAAAATAACATATGTTGCATATGCATTTTAGGCACACCTAAGAGCATTGCATCCATAGCATCACATATATGCATAACTTTTTCAGGTTTTAGCTAGAGTCAATTTCAACTTCGCGGCGAAGGATATTGAACTCAAAGCGACACGATTTGCTCGAGAGTGGATTTCAACTTCACGACGAAGGATATCTAGCTCGAAGCCAAACTTCACAATAAAGGGGTCTCCACGGTTCCAACTTCACGGCGAAGGGAATTGTGTCCACCCGCAACATACAATACTTGGATTTCAACTTCACGACGAAGGATATTCAAGTCAAGGCTCAACTTCACAACGAAGGGGCCATATGCGATTTCAACTCCACGACAGAGGATATCGTGCTACCCGAGACAACACAAGTTCAACTTCACAACGAAGGGACGGCTGGTTGTCAACGAACAACTTTCCAATTTCAAAGCTGATTTTCCACGACGGAGGATATCATGCTACCTATGACAACACAAGTTCAACTTCACAACGAAGGGACGGCTGGTTGTCAACAACAATTTCCCAGTTTCAGGGCCAATTTCAACTTCACAGCGGAGGATATTGGACCCAAGACAGCACAAGCTCAACTTCACAGCGAAGGGGCGGCTGACTGTCAACAAACAATTTCGGAGCCAATCTCAACTTCACAATGAAGGATATTGGACTCGAGACAACACAAGTTCAACTTCACAACGAAGGGACGGCTGGTTGTCAACAAACAATTTTCCGGTTCCAGAGCCAATTTCAACTTCACGACGGAGGATATTGGACTTGGAACAATGCTACTTACTTGGATTTCAACTTCACGACGAAGGATATCCAACTCAAAGAAGGATTATTTGCCATCAAAATTGTCGAGTTCGACTCCATTCAGCTCGATGAAACATCAATCGCACTACTTTTCGGTTGCAGTCGAGGTTTTCAAGTCGAGGACAGGACCTGGGTTAGCCGTGCCTTAGTGACAAGCAAACATTTTCAAACAACATAGCTTAAGTCAAGAAAAAGCTATCTGTCAATGAAGATTTCTCAGTTCTATTCCGATCAAAGGTCTTTAAACCGAGAAGAAGACCGAAGGGTAACGGGAAGCCACGTGCTGATTCAAATTCCGAACTACGGCTTTAATTTCATATCATTTCAAGATGAACTCGACTTCACGATGGAGGAGTCATCCGTAACTCAATTCGACAGGGAGTTATTGAAACATCAGAGTTAATTTTCAACTCCACTGAACGAAAAGTGTGTCTTTTAATCTTTGCCCTATCCCCGTTACACGACTATGGGCAAAGAGGGGCAGCTGTCAACACACATTTTTCGTCCTACTAGGATTCAAACTCCTAAAAATATGATAGAATTTTAGGATTCAAACTCCTAAAGATATGATAGAATTTTGCTAGGATTCAAAAAATAGGATAGAATTTTATGATTTAAACTCCTAAAGATAGGATCCACAAGCACTATAAATAGCCATTGCAACTCACCATTGTAAGACACGATTTACACACAAAACATAAAGGAAAGCACGAGAAGATACAAAGGCAAAGCTATTGTAAACGATTCGAAAAATAAATAAAAGGTAGTATCTTTTTTACTTTTGATTTGGTCTCTTACATTTACGTTTTAATTATTATTATTTTATTTATTTAACTTTATTTATAAGCACATTTCCCTTGTTACTCATTTTATTTAATTGTTTTGTTATTTTTCTTTTCTTTTTTTTCATGTAATATTTTTTTACATTTTATGTATTTTCTTTTTTACTTTAGTATATATTTTTTTTTTTTAGATTATATATATAATATATTATTTTTATTATCAGTTTTATTAATTTATATATATATATATTACTTTTTTTATTTTTTTATTATATATATATATTATTTTTACTTTTTTATTATTATTTTATTTATTTGTTTTATTTCTATATTTTTTTCTTCTTTTTCTTTATTTTTTATATTTATTTTACTTACTATTTTATCTTTGTTTTCTTTATCTTATCTTTTTTTAATTTATTTTCTCTTTATTTTAATTTAATTAATTTATTTATTTCTTACCTTTTTATCTATTACCTTTTTATCTAACATGGTTTTTTGACCTTCTTAAGGCCACACCTTTAAAACTATCTAAGGTAAGTAATTGTGATCGTATTTTTACCTTTTAATTTTAAATTACAATTTTCTTAATTTAAGACAACCGGCAAATTAGGTAGTACCGAAAGGGCGGTTCAAGGGTGCTAATCCTTCCTTGACCGTAATCGACTCCCGAATCCGACATATCTTTGGTAAGACGCAGATCAGGTAAGATATAAGGTATCCGATTAACCTATTTATTTTTTAAATAAATAATCGGTGGCGACTCCAATCACATTTTTCAAGTCGAAGCCCAATTCCGGGGCCCAACCGAAAGACGGTTACGACAGTAGTAAAATGAAATATTATTCTCCCTAGACCCGGACAGTTATGCATGCAAGTAAGTGTGCATCATCAATTAATTAAGAAAATTATGAATAAATATTATCTTGTAATCACCTCATATTATAAAAAAAATAATATCATTTAAAGTTTCTTTTCGAAAAGTGTATTTATTTGTAAAAATTATATTTAAATTTGTTCCTTAAGTGAAATAATCTGAAACAAACTTTTAGAAAAGTTTTAAATAAAATGTAATTTATCATTAAATAATGTTGTGTTGTAAGTTATTAAGAGTTATATAGATAGGTTTTATGATCAAATCTTATTACAAGTACTTTTGGTTTTTTAGGTTAAATCTTGGGATAAATAGTTTTATTTATTTATTTATTTATTATCGTTAACTTAAAATATTCGTAAAAATATATACAATTATGAAGACATAACAAATAATACTTATATCACTCATCACCATATAGTAGGTGCCCAGAAGGGATAAACAGAAGAAGGTTAGGTGAGGGAAATTATCCTTTTTGAAAAATTTAAATTAATATATATTTTATTTTTTTATTTTTAATTAATAATCTATTTATATCACCTAAAATTTTATAAAATTATCTCTTTTAAAATTTTAGAAGTTTATATTGTTTAACATAGAAATTCTATGTCCAGTGCCAGGACCTTGTTTTTGGGCCTAATGATCTAAGATTGGTTGGAGTTGTTGCATTTGAGTCTGTGATGGGCTCAATGTTGCAAAGAAGAAGAGCCGAGGTGATGCAATGGCAGCGACCACCTATTGGCTGGTTTTGTTTGAATATAGGTGGTCTTGGATTAGTAGACCATTGTCTTCGTGATTCAAAGGCTTTTTATATATATATATATAAGTTATATATTTATTATTTTACATTGGTATATATTTTTTCTAAAATCATATTTAATGTTTAGTATATGTTTCAATTTGTTATCTTGTAGTTAATAAAAACTGTTGACATGATACTTTTAATTTTTTCAATGATGACATAATATTATCTTATAATCAAAACGAAAATATTAAGAGCATGAGAGAGGTTGTGGCCCCTAACATTGAGAAGTTTATTTTACATTTAGTTTATATATAAAATTTAAATATTTATGAGATGATTATGAAATTACCCCATAATTCTAGAAAAGTTATATTTTGCTCCCCTCAAGCTGAAATCCTGATTGCATATTTGTTTATGATAACACATCAACAACATCATCATTAATAATTTAATGGTGATAATACTAAAACTAAACCCAAACCCAAAACTAAAATTAAGTATAATTTTGAAAAAAATAACTACCAAATGAATAAAAATAATAATTTAGATATTAAAAATATAATTTATTTTTTAAAAAATAGTTGATATGATTATTAGGTAATGTATATTAATAATATTTTAATATAATATTTTTCAATATATTTATTAATATAAATATTTAAATTCAGAACCTTAAAAACAATACAACAACAACAACAACCCCTAATCTCATATGTAATGGGATAAGGGAGATGTAGAGTAGTAGGCTGCCCCCAATGCCAGGTTGAGAGCAGCTTTCGTGGAAGACTTCCGACAGTCAGAAAATTAAAAATAAAGATAAAATACAATGCATGTATAAATAAATAAATAAATAAATACATAGTTTGACAGTATTCATATGCAGTCTTCATATGCGCGTCTGTAATGAGAAGTAATCCCTGCAAATAAATCCATGTGTAAAAATCTCTGCATATCGACAGAAACGTAAGTCCCAGCTAAATTTAAAAAGAGGGAACATGAAGAGAATGATGCACAGAAGTCAACGATAGCAAACTACGAGAAGGAATAAAGTCAAATGAGTTAAAACCTAAACTAAGACAACACTACTCCGCTACCCTAATTCAAAGCCTTCAAAATTTTCATTGATAGAAACGTATAAAAAGTAGAAGTCATGAAAAATTACTACAGATGCATTAAAAAGAAGACATAAATACTACACCCTATGATTATGATCCATTCTACTCGACTACCTTAGTATTAAGTCTCACTACTTTCTTATTAGAGTTCATCTCATCATATGTGCTAAATCTTTCAAAACAATAGTAGTCCCTAATTCAAGTCGACAATGTTGCGTTATTAGGCTATTAAATGGCTCCGAACAATAAAGTTGAAACACATGAATTGGGCCCACACAATTAACAATTACATATAACCTCAATACCGACTCCATTATTAATCTATGTTGTCTTCATTCCCTATTACATGTAAAATTTTATAACATTCTACGAGTAATTAAAAATATTCATCGTATAATTATAAATTAATTAAAAAATTAAACATAAATTATTGAAATAAAATTTTAGTTATATTATTTTTTATAATCTTATTTTTAATAATAATTAGATCAAATATTAATTTTTAATTTAAATTTTTTTAATTGCGGCTACCCCGCCGTGGTTAGCATCTTCCGTCGTTCCTTGTTCATCCCAATATAGTAAAACAATTTAAACCAGGCTTACCGATCAACCCGGTATAAAGAACGAAAATTGAGAAGTAAATAGGTGTTTGAAACATAATTAAGGGATAGTCTTCTCCTGTCCACTTAATTATTCTAATGTTTAACAGAAATATCTTAGGAGCATATACTATTATGCTAATCACACATGGAAGAAGGAATGAAAAAGTATTTAGTTTTTTTTTTAATTTAGGGGTTAGTATTCAATCTAATTATTATTAAAAATAATATAATTAATATTTTATGTTTAAAATTTTAACTGATTTACAATTATAAGTTAAATACTTTATAATTTTAAAATTTTTATAAATTAAATTAATTATGTTCATCGAGCGTGATAGACTCATCCATATTCTAAAAATTATTGATTCTAATTATAGAAGGATATATGATTTGAATTTTAGGATTTTGATTTTATTAAATCTTATGAAAATGTGTTTTTTAATTTGAGTTTGAATTTTAATCTAATTATTTAAAGATAAAACTAAATTGAATTTGATTTTAGGGTGAATAATACTCGATTTCATTTGACTCAAAATAATCCTATTATTGACTTTTAAATATGTATATTTGAATAATTGTTATTAATCAGGTCGAATTAAGGACAAATTTTTATCTTAAAATTATGTTAAATTTTGAATCGAATGTAATTATTTTATATTCATATAGAATTCAGGTGGGTCAAAAATCCAATCCAACTCACTCATTTGCTCCCATTGGCCATTGCTGTTACGAGAAACCAATCCACTTCAGAAAATAAAAATAAAAAACCCTAAAATTTAAAAGTCACGAAAATGGCCGGCGCGGCCACAGCCACTATCAACCTCCCCAATCCCCTTTCATCTTCTTTTTCCTCGTCCCCCACATTTCCATTCAATTTCAATAAATTTACATCTCCGCGAACACCTTCGAAGCCTTTTTCCATTAATTGTACGTTAAGCAGAGGAGCATTCGCCGTTGCTCCGGTTTCGATGGAGTCAGATCCGACCGGATGGCAGCGTCCTGACTTGTTCGGTCGTTTCGGAAAATTTGGCGGTAAATATGTTCCCGAAACCTTAATGTCTGCTCTCTCTGAGCTGGAAACTGCTTTTCATTCCCTCGCTAAAGATGATAAATTTCAGGTTAGTTTCGTCATCGATCCAACTTACTCGTATTCATATGTGGTTATTTAATGATTACGTAATTGGTTTAGTTTGAATTTGGCATTTAACGTGCTCTGTGTTGGAATTTTGGAAATCTTTGTTATTTTGCTAGGAATTTGATTATTGGTTAGCAGAAGAAAATGTGTTGACTTTATAGATGGGATATGGAAATGATCATCTTTTCATTCTTACTTAAATTTAAAAAAGTTTGGATTTTGATTGTAACTTTTGACAACGGCTTTTGCTTTCCTTGGGAAAAATGGCATTTCTTGTTATGAAGTTCAAATTTATGTAGAATTAGATCAGAAGAATAAAAATGTAGGAAATGTGGTAAGCTTATGAAGATTTTGAGATTTGAAATAACTCTTTTACATGAACTTCTGTTTATGGAACTGGAAGTAGTAATTTTCAAGAAAACTATTTATGATTTGCAGGAAGAACTGGCTGCGATTTTGAAAGACTATTAGTAGGGAAAGTCCACTTTATTTCGCGGAGCGGTTGTCTGAGCATTACAAGCGTTCTAATGGTGAAGGGCCAGAAATTTACCTTAAGAGGGAGGATCATAACCACACTGGTGCTCACAAGATCAATAATGCTGTTGCTCAGGCATTGCTCGCCAAACGTTTGGGCAAGAAGCGGATTATTGCTGAAACTGGGGCCGGCCAGCACGGAGTTACAACAGCTACTGTCTGTGCAAGGTTTGGCTTGCAGTGCGTCATTTACATGGGAGCTCAGGGTATGGAAAGATAGGCGCTTAATGTTTTCAGAATGCGGCTTCTTGGTGCTTTGGTAAGTGTTATAGTGCAGATTCTTTATCAACTTATCTTTGGATTGGCTGATTTGGCTTTTGTTTAGTTTGGTTTTAAATTGTATCTTTTGTCACCTAGGTTAGAGCAGTTCATTCAGTCACTGCAACGCTGAAGGATGCTACATCAGAAGCAATCCGGGATTGGGTGACCAATGTGGAGACAACTAATTATATTTTGGGGTCAGTTGCTGATCCACATCCATATCCTATGATGGTCAGAGAGTTCCATGCAGTGATTGGTAAAGAAACAAGAAAACAGGCTCTGGAAAAATGGGGAGGTAAACCGGATATATTGGTTGCATGCATGAGTTTGTTAGTGACAAGGATGTTAGGTTGATTGGTGTAGAAGCTGCAGGGGGTTTGGATAGCGGCAAGCATGCTGCTACTTTGACCAAGGGAGAAGTCGGAGTGTTGCATGGAGCTATGAGCTACTTTTTACAGGATAAAGATGGACAAATAGTTGAACCTCATTCAATTAGCTCAGGGTTGGAATTTCATAATGAATTCATTCATTTTTATGTATAGCTTGTTTTGTTTTATTTTTGAATAACTTGGAAACTTTTTGTTGTGGTTATCAGCTTGGATTATCCCGGGGTTGGGCCTGAGCACAGTTTTCTGAAAGACGTAGGGCGTGCTGAGTACCACAGTGTCACAGACGAAGAAGCACTGCAAGGTATGAAACTACCCGAAGACCAAAGTGTATTCTTTCTAAATAAAATAGTTGTTCATATAGGCATTATGCTGTTCAACTCTGAAATCTGTCTGCCACTCCATATTAGAACATTGCACATATCTTTGTTTGGCTTTTTTAAGATTAATAAAAAAAAACATAATCCATAGGACCTAGGAAAGTTTCATATGGTGTAGAAACATATGCCATAGCCTTCAGTTTGTTTTCACTTATCATCTCTTTGTTTCTTTAATCTTCTAATGCAGTCAGAACATCGACATTTTCTTGTCAACAGTTCATTTCATTTCTCTGTGATGGGCAGTTTATCTAACATATTCTCCTTTAAAATGTTTTGACTGATATTGGCGTTACATGTAAAACGTTCTTGAACGTAAGCATTCTTGCATCCTTCTCTCCTTTTATTAAAGAGATTGACTATGCAATCGGTCTTTAGGTGATGATTTACGGTTGCACTTTGCACATCCTAACATTTCCATCTCACCTGTTTTCATATACATGTTTTGTATTTGTCTGTATTGCATGCTGGTGCTTGAGTTGATTCGTTGTGTTCCACATTTCAGCCAGCTTTACCACTAATAGAACTATTTGTAATTGTTACCATCGATTCTTAAGGGCCGTAATGCAGCATTCAAGCGATTATCTTGACTGGAGGGCATAATCCCAGCATTGGAGACGTCGCATGCACTGGCTTACTTGGAGAAACCGTGTCCAATTCTACCAAATGGTACCAAAGTTGTGGTTAACTGAAGTGGCAGAGGAGATAAGGATGTACAAACGGCAATTAAGCATTTGGAGGTATAGCTTTGATGTTGTAGCTATTTTGCTTTCATTAGTTTTTCTTCATCCACCGTGAAAATAAATTGCTCAATCCCTTGTTTTAAAAGAAATGATTTCATGGTGCTTTCACATTGTTCCTTAATAAGTATTACTTTCTTTGTTTCACAATTACAGAAAGTTTTAAGACAATTTATGTTATATTCATCATCAGATATTTTATTTTTCATTTTAGGGAAAAAAATCCTTATTCTAGAGGGTTAACGTTGACTAATTTTTTTTATTCACAGAGAAATTTCTTTATCACAATGAAACATTGAGTGTCAATATTTTTAAAAGCCTTAAATATACAAAAGGTGTCAAACGTATGCTCATTTTTCCAGTTTAGTGCCTAACGTTTTTTTCGTTCCAGTTTGGTGTCTAACGTTTCATTCCGTTACTCAAAATGGGTCAAGCCGTGACAGACCCGAATCACAATCTCGTAATTTTAAAAATTTTATTTAAAATTAAAAAAAATAAAATTATATATTTTTTTAAAAAAGAAAACACAAATTTTGAAATAATCCTAAAACTTTGAAAACTTTCATTTCAACCCATTAACCTTCAACCCCGTCACCGAACCACCCTTTTTCGATAGGTGGTGGCGTAAATCGCCGTTCCTACTGAACTCAGCAGCAACCGGCGACCTCAACTTGACCTTGAGATCACTCAAAATCGATAACCGTCGAACTTAATCATAAGGAAACCATTCGGTCGCCCACCTCCAACCTTGGCCACCGCTCGTCGGGAGTCATCACCGCCTAGCCCAGTGGAAGCACTGTCCCGGACCGGTCATAGCCTAGTCATCCATTCGCCTCCAGTCGCCGTCGTTCGTGGTGGAGTGGCATTTGAAAGTCCGACGAAAAGCTCCCATCACCGTTCGATTTTTGCGATTTCTGGCCAAAACCAACGCCTTTCCACCATCGAAGCTGAGCTCTCCAGTCCTGTTCGACCAAAACCCAATCGGTTTGGTAAGCCACCGACGTCGAGCGAACGAGCTTGGAAGAGGGGCGGTCGAATAGTTTAGGGGTTAGGGGTTGAAATGAAAGTTTCAAAATTTTGGGGTTATTTCAAAAATTGTCCTTTTTAAAAATATATATATATTTTTAATTTTAAATAAATTTTTTAAAATTACCAGATTGTGACATGTGTCACTTAACAGAGAAAACTAATGGTCCGACACGACGTGACCCATTTTGAGTAATGGAATGAAACGTTAAACATCAAACTAGAACGAAAAAAAATTTAGATAATAAACTGAAAAAATGAGCATACACATTAGACACCTTTTGTATATTTAATCCTTTTTAAAAAATAGAACCAAGTTACTTTTTCCATTATATCTAAAATTTTATGTTGAATTATATAATTAAGCAATTTCAGTTATTCTATCTAAAATTTTGCATAAAACCAGTGGTTAGTGTAAATGAAGGGGTCTTGAATATTAATTATATTTTAGAACAAATGTATTGATTCTTTGAGTGCAGGAAGAGGCGAGGGTCACGTGATAATTGAGAATTCAAAGCAAGTGGGCATTGGTCAATGCAATTACAATGCATGAATGACGCTTACTCACATGTTAGTTGCTGGTTTTCTTTTATAGGCTACCCAAGTAGGGATGGCAAACGGGCGGCTCGGGTGCGGATACCTCCTCTCCTATCCTCATACTCATATAATATTTTTTAATCCACCATCCGCCCACCACCCATAATGGGTATAAATTTTCAAATCCACACCCGCCCACGCGGGTACATTCTCAAATCTATCCCCACACCCACTAGTGACGTACTCGTCTAGACCCACCTGAGAGTAAACTTAAGTTATATATAAGCAACAAACATAAAAAACATGTCCACTAAGAGACAATAAAATAATCCAAGGATTATCTAAGTTAAGTGTTAATATAGATCTTAAAGTACATAAAATACCATAATAAAAAACATAATTAAAGTTTAGAAACATAAATGACAAACACATAATGTTTTTGTTCTTTGTCACAACATTCTAAAATTTCAAGCAATACTTGTGACATTTGATACTCTAGTATTACAATCATCAATCTCTATTTCCTCCAATTGATAGCGCTCCAATTTAAATTCACTACTACCTACATATATAATAGAAAGTGGGCGGGCGGGCAGATATTTAACTGGGCGGGAGGATGTGGGACGGGCAGATGCGGGGCGGGTAATGTCTCAAACCCATTACCCGCCCACTACCCGTGACGGGTATCACTTTCTAAATCCACACCCGCCCACTACCCGCTAAAATTATACCCATCCCGTCCCAATTGGAGCGGGTGCGATGCGGAATCCACGAAACTGTACCCGTTTGCCATCCCTAACCACAAGATTTCAGTGTCAAATAATAAAGTTTGAAGCTTAAAATGAAATTTAGAACTTTAAAGGTGAAAATGAAAATAGCATAAACAAACATCAATGTTTGTTCATGTCAGCAGTGACATAACAAGAACTCCCAGCTATTTTTTTTATTCAAACAGATGCATTCTCAGCCGCATTAAGACATAAAACCCTAACGTATGATATTGTTTCTTTATCATCACCATTATTAAATATATATCTACACTATCACCAAAATCCAGCATCAACAACATTAAAACTTGAACTCATCTGAGTCACAACTTTCTTCAGATGATGTCTGCTTTTTTCTCATCGTCTATGATACATGTGATGAATCAAAATTCTCCAAAACCCATTTTTCCTCATGCTTTTGCCTGCAAAAATAGGAACAGCCGTGATTACAGAAATCGGATCTCGGTCATTCTCGAATACAAACTTCTATATAAGAATTTAGAGCGAATCATACTACTATTTACTATGGAATATGAGCATCTTGGACTAAGGCACAAGCCATATACTATGCATGAGTTTGCAGGATAACGCTTATGGTAAAGGTCGACACCGGTTAATTGAAACCACCTACCACCGAAGATGCCATCTATCATACCGGAAGCTTAGTTGCACAGACTTACATAATTTTCTTTTATCACTGACTACAGCAACCCACATATTTATCATAAACTGGGCAAGTCATTCACTTTCTACAGAAGAACTCAAGTATCACAGACAGATCCAAGATACAAAGGATCAAAGACATTTGAAATTTTGATCAATAAATATAGATCCACTGTTAATATATCCCATACCATGGTGGAAAAACCTAGAAGACTACATGATTCGTAGCTAACTTAGTACTCGTGAAATCTTACGTGCCAGCTAATTAGAACCGATAACAGTCGTGCAGAAATAACTGGTTTTCTAGAATGTAAAACTGTCACAAAATCGTTTACAAGCATGCACGCTAAATAGTTACAAGCTCACTAACCTGGGAATATAAGAAGGTTCCGAGGACAGCGATGGCAGCTCCAAGAGCATTGATGGGCTGCACAGGTGTGTGGAAGATGATGATGGAGGAGACTATAACAGATATACGTTTCATGGTGTTCCCGATGCTAAATGTCAAGGGAGAAATCTCATCAAGGGACATGTAGGAGACTTGATTGTAGAGATGATAGAAAACACTCTGGGCTGCCACCCACCTTTCAAATACAATAAAACCAACATAATTCTGTTAATGGATTGGAAGAAGTAAAATATCACCTCTCATTACAATTACATGATTTACATTTAAGTCAATAAGTAGAATCTAATGGTTCAAAATTCATACAAGAAGAGAAACAATACGGTTTTTTTTATTTTCAAGATGAACTTCAAATGAGGTTGCAGGGCGAAGGAAAAGGAGTAAAATGAAGAAAAAGCTAATAGAAGTTTATTTCAGGTTGTATGTGGTTTTTGAAGCATTCCACATAAAATTCACTAAACATTAATCAAACTCTATTAATAAATCATTGAAAGAAATCAGCTCTTGAAAAGGAGCACAGAAATCAAGACCCACACACACGTCAATGAAGTACAACAGAATACGGAATGGCACTCCATTATTGCAATTCAGAATAAAACTCATAGAGATCACGAAGTGAAAATAAAGAGACTGTATCACTTTCATAGTCTCTTACTTGGTCATATAGGTCAGTGATGGTGCATCTAAGATATTCTACTTAGACAAATCCTAACTAGTAAACAAATTCCGATACGTTTACCGAAAGGCATTCAAAGTATCCCCCAGAATCAAACATATGAATCTCGAAAATATTAAACTGATGGAAAACAAGGAAATAAAACTGAGTACTTCAATTTATTACCAGACAAACTGTGGTCCTATTTCAGATAAGGCCTTTTGCCACCCTGCTGCCCACATCTGCGGTCCCTCTACAGCAACTGCAAAAGGTGTGAGAATTAAGAGAGACAACAGAGATAGGCAAGCATAGTAGTTCATCCCGCTAACAGATTTCCCCTTCATGCCCTTCTTCGAGAATATGTTACGGAAAACAAATGCCAAGTTTGAGATCATAGCTCCCATAAAACCTGAATACATGGTTAAAGTTCAGCACTCTGAATAAACTTCAGGGAAAATCGGTTAAAATATAAATCTCATGCCATTCTGTCTCCTCAAACAAAACATATATGCAAAAATCCAAACTCGATAACAAGACCATGATAACACATTTGAAAATTTAAAAGAACTGAACAACGACCGTATATGGATGGAACCTTCTTTGGTTTGGTTATTAAGAAAACCGAGGAAAAACAAATTTTAAACAAACGGAGTTTGCTAAGGTTCAAATAGTAGAGCATTCACTTCATATAGACACACAATTAGAGTCTGGGTTGGTTTACTGGAACTCCTGAAAATGTAGAAGTAAAAATTCAGTATTGACATTGAAGAGACTATTATTAATTTTTACCAGTCATATTGAAGTTGAGTTCGGTAACTGCTGCAAGAGCGCAACCACCGATAATCGGAACAAGGGACAAGTAAACCGATGGAGGAAAGGTCTCTCCGAGCAAGAACCTGGAAACCAAGACACTGAAAGCTGGTTCACCACTCTTGATGATGTGGGTGAATGAAACTGCAACCTTGGACATACTCACAGTTGCTGCTACATGTCCAATTGTATGTGCCACAGCAACCTACCATAAAAACATAAACGAAAAAAAGAGTAAATCCAGAAATATTACTGTAATACATCAGATTGTCATTTTATTTTATTTCATCAAAGTTTAAATTTAAGATAAGATGCATTTTCCTTCATTTTCTCAGCAATCAAACAGAAATTTTCTTAAAACCTCAAACAAAGGATATCTGCTCTTGTAACTTTTTCATTCCAACAGTACAAAAACATAAAAATACAATGAAATTTAATCATATACAAAACCTACAGCAAACCTTTCTACTTTTTCTCACTTTCTCGGCAACCAAACAAAAGCATCATCAGATTTCATTTTTATTTTGAATAAAGTCTTCCAAAACTCAAAATCTATTTTTATTTTTGAAATGTTAATGAATAATAACAAATTTTATTTTATTCCACCAGATTTTTCTTCTTTAAATTTAAGATAAGATGCATAATATCAAAATTTAGTTTCTATTCATTTTCCTTCATTTTCTCAGCAATCAGACAAACAGTAATTTTCATAAAACCAAATACATGCCATCTGCACTTTTAACTTTTTCCTCCCTACAGTCCAAACAAAACAACATAACGAAACATGAACCTGGAATTAACTTATTCAGAAACAAAACCTAACAGCAGAACTTTCTTTTTCTCTCATTTTCTCAGCAACCAAACAAAAAAGAGGGAAAAAACTCACCGGGAACAAAGTCTTCCAAAACTCAAAATCAGTCTTCGGGGCCTCAGCTATCCTTGTTGCCCATGAAATTAACATCATCAAAGAACCACAGGCAAGGGACAACGTTGAAGTCAACCAAGGGTAAGGGTAAGCATTCAAAACCTTCTTGTTATATATATTGAAAACCACATTCAAAGCCCACCAAGTTGCAAAATAAATCCCAATTTTCACCCTTTTTGCAGCTTCCGATTTCACTTCAATAGCAGCCGGCTCAATAGGCTGTGACTTGTCAGCTTCATAAGCCTTGCATTGGAAGACTGGCTTTTTCCCCTTATCAATACTCTCGATGGATGGAATATGCAAGGGCTTCGATACTGAAAGATTGGATCTTTGGGGAATGTTTTCAAGGTTCAAAGATGGTGAAAAGGAAGATCTACGAATTGTTAAAGGTGATATTTTGTGAAGACCAAGATTTGTGGCATTCATGCAGGTAGCTAAACCTGAATTCTTAATGCTAAAACTCATTTTTTGTATTCAAACTATTTGATCAAAGCTGGAATTGGGTATGGAGAAATTTCTTGAAAAGAATTCTGGGAAATTTTTATGCAGCCTGGTGTTTCTTAAAAACTTGGAAAGGATCAATAAAAGACAAATAAAATTTCAAAAACCTTTAAACAAGGTTACCGACAATTACGAAAATACCTAAAAATCCACGAATTTTATTTTATTTTTAAAATATTTTTTTTGTAAAGGTTGGAAAGGTTTATAAAGACCATATAAGCTCTGAAATCTCAGCATTTACGTTTTTTTAACAAATTAAATTTGATTATTTGACCATTGTTAATTAATATCATTTTTAAGATAATTAATAATTTAATTTTTTTAAATAATCTAAAATAATTATAAGATAATATTTATTTATAAAATTATTTAATAATTGACAACACACATAAATCCTACAAACACAACTGTTTGAACTCATAATCTAAGGGTAACAAAATTCTTATTCACCACTAAAATTACATATACTGATATTGCAAACTTTTAAAAATGATATTGATATTAATCACTTTTGAAAAATAATATTGCAAATTTATGTAATTATGTAGAAACATTTTCAAAGTTGTTGGGTTTAGAGGAAGGGGTGTGGTTGGTAGATAGACGCCATGCTTGGCTGCTTCAAATCAAATGTGCCAACAAAACCAACCCACCCAAACTCAAATCTGATTAAATTAAATTATATTAAATTAATATCGCTAGTCTTCAAGTCAAGTTTAACATCTTGAACACTTGTTTAATTCTAGAAGGATTCATGGATGCTTACTTCGTCAAATATATCAATGTGGTGTTTTTAGTTTTAAAATTATTCAATGTGTTTTTTGTATTTTCATATAAGTATTCTATTTTGTCCCTTAATATAATTAATGTTAATAGATAATGGGACATGATATATGCCATTTTCTTATATCGTGATGTGATATTATTTTTTACATAATAAGTCAAAGAGTTCCGACACTCATTTAGGAACTTTAGTGATTACAATGAGTATTCTTTTATTTTGAAGATCTTTTTCTTAAGTAGTTACATCTATAAAATATGTATATCAATGACTACGAGAAATTATGATATATGTTATCATGTAATCACCTCAAACTGTAAAAAAAATAAAGAATTGGAGCAAAGTACTCAAAAGAATATGGACTAAAGTGACTATTTGTTCAAATGTTAGGAATATAAATCCTCTCATGAGTCAACAACTTTGATCTAAACTTAAAAATATGGGACTAAAATAAGAAATATCAAATGTGACAATTAATGATTAAATATCAAGCATCAGAATATATGAGATGTACATATTTATAAATATCTAAAATAAAATGTATAATAAATAATCTTTTATTTTTTAAAATTTTTAATAATTAATAATTTATTATTTTATAGTTTGTGATATGTTTTTAATTTTTTTTTAAATTTTAATAGTATTTTTATTATTTATAATATATATTTTTAAATTATTAGTAATTTATTTTTATTTTTTATTTTAATATTTTGATATTTATTTATTTTTAAATATTTTTATATTTTAAATTTAAAATATTTGGCTTCAAACATGAAATAACTTATTAAGTTCACATGGAAATAGCTTCAATAGCAGAAACTGTGCATTTGAGGAATTGAACCTGATCAATACCGTGAGAGGGTTTTATGATACCACTACACTAGATGCCCTCAACTTACAACTGTTTTTGATAGAGAAGCAGAAGCGGATGATGAACGCTGCTATTTTTGAGGAATCAAACTTAGAAAGCTCTAGACTCGATCAAAGAATGAGAGGATGAAGGGGATGTGGGCGGTGGTAAGGTATTTGGATTAGGGTTTTGATTTGTTGAATTTAAGACAAAGAAAAAAAGGTTAAGACAATAAAAAAGGTAATAGAATTCTAATGAAATTAGGAAAAAGGAAAAACAATGGTAATGAAATAAACTAAAAGACAAAACATGTACTGAAGGAATTAAGCTTATCTTCTCTTATGATGGGCGACAAGGGGTTGTTGTGGGTAGATTTTGATGGATGGATACTCGTTGGAAAGATAACGAGATAAGGATTGCAACGAAGAACATGAATCGGAATTTTGACGGTTGGATCTTCGTAAAAAGTTATTTGAAAATTTACCCCTGGTAGGTATGGTACTTAATGCAAACCCTAGGGTTTTGTGATAGAAGTTGGCGTGAAGATTGAGGAAGAAGATGATGGTTTATGGAGATGGAAAATAGATGGATATGTCCTACCGAACCCTCCTAGTCACAATGAAAAGGAAAACTCAACAATATGACTCTAACCAGCCCTCCTAATCGCAATTAGAAGGCAAATCGGAGTGTGATAATCACTCTCTCAAGAACCTGGAAGAACTTAAAGGAAAATATGCTTTGAAGGCACAAGGCAATCTACTGTTGAAAAAATGTTCTCACGTTGTATTATTATTCAAAGAAAAGTTGATGAAGTTTATAATGGTGGGAGGAGCCTCCTTTGTATAGGTAAGGAGGAATCCTTATTGTAACCTAACTATGTAATAAATAAATGTGTCATAATAGCAATAAACTAAAGATAATTGTTTTAACTTTATCTTAATTCCTAATAAAATAATAAATCTAATCAAAAGATAATGTATTATCCTTTATAAAATTATATTACAAATAATAAATAAAAATATTTAAAATTTGTAATATTTATAAAATCCGTATAGGATTTTCTGCATGCGTTGTCTTGACTGAAAAGAACATATCTTGAGTTTCCGATATTGGATCGAGGCGATTCAAGAGCCGTTGGAAATCTAAGAGACAAACGGTCGTAACCCATAAGACATGTTGACAAAATAATATCAGGATCCTATTCAAAATGCAGTCACAAGTTTGCTACTTTGTTGTTCTTCTTTTCCAATGCTTTGTCATGTGAATCACTTAAAATCATTAGTCCATCTTCCTTTGATGTGGGCCTTGTGATGCATGTATCATCCTCCCTCTTTTAAAAGGATTTGACCTCGAATCTGTAACATCAAAGTGAGAAACATTATAGACTTCTAAAAAATCACTCACATTATACTTACCGAGTATATATGCTTTGAATATTTGAGACTTTGTTCTTCTGATAGGTTCAAGTAGAAACAATAGTCCAAAGAAGCATGTGTTGTCATCATTATGGATTCTGGTGCATATATTATTCCCCCTCTCCTCAAAAGGATTCGTCCACGAATCTGAAAATCCAAGAGAAAGAGAATTAGATGTGTGGAAAGAAAAAGATATAAAATACTTACCTAGATCTTAGTAAATGTTTCTTCCTTGTTGGAATCAAATTCTTAATGTCTTGAAATCATCTTTTGAACACAAGTCTTGAAATCTGATGTTTGAACATGACTCCGACCACTGTTGGTTTTCTTTGTGATTGCCTCATATGTCCTTTCCATGGTTTTACTCTTGTGTGCCGAGAAAGAGTGTGTAAAATGTAACACCCATTTTCCGTATACGTCCCCGTACACGAGTCACATATGTCACATGACTTTTAAAACATTTTCATACTTCAAAACCCATAAAATTTAGTTTCTTTAAATAAACAGTTTAATATTATAGTTTATAAAACGCTATTCAACTACTAATATATAAAATAACGTTTAAAAATCCATCAAACAGTAGTTTAAGTCAAACGTAATATAATACTACAACCAAATACCAAGTATCTTATCAGAGCATCACAACATATCTAAGTACATGCCAACTAGTAATATCAAAATAAACATCTAGAGATGTCATACTGTTACTGATGAGGCAATCCTTGACAAATGATATCAGCTACACTCCTTACTCTGATTACACTCGATTACCTACGCGTGAAACTATCACACGCTAATTATTCACTTAGTGAGGCATAATAATATAAATGAGGCATTTTAAAAACATGAGTAAATCATTATAAGATCAAAATACAATTTATAGTATACAATACATAAACGCATAAAAACTTACTTGATAAGCCAGGTTTCTGTCAAATAACCAGCGATCCAATATTTAGTATGCCCAACATACCTATCAATCTGTAACACCCATATCCCGTATACCTTTCCGTACATGAGATACATAGGTCACATCACTTTATAAAACTTTTGTTATTTGAAAACCCGTAAAATTTTGTTTGAATTTGAATAACTACAAAATATGATATTCATAGAAGTAGAATACTACAACTATCACTTAAGTACATAACAAAATATTTACTATAGTTTAATTATATACCAACTAATTTCTCAAATTGAATAAGATTTTCATAATGTTACTGATGTGTCAACCTTTAATTGATGAAAGCTACTGTTACTGCTGCATTCCTTACGCAACTAATCTTTGCCTTTGCCTACGCGTGAAATAAACACACGTTGAGTATTTACTTAGTGAGACATAATACTACAAGGATATTACACTTATACGTTAATATCTTATGAATACTGAATGAAGAATTTAATTGCTTCATTCAAAAGGACTAGTCAAGCCCTTCTCAGTTAAACCATAATTCTTTCATACTATCATGAAAATTATTCCTAGAATGCCCATCATACCTATCCTTCTTTATATTCCCCCCTTTATTCTTTATTTTCCATGTGTACATTAAATGTGAAAGTACTATATATTTATTTCACCAAGGTGTCAATTGATCATGATTCTTTTATAATCATTATGGCGGCACCTTAAATACTGTTATTACATCGTTTTGTATTTTCATTTGGGCATCCTTTTATGCCCATTATGTTCTGTTTACGTTTTCCTTTATAACCTCCATTCATAATAGCTACGCATTGTTATACATTATAATTCCTTTATTCTTTTACCCAAAGATATTTAGCCTTTCATCTAACTTGGATATTTGACACTTTTCTGTTAAATGCATAGTTAGTCCATTATTATTTTACTCAACAATGTTTAACCATTCATCTTTTACTCAATAGTATTTAACCGTTCTTCTAACTAACATAATTGACACCTTTCTGCCAATTGCACAGTTAAGCCATTATTCTTTTACTCAATGGTCTTTAACCATTTGTCTAACTAGCATAATTGACACCTTTCTTCCAATTGCTCAATTAGACCATTATTCTTTTACTCAACGATATTTAACCGTTTATCTAACTGGCATAATTGATACCTTTCTACCAAATGCACAGTTAGGCCCCAAAGGCAGTTAACCTTTCATCTAACTAGCATAAATGACACCTTTATGTCAAATGCACAGTTAGACCTCAAAGGCACTTAGCCTTTCATCTAACTGGCATAAATGACACATTTCTATCAAATGCACAGTTAGGCCTCAAAGGCACTTAGCCTTTCATCTAACTGGCATAAATAACACCTTTCTGTCAAATGCACATTTAGGCCTCAAAGGCACTTAACCGTTCATCTAACTGGCATAAATGACACCTTTTTGTCAAATGCACAGTTAGGCCTCAAAGGCAATTAGCCTTTCATCTAACTGGCATAAATGACACATTTCTATCAAATGCACAATTAGGCCTCAAAGGCACTTAGCCTTTCATCTAACTAGCATAAATGACACATTTCTGTCAAATGCATAGTTAGGCCTATTAATCTTTTATTTTAGACCAGTTTCTACTATAATAATCCTTCATAATATCAATTAAACCTTTCAATCAGTATACATTTTATGCTTTATACCTATAGTGCCCATGCAATAATCTCATAATTTTACTATAATTTACATTGGTTACTCACCCACTACAAATACGACAATTCACCTTCTTAATATGAACTTCTGATAATTGCACATATATTTCCTATACGAGAATTCATACACTTATTATAGATTTATTAGTTTGTACACATAGTGTGTATACAAAAATTCATACACGTAGTATGAGTTTCTCAGTTTTGTACACAAAGTGCCCATATGGAAATTCATATACTTAGTATGAAATTCTCAGTTTTGCACACAAAGTGCCCATACAAAAATTCATACACTTAGTATGAATTTCTCAGTTTTGCACACAAAGTGCCCATACAGAAATTCATACACTTAGTATGAATTTCTCAGTTTTTCACACTCAGTGCCCTTTTGGTAATCACTATACATAAATAAATCAATCTTATTTCTATGACTATAGTAACATATACGTACATAATAAATGCACTCACCTGAATTGTCTCGCTATTATACCTAAAATGCAAAGTTAATCACTTTGGTACTTTACTTTGTCTTTAGTTTTGATTGACTTTGGAGCTTGATTTCGATCTTAAGCTATGGAGGAGCACTCTCACCCACGGGAAGAAGAATTTAAATGGGTTTTAAATTAATTTTACCTAAAAGACCAAAATGCCCTTTCAATAAACTATCTCTTACAAATTGGTCTTACTTAAGTCATTTCTTATACTTTACCAATTACTCAATTTAGTCCTCCAAAATTTTAATTCCTTTCAAATTAATCACTGACCTATTATTTGGGGCATTACACAATCAATATTTTCCAAAATATCCATTTATTGCCCAATGTATGTCAAATGAGAATGCAAATTACATGAGTTTCACATAAGTGCTAAACGAAAGCATAGGTTCTGTAGTGAAAGCAACACTATACTAAAGTAATGAAATGGTAATTCATAAACTCATTATGAATACCATGGATGCACACATAGTGTCGAAAGCACATAAAGTACTGATACGAAAATGTAATATATGCATTAAACAAAATCGATCGATAACCATCATATACAAAGTATGTCGAAATTCACATACGACTCTTAATGCACATACAATAGGCCTTTAAATCAAATTCTCATATTAAACATTTATTCTGAAATATCATTAGATGCTAAAATAATATAAAAGTTTATCCAGATATTGTAGGGTAATTCATACCCTAAAATTATTCGTAAAATCATTTTCATAAACTTTATGAAAATATTTCAAAATACGATAAATCATGCTTTTATAAAAACATTAAAGGTTGACTCATATTATATCATATCATATCATATCATATCATATCATATCATATCATATCATATCATATCATATCATATCATATCATATCATATCATATCATATCATATCATATCATATCATATCATATCATATCATATCATATCATATCATATCATATCATATCATATCATATCATATCATATCATATCATATCATATCATATCATATCATATCATATCATATCATATCATATCATATCATATCATCATATCATATCATATCATATCATATCATATCATATCATATCATATCATCATATCATATCATATCATATCATATCATATCATATCATATCATATCATATCATATCATATCATATCATATCATATCATATCATATCATATCATATCATATCATATCATATCATATCATATCATATCATATCATATCATATCATATCATATCATATCATATCATATCATATCATATATCATATCATATCATATCATATCATATCATATCATATCATATCATATCATATCATATCATATCATATCATATCATATCATATCATATCATATCATATCATATCATATCATATCATATCATATCATATCATATCATATCATATCATATCATATCAGTACATAATAAATGCGCTCACCTGGTATGCCTTACTATTATGCCTTACTATCGAAATCCAATTATTCTTGAACTTTTTCATTGCCTTTCGCTTTGCTCGTATCACGAGTTTAATCACGATCTGCACAAGCATCCATACAAAGAATATAAAATTATAAAATACAATGTTAGTATCCTTACTAACATTTTTACAAAATAATAATACTCAAAAGTACTATTATTTTTGATTTTTTTTTTAAAAATTCATCTTAATTTTTCCTTTTTATTCATAATAGACCATTGTCATAAATTCTTCAATCAAAACCCAATTAAGCCCAATAAAATTCCACAATTTAATTTCCAGCTCAATACCTCAACAATACTATAATTACCGCTTAAGCCATTAACTTTCTCAATATTCACCATTTTGTACTTAAACTTTGCCAACATTCCAAAATGGCTTAATTTCACATTATAAATTCAATTTCAGCCCTCAAATAGTAATTTCTAGTAATGTACATCAATTATTGAGTAAGTACACAATCAACCCATAACTTTTCAAAAGTACTGAATAGGTCCCTTAAGTTTTGAAAAATTACAAAATGACCCAATTTTTTCTAAGGCTTTTAGAACCTTCCAAATATCATTTCTAATCCATTGGAATTTTTCCACAATTTTCCCCAACTTATTTCCTCATGGTCGAATGCTGTAGGGGTATATTTCTCATGATTTTCACTTGATTCAAGTATGAAACCAACCTCTATTCAACATTTCAAGACCTCTAGAATCAAACCCCTAACTTAATTTCATCAAAATACATATTCCCCCTAAATATAGGGTTTGGCCGAATTCAACATAGGCTTATATAGCCATGTACAAGTGATTTTTAATCAACAATCATGCTTGTATATGATTCTATAACCTCAAAAACATCAAAATCCTTCATCAATTTCATAAACCCTAATGTGAACACACCCTAGAATTTGGGATATTTGAACACACACAAGATTAACATGCAATATTGGTACAAAATAATAGCTTTTTTTTTGCATAGAACAATTTTCTATTTCATGGCACGATCTAAAAACCAAAAATAAATTGCTCAAAAATGAAAAATAAAATTTTCTTGGATGAAAATACCAATCTTCATGAAATTTTCCTTTAATTTCAGGTGAATTTAATCTTTATTTAAGCTTAAATGAATGCAATATTCATTTAATGAAAAATGTCCATTTTGCCATTAATGAAACTTGATAATTATCATCCAACCAAGCCACATCAACCTTATCATCTTTCAAAATTCAAAGATGAAGAAATTATTTTACCCTTTTCCAATTTTACAAGCAACTTTCCAAAAATCGCAATCTTGCCACTTTAATCCAACAGTCCAAATTAAACATGGAAATAAATCTTCAAATCTAATGATCCATATTATTTTCCATCATTTTAACATGTGGAAATAATATTTTAAGCCTAATTTATCATCCTTCAATTTTTCCCGAAATTTCTATTTGATCCAATTTACCGATTTCTTACCGGATTTTAACTATTTCTAGTTTTCAACATACATTCTGGATCAAGAATATGATTTTAATAAAACCACACTCTCAAGAGTAAACTGTATATTTATAGAATAAAAATTATTTTTGGGAAAATTACTACTTAGGTCATTGAACTTTTCCTAATTTTATACTTTGCCATTAAACTTTCAAAACTTACATTTTGGTCACTAACCAAAATTTGGGGTATTACAACTCTCCCTCTTAAGAAATATTTGTCCTCAAATATTAGTACGTACCTAATGTGAAGAGGTACGAATACTATTTTTTCACGTCATGTTCTCTTTTGCCGATCGCTTATTAGACTTTATGATTCTGCCAAAGAACTTTGACCAAAAAAATCGTCTTGCTCTGTAATTCTTTGACTTCTCAAGCCAAAATATCAATCGGTTCCTCTCATAGTTCAAATCTGGTCGAATCTCTATTTCCTCCAGGGTGATACTATGCGACGGATTTGATTGATACTTCCTGAGCATCGACATATGAAATACATTATGGATCTTATCCATTTCGGGAGGCAAAGCTAACTGATAAGCTACTAGTTTGAATCCTTTCAAAATCTCATAAGTTCCAATAAATCTCTGACTCAGCTTTCCTTTGCGTCCAAACCGCAATACTTTCTTCTAATGTGCTACCTTGAAAAATACCTTATCACCCACTTGATATTCAATCTCTTTTCTCTTTAGGTCTACATAAAACTTTTGTTGATCGAAAGCTATCTTGAGATTATCTTGAATGAACCCCACTTTATCTTTTTTTCCATCAAATCAGGGCCAACTAGATCTCGATCCTTAAGCTTGAACCAATTTAATGGTGTTCGTCACTTTCTCCATAAAGTACTTTATACGGAGCCATCTTGATGCTCGGTTGATAGCTATTATTATAAGCAAATTTTGCTAAAGGAAAAGTCTTTTCTAATGATCAAGGAAAATACTTTTCTGATGATCCCTTGAATTCACTCACACATGCCCTTAGCATATCCTCCAATATATGAATGGTCCGCTCCGACTGACCATCCATCTATGAGTAATAAGCCACATTAAAATTCAATCAAGTACCCAAGGCCTCGTGTACGGAATTCCAGAATCTCGAAGTAAACCATGGATCTCTACTTGATACAATCGACACAAGCACTCTATGTATATGATCTATCTCTTTTATGTAAAACTCATCATATTTATCCATCGAATAATCTCTTCGTACTAGAATGAAATGAGTTGTCTTGGTTAATCTATCAACAATCACCCAAATTGAGTCTTTCTTTCTGGGTGTCAAAGGTAACGCTGTAACAAAGTCTATGGTGACTTGTTCTCACTTCTATTCAGGAATGGATATCATTTGTAGCAATCCGAAAGGCACTTGATGTTCAGCTTTCACCTGTAGGCATATCAGGCACTATGCCATAATTTCCGTGATAGCTCTTTTTCATACCAGGCCATCTATATCGACTCTTTATATCCTGATACATCTTGTTTCCACCTGGATGCCTAGTCAACGGACTATAATGCCTTAACAAGAATATATTTCTTTAGTTATTTAGTCCGGAATAAAAAGTCTCTCATTATAGTACAAACATCCGTTGGGCTTGACCTTAAAGTCCTTAATCTTAACATTTTCTTCTACTTGCGTAATTCTTACCAAGCATTTTTAGTATTTCCCTTATAATTCTCTTATCCGATCTAAAAGTACCATTTTTAACTTTAACTTGACCATCAAGACACCATCTTCCTTTAAAGACAAACGAGCATCCAAAGTCTCAAGGCTGTAAAAGTCTTTCGGTTATGTGCATCAGCCACCATATTAGCCTTTCCTAAATGATAATCAAAGATCACATCATAATCCTTTAAAAGCTCTATCCATCTTCTCTATCTCAAGTTCAGCTCTTTTTGAGTCAACAAGTATTTTAAAATTTTATGATCCGTATAAATATGTCATCGCTCACTATACAAATAATGGTGCCAAATATTTAAAGTAAACACAACCGCTGCCAACTTTAAATCATGCATCAGGTAATTCCTCTCGTGAGTCTTTAACTACCTCGAGGCATAGGCCACAACTTTACCTTTTGGCATAAGCACACATCTCAAGCTGTTATGAGATGCATCACTAAAAATCATATAATCTTCACCCGACTCAGGTTGTACAAGAACTGGTGCCTCTGTTAAAACCTTATTTAGAGTTTCAAAACTCTCTTGGCACTTTTTCGTCAAAACAAAAGGCACATATTTCCTTAAAATCTTGGTTAGCGGTAATGCTATCATCGAAAAGTACTTCACAAACCTTCGATAGTAATAAACAAGTCCCAATAAACTCTAAACTTCTATGACATTCTTTGGGGGTTTCCAATCCACTATAGTATGAATTTCCTTGAGATCTACCCTAATGCAATCTGCCGAAACAACATGGCCAAGAAAAATAACTTCTGTCAACCGGAATTCACATTTCGACAGCTTGGTATACAACTTTTTCTCTCAAAGAGTCACTAAAATTTAATTCAAATAAAGATGAAATACTCAATTAATCAAATCTATAAATACTGCAAGAGCATTAGTCACACCGAATGGCATCGCCACAACTCGTAGTATCCATACCGCTTCCGAAAAGTTGTCATAGGAATATCCTCCTCTTTAATCTTTAATTGATGGTATCCAAACCGAAGATCAATCTTAGAGAACACTATTGCACCTTCCAATTGATCATACAGATCATCAATCCTCAGAAGTGGATACTTATTCTTTTTGTCACTTTATTCAACTGTCGATAATCTATACATCACCGCATAGATTCATCTTTCTTTTCTCTAATAGAACAGGTACCCCCAAGGTGAAACACTCGGTCTGATGTAACCTTAATCAAGTAAATCTTGTAATTGATCCTTTAGTTATCGTAACTTGGTCAGAGCCATTTGATACGAAACCATAGAAATAACCTCAATACCTTGATAACCATCAATCTTGAATTCCACCTCTTGGTTTGGAGGTAACCCAGTTGATTCATCTGAAAAGACATCTGGAAATTCCCGAGTTGCGGGAATATCATACAATCTTACTTCATATACTTGAGTATCTATCACATTATCTAGAAAAGTTATACATTCTTATAACATCATTTTCTTCGCAATCATTGGCGATATCACATTGAACGGTGATTTTACTTTTTCACCAATCATTATAATTTCTAAATCCTTAGTATCTTTATGAAATAATTGCTTCTTTCGAAAATCAAACCAACCATAGTGCGGAGACAACAACCTATGCACAATACGATCTTAAACTCGTAAAATAGTAATTCCATCAGATTCACCGGGAATATAGCCGCTTGAATTTTATTGGACATTTACTACATGTCTAACTCACACTTGTACCATGACCCATAGGGTTTACTTTTATCATATCACTTGAGATCAAGTCAAATAGAATACCTCTATTTTAAAATTCATTATTTCATTCTCGAGGTAATCCATATAACTTTTTCGGATCCATTAAAAATATTCTTGGGAAGTTGAAACATGTTCCATCTCAACTATGAAAGTCTATCTGTCCACATCATTTAATAAGAAGACTTGAAAACTTTGTAGCAATAACTTCATAGCAGTTAATGCTAAAATCACACTAGTAAACAAATTTACTATTTTTCCTACCACTACGAACTTGAAACTTTTCAAGTTATCGTAAATCAACCGCAATCTAAGCGATAATTCATTATAGCATGGAAGGGGTAGACAATCCATTCCATAAATTTACCTTTCCAAGGTAACTCTATCAAGTCCATAAAACTTAACATCTACTCACATTCAAAACCTTTAGAATGATAACATAATTATCATCTAATTCATTAAGTACTCAACTTTCTTTAAACTTTTAGCGTACAACTTACTTACCGCTTATTTATTTCCTCTAAATCAAATCAAGATTTCTTTAAGCAACTTAATGCTTAACTTAAATATTCCTCTTATATTAAAGCTTATCTATAGAAACCTCAGAGTCGTCAATAGATTCAATAATCTCCTCTGGATCCTCATCCGATTCAACTTCTCTTGTAATCCATTTAAACTTTTTAATGGATTCCTCTAGTTCAGTAACTTAATTAAATGCTAGGGCATTTATTCCATAGAATGAAAGAAAATCTCTTACTCCTTCAACTCTTCTAAGGCGTGATACTGAAGTCATGTCAGATCTTTTTGGGTTGATTTCAATCTCGACCTTACTTTCAACATTATAAACTTTCTTACCGTTATCCTTAGTTCCCGACATCTAATACAACACACATAATAACGACTTAAGTTAGTGAAGAGTGACATTAATCATATCATATTGACATCATATCAATAACTTTGACATCCTAGTGGCGTGTACACACTTTTTACATAAAATACACTCATTTTTAACCGAGAATCGGCTAAACCTGTTGCTCTGATACCAATAAATGTAACACCCATTTCCCGTATACATCCATGTACACGAGTCACATATGTCACATGACTTCTAAAACATTTTCTTACTTGAAGACCCATAAAATTTTGTTTCTTTAAATAAACAGTTTAATATTATAGTTTATAAAACATTCTTCAACTACTAATATATAAAATAATGTTTAAAAATTCATAAAACAGTAGTTTAAGTCAAACGTAATATATTACCACAACCAAATACCAAATATATTATCAGAGCATCACAACATATCTAAGTACATGCCAACTAGTAATATCAAAATAAACATCTAGAGATGTCATACTGTTACTGATGAGGCAATCCTTGACAGATGATATCAGTTGCACTCCTTACTCTGATTATACTCGATTACCTATGTGTGAAACCATCACACGTTAAGTATTCACTTAGTGAGGCATAATAATATAAATGAGGCATTTTAAAAACATGAGTAAACTATTATAAGATCAAAATATGATTTATCGTATAAAATACATAAACACATAAAAAACAACTTGATAAGCCAAGTTTCTGCCAAATAACATGCAAAACAATATCTAGTATGCCCAACATACCTATCAATCAGTATTTTCCAAAATATCCATTTATTGCCCAATGTATGCTGAATGAGAATACAAGGTACATGAGTTGAACATAAGTGTTAAATGAAAGCATAGGTTATGTAGTGACAACAACACTATACTAAAATAACGAAATGGTAATTCACAAACTCATTATGAATACCATGGTTGCACACATAATGTCGAAAGCACACAAAGTACTTATACGAAAATGCAACATATGCATTAAACAAAATCGATCGATAACCATCTTACACAAAGTATGTTGAAATGTACCTACGACTCTCAATGCACATACAATAGGCCTTTAAATCAAATTTGCATATTAAACATTTATTCTAAAATATCGTTAGATGTTAAAATAATATAAAAGTTAATCCATTTATTTTAGGGCAGTTCATACCCTAAAATTATTCGTAAAATCATTTTCATAAACTTTATGAAAATATTTCAAAATACGATAAATAATGCTTTTATAAAAATATTCGAGGTTGAGTCATCACAAGTCATCCTCATATCATATAAGTACATAATAAATGCACTCACTTAGTATGCCTCACTATTATGTCTTACTATTGAAATCCAATTATTCTTGAACTTTTTCCTTACCTTTCATGTTGATCGTATCACTAGTTCAATCACGATCTATAGAAGCATCCATAAAAAGCATATACAATTATAAAATACAATGTTTGTATCCTTACTAACATTTTTACAAAATAATAATACTCAAAAGTACTATTATTTTTGAATTCTTTTAAAATTCATCTTAACTATTCCTTTTTATTCATAATGGGCCATTGTCATAAAATTTTCAATCCAAACCCAATTAAGCCCAATAAAATTGCACCATTTAATTTCCAACACAATACCTCAACAATACCATAATTACCACTTAAGCCACTAACTTTCTCAATATTAATCATTTTGTACTTAAACTTTGCTATCTTTCCAAAATGGCTTAATTTCATATTCTAAATTCAATTTCAGCCCTCAAACAGTAATTCCAGTAATTTACATCAATTATTGATAAATTACATAATCAACCCATAACTTTTTAAAATTATCATATAGGTTCCTCAACTTTTGAAAAATTACAAAATGACCCAAATTTTTTTTAAGGCTTGTAGAACCTTCAAAATATCATTTCTAATCCATGGGAAGTTTTCCACAATTTTCCCCAACTTATTTCCTCATGGTTGAATGCTTTAGGGGTATATTTCTCATGATTTTCACTTGATTCAAGTACAAAATCAACCTCTATTCAACATTTCAAGACCTCTAGAATTAAACCCCTAACTTAATTTCATCAAAATAAATCTTTTCTCTAAAGCTAGGGTTTGGTCAAATTCATCATAGGCTTATATAGCCATGTACAAGAGATTTTTAATCAACAATCATGTTTGTATGTGATTCTACAACCTCAAAAACCTCAAAATCATTCATTAATTTCATAAACCCTAAAGTGAACAAAAACCCTAGAATTTGGGATCTTTAAACACATGCAAGATTAGCATGCAATATTGGTACTAAATGATAGTGTTTTTCGATTAGAATAATTTTTTATTTCACGGTACGATCCAAAAACCAAAGGAAATTGCTCGAAAATGAAAAATAAAATTTTCTTACCTTGGGTTGGGGACTCAAAGCAATGGTGCTGAAAAATACCATCTTCATAAAATTTTCCTTTAATTTCTTGTGAATTTAATCTTTATTTAAGCTTAAATGAATAAAATATTCATTTCATGAAAAATGTCCATTCTACCATTAAGGAAACTTGATAATTACCATCCAACAAAGCCACATCAACCTTATCATCTTTCAAAAGTCAAAGATGAACAAATTATTTTACCCTCCTCCAATTTTACCAAGTAACTTTCCAAAAATCGCAATCTTGCCACTTTAATCCAACAGTCCAAATTAAACATGGAAATAAATTTTCAAATCCAATGATCCATATTATTTTCCATCATTTTAACACGTGGAAATAATATTTCAATCCTAATTTATCATTCTTTAATTTTTTCTGAAATTTCTATTCGATCTAATTTACCTATTTTTACCGGACTTTAATATTTTCTAGTTTTCAACGTAAATTCGGACCAAGAATATGATTTCAATAAAACCCCACTCTCAAGAGTAAACTATCTATTTATGGAATAAAATTTATTTTGGAAAAATTACAAATTAGGTCCTTGAACTTTTCCCAATTTTATAATTTGGCCATTAAACTTTCAAAACTTACATTTTGGTAACTAACCAAAATTTGGGGTATTACATACAAACCATGTCAAGTAGTTTGTGAAAGTAATCCATGACGTCTCCTAAGTGTGGTTCATGAGTTGAGAATTATCGTGAGGAGTTTTATGGACTACATAACCTATTCAGTTGAAACATAAACACATCTATAAGATAAAACTCATTAAAAGAACTTTTAAATGAATGGGTATATATATAAAAAATATCTATGTCATCATGATATGCATCTTTGATATGTTCAATACTCGGAATAGTAGTATTCATTTGAGAGGTAAGAGTATATCTTCGAGATAATGCATCAGCTACAATGTTATCTTTCCCTTGTTTGTACTTAATGAAGTAAGGAAAAGATTCAATGAATTTAACCCATCAAGTATGTCGTTTGTTTAACTTACCTTATCCATTTAACCACTTTAAGTAGTCATGGTCTGTGTGTATGCAAACTATTTAGGAAGAAGGTAGTGTTGCCACACTTCGAGTGCTTGAACTGATACGAGAAGTTCCTTGTCATAGGTGGATTATTCAGTTGTGTCACTTTTAACTTCTCGCTAAAGTAAGAGATATATTGTTTTTCCTGCATGAGAACTGCACCTATGCATTTAAGAAGTTTGAATGTTTTTGTTGTTGTTGTGTTCCCCATTTGAATTCAACCAACTTTTTACTAGTTTCTGTCAAAGGTGCGACAATGGTACATAAATTCTTGAAAAAAAATAGTGGTAGAAGCTTGCTAAGCCATGGAAGAATCTTACCTCGGGTATAGAATATTGTGTGGGCCATTCTTGAATTTTCTTTACCTTTTCAACATCGACATGGATTCCTTGTGCGCTTATTATAAAACCTAAAAAGATAAGCTTATAAAATAAGTACTTGTCCATGATAGCATAAAAGTGTTCTAGGCGATGAACATTAACAACCGAGAGGAAGTGGGGGAGATGAAAATCAAGAGAAGGTGAGTAGATAAGAATATCATCAAACTAAACAACATACTTAACTTTGGTGTGGTTTAACTCTTTTTTTGTAACTGAGATGGCACAATGATTAAGGCTTTCCTGGATGTAGCCTTTTTGTAGAAAATCTAACTCTTTGGTTCCTCTGAGATTATTTGTTAGACAGGGTATGATAGAAAATTGAATTAGATCAATATAGTGTTGTTTCCCTCTTTCCGGTGGTAATCTGTCAGGTGGATCACCTAAAACTTCTCAAAATTCATGTAAGAGAGAAATAAACACTAGAAAAATCGTTGTTAATGTTATAAATCGAAACAATTCATTCCCTAAAGTGAACAAGGATGCAAGGCTTTTTGTGAACAAGATTATCTTGCAATTCTTTATTGCTCACACATAAATTTTGAGTCACTCTTTTTTTCTCTCAATTTGGTTCACTCACCTCTTGTGGGTTATTTTCTTGGCTTTTATGGGTTATGACCTCTTTCGTTTTTGCCTCTTTTTCAATGTCTTTTTCTGTTTGTTTTTTTCACAATCCTCACAAAATCCATCACCTGACCTTCAAGTACATCATTTGATTTCAATGGTGTAAGACTAATTGACAGAAGATCAATATCTTCTATTACAATGCTGTTAGCATCGTGTCGACGGTTGTTTTCGTCCGAGTGATGATAATTTTATATACATTTTTATATTTAATAATAATATATTATAAATATTATTATTTATATAGCCCGAAGGCCAATTTACAAGTTTGAAGGCCCAATTGATAACTTGGGAGCACAATTACAAGTTTAACCCAAGCCAAACCCATGCCCGATCCAGATTAAAACCCAAACCCATCCAAACCCAGATCCAACAGGCCCACGAGCAGACCCAAACTAGCAGTTAGGGTTTCCATCCACTCTTACAGCGCCACACAGCTCTCCACCGTCTGATCAAGATGAAGATCGATGCTCCAGATTGCTCTAAATGATTCTAGAAACCCTAGGGTATCATTGCAACCCTAGGGTCTATTCCGACCACCGCCTCTGATGCCTCAACCGAAGACTTCCACGATGGTCGCCGCCTCTCTAGAGCTATCTTGAAGGTTTCAGAAGGTAAACGATGACCGCACAACACATTAAGCTAGGGTGAGTCACCACCGTAGGTTCGGTGAGTCATCGGATCTCACCATCATTACACCGATCTTCAAAGGCTATATAAACCCCAACCCTACAAGCAAGAACACACAAAAACAGCAAGCAAGAGAGACAAAGACAAACAATAACAAGAACGAGGAAAAAGGAAGCACTACGAGCAACAGAGAGTAAGTGCCCTCACTACAGCCAAGCAAGCAACGAAAGGAAAAGAGTGAGAAGCTTACCCAATCGTCGAAGAACCACCGTGAAATCGAAGGTAAAGACTTTGGATTTTTTAGATCTAGGATGATCCGTGGGTTTTTAGGGAAAAAGAAAGTCGAATTCGAATAGAGGGAGGTTAGATCTACGTTTAGGGAATGTTTGGTGTATTCCGACCATCGTGGGTGGTGGTTGACGATGGAAAATACGGCAGAATAGGCTGGTCGGCCGGTGGTAGCCATCCCTCAGGCGAGGGAATTTAGAGAGAAGAGAGAGCTCATCTCTCCTTTAAGAGAGAAGCAAAACGAGAAAATGAGAGAGATATATCTCTTTGGGCTGATTTTAGGGCTTAAATACCCTCTCTCGAACGACGTCATTTTAGGGGAGGGTATCTTTGTAATTTTCACATGGTTAAACTACACGCGTGGTCCCCTTGATTTGTAAGCCTTTCAATTTGGTCACGAAAATAGGTTCCTTTGCATTTTAATTTGGGCTTTTAATTTTGTTTATTTATGTTTTAGTCCTTATTATATTAATACATATATTTTAGGTAAAATTATATGTTTAGTCCTTAAATATTAATAAATTCTATTTTAATCCAGTATTAATTTAGGTTAAATTATATAATTAGTACGTAATTATAGTATTATTTCGAATTGGGTAAATTAATTTTAATATTTTATATATTAATCATTAATTATTAGTGTAATTAATTAATATTAGTATTTTTACTCTAGGATTATTATTATAACATTAACATAATTTATCTAGTTTTAATATTAAATATTATAATAGTGTTAATAATATTAATATGAAATATTTAGTATTTATATTAAATTAAAATTAAATTAATTTTTTTTTAAAAATTATGAATTACTACAAAGATATTTAATTAATAAATACCGGTACCAATTTTACGCGTTGTGGGAATGCTAATTCTTTCCCATACGTAACCGACTCCCGAACTCATTTTTCTGGTAAAGCATACCCGAGTTGTATTATTTTAATATTATTCTTAGGAATTTTTATTAAAATAATATGACATTTTGGTGACCAATCTCACCATATAAAAAGATTGGTGGTGACTCTACAATTTGGTGTTTTATCTGATTCATGGAGGATAAACACTTACTTTTTCGAGACTAGTTACACCGTATGGGGTATACTATTTGCACTCTCCGTCGCCAGGGCAGAGAAACATCTCGACAGCTTGGCAATTCCGCTGGGAATTTTTTTTAAAAAAATGAGAGTCCAACCACCAATTTATTAATTATTCGTCTTTGCAGTAAATAATAAATTTGTTTTTTTTATTTTAATTAGTTTTTATTACTTTACTAACTTTTGTTTTTTATGTATACAGATTTAATTTTGGGTTATTAAAATAGAATAATAGGTTGTATATTACTTATTTTTATTTTATGCTTTTCCTCACCCAGACATGAGCTAAAACCCCGCTCTTATCTTGTTTAAGTGAATGAGAAACTACTCCCTCATATGGTTTTCACCTCCGTATGGGATAGGGGACCATTCTTTGAGCTCACACCTTATGTTCCTCGTGTGGTTTTCACCTCCGTATGGACATAAGGAAGTGTGTTCCTTCAAATTGAACTTAATCCGAAAGTCTGTAATGGACCAGGATTGAGGGTTTGGTAGTCCAAGGGGACACCAACAAAGGAAAATTCGTTGACCCTTTTTACTCTAGAGCCAAAACCCAACATATAATAAAACCTAGAACTGAGTTTAGGTGAAGCCTAACCAAACTAAGTTTTGTAAGGTTAACATGAGGGAAAAGCATGTTGAGTCTTTTTATTATTATTTTCTAAATAAATGCATGTGAACTAGAAATTATGCGGTTAGGTTATTTTTCCAAACAAAGCATGTAACTAGAAAGCATGAGGTTAGGATACAATTTGTTTCTTACTAACTAGTTTTTGTATATATTCTGAAAATGCACATATTAATTTTATGTTTGCATTTGCATAATCATGACATATTCAAGGGTGTTGATTCAAGAGTGATTATCAAAATCAAAGGCTTTCATTATGGACAAATGGTTTAATGCTCAAGTAAATTGTGAAGTAGCCAAAGAAGGATATCTGGAGGAAGCCTTTAAAATAATGAAGGGATATGCACATAAAAATCATGTTAGACTGGTACCAAAAGCTTTTTATGGTAAGAGCATCCATAAAGGCAGTCACAAGGGAAAGAATTTTTATGAAGCTCGAGCCCATTTTTGGAAAGACGAAAACATGAAATTAAGCACAGAGGTCGAAGCCATGCTTGATGATTTTTGAAAAATCAGTCAAACCTTCAATGATGTTGGATTAGGAAATACTCCTGAAGAATGGATAACGGAAATCATTAAACTGAAGAGTGATGTTGAGTATTGGAAAAAACGACATGAGGATCAAACAAAGAAATTCTCCTAAGACTTTCAAATTGCTGAAGAAATATACAATGCAGCCATCATAAAATTTGGAAAAATTTCAAGCTGAAAACCATATATTGAAGAAGGATATATCCAACATGGAAACTTCATACTTGATTCATCAATGTGAGATTAATGCTGAATTAAAATCCATTAGAGCTCAGAACCACACATTAATGAAAATGGTGGATGATTATGGAGATCTGGTACAAGAACTTCTTGAACATAAAGGTTCTTTGATAAAGGAAAATGGAGAATATTGTCTGCAACATCAGGAAATGGAAGGTAAAGTTCAAGAAAAAGAAGATGACTTGAAGAAAGCTGCTGTTCAAGCAAGCAAGGTAGCCCACAAACTGGTGAACTTAGCTGGTTTTACAAGGGAACTGAAGCAAGATGATGATCTGATTCTGGAGCATAAATGGAAATTAACTTGGCTTTTTAAGGAAATAGAGAAATTAGGAGGGAAAGTTATCCCTTATATATAATGATCTTTTGGATATATTGAAAAGCCCTTTTTGTGTTCAATGGAAACTATTTTTTTAAGATAATTACTCTTGAATTACATCTTTTCATACATGCATTTTACATTTACAATCATGTTCTTCATAGCATGATAACATGTATCAATCATGAAAACATGAGAGTAATCAGTAAAAGATTTGAAATCAGGAGTTCTAAAAATCAAGGGCAGGTCTTAAAAAAGATTGAAAGTAATGAATGTAATATTAGCTCGAGTCGAAAGGGTTGAGAGAATCCAAGAACAAATTGTGGAAGTCCAACAAGAAATGCTTGAAGAAACAAGAAGATTCCAAGTTGAGTCTAGGGAACAAATGTCTAAGATAAGGAGTATGATGGTTACTTTGCTATATGGGGAGAAAATGTCAGAAGACCCTATTAAGCATGAAAAGATGAAAGCCTCAGGAAAAAGTCTGGACTTAAATGATATGATGACAAATGACCAAGAACCTGTTGTTGAATATAGAAATCCAACCCATTTTCATGAATCAGGAAATATGACAGATAGCATGGACATTGAAGTTGGGACAAAAAACAGAAATATGGAACAAGTCCCATTGAAAATGGATAAAAAAGGCAAAAAGGAAAAAATATGACACATTTCTTTCCAATTCTAATTTCGTATTCAGAGTTGTTACCCTTTCTCTTTGAAAGCAGTCTTGTAACACCTATCCCTCCTAGTACTTATTTGCATCCAAATTGGAAAAATATCGAAAATCAATGCAATTATCATTATGGATATTTTGGTCATTCTACTGAAAGTTGCATAATGTTGAAATTAAAAGTCCAAGACCTTATAGAAAAAGGGTTGTTATGTTTCAAAAATGGGAAACCTAAGCTCTTTAGAAAATCAAATCTGGTTGAAAAAGAAAAATTATCAAGTCATCGTCTCTCTCAAGATGATGGTCGAAAGTCAGACATTCAAAGCAAACATTTTCAGGAAATCAAAAGCAAAGGAACGATCATATCAAAGGAATCTCTACCCTATTTTCCTTCAATCTCATGTAGCAAGTTATATGACAAATTACATGAAGCCCAACTTATTGCCCCATATCTGGCTAAACCTTTGGTATCGCCTTACCCAAGATGGTATAATAAAAGGGTCTTTTGTGAGTATCCTGCTGGAATTCGAGGATACTCCATCAAAAACTGTGGCAACTTCAAACGACGAGTTCAAGATCTTCTGACTCATGGAATTATAGAAGTAAATGTCAATAGTCAATCCATTTTGATCAAACATATGGAAGTCAACTGCCGAAATAAAGTTGATAATGTTAAAACAAATGAAGGACAAGGCAAAGACAAGGGAGATGAAGTATGTATAGAAGATTTAATTCTCGATACTTCTATTAAACTAAAAGAAGATATAAAAATGAGAAATGAAAAAGCAAAAGGAAAGGTGATTCGAGACTGGCCTACAGGTTTAAAAAGAAGCATGGTTGATACAACCTTGGAAACACCCATATCAGATATTTTGAAGTCAAAAGAAGTGGGGGTAATTTAGTGAATACTACTCCAAGTACAACTGCAAGAAACATCCAGAACCAGGATGTAACTATTGCCACTAAAGAGATTTGTTCTGAAATTCAAACTAAGCCCAATTGCTAGTCAGGAAAGATGATGATGGGGTTTGATCAAGAGATAGCTCAGAAAAAAGCAAAAGTTTGTGTATCTAAAAGCTCATTCAAAGAAGCTACCCAAGAAATATGGGGTAAGTATTGACAGAGATCCTGGTTTGATAATACATCCAATATCCAAAGAATAATGGGGCAGTGGAAGCTGTTATCTACCACTACTGTACCTTTCATTTTGTAGCATCTTGTTTGAACATGTTTTTGTTCCTTTCTTTGTTACTTTTTTTAAATAAAAATGTGTTGCTTTTAAGATTATGAGCATTGAATCAATATTTCAATCTTGAAGTTCTTTGAATATCATTAGATTAAAAAATCTTTACAATTAAGAGTTATACATCTTTGACAAAAAGTATCAAGATTGAATACTAGAAAAAAGGACCCTAACCTTACCTAAGAGGAAATACATCCCCAAATACCACCCTTTCCACAAAAAATGAGAGAGCCTTCTCCAATGCAAGGAATTAGACAAAATACTTGATATTTATATTTAGAAGCATACAACGTGGGGCATCTTTTGTAACATTGCAAAACTGACTAGAGTGATTTTCTATTAAAGAGATTCGACGATGAAACTTTGATAAATCTGGTCTAAATTATTTCTCGGGACTTGAAATTTGGTAATGAGATTTTCTGAATTTCACCAAACACATAGACTAAACAGTTTCTCATAAAAAGTAAAAGTCATAAATGTAATTAGCCCAATGATGGCTAATGTCAATAAAGCTGAATTCAGCTAGCCAAAATGGAAAAAGAAAAAATTGTTGAAACAATGCCAATTATAGTCCATTTCACATATGCACAAAGAAATCTCATTATTAGACCGGTATTTTCACATTGCTTTGGGTAGAATCAAAGATTTAAGAGAATTAAAATAGAAGTATTTTAGAAGGTATAGTAACTGTTATACTAGATTGTGTCATTTTGTACGCATCCGGTTAAAGATACCAAGTCGAGAGAGTAAGGCATGTGACAATGTTCACAAAAGAGCGAGAGAAGAGTGACATCTTCACTAAGATGTAACTATAGAAAATAGAGAAGCCAGCCTGAAACTAACTTCTCAATCTTGATACTTGTCAAAGAACTATAACTCTGAAATAGTAAAAGTTGTTGATTCTTTTGATATTCTTTAAATTCGCACTTATATTTTGATTCTATTATAAACTTGTAAGGGACAATATTTTGCAAAACTCTTTAATTCTTTGATAAGAAAGGAGGAAGAACATTTTCAAATAGGATGGTCTCAAATGAAAAAGGCTCCTAAAGCAAGTTGATGAGTAAGGCCAGAATAATGAAATATTTCATATTCTTAAAAGCAAATGGCCTGAGAAACTAAAGTCTGGGGAATTGAACTTATAATATTCCTTTGTGACAACCTGTCAAGATAAATATGATCGCCTCATTTGAAAGAAATGTACATGTCTCAGAGCCTAACAAAAGGGCAAGAATGCAACCAGTCAAGAAGAAAGTGATCACCTCATTCATAAGAGGCACATACCTCAAACATTTCTATCATAAAGATTAATCTCTTCTTAAGCTATGACAACATGAAAAGAACCCCTCAAGTTACTTAAACAACTTTGCTATTTAGTAACATTAGAATGAGAGCATTCAAGATCAAGAGATTTGGCAAGAATAGAGCAACGAGTACCCATGAGGGGAGATTATCAAAGTTGGATCACAAATGGACATTAAGAGTGAAATTTATAACTTAGAACGTTGGGAAATCTTGAAGGCTCATATCAGCATGAAATAATGTTGGGACATTTTAATGTTGGGGCATGTTAAAGGCCCATTTTCGTAAAAAAAATAATCCGTGTGGGGTATGATGAAAGCCCATTTCTGACAAAATTGATCTAACCGGGTATTCTGAATGATTACATCAGTAGAATTTGTATTAGCAAAATACTGGGGCATGTTGGACCCTTATCATTCTAAAGAAAAATTATTCCCTTGAAATAAAAAGGTTTAAAGAATGAAAATGGTGAAACCATGAAAGTAGAGTTGGCCGTACATCATTGTTCTATCCACCATTTGATTACATTATCCCCACAGGATTCACAAGAAAGGATGAATGTGTTGTCAAATGTTTCCTGACGTAATGCTAACAAGTTAAATCATTCCATTTGTATTTTTACTAAAGTATCATTGTGATGTCATGCAAAAAGCACCGAACATCATTCCATGGTGGAGAGATCCCTGCAGAAGCCACATGAAAGGATGAATGTGTTGTCAAATGTTTTACGAACCAGTAATTATGGTGTTAAACCAATGTTGCGATCATGGGGCATTCTATCTGTTGATACAAGATGAATTTTTTTCTTCAAATTTCAAGAATCAGAAATGATGAAGATTTCTTTCCACAAAAGATGTTGGAACTCTAACAACAAGAAACTAGTGGAGCCAACTACGATTGAACGATGAGTTATGGTTTGAAAAACCTTGTTCGAGATTTGATTAGATGTAGAGACATGAAATGAATTAGGATAAATCCTTTTTTTGATATGTTTCAAGAGTCAAATAAGAACAGACGTGGATGATATCTTGATTAATCTCTGTTGAGTTTAGCATATTCATATCTATATTTTGTAAAGATAATATATTCTCTTTTCAAAGACGAAATCTTTATCAGATTTCTACACAAGTTTAGATAAGGACAACTAGTGTTATCAAGAGAAGTGGCGCAACAAGGTCATAATTCTGAGTATGGCAAGAGTCCCATAAATGAAACAGTTCTTCTAAAGGAAAAAGAAGATACAAAGATACAAGTTGATCAGATGCTATTCATTAATTCAAGCTTGATAGCGTAAATTACTATACTATTTAAAGATAGCCTTGAAAAAGAAGATGATCAAACTTTAGATACAGATAAAGATTGATGCATTCATTCATAAGAACATTATTTGCATTCATCATGCATTATATTGATACATTTGATTGCATTTGCATAAAGGCATTTCTCACATGAAAGTGCAGGGAAAAAATACCTTACGAGTATAAGGTAGAATTCAGATCCCAAGTATAGGAAACATGTTTGGAGAGGCAAACATATGAAGAATAGATGAACACAATCCATACAGAAGAAGCATTAATTTTGGGGTATGCCCAATCAATAAGTTGTTCGAAGAATAAGAAAACAAATTTCAAAGTCTCTCATTCAATGAAATATTTGAAAATATTTCAATCAAGATGATTCTTTCAACTCAAACCGAACTTCACGAAAGAGTAGTGAAGCAAAAGCAAGAACAAAAACAAAATCTGAACTCCACGGAAGAGTAGTGGAAGCAAATCTAACTTTAAATCTGATATTCACGAAAGAGTAGTGAAATTAGATTTTTGTCAAGTCAATCATTTTCAAACTTCACGGAAGAGTAGTGAAGCAAAAGGAGAGCAATATCAAAATTCACCCTCCACAAAAGAGTAGTGGAATGGATTTTTTAGCAAAGTATGAGAACTTCACGGAAAAGTAGTGAAGTAATCCAAGTTTCAATCTGAACTCCACAAAAGAGTAGTGGAACGGATTTTTCAGCAAAGTATGAAAACATCATGGAAGAGTAGTGGAGTAATCTAAGTTTGAGTATGAACTTCATGGAAGAGTAGTGGAACAGATTCTATTCAAGTCATTTCAAATGAAACTTTCATGAAAGAGTAATGAAGTCATGCAAATTTAGCCTTCACGGAAGAGTAGTGAATCAAATCATTTGCAAGTCATTCTCAGCCTTCACAAAAGATTAGTGAAGCATGAGAAAAATTAGATCAAAATTAGATCTCCACGAAAGAGTAGTGGAACGAATTCCTCAGCAAAACAAGAAGTTCACTCGACGAAAACTTGTCTTATTATCTTTGCTTTATTCTTGTTTACACAAAAATAAGAAAAGAGGGGCAGCTGTCGACGATCGTTTTCATATGAGTGATGACAATTTTATATACGTTATTATATATAATAATAATATATTATAATTATTATTATTTATATAGCTCTAAGGCTCATTTATAAGTTTGGAGGCCCAATTGATAACTTGGGAGCCCGATTACAAGTTTAACCCAAGCCAAACCCAAGCCTGATCCAAATTCAAACCCAAACCCATCCAGACCCAGATCCAACAGGCCCACGAGAAGACCCAAACCAGCAGTTAAGGTTTCTATCCACTGTTACAGCATTGCACAGCTCTCCACCGTCCGATCAAGATGAAGATCGACACTCCAGATTGCTCCAGATGATTCCAGAAACTCTAGGGTATCATTGCAACCCTAGGTTCTATTATGGCCACCGCCTCTGATGCTCTAACCGAAGACTGTCACGATGGCCGCCGCCTTTCCAGAGCCATCTTTAAGGTTCCATAAGGTAAACGAGGACCGCACAACACATTAAGGTAGGGTGAGTCACCACCGTAGGTCCAGTGACTCATCGGATCTCACCATCATTACATCGATCTTTAGAGGCTTTATAAACCCCAGCCCTATAAGCAAGAACACACAATAGCAGCAAGCAAGAGAGGTAGATACAAACAACAACAATAACGAGAAAAAGAAAGCACTACGAGCAACAGAGAGCAAATACCCACACAACAGCCAAGCAAGTAACGAAAGGAAAAGAGAAAAGAGTGAGAAACTTACCCAATCGTCGAAGAACCAACGTGAAATTGAAGGTAAAACCTTCGATTTTTTTAGATCTAGGACGATCTGAGGGTTTTTAGGTAAAAAGGAAGTCAGATTTGAATAGAGGGGGTTAGATATACGTTTAGGGAAAGTTTGGTGTATTCCGACCACCGTGGGTGGTGAACGACGATGGTAGAATACGGCGAAATAGGCTGGTCGGCCGGTGGTAGCCATTCCTCAGGCGAGGGAATTTAGAGAGAAGAGAGAGCTTCTCTCTCATTTGAGAGGGAAATAAAACGAGGAAATGAGATAGAGATATCTCTTTGGGCCGATTTTAGGGCTTAAATACCCTCTCTCGAACGATATCGTTTTAGGGGAGGGTATCTTTGTAATTTTTGCATGGTTAAACTACACGCGTGGTCCCCTTGATTTGTAAGCCTTTCAATTTGGTCACGAAAATAGGTTCATTCACATTTTAATTTGGGATTTTAATTTTATTTATTTATGGTTTAGTCCTTATTATATTAATACATATATTTTAGGTAAAATTATATATTTAGTCCTTAAATATTAATAAATTATATTTTAATCCCGTATTAATTTAGGTTAAATTATATAATTAGTACATAATTATAGTATTATTTCGAATTGGGTAAATTAATTTTAATATTTCATATATTAATCATTAATTATTAGTATAATTAATTAATATTAGTATTTTTACTCTAGGATTATTATTATAACATTAACGTAATTTATCTAGTTTTAATATTAAATATTATAATAATATTAATAATATTAATATTAAATATTTAGTATTTATATTAAATTAAAATAAAAAACAAATTTATGAATTACTGCAAAGATATTTAATTAATAAATACTGGTACCAATTTTGGGCGTTGTGGGAATGCTAATTCTTTCCCATACGTAACAAACTTCGAACTGATTTTTCTGGTAAAGCAGACCCGAATTGTATTATTTTAATATTATTCTTAGTAATTGTTATTAAAATAATATGACATTTTGGTGACCAATCTCACCATATAAAAAGATAGTGGCGACTCTACAATTTGGTGTTTTATTTGATTCATGGAGGATAAACACTTACATTTTCGAGACCTTGTTACACTGTCTGGGGTGTACTATTTTCACTTTTCGTCACCAGGGCAAAGAAACGTCTCGACACATCGTATTCATTGATGTCATTGTTCGATTCAATATCCTTAGTAGAAGGTGGACTAGAAGAAGAAGTGGAAGTAGATGAATTACCTTGGGTATCTTCTATTACAATGCTTATAGTATCGTATTCATCGATGTCATTGTCTGATTCAGTATCCGTGGTAGAAGGTAGAGTAGAAGAAGAAGTAGAAGTAGATGAATTACCTTGGTAAATATATAAAGTACCTTGTTAACTAGATGAAGTACCTTGGTAAATAGGTGAAATACCTTGCTAAATGTCTCTGAAACGATATTTCCTTTGAAGTTATCATTTGATTGTCATTGCTTTCTTCAGTGTATCTTTAAGGCTTTCATAACCATGTAAGTTAAGAAGATTAAAGATGTTTGGATGTAATTCGGTGACAAATCTATTCATCGTATATCCTTCTGCTTAATGTATGTCTGGACGATTCATTAAGGATGTCATCTCCTTGTAGCAGTATTCCACGAAACTCTTTCCTAGTCGAAGTCGATGGAGTCTTTGCTTTACTTCTATTGTGTAGTGTGTCTGTAAGAAGCAGTTTCTCATGACATTCTTCAGTTCGACCCATGATGTAATATCTTGGATCCAATTATCATGTATTGCTTTTCTAGTATGTATCCACTGAGTGTGTGCATAGCCCACAAATTCCATAGTGACAAGGGGTACATGCTCTGTGATTGGACAATCATGGTAGGAAAACATGAGATAAATATTTCATTCCCAATCGATGTAACTGTCTAGATTGTAGTCTCCTTTGAATGGTGGAATTGTGAACTTTTGTTTAGTGAATAGTTTCAGCATTTGAAACAGGGGTTGTGTACGCTTGGGAACCATGAACTTGTTTAGTTTGTTGTCTTGTCTCGGGTTGTCAGCCTGTGGCAGTTGAACCTGTTGTTATCGTATGGACATGTTTAGGTTATCCATTCATTGTTGAATTCCCTGTAGTAAGTTGGACTATTGATTTGCAACATTCAACAGCGTTGCTAAAATATTGTTCAAAGCTTCTTCTCCCATCCTGAAATCACAACACTCAAAAGAAATATTTTAAAGTGAAAGAAAAAAGAAAACAAGAAACCTCACAATTCACTCCAAGGAAGTAACACAATGAGAGGCAAGAAAGCATATTTTGTATTCTTTAAAACTTTCATCTCCAAAAAGCTTTACAATGTTCGTATCGAAGTTCAATCACTAGCAAAGGAAGAAAACATTACTTAAAGGTTCTTAGAGGCCAAAGAAAGTTAAAACTCCAAGAGAACGATAATGCAATGAAGAACAAGTATGCAAACTATTGAATCCTACTAACACAAGGAAGATAATGTGTTAGATGATGTAGAGGAACAATAAAAGGTAAAACAAAAGAACATAAAACAATAAGAGTCAGAGAAAAGTTGGAAAAATTAAACCCGAAAAAAACCCTAATTAGTTGGATCAACTTTAGTAATGTCGTTAAGGAGGTTTGTAATCTCAAAAAATTCTGAAACTTTTTTTGGATGTATTAAAATGAATTTAGTTGCAATTTGGAAATTTGCATCACCAAAATGTTTCAACAAAATTCTGAAAAAATTCGTCAATGACAAGTCCCCAAATCTACCGATCAATAGGATCAATTTATGCAATGCTTATGAAGGGGTTTTTCGATTTTAAAAATTCTGAAATTTTTTGTGAGCGTCCTCCAATGAATATAATTTCAAAATAGAAAATTTTAGTACCAAATTCCTTCTAGAATATTATACAAAAATTCGTCAAGGACGAGTGCTCAAATATGTCGAACAATCTTGAATGATAGATCAGAGGGGTCTAATGATGTCCGATTGACTTGGATTTTGGACTGGATTTTTGTTTTAAGATGAGGCATGCATTTGTAAAAAATCAGTCCCAAGTTCCTTCATTTTTTTCTATATATATATTTAATTTTTTTTTGGATTTTTTGTGCCTTTTTCTCTTTTTTTATTTTATTTTTGATGTAAAACAATAAACTAACGAGAATGAAATGAAACTAAATTGAAATAACTTGAAAAGAACCTAAAAACGATGAACTTGTCTCAACTAGCTTCTTTGGGGTATTTTGATGATACATGCATCACAAGGCTCACATCAAAGAAAGATGGACTAACGGTTCTAACTGATCCACACGACCAAGCATTAGAAAAGAAGAACAACAGAGTAATAGAATTACGACTACATTTTGAATGAGATCTTAATGTTATTTGGTTAACATGTCTTCTAGAGTTACGTCCAACTGTCTCTTAGCGTTTCAAATGTTCTTGAACCACTTTAATTCGATATCGCGAACTCAAGATATGTTCTTTTTAGTGAAGATAATGCATGAAGAAAATCCTATATGGGTGTAATACATGATTTTATAAATATTACAAATTCTCAATATTTTTATTGATTATTTGTAATATAATTTAATATAGGATGATACATTATCTTTTAGGATTAGATTTATCATTTTATTAAGAATTAAGATAAATTAAAACAATTATATTTAGTTTATTTCTATTAGGATACCTTTATTTATTACATAGTCAGGTTACAACAAGGATTCCTCCTCACCTATATAAAGGAGGCTCCTCCCACCATTGTAAACATCACCATATTTTCTTTGAATAATAATAAAATGTTAGAACATTTTTGCAAGAGCTGATTGCCTTGTGCATTTGAATAATCTTTTCCTTTAAGTTCTTCCAAGTTTTTGAGAGAGAGATATTCACACTATGGTTTGTCTTCTTATTTCGATTAGGAGGGCTGGTTAGAGCCGTACTGCCGAGTTTTCCTTTTAATTGTGACTAAGAGGGTTCAGTAAGACATATCCATCTATTTTCTATCTCCATAAACCATCATCTGCTTTCTCCATATTCTCTCAAACTGTCATCTCAAAAACCCCAGGGTTTGCTTTATCCTCATACCTACCGAGGGTAAGATTTCAATTCACTTTTTATGAAGAACCAACAGTTAGAATTCTAATCCATCTTCTTCGTTGTAATAAATTTTCCATTATCTTTCTAACAAGCATATACTCATCCAAATCCAATCACAAATCATCCTTGTTGCCACTTATAAGGGAGATACACTTTAATTCTTCATTGCAATTCTATATCATTTAATTATCCTTGTTTTTACTTGTGTTATTCTTTTATTATCTTAACCTTTTATTTTCGTATTAATTCCAGTAGCCCTAAATCTATCAAAAACCTAATTTTTTGCCACCCATATCTCCCTCACATCCTCTCATTCTTGGATCGAGTCTAGAGCTTTCTAAGTTTGATTCTTCAACGAAGAGCAATGATCATCCTTTGTTGCTGCTTATTTATCAATTGGTATCTGATATGGGATGATTCTTGGAGATAATGAGGCATTTTTTATTGTTCTTGAAAGCATACAACACAAAGGTACCCCAACAGAGCTAGTTGAGACAAGTTTATCGTTTCAGGTTCTTTTTCAAATTGTTTCAGTTTTGTTTCAATTCCTTCTTGTTAGTTTTTCAGTTTTTAATCAAAAATAAAAGAAAAAAAGAAAAAATAAAATAAAATAAGAAGGCACAAAAAATTGAAAAAGCTAAAAAAATTAAAAAAAATTCAGATAACGCAAACGAAGGAATTTGAGACTAATTCTTTTTACACGTACTTAAATCATCCTAAGAGAAATATCCAATTCAAATTTAGACCAATAGGACTTTATTTGATCCCTCTGATCCATCATTCAAATCTATGCAATAGACTTGAGTACTGGTTCTTGTTGAATTTTTCTACAATTTTCTAGAAAGAATTTAGTGTGTTTCCATATTCAATCTACATTCATTGGAAATACATCAATTTTTTTTAGAATTTTTAGAAATCAAATACCCCATAAAAACCGGTAATTAAATGGATCATGAGTTTGATTGGCAAATTTGAGTAGAGTTCATTGACAAATTTTCCGAGAGTTTTCCAGAAGGAATTTGGTTCTGAAAATTTCCATATTTGAACTAAATTCACTAAGGGATATACAAAAACAATCAGCAATTTTGGAGATCGGTAAACCCCCAAAACTATTGCTCAAGTTGATCTAGAGAATTAGGTTTTTTCGGGTTTAGTTTCCAACTTTTTCTTTAACTCTTATTGATTTAGGTTTTTTTGTTTGACCTTTTTTTGTTCCTATACATCATCTAACATATTATCTTCCTTTTGTTAGTAGGATTAAAGAGTTTGCATATTCTTCTTTCTTCCATTCTCGTTCTTTTGGAGTCTTAACTTTCTCTAGCCTCTTAGAACCGTAAGTAACGTTTTCTTCCTTTGCTAGTGATTGAACTCCGACACGAACATTGGAAATATTTTTGGAGAATAAAATTTTAAAGAGTACAAAATCGAATTTCTTACCTCTCATTGTGTTACTTCCTTAGAGTGACTTGTGAGGTTTCTTTTTTTCTTTTTTTCTTTTCACTTTAATTTTTTCTTTTCACTTTAATTTTTTTTCTTTTGAATGTTGTGATTTCAGGATGGGAGAAAAAGCTTCTTTGAACAACACCTTAGCAATACTGTTGAATATTGCAAATCAATAGTCCACCTTACTGTAGGGAATTCAACAATGATTTGATGAATTTCCGACTAATCTCTCCACAAGAAGATAACAAAACGCCAATGATCAATTGAGATTTCACAAGCCGGATCTTTTTGCTAAACCAAAGTTCACAATTCAAAGGAGATTACGATCCAAACGGCTACATAGATTGGGAGAGCAAAGTTGACAGCATGTTCTCTCACTACAATTGTCCCAGAGAAAAACAAGTACCATTGATCACCTCATAATTCCAAGGCTATGCTCTCACTTGGTGGAAGCAAACACAAAATGCGATACAAGGTTTTCGAATTCCAAAATCATGTCTTGGATATATCTTAAACGAGTATTGATGATGAGTGTTTAAAATCGTTAATCTTTACTTGTTAATTCTTTGATTTTATGGAATTATTGCTGCTGAATTGGTTATGTTATACTTGTTTTTGTACAGGTCCTTACTTTTCAGAATTAGTGATAAAACGGGCAAATTCTGCATTTTTTTATTATTTGGTCAGGGCTAGAGACATGGGCACGACTCTGGGCATGACACTGTTTGACGTGGCAGTTTCTAGAAGGTCCAGTCAGCGGCGGTTTCTAGAAGACTTCATCCGCACGCCTTCTGGAAGGTTGACGAGTAGAGTTGCATTAGGAGACTAGTTTAAGTTTGAATTTAAATTTAAAAACAATTATCTTTTGTATTATTTTATTATTTTCTTTGCTTATCCTTTAGACTTTAAGAGGATATAAATACCCACTTGGGGTAAGCCTAAAATCATCACTCAAATTACATTTTTCCTTTCTCTCTAGTTTTATTTAAGTTTTCTCTTTTTACTTTTCAAGTTTTTCCCTTTTTTCTTTTATTTTCAAGCTTTGTTTTCAAAATGCTATGTATGACTTTTGTCATGCTTAGCTAAACTTTTCAAAAGCCGAGAGATGTCTCGATGATTCAATTCCAATGGGAGAATTGAAACGGTCCCTTAATATCTTCGGAATATCTCTCTCAATCTCTGCGCTTATTTTTCAAAATCAAAACAGTTTTCAAAATCAAGGATTGACTTTGGTCAAGAGGTTGTTGCGATTAAATGTGTGGGAGGAAGATTCGGCTTATAGAAAGTAATTCGACTTCCTGGGAACACATTTGGCGAGATAGTTTTGCCAAGTAGGAATTGAGATCAGAATTGACGGTTATAGAAGCAACAATCCGAGTCGGACGCTACGAACTTAAACGGTAATTGATCTACGACTATTGATGTCGTTAGAATCAATTATCGAAGCTGGAATCAAAGATTGCCTTGGGTGTTCGGTATAGAAGATAGAGTCACAGGGATATCCCTTGTAGACAAAGTAACCGACGTGAATCCCGAAGAGAAAATCTTATTCGACGATCATAAGGAAATTGAGTCAAAGCGAAGCTTGAGGCTACTTTTACCGAATTTATTCACAATCTTCATCTTCTTATTTTTACTTGAATTACTTTTATTTATTTAATCTCTTTTAATATTTTAATATCTTTTTATGAAAATTCCCCCCATTTTTACTGTTTCACGCCTGACATAAATAAATCAGACAGAAATTTATAATTTTCTAAGTCCCTTTGGAATCAACCCTTACTTCTCTTTAATACGTATTTCCTTTATTTATTGATTGAGAATAAGTAATTTATTTTGACACCGAAACGACAGTTGTCAAATTGGCGCCGTTGCCGGGGACTTCGCCAAAGTTACTAATTTTTGTTTGCTTTTGATTTATGACCAGGACTAATCCGGTCACATTAGTGGAGTACGACCCAGAGATCGAAGCTAAAGCTAGGAGACTCCACGCACAGAAACTTCGGGAAAGAATGAGACAACAATCAAATCTAGAAGAAGAATCAAATTCAGGTAATACAAATCCGATGGCTGAACTTACTATTCGGGAGTTAGCCGCGGCACCTACTGAACAAGTGCCTTTGAGCATTGATTTTCCCCAAGGCGACATACCAGTTGAAAATCGGCCCTATTCATCTCCTCCCTACATTCCGCGGATTGCCAAACGAGGATCCACACAAACATCTCAAGGAATTCCACATGGTCTGCTCCAGCATGACTCCACAGGGAGTAACCGATGACCAAATAAAACTTAGAGTTTTTCCTTTTTCTTTAGCCGATTTAGCTAAAGAGTGGTTATTTTATCTTCCTCCTAATTCTATCACTACATGGGCTAATATGACTCATCTATTTCTTGACAGGTTTTTCACTGCGACAAAAGTAAGTGAACTATGAAGAAGAATACTTGGAATCAAGCAGCTTGATAGAGAGTCACTTTACAACTACTGGGAGCGGTTTAAGAAGTTATGTTCTAGTTGCCCACAACATGGGTTAACTGAACAAACACTCCTTCAACACTTTTATGAAGGATTATCTCCCCTGGAAATGAGGATGATCGACGCTGCCAGCGGTGGAGCCTTAGTGAATATGACTCCCACCGAGGCAAGACACTTAATATCGACGATGGCTGTAAACTCCCAACAGTTTTGTGCAAATAATGAACCTTCTCGAAGGGTTTATGAGATAAGTTCATCTTCCTTAGAAAATAAAATAGACAAGTTAACTGAAGTCGTAAACTCTCTTGTTGCAGGAAAGATAGGAAAAAACCAATCATGTGGAATATGTGCATTACCTGATCATCCGACAGACGGTTGTCCACTGATTCAAGATGACGCAGCATCTCAAGTCAATGCAATCGGGGATTTTTCGGGACCTCCCCAAAGAGCTTATAATCCCTGCGACAATACATACAACCTAGGATGGATGGATCATCCGAATTTCAACTATGTTCAGAACTCAAGACCAAATCAAGGCTGTCAAGCGAGACCACCTCCACCACAACAACAACCGCAAAAGAAATCACTAGAGTCGATTGTCGAGAGATTAGCACTATCCCAGGAAAAATTCTAGAATCATACTGAAGCCCACTTACTACAAGAGATAGACAAGCAGATGAGCCAACTGGCTCAAACCATAGGTCGCTTGGAATCACGATGTAAACTTTCATCTCAAACTGAAGTAAACCAGATGGGGAACGTCAGCGCCATCACTCTTTAGAGCGGTACAGTAGTGGCACAACCTGTTCCATCAAACGAAGTAACCCAAAAGGAGAAAAAGACTGATGATTCAGAGTCCCAGAAAGAGAATAACGAAGAACAAATAGAAAACCCGACGCCATCCCCCTACGACATGCCACCGTCTTTTCCATCAAGGTTAGTTAAAAAGGATAAAAAAGCTGAGGAAAAGGAAATATTAGACGTACTTCGGAAAGTGGAAGTTAACATACCTCTCTTTGAGGTTATTCGGAAGGTTCCAAGGTATGCCCGGTTTTTAAAGGATCTCTGCACGACCAAAAGAAAGCTTATCGGAGTCGAGAAAGTGAACTTAGGAGTGAACGTCTCAGCCGTTTCCCAACGAAAGTTACCACATAAATTAAAGGACCAAGGTATGTTCGCAATCCCATGTAAAATTGGTAAGGTTGAGATAAAATGAGAAATGTGTGATCTTGGTGCATCAATTAATGTAATACCTCTATCTGTTTATAAAATGGTTACTAATGATCCTTTGAAGGATACAAAGATTTCGATACAACTTGCTGACAGGTCGGTGATTTATCCAGAAGGACTTTTAGAGAATGTATTGGTGGAGGTAAGCGACTTGATATTTCCCGCCGATTTTTATATAATCGACATGGAGAATGATCTTACGAGCACATCATCTGATATCCTTTTGGGGCGCCCTTTCCTAAGCACTGTAAATACAAAAATTAACGTGAGAAGTGGAATTTTAACTATGAAATTTGACAGTGAGGTTGTTAAATTTGACATATATAAGGCAATGCGATATCCTGATAAAGTGGAAAGTTTAAATTCTGTCAATTTAATTGATCCTTTGGCTGATGAATTTTTAAGGACTAATTTTTCCTTTGATATATGCAGGGAGCTGGAGGATCATGATGAAAACATGAGTTCCGATCATACCGAGTTGAATTTAATTTCTTCTAAGCCTAAAGTCTTGCCTTCTGTTTTGCAGGCACCCAAATTTGAACTAAAACCATTGCCTGATCATTTGAAATACGCCTTCCTCGGAGAAAATAACACTCTACCAGTAATCATTTCATAAAAGTTATCCGATGAGGAGGAAAAGGACTTAATCACTGTTTTGCACCAATACAAGGAGGCCATAGGATGAACCATCGCTGATATAAAAGGGTGTAGTCTATCCACTTGCATGCATAAAATTAAAACCGAAGAAGGCACAAAAGCAACACGTGAAGGTCAACGCCGACTAAATCCACCAATGATGGAAGTGGTAAAAAAGGAGATACAAAAACTCCTAGATGCAGATATTATTTATCCAATTTCAGATAGCAAATGGGTAAGTCCGATACATGTAGTTCCTAAAAAAACAGGAGTTACTGTGGTCGAAAATTCTGACGGAGATCTTGTACCAACACGAGTTCAGAATGGATGGAGAGTCTGTATCAATTACAGGAAGTTGAATTCTTTAACTCGAAAAGATCATTTTCTCTTCCATTCATAGATCAGATGATAGAACGATTAGCCGATAAATCTCACTATTGTTGTCTTGATCGATTTTCAGGTTTCTTCCAGATTCCAGTAGCACTAGAAGATCAAGAAAAGACGACGTTTACATGTCCCTTCGGCACCTTCGCTTACCGACGCATGCCTTTCGGACTCTGCAATGCACCTGTCATATTCCAAAGGTGTATGATTAGTATTGTTTCTAATTTTATTGAGAAAGGTATTGAAGTCTTCATGCAGACTTCACTATTTACGGTAATTCATTTGATGAGTGTCTATTAAACTTGAAAATGTGTTGCGTCGATGTCTAGAATTTAACCTTGTTTTGAATTATGAAAAGTGTCACTTTATGGTTGATAAAGGTTTAATTCTATGACATATTATTTAATCTAAAGGAATTGCGGTAGACAAGGTAAAAACCGATATAATATGTTCACTTCCTTACCCCACTACGGTGAGGGAATTTCGTTCTTTCCTTGGTCATGCATATTTTTACCGTAGATTCATTAAGGACTTCTCTAAGGTGGCGCAACCATTGTGCGAGCTCTTACAGAAGGATAAAATCTTCAATTTCGACCAACAATGCCAAGAATCATTCGACATATTAAAGGAAATGTTGGTTTCGGCACCCATAGTCCAACCACCAAATTGGGACTTTCCCTTCAAAGTTATGTGTGATGCTTCGGATGGAAGTGTTGGAGCTGTGCTCGGGCAAAAGATCGGGAAAGAGCCTCACATTATTCCTTATGCGTCTGGTACCTTAGATTCCGCACAACGGAATTATTCGACTACCGAAAAAGAATTATTCGCTATTATTTTTGCATTAGATAAATTTAGATCATATCTTCTTGGCACTAAATTTGTTATTTTCTCTGATCTTGCAGCCTTGAAGTACTTGCTCAGTAAAAAAGAGGCGAAACCACGACTAATCCGTTGGATCTTACTCCTCCAAGAATTCGATTTGGAAATCAAGGATAAGAAAGGATGTGAGAACTTAGTGGCTGGTCACTTAAGCCGGCTTCCAATCACTACAGTTGATCTTCCCATTCGTGAAGAATTCCCGGAGGAAATCTTGATGAAGGCCCAGAAGTTAATACATTGGTTTGCAGATATAGTTAATTACTTAGCTACAAGTAAATTGCCATCTGATTTAACGAGAGTCGAAGTAAACCGCATCAAGAGAGAATCTCGCTTCTTCTTTTGGGATGACCCGTATCTCTGGAAGAATTGTTCAGACCAGGTAATTCGACAGTGTGTTCCCGAAAGTGAGGTAAGCTCAATTTTGAATTTTTGTCATTCATATTCGTGTGGTGGACACTTTGGACAGAAGTTAACCGCTCATAAAATTTTGGAATGCGGATTCTTTTGGCCTCATATTTTCTGTGATGGTTACTTGTTTTGCAAATCTTGTGATAATTGTCAACGTGTAGGTAATTTGAGTCGAAGAAATGAAATGCCCCTTATACATATATGCGAAATATTTGATGTTTGGGGACTTGATTATATGGGTCCATTTGTTTCTTTTTTGGCAACTGTTATATAATCCTTGCGGTTAATTATGTTTCGAAGTGGGTAGAAGCTAAAGCCACTCGAAACAACGATGCTAAAACTACTGTTCAATTTCTAAAGAATTGTATTTTTTCCAGGTTTGGCACACCGAGAGCGATAATAAGCGACCGCGGCACACACACTTCATCAACCGGGTGATTGATGTGCTTATGAAAAAGCATGGAGTGAATCATAGAATTGCCACAGCTTATCATCCGCAAACGAACGGACAAGTGGAAGTTTCAAACCGAGAAATAAAGATGATTCTTGAGAAAATAGTTAAGCCAAATCGCAAGGATTGGAGCTTGAAATTAATTGACGCTTTGTGGGCTTATCGGACCGCATATAAAGGACCTATGGGCATGTCACCATATCGCCTTGTGTTCGGTAAGCCGTGCCATTTACCTGTCGAGCTAGAACACAAGGCATATTGGGCCGTAAAATAGTGCAATATGGAATTAGAAGCGGTTGGCGAAACACGAAAGCTACATATACAAGAGCTTGAGGAAATCCGGAGAGATGCTTACGACAACGCCAAGATATATAAGGACAAAACTAAAGAATTTCATGATCGAAAGATTGTTTCTAAATCTTTTTCTATCGGACAAAAAGTTATTCTTTTTAACTCAAAATTGAAACTTTTTGCAGGTAAACTTCGATTAAAATGGAACGGACCTTATACGGTAACTGGAATATTTCCTCATAGTGCAGTTAAAATTAAAGACAATTCGGGCACTCGGTTTAAAGTAAATGGACACAGGATTAAACCGTATTATGCGAATAGCGAAGTTTGCTTGGTTGAAGATCTCAACTTAGAAGAACCTGTAGTCTGAACCAGGTCGTCGAGCTAAAGACGTTAAAGAAAAGCACTTCATGGGAGGCAACCCATTGTTTTTAATTCCATTACATTTTTTTTCTTTTCGATCGAGCATGTTTTATTATATTTTATTTTTATTTGCAGGAATCGAATTTTTTTATTCAAACTTGAACGATGAAGATTTACGAAATTATGATTCGAACAGTGCTAATTTTGGAGACTACTGAGCAGTGAACAGTCGAACAAAGCAGAAAAAAATAATGCCCTAGCCATGCGCACCGTTTAATTAAACGGCTCACGTTAGCAAAACCGACATGAAATCCGGGGAGTACTCTATTCCTTCTCTTGCACTTTAGTTTTCGTTTTGAGGCAAAAAGCTTTAAGTGAGGGGGAGTAGAGTGTAGGATTGAATTTCACCTTGCTTATCTTTATGTTTAGATGCTAGTATGTGTTGATTGGATTTGTCAAAAATTTCATTGAATTTTTTTGTCTTGTTGAATATTTTTTGGAATGCTATGCTTGTTTAGGAACACATAATTGTTTAGGTTAGGATGTTCTTGATAGTGAATAGTATGAATTGTGATAAGTTGGTGTTTTTGTGATATTCCATGCTTTTATTGGTTGAAATGTGATTAGCTCAATGCATGAAATAATTTGGTGAGATTTGAGCTTTTACGAGCATATCATTTTCGCTCTCATTTTGTTGGATTGAGTGTATCGAATTTGACATTTGTATTCTAGAACCTACATGTTAAATACTGTCGAGATTACACATGAACATGATGCTTAAAGATGATTTGGGCACCTTAGGATTAACCATCCCGTTTCCCCACTAAATTGCCTACCCATATATTTTCCCCTTAGTTAACCACTTTTGAGCCTATTCCCATTTCTTTGTTTTCACCATATTCATAAACCCGAGCCTTTTTATTTTATCCCTCTTTTCTACCTTTTTCAGGGCAAGTGAATAATTTTACCGTTGTACTCTCCATCGAAAAAAATGTTGAATGAAAGAAAGAAGAAAAAAAAAGTAGTTCAAAAAAAGAAAAAAGAAAAAAAAAAGCTGTTCGAAAGAAAAAGAGAGAAAAAAAAAAGACATGAAAGAAAAAAATGGAAAACAAAACAACAAAAGTGTGAAAAAAATGCATTTCGACAAGAAATTTGTTGTTTGATATGTCGTCTTTTTATCTTGTTGTGCTTAATGTTTTGATGGAGTTGAGATTATTATTTATTAGTTCCTTGCCTTGAAATTTTAGCCATATTTTTAGCCTTTTCCCCACCTTTACCTAAGCCCCATTACAACCAAATAAAAGACCCTTTGATTTATGCATTTTGTTCTTATTAGTAGTGGAGATTTGATTTACTTGTAGGCTTATGGTAATACCATGTCAATTCTGACATTGAGAGTTTCTTTACCCCAAACATATCGAGTGATTTGAGTGAATCCCGATAAGGTGTTGAGTTATGAGCATTGAGATTAATGAATAAATGATATTACAATTGCACTTTACTTGCTCCAATTGATGATGTTCAATTGATTGATTTCTTGACTTGAATAGTTATTGTGGTCTCTACCTTGCTTCCCTGAATTTGAAACTTAACAAAAGAACGTTTAATGAATTTTTTGACTGATTTGGTTATATCATACTTGAGGACAAGCATGAGATAAGTGAGGGGGAATTTGATGAGTGTTTAAAATCGTTAATCTTTCCTTGTTAATTTTTCGATTTTGTGGAATTATTGTTGCTGAATTGGTCATGTTATACTTATTTTTGTACATGTCCTTACATTCCAGAATTAGTGATAAAACGGGTGAATTCTGCATTTTTTTTATTATTTGGTCATGGCTGGAGACATGGGCACGACTCTGGGCATGACGCGATCTGATGTGGCAGTTTCTAAAAGGTCCAGTCAGCGACGGTTTCTAGAAGACTTCATCCGCACGCCTTCTAGAAGATTGACGAGTAGAGTTTCATTAGGAGACTAGTTTAAGTTTGAATTTAAATTTAAAAACAATTATCTTTTGTATTATTTTATTATTTTCTTTGCTTATCCTTTAGGCTTTAAGAGTCTATAAATACCCACTTGGGGTAAGCCTAAAATCATCACTCAAATTACATTCTTCTTTTCTCTCTAGTTTTATTTAAGTTTTCTCTTTTTACTTTTCAAGTTTTTCCCTTTTTTTCTTTTATTTTCAAGCTTTGTTTTCAAAATGCTATGTATGACTTTTGTCATACTTAGCTAAACTTTTCAAAAGCCGAGAGCTGTCGCGATGATTCAATTCCAACGGAAGAATTGAAACGGTTCCTTAATATCTTCAGAATATCTCTCTCAATCTCTGCGCTTATTTTTCAAAATCAAAACATTTTTCAAAATCAAAGATTGACTTTGGTCAAGAGGTTGTTGCGATTAAATGTGTGGGAGGAAGATTCGGCTTATAGAAAGCAATTCGACTTCTTGGGAACACACTTGGCGAGATAGTTTCGCCAAGAGGGAATTGAGATCGGAATTGACGGTTATAGAAGCAACAATCCGAGTCGAACGCTACGAACTTAAACGGTAACTGATCTACGACAATTGATTTCATTAGAATCAATTATCGAAGCCGGAATCAAAGATTGCCTTGGGTGTTCGGTATACAAGATAGAGTCACGGGGATATCCCTTGTAGATAAAGTAATCGACGTGAATCCCGAAGAGAAAATCTTATTCGATAATCATAAGGAAATTGAATCAAAGCGAAGCTTGAGGCTACTTTTACCGAATTTATTCACAATATTCATCTTCTTATTTTTACTTTAATTACTTTTATTTATTTAATCGCTTTTATTATTTTAATATATTTTTACCAAAATTCCCCCTATTTTTACTGTTTCACGCCTGGCATAAATAAATCAGACAGAAATTTATAATTTTCTAAGTCCCTGTGGAATTGACCATTACTTCTCTTTACTGCATATTTCCTTTATTTATTTATTGAGAATAAGGAATTTATTTTGACAACGAAACGACAGTTGTCAATTGAGAAAACATTTTATCCCGACAGACTACATTCGTGAAGTTAAGTAACGACTTCACCAACTTCAAAAGATAGAAGATCAGTAGAATACTACTACAAGGAGATGATATCCTGAATGAGTTGTGCATACATGCATGAAGCAGAAGAATATACGGTGAATAGATTTGTCACCGGCCTGCATCCAAACATCAATAATCTACAAGGAGACTACTACAAGGAGATGATATCCTAAATGAGTTGTGCATACATGCATGAAGCAGAAGAATAGCCTTGAAGATACACTAAAGAAAACAATGACAATCGAATCACAACTTCAGAGGAAGTATCGTTTCAGAGACACTTACCAAGGCACTTCACCTATTTACCAAGGTACTTCACCTACTTACCAAGGTACTTCATCTACTTACCAAGGTAATTCATCTACTTCCACTTCTTCTTCTACTCCACCTTTTACCACGTATACTGAATCAGATAATGACATCGATAAATATGATGCTAGTTGCATTGTAATAGAAGATACCGAAGGTAATTAATCTACTTCCACTTTTTCTTTTACTCCACCTTCTACCAAAGATACTAAATTGGATGATGACATCGATGAATATAATGCTAGTAGCATTGTAATAGAAGATATCAATATTCCGTCACTTAGCCTTACACCATTGGAATCAGATAATATACTTGAAAGTCATGTGATGAAATTTTGTGAGGAGGGTAGGAAAAGACAAATAGAGAAAGACACTAAAAAAGAGGAAAAAACAAAAGAGGCCACAACCTATAAAAGCCAAGAAAATGACCAATAGGAGGTGAGTGAACCTAATTGTAAGAAGAAAAGAGTGACTAAAAAAATCCATGTGTGAGCACAAAAGAATTACAAGAGAACATTCTTCACAAAAAACCTTGCATCCTTGTTCTCTTTAGGGAATCAATTGTTTCGATTTTTAACTTAACAAGGATTTTGCTAGTGTGTTTATTTCTCTCTCACAGGATTTTTGAGAAGTGTCAGGAGATTTATATGACGGAGTACCACTGGAAAGAGGGAAACAACACTATATTGATCTAATTCAAGGTTCTATCATACCACATCAAACAATTAATCTCGGAGGAACCAAAGATCTAGATTTACTACAAAAAGCCTACATCTAGGAAAGCCTTAATCATTGTTACATCTCACTGAAAAAAAAAGAGTTAAACCACACCAAAGGTAAATATGTTGTTTATTTTGATGATATTCTTATCTATTCACCTTCTCTTGATTTTCATCTCTCTCACTTATGTTATGTTCTTGGTGATCTCCGACGAGAATACTTTTATGTTAACATGGACAAGTACTTGTTTTGCAAGCTTATCTTTGTAGGCTTTATAATAAGTGCATAGAGAATCCATATCGATGTTGAAAAGGTAAAGGAAATTTAATAATTGCCCAATTAATATTCCATACCCGAGGTAAGATCTTTTCATGGTTTAACAAGTTTCTACCATCGCTTTGTTAATGATTTCTCTACTTTTGCCATACCTTTGACGGAAATCACCAAAAGGTCGGTTGAATTCAAATGGAGACCGCAACAACAAGAAGTATTCAAACTTTTTACAGATATAGACATAGGTGCAGTTCTAATACAGGAAAAACAACCTATCACTTACTTTAGCGAGAAGTTAAAAGTGAAACAACTAAATTACTCCATCTATGAGAAGGAACTTCTCACATTAGTTCGAGCACTCGAAGTGTGGCAACACTACCTTTTTTCTAAAGAGTTTTCATACACACAGACCATTACTCCATAAAGTGGTTAAAAGGCAAGGCAAGTTAAACAACCTACATACTCAATGGGTTAAATTCATTGAATCTTTTCCTTACCTCATTAAGTATAAACAAGGGAAAGATAAAATTTTAACTGATGCATTAAGGTGTATTCTTGCATCTCAAATGCATACAACTATTCCGAGAATGGAACATATCAAAGATGCAAATCATGATGACTTAGATATTTCTGATATATATACATTCTTTTAAAAGTGCTTTTAATGAGTTTTATCTTGTAGATGAGTTTCCGTTTCAACCAAATAGGTTATGCAGTCCATATAGCTCCTTACAAGAATTCTAAACTTATGAACCACACTTAGGATACTTCATGGATTACTTTCATGAACCGCTTGACACACTCTTTCTCGCCATACAAGAGTAAAACCATGGAAATGACATATGAGGCAATCACAAAGAAAACCAATAGTGGTCGATGCCATGTTCAATTTCAACTGAAACACCAAATTTCAAGATTTGTGTTCGAAAGAGGATTTCAAGATAATAAGAATTTGATTCCAATTATGAAGAAACCTCTACTAAAGCGCATAACAATACATCAAATTGGTACGGGTAAGTATTTCACAAGTTGTCATTCCCACATATCTAATTCTATTTCTCTTGAATTTTCAGATTTGTGGATAAATCCTTTTAAGGAGAGGGGGAATGATATAAGTACCAAAGTCCATAATGATTACACATGCTTCTTTGGACAATTGTTTCTACTTGAACCTATTAGAAGAACAAAGTCTAGAAGATTCAAAGCAAATATACTCGGAAAGAATAATGTGAATGAATTTTTAGAAGTCTCTAATATTTCTCCCTTTGATGTTTCAGATTTGAGGTCAAATCCTTTTGAATAGAGGGAGGATGATACATGTAGCAGACTTACGACTGCTTTTTGAATGGAATCCTGATGTTATTTGGTAAACATGTCTTCTGAAGTTACAATCGTATTTCTTTTATCTTTCCAAAGGTTCTTAAATAATCTCAATCCGATATCGAGAACTCAAGATATGTCTTTTTTTTAGTGAAGATAGCATGTGCAGAAAATCTTATACAGGATCAATACGGGATTTCATAAATATTACGAATTTTAATATTTTTTATTAATTATTTGTAATATAATTTAATATAGGATGATACATTATATTTTAGGATTAAATTTTTATAATTTTATTAGGAATTAAGATAAAAGTTAAAACAATTACCTTTAGTTTATTGCTATTAGGACACCTTTATTTATTACATAGTTAGGTTACAACAAGGATTCCTCCTCATCTATATAAAGGAGGCTCCTCCCACAATTGTAAACATCATCATCTTTTCTTTGAATAATAATACAATGTGAGAAATTTTTTGCAGGAGCTAATTGCCTTGTGTCTTCGAAGCATATTTTCCTTTAAGTTATTCCAAGTTCTTGAGAGAGAGATCTTCACACTCTGGTTTGCCTTCTCATTGCGATTAGGAGGACTGGTTAGAGTCATATTGTCGAGTTTTCCTTTTCATTTTGACTAGGAGGGTTCGGTAGGACATATCCATATATTTTTCATCTCCACAAACCATCATCTTCTTCCTCCATCTTCACGTCAATTTCCATCTCAAAACTCTAGGGTTTGTGTTATCCTTATACCTACCAGGCATAAAATTTCAATTCACTTTTTACAAAGATCCGACCGTCAGAATTCTGATTCCTCTTCTTTGTTGCAATCCTTATTCCATTATCTTTTCAATGAGCATCTACTCATCCAAATCCAATCAAAAATCATCCTTGCCACCACCTATAAGGGAGATAAGCTTTAATTCTCCATTACTATTCTTTATCTTTTAATTATCCTTGTTTTTACTTGTCTTATTCTTTTATTGTCTTAACCTTCTCTTTTTTTTCACAATTCCAACAACCCTAAATCTATCCAAAACCTAATTTGTTGCCACCCACATCTCACTCTCTTCCTCTCATTTTTTGATCGAGTCTAGAGCTTTCTAGGTTTGATTATGTTCCACAGGAGAACTAGAGGCCGGCTTTAGAGGATAAATCCAATCTGACTAAACTACCAGAACCATTGACTGGAGGATGCAGAATTGAAGGATACGTGCGTGTAAAGAAGTTAGCACGTACGATATTTAGACTGACCTTCAGATTTATTTACTAGTAATTAATTTGTTCAATCATTTATGTTTATCGTTGAGATAAATGAGTCGTAGAAATGTAGTTATATCCTATGTTATTCAGACTCTGGTGTGAGTGTTGGATATGGTATGTGTTTGACATGGGTATCGTTAGATTTTTCTAACCTTTTTCATGTATTTGGAGGATCTTTGGAGATTAACCCCATATCCTTTTGACAAAATTAAGAGTTGGAGCAACATAGGTTATATGATACCTTTGATCTTAAAGTTTGCCAATTAAGAACTGTTATTCTTCATATACCTTACCGTATCGACTTGCACTTTGCAGGTTCCCGGCAACCTTATCATCTCTGCTCGTTCACGCGTCCATTCTTTTGATTCTTCTAAAATGAACATGTCTCATGTCATAAGCCATCTTTCGTTTGGTAAAACAATTTCGCCTTGGTTACTGAGTGATGCAAAGCGATTAATACCTCATCTTGGTAGAAGCCATGACAGGTTGAATGGTCAGTCATTTATTAATAACCGGGATTTAGATGCAAATTTTACTGTAAGTTCTTTTATGCGATCCTTTCTGTTCAATTTCTCGTTTCATCCCTTACGTGGATTTTGTTGTCCATGGACATTTATATGCATCTTTTCAAAGTAATCGAGTAAGATATGTGTCGATCATAGTCGAGAATAAAGAATATTCTGTTCTAAGAAATGATTGTAACTAATTCCCGATAATTTGTGATGCGAGTACCGTCTATGCTAATTACCTTGCATTTTCCAGATAGAGCATTACCTTCAAATAGTCAAAACGGAGGTGGTCACAAGAAAATCTTCTCGGCAACATACGCTAATGCAGGAATATGAGTACACCGCACACAGTAGTCTAGCACAGAGCATATACATACCTGTTGTGAAATTTTATTTCTAAGTTATCTCCAATGCAGGTTATTCTCTGCTTAATTATTTTTCATAAGTTTTTACATTCTCCTTGTTTTTCATTAGTTCAATGGATTTTCGTTTTGTACTCGGGTTTTGATAACGGTAGACCCGAAATCGTTTTCTCACTTCCTCACGAATGTGTGTGCTATAATAGGAGGTGTTTTCACAGTTAGTATCATACTGCCTTGTCTTTGTTTTTCTTTTTCCTTTCAAAATCAGGCATTGATAAAACCGTATAATTGTTGTTGTTTCAACTGCTGCAGGTAGCTGGGATTATGGATTCAATATTCCACAATACAATTAGGCTGATGAAAAAGGTAGAATTAGGCAAAAATGTTTGATAGAGAAAACTAGGAAATGTTAATTCTATGAAGAACTCTAATTAGTGAGGGCTTATATAACCCTTTTTACATGTAAAAACGAAAGCCGATAAATTTATTTCTCAACCCACACAATATAAATTATAATAATCCACTTATTTATGTGTTAACAAACAAGCACACCAGATATTATACAATTTATTCCTTTTGGTTTCTAACAATAAATTATCAAGAAAACAAACACCAGCCAAGGAAAATCAAACAAATTCAAGAAAAAAAGTAATAACAAAGGAAGCATTCCACTTCATGAATGGATTTCTCCCTCTTACAACCCTAAAGCAAGAGTTGAAGCCACAAACATAGCCCCCATAGTGGAACCAGTAACACTCATCAACCACAAAGATGTTGCATCATTTTTTGTTGGATTAGAGTCTTCACCCGGTGCCGGTGTCGGGTTATTCTCGGCACTTCCAACTGGAGGAGACTCACTAGAAGGCGGCGGAGATGGCGGCTCGGTTGAACCTGATGGAGGAGGAGACGAACGGTTGATTCGATCGGCCATGACAACCACAATCAACTTCTCGTTCTTTACACAGTTGTCTTTGTTTCCGCTGATGAAATAGTGAGGACCTGAATGATCCAATGAGAAAACAGTGTGGCCATCGGTATATTTGGCGGTTGGTGATTCTGTATTGCAGTTTTCGTAGGCCTCCGTCGTCACATTTAGCACGGAATCATCGTTTGGTGCGTAGCTAAACACTGTCATACACGTCCATAACATCAAAAACAAAGTTATATATACATACATTTATATGAATTAATATTGAAAACACTGCTGATAAAAATAAAATCTATAAATAGTATTCAAACAACGTAAAATATGTTTTTAAGCATTTTTAAAAAAAATTAAAAGTAAATAATAATACACTTAGTATCATCTAAACATTATTTATGAAATGAACCTTAGTGGTAAATTAATGTGAAATGACAATATTTTTTAAAACAAATCCTATTTTATAATCATCCCATACTACTAAAAAATCACTATTTATGAAATTAATTTTTCACTTATAATGTATTAAATTATAATCCTATGTACATATACATATGTTTCTATAATAATTAAATTATAATAATATATTTGTATGTTTCTATGATAATGGATAGTGATGGGGTAGGATTACACTCTGAAAAGATCGAATTGTTTAATTTGGAACTGAGAGTAAGTTTAATATAATTAACGTTTAAAGTGAGGACTTAAATGCTATTAAACCAAAAGCTTTTCTAGATTTTTCTAATTTTATTTTACTCGCGTTTAAATATGTTTTAGGTACTACTACTTTTGGAAACCATGATGAATCCAGGTAGTATATTAAACTTACCAAGTGAATCTCCAATCTGAAATCTGTTCTTTTCAGCCCATTGATTGTAGTTTTCAGCATTGGAGCCATTGTGAAGACCCCAATTCACTTGGAATTCTCTTGCATAACCCTTTTTAATCATCATCTGCATGAAACAAAAGAGCCCCAATCCTAAAAACACTTCGCTTTGATATCTGAAAATGGAGTTAGCCATTGAAAACCAGGATTCCCAAAATAACTGAAAAAGTTGAACTGAAACTTTGAATTGCAACAGTTAATGCCAGGACCAGGGTTCTTGTAGGCCACTTGCATGGAGGAGTTTAGGGTTAATTGCACTAGGTGTCCTCGATTTATGACTCATTTTAAATTATTCTTCAAATTTCAAAACATTTTAATCAGACCCTAAAAGTATTTGTATCATATTAATCAAGTCCTTTCGTTCAGGGATAGAACGGAAAGCGGGGCTGAGGGCAATCGTCTCGCTGAAAATTTCATAGTATCATATATTTTAGATATTGTCTTTGTATTTTGTATTGATAATCTGTTTTCACAACTCTAAAATTTTATAAGTTCTCTCCCCTCTAAAATCTTAAAAATCCACGAACCCTAATATAGAATCATGTGTTTTTCCTTGCTTCTGTTAACCTAATTGTGAGATTGGACGTTAAAAGCTAGCTCAAATATAAATGGATTATATTTCAAATACTAGTTTGAGGATGTCTAGTAAAATTAACCCAAAACGGTGGCATATAAGCTTTCGTTTCTTTCCAATATTCTATCTTCTTTTTGTTTTTTTGGATTTCTTGGTTTATGGTGCAAAGTATAAATCTTCAACTTCTTAAAGTTTATTTGAATTTATGCTTTGCTTGATCATAAACTAGAATATTCATGTCTTTCCTTTGGGTTAAAATTCTGTATACAATTATTTTACATTCACATATAAAAAAAAGCGATTGCGAATATACTTATTGCTATTGTAATTATCTACGGTAGATATGAACAATCGACTAGACAAAAGTCAAAAACAGAATATAACAGTATATGATTTTGTACGAGACTATCAACACTTTAATCAAATAATAACTTTTAAATACTAAATACTACATAAACATCTTTAAATAATTTAATATTGTTGTATTAAAAAATATAGAATTGATTGTCTTATAATCTTTGTTGGTGAAACTAATGAGTTACGACCAATTCATCTCTTTTGTTTTGAGTAAAATACCACAGTCGTAATTAAATAGTCATAAATCGATATAAAAGTTCTCTTTTTTTTTTAAGAAGAAAGATGGGTGTGGGGATATTAGATATTTATCTACTCTCTTGGTCTTGATCGTAAAGTTTTATAGTGATCATTAATATTGATGTCACACATAAGACTATGACCGCTGTCTACATGCTAAAAGGATAAATATGTCCGTTTGATATAATTGACTGTTGATTGATTCTGACGAGTCACATGATACCTGCTAGAGTTCATATGAAAAGGTTTTGGGTGCGTCATTTTTGGAGTAGTTTTTTGGGGGTCTCCACGATCTTTCAGTGCGGGAAAAATTTCCAAAGATAGTGGTAACATGCTTATCGATTGGTGGATAGTAACATGCTTATCGATTGGTGGATACTGCTCTTTCGGATTGCAAGATCAATTGGAACGAGGCCGAAAATCTATTGTTGAGTAGCGATTTATTTATTTTTTGACCAGCGAGGTGAGTCAATTTCATTAATAGAAAAATCCGTTGCACCCAAACTTCAGCCTCATTAAAAACTCCCCTACGCCTAGTTGGGGGAAAAGAGAGTCGAAACGATTGGGGCTTAAAGACAGTCTCGCAACTCCTGCCGGAAAAACCAAAAAAAAAAAAACACTACACAACATAAAGCAGAAACCAAAACTACACATCAGCCAACCATGAATTGAATTCAACACAGTAAAGCAAAGGAAGATGGCCGAGATTTCGAAGCCTGAACGCTACTCACTCCCAGCTCGCTTTGAACAATACTTGTCCACCCAGACCTGCCTTAGCAAGATAATCTGCCATATTGTCTAGAGGCATGCACGAAAAAGACCTTACCAATTTGAGTAATCAGCATTTCAATCTCTTCAAAAGTAACCCCCATTTCCATGGACGGAGAAACGTAGAAGACACCCAATTCAAGGCAACTTTCGAACCTGATTCTATAACAAACTCAACCTTTCTAAACCAAGAAGACTCCCTGAATAACTCCAAAGCTGTTCTTATTGCTTCCAATTCTGCGAAGTCGACATCCATGCACGAAACAGGCCCGAAAAACATTGCAACCACTAACCCTTTTTCGTTCCTCTACACCCCCACACCCAGTCACCTCTTCTGAAACAGCCCCGTCTACATTGAATTTCACTTGCCCCAACTTCGGTGGATTTCAAACACCGTAGATTTAATAACGCCTAGACAAAAATCAACACTGACCATACGGTTGTTCCACCATAATTTATCGTCAATAGCATAAAAATTTGATAACACTGTGTACCAAATTAAAGCTCTCATTTTCACAAAGAACACTAGCTCTTTAAAATTTGTGGCCTTCTCCTGAAAAATGAATTCATTCCTTGGTAACCACAAACTCCAAATGCCCGCTGCAACACATATAAACCAAGCAACCTTTCTAAGACCCGACCACTGAACATGAAAACAAAATTGAAATAACTCATCAACAGTTTGCAAAACCCTCCAACTTACTTTTCACCATCTACAAACAGCCTTCCAAAAGACTACAAAACTTGGGGGGAACCTTCAAGCTCCATATATTTCCCAAGTTGAAAGCAGGAAAATCACCCGCTGAACTTACAAGTAAATCCGAGAGCTTTTTAACCGAGAAGTACCCTGCCTTATCGTGCTGCCAAATTGAATGATAATCTACACTCGATTTTAATCTTATTCCCTCGATGCAATTCCTGATTTCCTGGACAACTGTAACTTCCCGATCCAATAGAATTCTCTCAAGCATTGTTTCCCAATTCGGCATAAACCACTCCCCTGAAACAATAACTTCCTTCAAAGCCCTCATCTTTCTTCACACCGGACGATAAAGGCGAGGGAATTTCGATCTCAAGGAGACATCACCCCACCAAACATCTTCCCAAAATAACATTGATTTACAATTCCCTACCAGGCAGCGAAAAGAATTGCCGTTCATCGACTTGTTCACTTCCACATTTTCCAAAGTCTTTAATATTCCTTTCCACGTACTCGAGGCATTTTTTATCGAAGAATAATTTAACTTCCATGGTAACTCGTCTAGCAATGCCATTTCGCTAGCAATGCCTTATTTTTTGCCTTTAAGTCAATGATCCCAGCCCCTCCGCACTTCTTTTGGTTTACATAGCCTCCCCCAATTGACTCTTGCCATCTTCCTTGAATTTCCACTAGAACCCCAAAGAAAGTCTCTTCTAATCTGGTCTACCTGAAACAATATTGCTTCGGGATAACAAATATTGACATATAATATAGTGGGAGCGTATACAATACCGAGTAAATTAGAATCACCCTTCCGATAAAGGACAACGTTGTACTTTTCCTTCCGTCTGTTTTGACTTGCATCTATCAATTACTGGCTCCCAAGTTGAATATTTTCTCGGAATTGCGCCTAGGGGAATCCCCAAATACTTAAAGGGCAGCTTGCTCACCCAACAATCACAAGCTGCGGCTAGCTCTTCTAACATGGAGACATTAACCCCCACGCTTGCCAAACAGGATTTCTTGAAGTTAATACTTAATCCGGAGATCACTTTGAAGCACCTCAATACTCTCTTAATATTCACAAAGTAACGAAATTCAGGTCGAAGAAAAATTATGGTGTCGTCCGCGAACTAAAGATGTGATATAGACAAACTAGGGGCCACATTAACAATTCCTTCGATAAGCCCTTTTCCTACCGCAATGTCTAGAAGCAAATGAAGAGCTTCTGTCACCATAATGAAGAGAAAAGGGGAGAGTGGGTCGCCTTGCCTAAACCCTTTCGACATTTTGAATTCCTTTGTAGGGGATCCATTTACCAAAACTGAGATTTTTGCCGTCGAGATGCATTCCCAAATCCAACCTCGCTACTTGCTGCCAAAACCCATTCTTTGCTGTACCAAGTCTAAGAATTCCCAACATACGCAGTCATATGCTTTTGAGAAGTCCAATTTTAACATCACCCCACCTCTCCCTTGTCGATCTTTCTTCAAGGAGTGAATTATTTCATTCGCCACTAGATTCCCATTGAAAATCTGCCTACCCTTCATGAAGGCACATTGGGTCTCGCTAATTAATTTACCCACTACTCCTCTTAGTCTTCTCGATAGTACCTTTACTGTAATCTTGTGTAGGGAGCTCACCAAGCTTATTGGCCTGTAATCCGTGACATCTGCAGGGCTTACCACTTTCGGGATCAGCACTATGAACGAAGAATTTACACTTTTGCCCAATCTACCGAATCTATAAACTCCTCCACTGACTTAATTAAATCATTTTTCAAAAACTCCCAACATTTTTTAAAGAACAAGATGTTGAATCTGTCGGGTCCAGGAGCTTTTGACTCATCACAGTTCCACACTGCATCCTTGATTTCTTCCTCAGTAAACGACACCTCCAACACCTCTGACTCGGCCTGTGTTAGATGCTTAAAGTCCAACTCAAGAACTGCCTTCCACTCTTTCTTTTTCTGCCGAAGTGCTTACTAAAATGATTGAAAACTTTTACTTTTAATTTAATCGGATCTGCCGCTCTATCCTCCCCCCAAATTTGATCCCAGAATCTGCCTTTTTTTGCTTTGAAATTTGATAGCTTTGTGAAAAAAAGACAGTTTGCGTCCCCATTCTTAATCCAATTCATCATTGACTTTTGGCGCCAAACATCCACCTTTGCATTTAAACAGTCCCAGTACTTTTCTTTTTGCACAATCTACTAACTCATCACGCTCTTCATCATTTAATCCATCACAATCTCCTTTCTCTTCTTTCTCATTAATTCTTGCTTCCAGCCTTTGATTTTCTGAGTCAACATTCCAAAATTCATTCTTGTTCCAAATTTTCAAGCTCATTTTACTCTTCTCAACTTCGAACTCAAATCGTGCTCAGACGAGCCTTTATCCTCAATAGCCTCTTTGATTATTTCTGGGCATCTCTTTTGATCTAGCCATGTATTCATGAACTTAAAAGGTCTCAGACCCAGTCCACATTCTCTTTAACCAATATAATCGGTAAATGATCTAAAACCGTCATCAGAAGTCCCCATAGAATTACGTCACCATTCTCTGACATCCAATCTGCTTCCACAAATACTCTGTCTAGCTTACTTCTCCTATTTCCCGGGCCATACCAAGTAAACTTTCTTCCTGGTAACATCTCTAAGAACTTGCACCTCTCGATAAAAGAATTAAATTCTTCAATACCTGCTTGTCTAAAAATACCACCACTTCTTTCAGAACAATTGCAGATCACGTTAAAGTCTCCACCCATGAACCAATTACTGACAGATGCACCTCTAAGAACTTCAGTTTCATCCCACAAAATTCTTTGCTCAACAGGATCACACGAGGCATAAACATTAACTAGAGAGCACATTGAATTATCATCTACACTTCTCCCTCTTACTCGCTTAATGGGATCGACATATTATTCTGGAAATCAATTTGTTTCTCCCATGAGCCCTTATCTGTGGGCTCCACCACTTCCTGCCCATTAAGAATTTCATCAACTTCCTCCGAAGATGGGTTGGTATTGATTTCTGAATTTTGAAGCCAATGTAACACAGGTCTTCACCAACCCTGCCAGACCAGCTGTACAATGTTGGCCCAACTAATATTATATCATCCTTTTTCTTTTCCAGAAGGTTGACCAACCAAGTTACCTACCCTACCCAGCTTCCCCATCTCCACGCCTTCAACAGTCTCCTCGATACCCGAGTTTTGATTAAGATGAGGTTCGACCCATCATTGCTGATTTTAAGCCCTAAGTTTCCTCTCATATGTTTCTTTCCACTTCATTTTCAACCAACCGATATCCGTCGATAAGAATGTTCCCCATGCATCGTAAACTAGCTTCACCATCTTCCAAACGACTGTTGGATTCTTTTTGAGTCATCGGAGCATTTCTCCGACTTGAAAAAAAAAAGAGCTTTCCGATTGAAGCGATGAATCTTCCCCCTTTGGAGACTCCTTTTCCTTTAAGCTAGAGCCTCGGATCGTGGTTTTCAATTCTTCAGTACGAACCACGAATAATTCTCTTCCTACCTCCATCGATATCAACTCGTCAATTCTTTCCAATTGGTTTGTGGCTACTAATATTGAAACTTTTTCACAATCGATATCCTGAAAAGCATTTTCTCCCAATGACAGGAAATCCCCCCAAATTTTTGCTAGCGTCTTAAGAGTGGAGTGGTTTTAACAGTGCAGAGGGAACCCTGTCAACTGAATCCAAATAATCCTCTTCGATGCGAGAAAAACCTCCATCCATGGTTGGATTTCAATGAAGATATCATTAAGATAGGACCACTTATGATGCTCCGGTAAGCTATATAACTCTGAATCTTTGATCTCCAACAGAAAATATCTCCCATGAGCAAAAAGCCTCGACCCATGGTTGGATTTCAATGAAGATATCCTTAAGATAGGACCACTTATGATTTTCCAGTAAGCTATATACCTCTGAATCTTTGATCTCCAACAGAAAATTTCTCCCTCCTATGAATTTCACTCTTATCTCACCAAAACCACGTACTCTTAACCAGTCTTCGACTTGGTTAGATGAGCAGACCGTCGCCATCTATCCTACTAGGCATGTTCTTAACTTTTGTAGGGCTTCCTCTTCCACAAAACCTTGCACCGTTATTAGATTCCTACCGGTTTTCTTGTCGGACTCATCACTGCTCCAATCCTTTCCCCTATTTTTTCTCCTACTTTCCCTTTACCAACCAAATTACCTCCCTCGTTATTCTTCACTTGATAGCCTCTTTGATTGACCTTTCTACCATTGTTTTGAGCTGGATAGGGATTGCCATTCTTCCATTGATGGTATTTTTCTATGAACTTTGCTTTCTTGACAGCTAATCGAAAACCATTGATACTAAAACCATCAAGCCTCTGCATTGCTCTGCTTGCATATGCGTTGTTTGAAAATCGTACAAAATCAAACCGCTTTCCAAATTTATCCAACTTTCTTGCGTTGTAAGAATCCACCACCTCGCCATGTCTTCCAAGTAGCTGCCTTAGACCGCCCCAATGATATTTCAAATGGATATTTTGGACGATCTTGACAGCTAATCGAAAACCATTGATACTAAAACCATCGAGCCTCTGTATTGCTCAGCTTGCATCCGAGTTGTTTGAAAATCGCACAAAACCAAATCCCTTTCCAAATTTATCCAACTTTCTTGCGATGTAAAAATCCGCCACCTTACCATGTCTTCTGAGTAGCGATTTATTGTGAGATAACTGTTGGAAAATTATGAATTAATTGAATAAAATTGTTGATATTTATGATAAATGGTGTCACTCGGTAAAAATACTTATTAATAATAAGTTATTTTACTTGGTTTAAAGTTGCATCAATTCAATTATGCCTATTAGTTTTTCAACTAATCCCTTCATCAAATGATATTAGCTCTTCGTGAAAAGGCCATAACCTTTTGATTAATTTCATCTCCTCTATAAATAGACTAGTTGAGGCAAAAATCTTAGAGACAGAAGTTACATCATGCATGGTTAAAATGTTGGAATAGGAAAACACTTAGAAAATTCCTTCCAAATTAGTTATTTCCGGTGATATAGAAATGTAAGATTGTGTTCGACTGATCACTACAGTTGTGTTTTCTGATGTGATCATTTGATGTTGTGTCATAGGAGACCGACGTCCAACATTACTCAAAGCACCGACGAGAGGATAAATATGTCTTAAGGAAACTGTTCAGACATGCCTCAACAAAACTTTCTCTTCCATTTATCTAACTCCTATCATCCTCGATTTTATGTCTACATATGAGTAACAAATCTTATTCCTCTATTTTAATTTTTTATTTATTTTGCTTTGTTCGGTTATATAATAAATATTTGTTTATTATTATTATTATTATTATTATTATATTATGTCTCAAATTAACCATTTTGTCTAACAATCTTAAGACATATCATTTATTCTTTTAATGTAAGTCAAACATACCATGGATAACGAACGAACTAGTGGGGAAGTGTGGTTCGTGATAATTTTTTTTTTCAATATGCAATTCAAAATTGGTGGGGACTGTTTAATTTTATGTTTTTATTGGTCAAATCTTCATATGGTGCATTGGTGCATGTCACGTAAGGATGGAATTGATGTCAGGTACCCTTGAATATTATTTATTTACTCTTTTGAAAAATTTTAATTTGCATGGTATAATAAATTGCAGATCACTTAATTTGTGTCTCTCCTATACGAGACCTTTGATCTCATTGTTATCGTAACAATGAACTACATATTACTTACCTTTGAAATCATCAAAGAATAAAATTTTCAATTTGCAAAACTAGAAAATGGAAAAGTGAAACTTTGGTGCTATAGAACAAGACATCAAAATTAATGATATACACGTAATTGTGTTAGACTTTATATTTTTGTTTGGGTTTTTAATTTTATTAAATTCCGGCATTTAATAGTTTCAATAAAATGGTATTGGTTGTGAAATTCAGTTTCAGGTATTAATTTTACTAAATTCCCGCCGTTTAACAGAAATTACTCGTTGTGATTAATATGATACCTAAACAAAAATGTGATCTTGTGAACAAAAGATTTTTTTTCCAGGATTTTAATTATGCCATCCAAAATAATTTATTCAATTTATTTTTTATAATTGAAATCATTTAGAAGTAACAACATTGTTGTTTAACAAAACGAATGGTAAAATAAATTGAATTAATGTTCAATTTATTGTTGAAATTATTACGGATTCTAGTTTCGTGTTTTAAATGAAACATTAGATAATCTGATCAATTCACTTAAATCGTGATATGAAATGATTTTTCTAGACTTCAAATAAAATTCAACGATATTGATGACTGTGATTCACAATGAGAAGCATGTTAAATTCTATGGATAGAATTTCAAAACATGGAAACGATGGATGTTACATTTGACCATGTTGAATATGATCATATATGTGCATGATGATCTTCTTATTATTAGAGAGGATGTGGTAAATGTTATTATTGTAGTTAATGTTGTTAAAGCTTGGAATCATTCTATGTTGGAATCACATCTTGAATGGATTATCGGATACATTATATGAACTATATAATATCTATAAGATGACTAAAAAATTATGGATGGTATTGTGCCATGAATTAAGAGAATTATCTTAAATGAAATAACCAACGTCGTTCTATAATATTATAGGTTGTCATAGAACATGGGGGAGTTATTTTATCAGTTAATTCCTTTTAAATAAAGTGTTCTATAACCCATGGCATATTTCTAAGAACTTAAGGTATATGAGTACATTGCACAAATGTTGTCACCATAGCTCGTATAAATTGCACCAAAGTGCCGCGTAGAAATGTCCCGAAGGATCACATATTAGTGTCCCGAAGGACAATATAGAAATGTCCCCAAGGACCACGTAGAATTGTCCCGAAGGACCGCCTAGAACCCTCGACTCTTGGCATGCAAATTATACCCTCAACAGTCATATCATATGATATAGGCTTTACCATTTATACCATTTCATATAGCTTATCACATAGGCATGTATTCACATTTACCATTTTCACATAGCTTATATATTGTTCTCATGTATCCAAATAGATCATGTAACACATAGGATAACATATAACACATAATTCATGTATAGCAATACATGTGACATATAGATATATGCATGTACTCATGTACACATAGAAACCATATCAATAATATACTTGTAATCATGAAATCATGCAATCAAATATTGGAAATAGAATCATACAAGTCTTATTTCCATATAATCATATTTCATAGTAGTATGTACTCACCTTAGCCTCACTAGTCAGAGCAACACACTTATAACTCTTTATTGATCTTAGTCTTAGAATTGTCCTGAACTTGCCTTCGATCGTTATCTACACAATAATACAATTGGTATAAATATCGAAATTCATATCACTATAATCCATTCTTACTAACATAAGCTAAACAAAGCACTTGAATTCACAATTTCCATATGAATAGTATCAGTATCCAAGGTACAGTACCGATACTTCCTTACTGTGGTATCGATACTTCCTTACTGTGGTATCGATACTATACTTCAGTATCGATACCCTTTTTACATACTGGAATTTTACCCTAAAAATGGTGCTGATACTTAAACATTGGTATTGATACCCATGGTATCGATGCTCTATGAAGGATTTATCAAAGTTTGCGTTATGGTATCGATATTGTTCATCCAGTATCGATACCTACACTTAAATATCACCTATTTTTGTTTTGGAGTATCGATATTGTTCATCCTGTATCGATACCCTGTACCCATAATTTACTCCTAACAACCTGAAAATTTACTAACACTTTGCTAAATTCTTTTAAACCTTTAAACTCAACTATACTCACCCAAACCAACGTATTTCACTTTAGTACTCCTAAACATCCAAATTCTCAATAACATACTTGAAATAAAAAAATCATACCAACTTTTCAACTTTATTATAAATCCTTTTTAACCTCTTGAATCTCTTATTCTAACTAATGACAAGTCAAATTTCATTTGAAAATTCATTTACTAACTCTTTCTCAACAATTCACTCAAAAACCCTTATTCTTAATCATTCATAACTTCTTCATCTTATAGTTTTAAGCAACCTTAAGCTTTCCTAACAGTTCATGATTCAAAACCAACTTAAAAATGAAAGGAAACATTAACTTGAGACCAACTTACTTTACCAATGGAGTCACGGGAAGAGAAGGAGATCACTAAACCAAAATCTCCAGATTTTTCTTTACCCTTTCTTTCCTCTTTCCACGTGGATACATATAGCACCAAAATGAATTTTTTTAAGAGAAAATAACCTCAGTGACCAAAAATGCCTTATAATATACGATTTTAACCAACTTTTTTTGGATTTGCCAAAATGACCAACAAAATCGCAATGCGAAATAAAAATCACAACGCGATCTCCAGAATCGCAAATCAGTTCCCAGAATCGCAACGCGATTAAGAAGAATCGCAATGCGATAGTACAAATTCACATTGCGATTTTCTATAATCGCAACGCGAATATGAAAATCGCAACGCGAATATGAAAATCGCAACACGAACATATAAATCGCAACGCGATTCTGACTATCGCATCGAGTATCCGTAAAATCGCAACGCGTATCCGTAAATCGCAACGACAATACGTAAAATCGCAACGCGTATCCGTAAATCGCAACGAGAATACGTAAATCGCAACGCGCATCTATAAATCGCAACGACAATACGTAAATCGCAATGCGTATCCGTAAATCGCAATGCGAATACGTAAATCGCAATGCGAATACGTAAATCGCAATGCGAATACATAAATCGCAATGCGAATCTGTAAATCACAACGAGATTCTGACTATCGCAATACTGAATTTCAAATTCGCAACTCGATTTCTGAATTCGCAACAGGTATTAATTTCGCAACACAAATGTTTTGGGTATATAACTACGCAGCAGCAGCAACTCATAACCTAAATCCCTAAATCGCAGCTCATTCCAGCTCCATCTATCACTCTCTCTGGCGACATCCGTTCCTATATCCAACGACATCCTTCCCCATCCGGCAACAGGTTTTAGTTTCGCAGCTCGTTTGTTTAGTAAATTAATTTACAATAATGAAATCATCTAATGTTGATCATGTTTGGATAGATTTGTGTTTTGGAGGGTTATGGGAGAATGTTCATGGTGTTTTACAATATATGCCTTTACCCATGAATCTTCAACTAAAACTGTCATTAAAAAAAGTTAATTTATGAAACTCTAATGTTACGTGTTGCAAATAAATTGAATTTGGAGCCCCTAAGTGGATTTAGGCTATCTTATCAGAGAAATGGTAAAGTTTATTTGTTAACCGAAAATGAAGATGTTGAACGATTCATTGCTTATATTAGTGTTTCAAGTGATGATGTTACATTGTATGTTGTTGAACCTAGAAGTAGTGAAGTTGGGTCAGTAGCGGGTAGTAATCAACTAAGTTTTTCAACCTCAGTTTATGGTGCTCAAAATTTAATGGTTCCACCACAATTTCATCACCAAGAAAATATTGTTTCACCACATTTCCAATACTAAACACAATCTCAAAACCCACAACCTTTCCCTAATCCAAATCCCAATAAACTTTCAGTACCAAATTCTGGTTTTCGTATTGACCAGTTAGACGATGATGAGCCAACAGAAAAAATTGTGAGTACTAGTCAGTATTCGAAATTTGATCTTGGTCAATACCCGGACTTTGATCTTGGTCAATACTCGGATTTTGATGATTTTTCAGAAGAAGAAACAGACCTTGCGTATAATGATTTTGATATTGGTCAATACCCGAATGTTGATGATGAAACAGCCGTTGTTGAGGAAGATGTTGTTGATGATAATGAGGAGGAAGTTACGACTGTAAATGAACATGTTGAACATCCATTCTGTAATTCATATAACACTGAAGAAGAAAAAGAAGAAGAAGAAATCCCCAAAGAAAAGTCCCCGAAGAAAATACCACGAGAGTATAACTGGAATATGCCAGAATTACTTCAGATACCGGAAGAAGAGTTGGTAAAGTAGCAGTTGATTGTTACACAAAAATTATTCGTATCAAGAAAGATGATTGTTTTGATACAAAGGAAGACTTGAAGATAGCTTTGTATACGAAATGTGTGGAAGATGGCTATCAACTAAAAGTTAACAAATCAAGCAAAGATCGTTTCGAAACAAGGTGTATGATTGACAAAAACTGTATGTGGCGTATGATTGCAAAGAGGATAAAAGATTGCGAAATGTTTCAAGTTAGGACTTTTATTGATAAACATACATGTTCAAGAACCCAAGTTTTTCCTCACCATAGACAGGCAAACAAAAAGGTGTTGGGTGGTTTTCTGGCTGAGTTAATGTTTTTGAATGGTAGGGTATATCGGGGACATGAAATTATGACTGACATGAATGTTAGGTTCAAGATTAGTATCTCATATTCTCAAGCTTGGAGAGCCAAATGTTATACCTTGGAATTGTTGAGGGGGTCGCCAGAAGCATCGTTTGCCCAATTGCCGGCTTATTGTCACAATTTAAAGCTGAAAAATCCTGGGTCGGTAACTCATATCAAAACAGATAGAGATGGACGCTTTGAGTTGTTGTTTATCGCCATTGGTGCTGCGGTTAGTAAATCAATATAATTTTGTTGACTCATTTTTGTTAGTTACATGCATTTCACATTTAAATGATTATATTTCTTGTGTATATGATTTTGTAGATTCGTTCGTTTATTAATTGCATGCGCCCAGTTATTATAGTTGACGGAACACATTTAAAAGGTCGATACCTTGGAGTAAACTTATTAACAGTAGCCATGGATGCTAACAATGGGATACTTCCAATAGCTTACGGGGTTGGCAAATCTGAAACCTCTGATTCATGGGCATGGTTTATGGGGCATCTTAGGGATTGCATAGGTCCTATTAGCAATCTGACAATCATATTCGATAGGGCAAACTCAATTGAAAACGCTGTTAGAAGGTGTTTCCCAGATGCTTTTCATGGACTTTGTGGTGTTCATTTGTATAGAAATCTAAAATCAAGGTCTGCTGGTATAAAAAATCACAAATGGACATACTGGAAGGCTGTAAAAGCTTATCGGGAAGTGGATTTTAATAAGCATATAAACTATTTAAGACGTGTTTTGCCTCAGTGTACTCAAACACTAGAAGATGTTGGGTTTGAAAGATGGTCAAGAGTACATCAACTTGGAGCAAGATATGGTTTCATGACGTCTAATAGTGCAGAATCAATCAACGCTCTAAGTCGTCATTCCCGGAAATTACCCATTACTATGTTAATGGAGTTTTTTCGAGCCTCTATTCAACAGTGGTACTACAAGAAAAGAAACCATGCATGTATTATTTCTTTAAATTCGTAACTTATCATATATTTTACTAAGTATTATTTATTTAAATTTACAGGAACATTGGAACATCGTGTTACACCATGGACAGAAAAAAAGATAACGAAACGTGTTGTGAAGTCAACATCATGGAGAGTTGAACCATGTTCAAACACTTTGTTTGAAGTACTGGATAATAACTTAAATGGGCTTGTCGATCTAAATGCAAAGACGTGTAGTTGTATGAAATGGAAAACATCTGGTTATCCGTGTGGCCATGTTATAAAAGTTTCTCTTCATCTAAACCAAGATGATTCAAGCGCATACGCTATGGATTGCTACACTACAGAAGTATATCGACAGACTTATGGCGAGATTGTCTACCCTATTCTACATCCTTCTGAGTGAGACATACCAGGTGACTTACAAACAGTTTTTCCACTAGCCATGGACAGAAGGCTACATGGCCGACCAAAAAGTCACGATCGTATACCGTCTAAGGGTGAAGAGAATAAGAGATCGACATGTAGTCGGTGCAAGGAAAGTGGTCATACAAGGTTGACATGTGGATCACCAGTGCCATCACAATCATCTTTTCCTCTACCAAAATATGGATCCTCATCAAAATCCAAAGCTCATATGGTGTCAAGAAAAAGGCAATCAAAATTGCAATCATCTTTAAAATCCCAATCACAACCGGCTTTACCTTTTGGGACTGTTAACTTAGGTGATTTTTAAATGCAAACGTTGTATTATGTGGATTTTATGTGTGAACTTTTAACATTTTCAGTTAGGCATATATTAGCAACTTGAGTTTGAAAATTGCTATGATCTGTTCAGTTGTTATCACTTATTAGGCATTCATTTGACTATCGCAACACGGAAATGACGTTCGCAATCATCTTAATGTCTATCGCAACGCGGAAATTACTATCGCAACGAGAGAATTGCAATGTGAAATGAAAATCGTAACGTGAAAATCGCAACGCGGAAATGACTATCGCAATGCGAAATGAAAATCACAACGAGAGAATCGCAATGCGAAATGGAAATCGCAACGAGGGAATCGCAATGCGAAATGAAAATCGCAACGCGAATTTAGTTTCGCGTTGCGATTTTTTCGTTGCGATTTTAATTTCGCATTGCGATTCTCTCGCTGCGATTTTCATTTTGCATTGCGATAGTCATTTTTGCCTTCAACATAATGCAGATTGAAATCAACAAAATCAACCATTACATTTCAATCAATTAAACAAGCACAAATAAGAATTATGTTCACATCAATTAAACAAATCAACTTTTACAAATCATCTTTTACAAATCAATTAAACAATAAAAAAATAAGAAATAATTCTTATTTCCTCATCTACTATTGAATCAACTTTTGCAGCCATACATCATTTTCACGCATCTCACTTCTGAGATTAACCTGCAGAAACCAAACATTTGCTCAAACAACACTTTCTGCACATCTAAAACCTACAAACAACAAATTATTGAATTATAGGTACTTAACCAAACATTTTCAAACCAAAAGCCTATAAACTTACTAATTGTTTATGGACACTTTCATAACGCGGATGCAGGCAGGCAGCGTCTCGCATATATCGCTCTAGCCATAAAATGACGAAACCACAAGCCTACTGCACCTCTATCTCTATCGGTGGGAGGTAGAAAATATGTACTTCCTGTCGTCAAACGCTCCAAGCACATGCATACGAGAGGACCACAATCCCCTCTGGCTTCCTTCGTTTGTTGTGGTGCGGTCTCGTCTCTGCTAACTGTAATATTGAGCTTCTTTGGCTTCTTGTTTCCAGAACGAGTCCAATAATTTATCGCATCCAAGAATTTAGCCAAATGAGAGCTCAATCCCTTAATAATATCTCTTAAATCAGCCAATGATATGTAATTTATCATGCTGTCATATACTATTGCCTTAAGGGATGAGAGCTGAAGCTCGACGAGAAGCCAATGTTTACTTTCCAAAACAGGGATAAACACCTGCAATCATAAGTAATAATTCATTCATTTGCGCACTTATTTATGAATACCTTTAAACTCAATCTAAAATAAATACTAACCTTATCGACCTCCCACCATGCAGGATAAAGTTTAGCTTGTCCATTGCCCAACGCAAATGATTCATCTCGTTGATTCTTCAAGTGAACGGCGTTAAAAGACGTCGGCATAATTGTATATCGTGTATTTCTTTTATTTTTCTTAAGTTTCCTAATTATTAGAAGACGTGACACCCACGCATCGATATGCTGTTTTACAAAATAAGACATATATCAGTGACTTGCATAAATTTAAAAAAAAAATAATCAAATTGAAATATAAGAAAAATATAAGACTTACTCCTCCATCGAAATAGCCATTGTCTTCGACCCCTAATAATACGCCCCACCTCAAGCAATAAATAGATATCATCGTTGAGCTTGCATATGTCAGTGAAACACCCCTGGCTCCGCTCATGTAGATAAAAATCAACTGCGGTCTTAGCCCAAAGGGTGTTATCCAGAATTGTGTCTGGTAGTTGTCTCCTCTCCACTTCAGATACCGGAATGGTACTGGCTGGTAACTCATACGAGAGCCAACTCTCATCCATCATGTCCGGCACGTCAGAGGGTTTCTCAAGAATCTTACATATAACGCCATGTGAATTGGGCCCTTGATTGGTGGGAGGGACCTCTTCAACGATGAAAGTGGCCTCTTGAACGGTGTGAGGGGACTCTCGAGGAATGATAGGGGCCTCTTCAACGATAGGAGTGGACTCTTGAGGGATGACAGGCGAGTCGGGCTTCTTCTTGCGATGTCTTCGCACTATTAGGGTGTACGGAGACTTAATAGCACGTGCACGTCGTCTGATGCGTGAACTCCTTCGTGCAAGAAAAACCCGATGTAAAAGCATCCACCTTATTGGGCCGCTAAATAATTAAATACAAAAATCAGTAAATAAACAGACATGATATTTAAACAGTGAAAACAAAGACAAATATGTTTCAAACTTGCATTGTATTCACCCAAGTCATTATTCTATCATAGTTCACAAAATGCATCAGATAACAAAGACAAATATGTTTCAAACTTGCAACACTGTCAAGTTAGTATTTGTCTTTGTCTATTGGTTGAAGCAATGCAATTCATTCAAGTTTTAATTTGCAGAATAAGAATAGTTTCTGGAACTTAAAATCGTAACGTGAAAAATGACTATCGCAACGCGAAATGAAAATCGCAACGAGAGAATCGCAACGCGAAATGAAAATCGCAACGCGAAATGAGAATCGCAACGAGAGAATCGCAATGCGAAATGAAAATCGCAACGCGATTATAGTTTCGCGTTGCGATTTTGGTTTCGCGTTACGATTTTCATTTCGAGTTGCGATTCTCTCGTTGCGATTTTCATTTCGCGTTGCGATTCTCTCGTTGCGATTCATTTCGCGTTGCGATAGTCATTTTTCACGTTGCAATTTTAAGTTTCGTGTTGCGAAAGTAAACTATTTCTTCTTCAGCAAATTGAAACTTGAATGGATTGCATTACTTCAACCAAAAGACAAAACAAAGACAAATACTAACTTCAGAGTATTAAAGAATACACAGTTTAGCAGAATTGACAGCAACCGAACAAATTTACTTTCAACCAAAAGACAAAACAAAGACAAATACTAACTTCATAGTGTTAAAGAATACACAGTTTAGCAGAATTGGCAGCAACCGAACAAATTTACTTTTAACCAAAAGACAAAACAAAGACAAATACTAACTTCACAGTGTTAAAGAATACACAGTTTAGCAGAATTGGCAGCAACCGAACAAATTTACTTTCAACCAAAAGAAAAAACAAAGACAAATACTAACTTCACAGTGTTAAAGAATACACAGTTTAGCAGAATTGACAGCAACCGAATAAATTTACTTCAACTAAAAGACAAAACAAAAGACAAATACTAACTTCACAGTGTTAAAGAATAAACAGTTTAGCAGTATTGGCAGCAACCGAATAAATTTACTAAGCAATCTAAGTGAAATGGTTAATCTAAGTGAAATTACGAGTAAATTTATCATCAAGTTAAATATGGAAAATCTTAAACTTACCTCGTTGCGTAGAGTATGAACCTCATTCTGCAACGATACTACCATCTCACGTAGAGCGGTAACCTCACCACGTAAAGTAGACACCTCCACACGCCATGCACCATCGTTATCACGTAGAGTATCGATCTCCTCACGCAAGGCATTGACCTCATCACGTAACTCCCTTGACTCATCCCGTGGAGGTGGAGAACAGGGAGATAGAAGTCGTGGCATCTTTGCCGGTCGCCTATCATGAGGTGATGGTGGAGAAGAGGCTCGATGATGTGACGGGATAGGTGATGCTCTCGTTGTAGAGGTGTATAGTCGGGTCGATCAGGTGATGGCTCTGGGTGAGGTGATGGCTCTCGAAGTGGAGGAAGTGGAGGCTGCTCATCATTCGTGCCATCAAAAAAACGCTGACTAGCTTGCCACCAATCAGTGGCAAGCTCAGCCTCCGTGGGTGTCAGTCTCTGTAATGGAGTGTTGGCCTCCTAAAAATATAAAAACTCAAACAAAGTTAAACGTCTACTATTAATAACTTGTTTATATATGATAGTATTTGTGTTAACTTACATTATTTATTGTCGCATATGGTATTAAGTCTTCCCAATCTAACAGACGTTTCCTCTTCCAGGAAATAGCCCTAGGAATATCATTTGAAGTTTTTAATGCATATGTCCGCATGCTGGGGAAAGCCTCGAATATCCAAATCTACAAACAATATAATAACAAACATTAGTAATTGTTAAATAATTAATTATAATTTTGAAAACATTATATAGAAATTCTTACCTTAAAGGCCCAAACAAAGTCTGACAAAGTGTATTTCGACCCATTGGCACGCAAACTTTTGCAGTCATCAAAGGCAGACGACAACTTAGTCCAGGTAGCTTTCCATATATACGAACCCCGCGAAAATAGATTCCATGCATTTAGGTCCTCTACTAATAATATTAGCTCCTGAGGAATAGGTTGTCTGGCCTCTCTGCCTAAAAAGCCGGCATACAAAAGTACTAGAAGGCATACTCGGATAACATCGACGTCATTCATCCGAGTAAAACCATCTTTCTTATTAAACAATTTCTTCAGGTCTTCGACGTGTAAGTTCGGCTTCTCTATTGACTCATCAGGAAAAACCCAGGATAACCATGATGGGCGAGTGATATGACGAGTGTACCAGCCTACATCATCGTGTTCGAATCGTAGACCAGTGATTAAGCAGAACTTCTTCTGCCCAAAACAAGTATACGCCGGTGGAAAATGAAACCATATCTCTTCCTCACCACGTTGTATAATGTCGGGTAGATCGCTAGTCATGGTCTGAAGCCACAAATGGGTCAAATTAGCATCTCCACCCGGATGATGTACTCTCAGCCATGGCCCGAAGCAGGTTTCCTCAAATAATTTTCTTTGTGCAGGTGAAAGCTTCGAAGCAATTGTAGTGGCTAGGCTAACTTTATTCCTTAATGTCAATGAAGCCGAAAAAAATTTCTACAAAAACAATAAACATACCAAGTTAGATATACCAAAAACTACACTGTGAAGATATACAAAAAACAATAAACATAAAGAGTAGTAGTTTATTCTTGAAACTAAAATTTGCAACACTGTTTTATCTTTTGGTTGAAATGAAAATCGCAACGAGAGAATGAAAATCGCAACGCGGAAATGACTATCGCAACGAGAGAATCGCAACGCGAAATTAAAATCGCAACGAGAGAATCGCAACGCGAAATGAAAATTGCAATGCGATTTAGGTTTCGCGTTGCGATTATCTCGTTGCGATTTTCATTTCGCGTTGCGATTCTCTCGTTGCGATTTTCATTTCTCGCGTTGCGATAGTCATTTTCGTGTTGCGATTTTCATTTTCATGTTGCGATTTTAAGTTCAGAAACTATTCTTCTGCAAATTGAAACTTTAATGGATTGCATTACTTCAACCAAAAGACAAAACAAATACAAATATTAACTTCACAGGGTTAAAGACTAAACAGTTTAGCAGTATTGGCAACAATCGAATGAATTTAATAAGAAATCTAAGTGAAATGGTTAATCTATTATTGAAATTACCAGTAAACTTATCATCAATTTCAATATGAAAAACCTAAAATAATGCAAAAATTTCAAAATAAAAATAATTAAAAAAACTAACCCTCGGAGGTTGATTTTCTATTTCTGAATGATTGTGAGGGATTTATGACCGTGAATGGTTGTGAAGGATTTCGCCGTAGAGAGTGAGAGATAGAGATGGGACTGAGTTGTGATTTTTTTTAGGTTTTAGGTTATGAGTTGCGATTACGGGATATACTGTGGACGGTTCAGTGTTCCGATAATTAATATTCGTGTTTGGAATTTGAAAATAAAATACGCGTAGCGATTATAATGGCGCTTTAAAAATCACGTTGCGATTTACGGATACGCGTTACGATTTTACGTATTGTCGTTGCGATTTACGGATACGTATTGCGATTTACATATTCTCGTTGTGATTTACAGATACGCGTTGCGATTTACGTATTATCGTTGCGATTTACGGATACGCGTTGCGATTTTACGGATACTCGTTGCGATAGTCAGAATCGCGTTGCGATTTATATGTTCGCGTTGCGATTTTCATATTCGTGTTGCGATTATGGAAAATCGCAATGCGAATTTGTACTATCGCATTGCGATTCTTCATAATCGCGTTACGATTCTGGGAACTGATTTGCGATTCTGGAGATCGCGTTGCGATTTTTATTTCGCATTGCAATTTTGTTGGTCATTTTGGCAAATCCAAAAAAAGTTGGTTAAAATCGTATATTATAAGGCATTTTTGGTCACTGAGGTTATTTTCTCTTTTTTTAATTCATTTACTTATCAAATGACCATTATACCCTTCCATCCTTCTTTCTTTGATATTCAACCCTACACAAAATATATCAATTAAGTCCTTAAACTTTTCAATTTATCTAATTTGATCATAAAATCCTAAAATCTTACAATTTGGTCACTAACCCGGTGTTTGGGATGTTACAAGGGTGTCTTACAAAAGTTATGGCTACAAATAATTTTGAACCATACTCTTCAATGGCTAAAGTATGTGTCCAAAATATACATATATTGTGATAACCAAGAAACAATTGGTAGAGCGCATAATGCAATATATAATGGTAAGTCGAGACACATGCATCATCGACATAATACCATCAGACAACTGATGTCAACAGGAGTTATCTCTATTGATTTTGTAAGATCAAAAGATAACATTTCAGATCCGCTAACCAAAGGTTTAAATTGAGATCAAGTTGATAAAACATCAAAAGGAATGAGACTAAAGCCCATGAATATTTAAGGCTCTATATGAAGGAAAACCCAACTTATTTGACTGGAGATCCCAAGATCTAAGTTCAATGGGACAACCTACTTGCATAGACCTTGTGTGGTCATTGTGGCCGTTTTTTATCCCAAGTCCATTCCTATAATGAAAACAGTGACTAAAACATGGAAAAGATTAAGCAATGCTTTTAATGATCACTATGTGTTTAGGTGAGCAGAACAACATAAGTCACCTATGTGAGAGTGAAGTGAAGCAACTTCAAGGAGACTATTGGGGCACAGTTCTCTAAGAACTTGCAAAACCAGGAGATGTCCACGGCTATATGGACATAACCATGAGAACCAAATTCTTGTCAGGGAGATATTTGTGTGAGGTATGTCATCGCTTACACAAATGGCAGGTCAGTTCAAGGACATCACGTCTACTAGACAACCAATAAGGTAAACATATATTCACAAGGGAAGGTTCAAAAGGGGACACCTACCTATCCTATGCAAATATCAAACGTAGAATCTATCACCATATCGAGCCAATTGGAAATAATCAATTTCATTCATGTGGGAGATTGTTGGAAAATTATGAATTAATTGAATAAAATTGATGCTCTTTATGATAAATGGTGTCACTTGGTGAAAATACTTATTAATAATAAGTTATATCACTTGGTTTAAAGTTGCATCAATTCAATTATACCTATTAGCTTTACAACTAATCCCTTCATCAAATGGTCTTAACTCCTCGTAAAAGGGACATAACCTTTTGATTAATTTCCTCTCCTCTATAAATAGACAAGTTACATAATGCAAGGTTAAAATGTTGGAATAGGAAAAACTTAGAAATTTGCTTCCAAATTTATTCTTTCCGGTGATAGAGAAAGGCAAGATTGTGTTCGACTGATTACTACGATTGTACTTACTGTTGTGATTGTTTGTTATTGTATCCTGGGAGACCGATGTCTAATGTTACTCAAAGCATCGAGTAGAGGCCGAATATGTCTTAAGGAAACTATTCATACAAGCCTCAACAAAACTTTCTCTTCCATTTATCTGACTCCGCTCATCCTCGATTTCATGTCTACATATGAGTAACCAATCTCATTCCTCTATTTTAAATCTTTATTTATTTTACTTCGTTCGATTATATAATAAATATTTGTTTATTATTATTATTATTATATGTCTAACTTTGAGTTTAAGTTAGAGATTCCTATCGTGCTATGTTGTCAGAATGATAGTAGCAAAGTTTTTTTTAACGAGATTCACGAGTGGTTTTACCTTTAATTGTTTGCTTTTGAGGCTGATTTTCATCTCCGGACTCATGATTTTGTAGGAGATAGCGTAAGATCAATGGGATGGAATTTTATGGTGGTTCTCATCGGCTATTTTATTTTTTGTCAGTAAAGAGATTGGGTGTTTTCAAATGACTGCGTCTCGAAACCTTTTTACCTTGAATAGTGTTGCACATAATACTTACCCCAGGTTATTGAGTCTCATGCAGAGATGTGCAGTGTATTTTGAGGTTGGTAAGCCCATTGTCGGTTGGAATGATATACAAGTTCAAATTAGACTTGGATCCCTCAAAATTGTCTATGGGTTTTGGGTTTTCCCTTTGATGGAGTAAACCAAATCAGATCCATGATCTTATTAGCAAACGATGAGGAAAATCAACTTGCTATTCTGAAGAAGGGCAAGTAGATGGACGTCCCAGAGATTTTTTTTTTTCGGCACAACAAATATAAATTTATTAATATTAGTAAAATTGGCCAAAGATAAAAAAAAGTTACCGATCAGTGCTTCAGTGAAGCATGAACACAAAATCAAACACCGAATTACATCCTAAAATGAAAATAAAAATACGTGTAAAACATCATAAACGCTCGACCTTAGTATACTAACTTAAAACCAACATCGCTTACAGCAAACCGATAAACAAAACAGTCAGTCCACCGCAACCTAAGCAATAACCGGTCAAAATAAATATAAGACACCATGAACGTACAATAGCATATTGACCTAGACACAACATTGCTAACTTCAAAACGTTAACCAATTCAGTCCGATTCAACCGCTGCTGATCACGAACCCCTAGTAGTATTAGTCACTTTGAAGACATCTCCTATTTCATACGACACGATCCACCATTGTTTCTTTGCAAATAATCACGCCAATTTGCATGAGACTACATGAATTGTCTCTAGAGGAATAACCCCAATGGTTAACGTTTTGTGTGAAATGGACTGGCGCTATTTGGATGCTTCTCGGAGCGAGGGAAATATGATAGTTTTACAACAAAACAAATCTAGTTTTAACCCCATTTGCATGCAAAAAACTACGTGTTGAAACCTTATATTACACGTAAACGCCATGCAAAGGTCGAAATCCACTATATAACCCTTGATCCGCCACCCCATTTCTCACCATCAAAGCTAATCAATACCCCTGAAATCAACAACCATTACCATGACAAAGCTCGCTCTCCTCGTAGCAACCTTGGCTCTGGCTTTATTCATGGTCAATGCTTCCATATACCGCCAGCAACACTCTTGTCAACAGCAGATAAGGGAGGAAGACAACCTGAGGTACTGTCAGAGATACATAGAAGAGGAGTCGAGCAACCGGTACAACAGGGCGGACCGACACTTGGACTCTTGCTGCCAGCAGCTGGAGAACCTCCAGGGGGATTGCCGCTGCGATGGCCTGGAACAGGCGGTGAGGCAGCAACTCAAGGAAGGAGAATGGGAGAGAGAAGATGTTCATGAGCTGTACAAGGTGGCCGAGAAGATTTTGCAGAGGTGTGATAACGTGGAGGAGCCTAGGAGGTGTGATTTGCCTTCTCGAAGGTGGTTTTAGAGATAAAAGGTCTACAAGACCCTAAAAAAATGCTAGCACAATAAACTGTAAGGCATGCATATATAAATTGCGTGCTTTTCATCAGTAGTGGTGGTGGTTTTGGGACTAGTTTGTAGTATATTACATAAATAAAGCACATTATCATGTGCACTGTGCTTGCTTAAATCCAAAGTGCAGCTCTGACTTTCATTGGCTGATAAGAACATCATCAGCATTAGCTTATATTGAGTTGAAAATTAAAGATATAATAATAAGTCGAATCGAATCCAAATATTAGAGAATTGGATGAAAACAAACAAAGTCGGAAAATCTAAAATATCGAATAAAACCAGAAAAACTCTATTTTTTTTATCTTTTTTATTCAAAGAGACGTAAGATCTTTCTAACAAAAGAGAATAAAACTTAGGCTTTTTAATATGTATTTCTTATCGCTTTCAGTTGAAGGAAAAAAATAGGGGGTATGGAGATGAATCTTAAATATTTAGAGAATAAAATTTAGGGAATTATCTTAAATATTTAAATCCTAATCAAATATAAAATTTAAATCCAAAATCTATCATAAACTGAATTATATAATCAAGAATATAAACTAAATTATTTGATAGGTTGAAATCTTTGAATCTTCATTTTGAGACATTCTAAAAATATATGTTTTTTTGTTATCGTAAAAACTCTCTGATCCTATCAAAGTAATACAAATTAATCTATTTATTGGTGTATAAAATGAATATTAAGTCAATCTATTAAGTATTTATAATTATGTCATTCATCAAATTATAAATATAACTTATGATATCTATAATTTAATTTCATCACACTTTAATACTTACGACACTTAAAACATAATTGGTTACTTAATTTTATGTCATACTTTATAATAATATTATATATATATATATATGCGCGCGCACACAATTATAGATTTTAATATTGATTTTAATCAATATTACGCTAAAATGTTTACTTGGATATAAACTTAATAAAATATGATTTTTTGTTATGTATCTTTATGCATTTCTAAATTGATGTTAAATTATTATGTTATTTATGTGTATTTATTATATATTGTGTTCCCGACTACTTCATTGAGCATTCGAAACTTATTACGTTCGAGTTGTATTGTTATGTCACAACTCCCAAGTCTATCTTAACCATTTTGAATGTAGATGTTTTTTTTAAACTCATAATTAGTGGTGGCATGTTTAAAAATGAGTTTGTGTTTTGGTTAACAATGTGTTGTAATGTTTATATCTTATTTTGATACATTAGTTAGCTATGTAAAATAATGAATGCTCACATATACTTTAAAGCTCTAAAAGACTCTTAATTGTTGTTAATCTTTATCTAGTATATTTCTTGTTGATGTTGAGTTACTTCGAGACTTTATTTATATCTTTTTCATGAATTCTAACTATTATGAGCCGTTAGATATACAAAATAATTATTGTCTATAATAAATTTTAACATTTGTAACATGAAGAGATTGGACCAATGGTATAACGATTGGACTTGTCACCCGATATGAAACATAATCATAGTGTGTTTCATGTGTCAATATTAAAGAGATATCACTTAGATCCTTCACACATCATTCTAATAGTACCAATCTAGGTGAGTCTCGATTTGTCATATAAGGAAAAGCGAATGAGAACTCACTTGATGAGTTAAAGGAGCTCAGGAATAAGAGAAATGCATTAGTAAAGTTTTTTTTTTGTTTTGTTTTGGATGAAACAATTTGTGGAGGAAGCTACTTGGGAGTTAGAAGAGTTTATACGACTTTAATATCCACATTTGTTCGAACTGGATAAATTCAGAGGGTGAAATTTTTATTAGAAGATGAGAATTGTGATGATCAACTCTTTGAGTCAACATATGATAGTTGAATTGAGATAGGCCAACTTAGGAGCATTATTGAACCTTTAAGGCATGCTGGGTCTCATTTGTGCGAGTATTGAGTCATATGGACCTACGAAAATAGAGGATTTTTAAGGAGGCTAAAGGTTGAGGAACTAATTGAGTAACTAATCCATTAAGAAAAATTAAGATGATTTTTCCCTTGATTGTGTGAGGCCAACCGTGGGTTATATGGGAGGGAAAAGAAAGCTTTTCACCACCCTTCCTTTTTCACCTACCCTTCATTTTTCACCTATTCCCTTTGTCTTCTTCTCTTCTTTTCCCTTTTTACCGAAGGCTTTATATTAACATTATTAGTGAAAATCTCAGCTCAATCAAGATAAAAAGTATTTCAACAAATTCATAGGCTTCAAAATAAGATCAATATTATTCACTTTCTAAGACATGAGCAAGAGGAGAGTTTTACGAGGATTTTAGCTTTTGGGATAGTTAAGAGAGATTTAGAACATGTTATTATTTTTAAATTCTTCATTAATAATTATCTAATCATTTTGAATAATTAAAAACCTCTTTGCATGTTAGAGAAAGAGAACTCTGAAGAGCTAGAGACAAGAGGAAAGTTAGAGAAAGTTTATTAATGGACTTGCATTGATGTTTTTGAACAAATAGTGTATTACTAATATTTTGTTATATCATAATACTCATAAATGCGATTTCTTGTGTGTAGTTTATCACATATTGAACATGATTGAGTGGGGTGTATGATTAATGGCGTAGATGATGAATTAGTTTTTAAACACATATTCTATATGAAAAAGAGATTGTTCCTTCAACTATGTACCAGATACCACTATGAATGATCACATTACTAGCTTTAATCAGCTAGTGACTAATCTGATGAATATGGACGTGACTTTTGAAGACGAAGATTTGACTCTGATGTTGATGGGATCACTTCCTGATGAGTTTGAGTATCTTGAAACTACTCTACTTCATGGGAAAGTTGATGTGTCTCTCAGTGAAGTAACTGTTGCCTTGTATAGTTATAAATTGAGAAAGAAAGACAAACAAGAAAACACAAGTGTCGAAGCACAAGCTCTTGTTGTTAGAGGTCGTTCGAAGAGTCAGAATAAAGGAAGGAGAGGGAGATCGAAGTCAAAGTCCAGATTGAGCAAAGATGAATGTGCCTTTTGTCGAGAAAAAGGGCACTGGAAGAAAGAATGTCTCAGGATAAAGAAGATTATTTTCAAGTATTAATTCTAAAATTAATAATTTTATAAAACTTGTGACATCACATGTTTAACAACATATTATTTTGAATGTTATTTAGTATTAATCCTTCATCACTCATAATCATAAATTCAAATTTATTTTTATTTCCGTAGGCTAAAATTATTGTTTTAACAAGTTTCATTTGACAATAAAATTATATTAAAATGATAAAATATTTTTAAGTGATCCAAACATATCTTAATAAAAAAAAGATCGATAACGATTTTTTTTTATTTTCTTCAAAATTGATCGAAAGATGTTAAGATAGATTGAACCATATGTATTTTAATTTTCAATCCTATCGAAATAGTTAATTAAGATGGTCGGATACATTTGAAACTCCACAGATAAAATGAATACTGAATTCTTTAATATCAATGCCATTGGCAAAACCACGCATGCTCGTTATAATATTCAGAAAAAGTTAATTATAAATAGACGCCTTTGGTGGAATTTGCTTAATTTGCCTTTGAAATTTTTTATAAGAATGTTCAAACGATGGCTTTAAAATATAAATTTCTAGCACGACTACGGAATTTACAATTCAAAGAGTCGTTGGAATGGTTAATTTTGAAAGATATTTTCCTTGCTTTTACTTTTCTTCCCACGAATTTGGGTGGAAATTCGTCACTACGTTCGACTAAATTGTAATTTCTTACGATTCAAAAGGACTCTTCAACACTCTTAGTCTAGGGGAATTTCTCCATATAATCTTATTGTCTTATTTTTAAATCTTATGATGGACCCGAATCTACAACGCACTCAATTTTAACAACAAAATAATTCGTGTCAATTTAAATGATTTTGTATAATTATATAATATATATATATTCTTCATTTTTTTTCATATGTGATATACTTATGTCGTACAAAGTCGAGTAAGTCAACTCAAACTTGAAATCAATCCTCTAATTAAACATATGTTTTTCTCTCTATTCTCCCACAAAAGCTTGTCCCGAAGGATAAGAGCCCGATCAGCGAGAAAAGGACCAAAATAATACATGCATAAAAGCCTAAGGATGAATAGATGGTATTAACTTTGTAACAAATTTCTAAACATTGTCAGATAATATTTTACAGGCATCAACTTTGAAGATAAAAGAAACAAACAAAAGAATAATCAATGTAACACATTTTAATATATTACATTTCAATGGACCCTACATGTTTTATTCTATAATTCTCTTGACTTTAAGTTGTCGTTTTAGACTTAAAAGAAGCAACATCTTTAACTATAAATACATGCCACAATTGCACTATGAACCTCACACAAAACCTGTGCTAACTTTCCAGAGTGAGGGGAAAAAAAACAAAGCGAATTAACCTTTGAATCAGTTTTAGAAATGGCTTCACAGGTTTCTGAAATTCCTTCTTCATCACCACTTACTTCCATTCCTTCCGACAAGGATGAAATCCGCCCCAAGGCCGACTTTCAGCCTAGCATTTGGGGTGACCTCTTCCTCAATTGTCCTGATCAGGTATATTTGTAAAAATAGACGGTTCAGATTAATTTTTTATTTATTTTTTGATAAATATCTTTTCATTTTAACACGAATAAATTTTTCATTGTTGTGAGCAGGAAACTGATGTTGAAACTAAACATCGACACGAAGAACTTAAAGAAGTAGTGAGCAAGATGATTGTGGCACCGATGGCTAATTCAAGTCAGAAGTTGACCTTCATTGATGCAGTCCAAAGATTGGGTGTGAGTTACCATTTCACGAAGGAGATTGAAGATGAACTAGAGAAGATCTTTCGTGACAAGAACGTCAACAACGATCTCTACACCACATCTCTTCGATTTCGATTACTTCGAGAGCACGGATTCAAAGTTTCATGCGGTAATTAATGGATCAACAACTTTAGTTTGTAGATATAGTATGTAATGTTTGATAGCGGTATTCAATTTGGGGTGATTTGATTGCAGATGTATTCAACAAGTTCAAAGATGAGCAAGGGAATTTTGAATCGTTCGTGATGAACGATATTCGAGGACTGCTCGAACTCTACGAAGCTTCATATTTGAGGGTTCATGGGGAAGATATATTGGATGATGCAATTTCTTTCGCCAGCAACCATTTAGGCCTTGCCGTCATGGCATTAGACTATCCTCTGTCAGAACAGGTTTCTCATGCTTTAAAACAATCCATCCGAAGAGGCTTGCCAAGGGTTGAGGCGAGGCACTATCTTTCAATATACCAAGATATTGAATCTCATAACAAGGACTTGTTGGAGTTTGCAAAGATTGATTTCAACATGTTACAACTTTTGCATAGGAAAGAGCTAAGTGAGATTTGTAGGTAAGTTTTTTTAATCTATTTTCACCCATTTTTTCCCTTTTCCCCCCAATTTGTAGGTCAGTTTTTTACAAGGTGAAATTGTTTTAGGTGGTGGAAGGATTTGGACTTTCAACGACAGCTACCATATGCAAGAGATAGAGTGGTTGAAGGCTATTTTTGGATTATGGGAGTCTACTTTGAACCCCAATACTCACTTGGTAGAAAAATGCTGACAAAAGTCATAGCAATGGCATCTATTGTGGATGATACGTATGACTCATATGCTACATATGATGAGCTAGTTCCCTATACAAATGCAATTGAGAGGTTCAATTTCTTTAGTTCTATATTAAATTCCACTTACGTAAATATTATGTGAAATGATGGAACATAACCTTGAAATTGGATTTCAGGTGGGATATCAAATGCATAGATCAACTCCCAGAATACATGAAAGTAAGTTACAAGGCACTCTTAGATGTTTATGAAGAAATGGAACAACTGATGGCTGAACATGGAAGACAATACCGTGTCGAATATGCAAGAAACGCAGTATGTATATATATTGTCAAACATTTATTTTATACTACAAGTGAACTTTCAGTGACAATTTTGCTGCCCCAGATGATACGACTTGCTCAATCTTACCTTGTGGAGGCCAGATGGACTCTTCAAAACTACAAACCATCATTCGAGGAGTTTAAGGCCAATGCATTGCCAACCTGTGGTTATGCCATGCTTGCTATTACAGCTTTTGTTGGAATGGGAGATATCGTCACCACAGAGACCTTCCAATGGGCAGCCAATGACCCTAAGATCATCCAAGCCTCCACAATTATTTGCAGGTTCATGGATGATGTTGCTGAACACAAGGTCGGTACAAATATTTTTGATATGTAGTGACGGATATTAGGCCATATTAGTGACGGATTAATTTTTGTTTTGTTCGAGTGCAGTTCAAGCACAGGAGAGAAGACGATTGCTCGGCGATCGAGTGTTACATGGAAGAATACGGTGTGACAGCACAAGAGGCATATGATGTATTTAACAAGCATGTGGAGAATTCATGGAAGGATGTGAATCAAGAGTTTATTAAGCCGACGGAGATGCCGACGGAGGTTTTGAATCGTAGTTTAAACCTTGCAAGGGTGATGGATGTGCTTTACAGGGAAGGAGATGGCTATACATTTGTTGGCAAAGCTGCCAAGGGTGGAATTACTTCATTGCTCATTGAACCAATCCCATTTTAAATCAATAATTTTCCCCTTTAAGTGGGTTCCTTGTGGAATAATTATTAAGTTTTTATTAATAATGTTTTATAATATATATATATATATATATATATATATGTGTGTGTGTGTGTGTGTGTTAGAGTTTATCCTCTAACAATATCTGCATAGTATTGTACACAAATATAAAAGAAAGTCCAAATCGGCTTTATTTGTACTTTTCCTTGTGTTAGCCCAATAAGGAAAGTATTTGCAACTTTTTTCATTGTGAAAATTGCTCTTTTCTACATCTCATTTTATTTATGTGTGTATTTATTGTATGGAAGAGTCTATAGGAACACAAATACTTTCTTTGTGCCCATCAATAACATTTTGACACGTGTTGTTAAGGTAGAACTCATTCAATCTTGTTAAAATTTATTATTTTTCTATTTTATTTTATCTTTCAAAATTTCTCTACAGTCTCGTCGTCCATGTTAGCGAAACAAAATATAAACAATGGGTTTTTAAGATTGTTTTCGTGTTGTGAACAGGGAGTTTCCTTGTGGCTCCTGTTAGCTTTTGTTTTGTCTTGTATTAGGGTTATTTTGATTAGTTTTTTTATGTTTATAGTGTGTTGTTAGCTATTTTTTTGGTAGCATTCATTCAGGTTTCGTTTTGTTTGGATGAGAGGTTATTATGTTAAACTGATTCAGTTGAACTGAATATAGTTTCGAGCACTCTTTTTTTCTTTCGCTTTCCGTCGACTCAATTTATTTATTTCGATTAAATTAAAAGAGATTTTAATGAGACTTATGTTTTATTTTAAAAAGATAAATTTTAAATAAACTAATCATATCCTAATAAAGATTAACGATGATTCTCTCAAATCACATATTAATGTTCATTCGAAACGGAAAAATTAAATAGGATTAACACCCATTTTCAAAAGACGTTTTGACAATAATTCAAAGATGGTAGTATAATAAAATGATATTTTAATCCAAATAGGCTGTCGTCATACTTTTCTTATATTAAAGGGTAAATTACATATTTAGTCATTTGATTATCATTTTGGTTTTGTTTTGTTCATTCAATTATTACTTTTTTTTTTAAAATCATACCCAACGTTACATTTTGGTTCCGATTTAGTCACCCGCCATTAAAAATAAACATAATTGTTGACGTGGAATTTTTTATTTTTTCAATGATGACATGCATTACCTTATTTTAGGGGTATGCAAAAATATTCGATCTGAATACCTAACATTCCGTTTTGATCACCCATCATTAAAAAATTAATGATGATGCTGACATTAGATATGATTTTTTTTGGTGAAATAAGGACATAAAACATTCTAGCTATTAACTCCTAAACATTCTAGCTATTAACTCCTAAATATTCTAGCTATTAACAGCCACCGAGGATGTTGAGAAACTTTGACCCCCAAAATCATCACTGTGGGCTATCTTCGACATAAAATCAACCACTCTATTATTTGTTCGATCAACCAAAGAAAACGAGACTAGCCATTTTCTGTTTAGCAGCTCCTGGATGTGTTGTAAAATGGTTGGTGAAACTGGTTTCGGCACAACTTGGTTTAATTCTAGAAGACTTCTCTATTATCGACTTCGAGTATAACGCGACGCGCTCCCATATTCCAGGCATGTTTTAAACCATCCAAGACCCCCCATAATTCCACTACAAATATTGAACAGATTCCGACAACTCTAGTGAAGCCTGAAATCCATTCTCCGAAGTTGTTCCGAATTGTTCCCCCCACATGTCGCATAACCTTGGATGTTTCGTGCTCCATCTGTGTTTATCTTCAGCCATTCTTCCGGAAGGGCCTCCCATTTAGAGTATCCGGTCTCCTCAACATCCTAGTATTGTTTGCATTTGCTCCAGCTGACATAGCTTTGCCACTCTCGGTTTGGAGTCTCTTACTTTGTTCAAGGATAGAAGTAGATCCCAGTTTCTCAACATCGAATATACATTGGTTTCGATGGTTCCATATGTTCCAAAGAACTACTCCAAACATCAGGTCCCATTCTTGATCTTCAATCGCAAAGTATCCATGTTTTGTGAGATTAACCAGTGACCATGTTCTTATATTCATTGTTAAGAACTCAGACATCTTGTCGGGACGATTCAATCTCTTCCATGTCTCCATCGTTTTCAGACATAGACGAAAGAGATGGTCGACGATTTCATCGTTTGGGTCACATACACCGCATTTTTAGTTATTCGTATGTCGCCTCACACGTTCACAATTAGTGAGGAGTCTCTCACCAGCCAATAGCCATAGAAATACTTCTACCCTCGGTACACCTCGGAATTTAGCAATGCTGCTCCACGGCTGTACCTGTTTCACCTCCAGTTTTAATCTCATAGGCGGATTTGACTGTAAATAATCGGTTAGGGGTCCATTTCCACCCTGGATAATCTATGGCTTGAACATGTACTGGAGTCATCGTGGCTATCAATCGGTGCTTTATTTCCTGAGGGAGTATGTTATCAACCATAATCCATTTATGTTCTCCATGTTCATCAATCATTTATGAAACTGTTAGAGCCGGTAGAGCCTTAGCTACTGCTCGGTTTACCACATGATTCTTTAGTGGACCCACATCACTAAGACAAGGGTCTCTCCAAAAATCAATAGACGAGCCATCGCCTTCTGTCTAAACAAGGCTCGAACGAATGTCATTCCTCACTAGACTAACCCCTTTCCATAGCCTTGAGCAATTGCGTCTCGTAATGTTGTTCGGGACGCTTCCTTCCCATTTATATTTGGTGCGTAAAACTTGCGCCCATAATTGATTAGGCCTGGTTACAAGATTGAAGGCGATTTTCACAAGGAATGCATCATTTTGCTTCTCCAGATTTTTTACACCAAGGCCACCCTCCGAAATTGAACATACAGTCTTCCATGGAACCAAGCTTATCCCGTGTCGTATCTATGTTTTGACCCAAAGAAATCCCCTTATTATCCTTTCGATCTCGGCACAAGTACCTTTCGGAAGAGGCGTAGACGGCATGGCATAAAACGGAATGGTCAATAGTACGGATTTTACCAGTGTAATTTTACCGGCCAAGGATAAGTTCTTTGCCGTCCATCCAGTAAGTCGATCCCGAACTTTTTGAATCAAGTATTGATATGTGGCATTTGTAACGTGGCTATGTAATAGAGGTACTCCGAGATATTTCCCAAAGTCTCTTACCTCCTGAAATCCACAAAATATTGATCGTGGCTGGACATTGTTGTCCTATATTCTTGGAATGCAAAATGATTTGCAAGGTTAACTTTCTGAAAAGAAACAATGCCAAATGTATCCATAATTTTTTTTATTATCTCCACTTTGTTCGTCGATGCATCCGCAAATAGTATCATATCATCCGTAAAACAAAGATGCGAGATAGCTGGTCCTTTCCGGGCTAGTCTTACTGGTTTCCAAGCCTTAGCTGCCGCACTCCTCTGTATAGCTTGGCCAAGTCGTTCCATACACATAACAAATAGGTATGGGGATAATGGATCCCCTTGTCGGATTCCTCTCGTGCGCTTGAAGGGTGCATACTTTAGTGGATTGGCGAGGGTCGAACGGTACTGTTAATCTTTTTGTGCACATTTTATTGGATTTAATCACGTATTTACTCGTCCAACTATTACCAATTATAAATTTAATATTTTTATTGAAATATTTTTATTTCCAATTATAAGTTTAATATTTTTATTAAAATAATATATAACTTTACTAGTTAAGTTTTGGTCGTAATATTAATAAACTTTTTATTATTTTTATTATAAATTTAATATTATTTCATTTATTTAAATTATTTTATATTATTTTTATTATAAATCTAAAATTATTTCCTTTATTTTAATTGTTTTATATTATTTTTATTATAAATCTAATATTTTATTACAAGTAAAATAAGTAAATCAATCTGGTATTTCTTCGCGCCAAAGTGTGCACAGAAGGATCAACAGTATTCACCATATTGACAAATCAGCGAGTGAGAAGAAAACAGCGGCGCAGGCAAAGAGGATATCTGACACTGACAGAGGCGAAGGCAGCAATATCAGAATCATTTTGGCGAATGATACCATAACAGAAATCAAAGAAATAAGCTTTGTAAAGAAGAAATCGAAAGCACAAGAATTGTAAGTTGGAGATTTTGACTAAGAACCAAATTCATCGACTATTCAGAATAATACTTTTAATAACATCGCAGCCTTTAATGGGCCATCACATTACATATTTATAAGGCCCGAATATTGCTAACAAATTTAGCAACATACTGATAACCACCCTAACAACCTACCAGCTAGCTAAACTACACAGCCATAACATAGTTATAAACCCCGTTACGGTTGCTTCCGCAGAAAGAAATTTTTTAAAATTGAAGCTCTTGAAATCCTATCTTCGAAGCAAGTTGACTCAAGATAGATTGAACGGATTAGTAATTCTAAGCATCAAAAGTTAATTTTTACAAAGTTTCGATTATCGTAAAATAATAGAGGTTTTTGCTTAAAAAAATGCACGAAGACATTGTTTTAGGTGATATTTGTAGCCTTGTAGGTTTTGGTTTGTATTAATATTGATATTGTTTGACTATAATTTCTATACATTTTTGTTTTAAAAAAAATTATTTATGTTTTGTCTATTATACGACACAAGTATAGGGGCATAAAATTATTATCCCGCACAGGGCATTAAAACTCATTGGACCGACCCTGGTTATATGCTTCCCAGTGAGTAAATCATTTAAATAATTATGGTCCTCATGAAACTGATTCATCCTTCAAGTTCACATGATTTAATCGGACAAACTTCTAGGTAAAGGATCTCTGAGTAATATGAGGGTGGTAATAAGTGCATGTATAACCATCTAGCCTTGACACTCTCTCGACCATAATACCATGTATATGGGTTTTCAGCCAATGTGAGATCAACCAAGTTATTGTTGTTGATAAAATCCGCGAAATCTAACAAAATTGTATAATCGACAACAACCCCAAATTTCTCATCAATAGATTATACAGAAAGTATCTCCTATCTGATGGATTGTTGGGCGCATATACATTGATAAGACCACATTTGAATCTTAAATTGATAAGGCACTCGATTAATATGATAGCTCAATCGATCACAATCTTTCTCTCTAACGGAAGAAACTAGGATATTATAGTGAAATAAGACCATCAGAAGTACCAATGGAAGGAGAAAAAGTCATATTCCTATTTCTTCCTCCGCACAACCGCTTTAGGAGGAAAGGCTTATTGGTTTGAAGTTTTTATTCTTTGATGAACACAACTCTGGCTCTGCTTGATAAAATAACTTGATGAACGGCCCTTACCTTTTTCATTTTTCCCAAATCTCTCACATTCCAATACATGAAGCTAAAATTCATCATAATTAAATAGCATAAGAAAACTCAAAACTAGAAAATGAATCAACAACAACAACAAAACCCTATTCCCATATGTAATGGGGTAAGGGGGAGGTAGGGTAGTAGGCTGCCCCCAACGTCAGATTGAGAGCAACTTCCGTGGAAGACCTCCAACAGTCATAAAATTAAAAATAAAGATAAAATACAATGCATGTATAAATAAATAAATAAATAAATACATAGTTGAACATTCATCATAATGCAATCTTCATATGCGAATCTATAATGGGAAGTAATCCCTGCAAATAAATCCTGCGTAAAAATCTCTGCAATAGACAGAAACGTAAGACTCGAAAAAATTTAAAAAGAGGAAACATGAAGAGAAGGATACATAAAAGTCAACGATAGCAAGCTACGAGAAGGAATAAAGTTAAAAGGGTTAAAACCTAAACAAAGGCAACACTACTCCGCTATCCTAGTTCTAAGCCTTCATAAATTCCATTGACAGAAACGTATAAAAAGTAGAAGTCATGTAAATTACTACAAAGGCATTAAAAGAAGACAGAGATGATACACCCTATGGATGTGACCCGCTCTACTCGGCTACCCTGGTCTTAAGTCTCCATACTTTCCTATCAGAGGTCATGTCCTCGGTAAGGGTTAAATCCTTCAAATCAGATCTCAAGCAGTCTTCCCACTTCCGCCTTGGTCGTCCTCTCCTTCTGGCACCGTCGACTGTAATTGACTCTACCCTCCTGACCGCATCCGACGGTTGTCACCTAAGAACATGCCCAAACCACCATAGTCTTCCCTCCCTCAATTTTTCGGATACAAGCACCACCCTCAAGGACATCCTAATAGCAGAGTTTGGTTTCATGTCCCACAGAGTCCTACCACATGCCCATCAAAGCATTCTCATTTCTATGGCCTCCATCCTCCTTATGTGATCCTTCTTGGTTGTCTAACATTCTGATCCATACAGCAGCGCTGGTCTTATTGCCATTCTATAAAATTTTTCCTTAAGTTTTAAAGGCACCTTCTTGTCACACAAAACTCCAGTAGTAGCCCTCCACTTTAGCCATCCCGCCTTAATACGGTGTGTAACGTCATCATCCACACCCATATCTTTATGTATCATAGACCCTAGGTACTTGAAACAATCCTTTGATGGGAGAACGTGTCCTTCAATGCATACTTCTACATCTTCATCATTTTGGTTCCCACTGAAGTTTGAACATAAATACCATGCCTTTTCAATATTGATCATTAGACATTTTTCTTCCAAAGTAGTATTCCAGGTAGCCAGTCTACTATTCAGCTCAGTTTTTGTTTCAGCAACTAGGACAATGTCGTCAGGGAAAAGAATACACCATGGAACCCCATCTGGTGTCGCACAAAAGATGTCATCCAATATCAAGGCGAAGATGTAAGGGCTAAGAGCTGACCCCTGGTGGAGTCCGATTTCTACCGGGAAAGCCTCGGTGTCGCCAACTATAGTCCTGACGTATGTAGTAGATCTACAATACATATCACGAATCGCCCGGATATAAGTAGTTGGGATCCGTCTTGATTCTAAGGTCTTCCAGATCGTATCGCGGGGAACTCTATCATACGCTTTCTCAAGGTCAATGAACGCCATGTGAAGATTTCTATTTTCCCCCTATATTTCTCCATAAGTCGTCGAAGTAGATGAATTGCCTTCGTAGTAGACCTGCTTGACATAAAGCCAAATTGGTTTTCCAAAACCCTAGTAACCTGTCTCAACCTAGCCTCTATCACCCTTTCCCATAGCTTCATGGTATGGCTGAGTAGTTTAATACTTCTGTAGTTGCCACAACGTTGGGGATCTCCTTTATTCTTATAGATTGATATTACCGTAGACTCTCTCCACTCCTCTGGCATCTTGGCAGTCTCTAAAATAATATTAAATATGTTGGTCAACCACATAACTCCCTCTTCTCCTAGGACTAACCACACAGTGATAGGAATTTGATCTGGACCAACAACTTTGTCCCTCCCCATCTTTCTAAGAGCTATTTTGACTTCCTCAAACCCAATCCTACTTGTAGGGCAGTCATTGGTCGTAGTATGATGGTCGGCTGACCCATCAACGATACTATCTCTACAGGGAGAGGCACCGTCATTAAATAAGCCAAAGAAATAACTACCCCAAACCCTCTTAATATCATGATCTTTCACTAAAAGAACACCGTTGTTGTCCTAAATAAACCTAATGCTACCTAGATCCTTTTTCCTATTCTCCCTGGATTTTTCTAGCCTGAAGATGCCATTTTGTCCTTCCTTGTTGTCTAATCTCTTGTACATTTCCTCATATGCCTTATCTTTTGATTTAGCCACCGTTTTCTTGGCTTCCCGCTTTGTCTCCTTGTATCTTTTTTTATCTCTCGATCTTTCTTCGTCGTCATTGCATTGTAGATACTCCTTGAAGCAAGTTTGCTTTGTTTTCACCTTAATTTGGACTTCGTCATTCCACCACCATGATTCTTTATGCTCATTGACCTTCCCTGTCGACAATCCAAGAGTGTTTTTGGCCACCTCTCTAATGGAATTTTCTATATTTTTCCATAACATATCTGCATTATTTGAGTTTGTAGTTCCAAAACCTGTATTAGACAAAACCTTACTCCTAAAGTCATCAGTTGTCCCTCCATGTAAGTTCTTCCAAATGATCATAGGTTTACCAAGTTTAGCCCTCCTATGAGTGCTCCGCCCGTGACTTACGCGGAACACCAAAACCAACAATATGTGTTGTGATGCACATGTCTCTTCAGGGAACACCTTACAGTCAATGAATATAAAAAAATAATGCTCGTCTCCCTCATCTAACTCCGAAAAATGATTAACAATAACATATTTGGAGCATCAAAATTGAAACCCAAAGACACACCAATATGGAAGATAGCGACTACCTTCTTGGCATTTCTGAACATAATATTAGAGGATAAAGGGGATGGCTCAGATGATTGGGAATTAGACCCAAAAGGACATCGACATTTTTTCTTGCTTTTAGATTTCTTCGATGGAGCCCTTACCTTTTCTTTCCATTTGGAATAATTAATCAACCAATTGAACCTATCTATATAAGTTCTTAGGCCTTCGTTTTTTAGATCACTATGGATAATAGACCCTGCGTTTTTACCTTGAGAAGAGATTGCATCAACCACATCTTGCAATGGCTCAACATGAACATTAATCAACCCTGATCTAATTAGAATATCATGATCTGGATGGTTACACGTTCTTTGGCTGCACTCTGCTGGACTAGAGACTAGCGCAACCTTAGACTCAGAGAAATTATTCAAAGCTCCCTTATCAGAGTTAATGGGCACATAAAAAAAATCCAACATCACTAGACTCAGATATTGAAGGAGAATGGCAACACACCAAAAAAGGATATGGGGCAAGATTATCCACGTGACAATTTGTTTGATTGATTTCATCCTCAGGCTGGCCACCGCCACCAAGATTCTTGGATTCTGAGAATTCTACTTGCATATCATCATTACGAACATCACATTCTAAGGCTTTTTTATCACTCTTCTGTATCATCTCAAACGAAAATTCACCATCAATAAAAAGTCGATCACCATCATTTTCCTCCGTTCTAAGCTAAATCTTAAGAACACGCCTATTAATGGCAACTGATAAACTTTCTGGGATTATAAACACCTTTTGGATAGAGACTAGGATCTTAGCATAGTCAAATCTACTTATATTGAAAGTTTCCTCATCAATCTTCGACACAACACCCTATCTATTCCCCACACTCGTGAAGAATCTCTCGTGCCATACATGGATAGGCACGTCCTCAAGGACAACCCATACTTTGACACTCCTTTTAGCATCATAGCCTTCTAGAAGATCCGTCGAATCAACATTAACATATTAATGGAAAACACCTGGATTGAAAGTATAATTTATTTTCTATTATTATCCTTATACATCAACCAAAAAGAAGGAAAATCATATTCATTCATCCTTTATGGATTCCGGTAAATTCAAGTCTTAATATAAACTTTGGTAACCCATGCTTCTTTAGTCTTGATTGTGATGTTTGGAGCATCCGAGAAGTTGATAAAGGATTTTTAGAAGACGTTAAGTTTGTCGGATGTAAAATCTTGCCTCAAATGCTTGAAGAGAGTCTTGTTCTTCTTAAAAGTTTTTAGATGGAGTAACTACGTTTTGTAAATTGTATGAGTGTTGTCAATAGTTAAGAAATATTTTAGGTTTTGACCAGATACTGCCTTCAAATCACCACAAACTATTAAAGAAAGTTTATCAGTTGTAAAATTAGGCCTGAAGATGGCTCGAGTTTGGACTTTGATGGTGATGATCGAGGGCAAAATCAACCCAATACGGCATGTGGATTAATTATTTAGCTCAATACGACACAAAGTAATTTATTTAACGATCTACGACATTTGCTACAGTGACTTGGAACTCGTCACGTCGAGGTGATGAGTTCTAATAAAAATATTTTTAATTCAAACTTTTTATTTTGATGTGGTAAAATTTAATAAAAAATATATTTGATCAGAACTCGTCACCTCGACGTGACGAGTTTGAATAACAAAATATTATTTTGATAAACTCATCACCTTGACGAGTTTCTTGAACACTATAATAAATACCGAACTAATTTTTTTTGCCTGGTAACCGTATGAAAAAAAACCATGATCGAGAGAAAGTTGAGAATTGATAGTTGGGTCTGATTTGGACTTTTTTGGGAGTTGGTTTTAATGGATCATTTTGGACTTTATTTTAAGAGAGCTTTCGTTCTGGGCATGATGAATGAGCCCAAAACAAAATTAATCTTCACACCTCTATTATGCTCAAATTTGAGATTTAGTCCCTTTATATTTATTTAATATTATTAGATTTTTTTTATTTTTTATTATTGTTAGTTAATTCAAGTATTAAATAATAGTAACTGTTTTCGTTAAATTGATAATGTTATTTTTTTGTTGTAAAATTATAATTTTTTGAATAAAGGATATATATGTCAGCATGATGAGTTAGGATTGTAGTTTCTAAAAACGTCCACGTCAACATTTTAATTAAAATCATTTACCATGTTAATTATTTAAATTAACTAATAATATTATATAAATATAGAGAAAAATCCTATCTAATTAAGGTATAGGGAGTAAATCTAAAACATAAGCATAGTAAAGAGATCAAAACAATAATTTGACCCTAATATGATTATAGTCAACCCTAAAACTTCACCTTCTATAGTTCAGACAATATAATAAACACTTTCAAACTGGACTTTTCGTAAACTGATGCATATGAAAGGACACTCAAACCGCCAAATTAAGGGAGGGGTCAACCACAGATTTTCATCTTCAAAAGAATAAGACATGAACACATATATTAATGGGGATGGCCTACAATAATTAATATTTTCCAACCATAGTAGGTGATTGGTTGGTGGAACTATTTGAAAACTAAATTAAGTATTATTTGAAATAAATTACACTTAAACTTGTCAATTTAATTAAATTTAAAAATTCTATTTGATTAATTGAAATTTAAATATAATTGTGTTTGATTGACTATAAAATCTAATAATTTAAAATAATCCGAATGAAATGTTAAATTTAAAATGATTGATTCAAAAACTCATCTGACTCTGACTCAAATAATTTAAATTAAGATTTATTAAATCTGGTATAACCTAAACTTAAAATTATTCAAATGCACTAAAACATATTTATCCAAACTTAACATAAGTTGTAAATTTTGATGATAATTCGCATTATAAGTTTTACGAAATTGAAGTAGGCAAAAGCAGTGGGGGGGGGGGGTTCAAATCCTCACGAAAAAGAGAAAAAAAAAAGATCCCAAGAGGAGTGCAAAGCCAAAAACAATGAGAAAATAAAAGTGTAAAAATGCTTAATGTACCCTACAGGTAGGTGCTTGTTGGTCTATTTAATAACACAGAAACATTAACTATTTCTCCCCCACCCACTTTCCCTAGTAAAATAATGCTAAGTTTATGGTGAAATATAAAAAAAAGTCATTATGATACACAATTAGCTAAAATAATATTAAATTATTTTCAACATTTAATTAAATAAAACTTTATATTAACCAGTTGGTCTAGTGGGCATTAGTCCCTTAAGCAAAGTCAAGGGTTTGAATCTTGGTGATTGTGAATGGAGCAAATTGGTTGGGAGGGTCACCATTTCCTCTGCAATACTCAATATGAATTAATCGATCGTAGATCGGTAGTACACGATCCTAACTCATAACAGAACAGAGTTACTACAGGATTAATATTATGTACCGAGCATAAAAAAGGTTTACAGAACCATACAAGTGATCACGAAAACACAAGGGCGACTGAATTGAGAGGAGGTAGGTCAAGCAAACGTATGATAGAGTCACAAGTACCTTAAATAATCAACAGTATGAATCAGTTTGTCAGTCTATACTTTAATTGTGATTAAAATAAACTAGTTAAATAAATATGCATGATCAGGTTCAAGGCTCGATTTAGAGGCTTTTAGGTTAGAATTTGGCGAAATAGACTTCGAATTTAGATTCAAGATATCGAAAAACATAGAATTTGTTTTTTCGAAATAAGTCAACTTTTTGATCAAAATCAAAGATTAATGCTGGTTAACGTCAAAGTCAACGGTCTAGTCAAAGTCAACGGTTCAAGGTTTAATAGTTTTGTTCTTCCATCTCTGTTGGATCAATCAGTTTAGATAGAACTGATTTTGACCAGTTTAGGCCGATTCAGTCTGACCAGACCAATTCTAGAAGATCCAAGGACTGGCCAAGAAGACCCACACATAGGGGCAGCATGTGGCGACGCGTGCGGCTGCCAACATGACGACCAAGATCATATGATTGCTCGAGAAACACTTATAAACCATATACAACTTAATATCTAGCAAAAACATGGTGAAATAACAGAAAAAATGATCAGAATCTTACCTGAGCAGTGGAAAACAGAGGCACAATGACGGGTTTTCGAAGGTCATGAGGAGATTGTAGTTGTCCTAGTGGTGACGGTGCACGCCGCGGCTGGCCGGAGAAGGCTGAACAATGAGGGTAACAACAAGTCGAAAGAGATGGGTTTCTGAAGCGTTGGTTCGAACAAAAGGGCCAATATGTGTTTTGGTTGTATTAAATTAGCTGGAGGTTTGTTTTATTTGCTTTATGAATATATTTTTAACATAACCCATCATCCACAATGACCTAGTCTAAATGCCAAGGCTTTGAGTGAAGCTATTAGAGGAGATGGGTTTAATTTGTTTGAACCACAAAAATTTTCATCCTTCAATTTATTTTCTAAAAGCTCCAATGATGGGAAAATTCTGGATCGAGACATTGAACTAAAAGGAAGCTTTCTATTGAGTCAATCGATCAAGGAAAATGGCCAAGAGGGGTGAAATGGCAAATTAAAAAATTGTTGGAAGCTTTTTAAAGAAGAAATTGACACAAGGATTTTAGAGTGGTACAACTTTCTTAATGAAGTTTACATCCCCTACCTTAACTTCCCAACTAAGGATTTCAACAAATTCACTAGTTTGTTCTAACCTTTTAGGACAAGGTGTAACCTTACACAACACTAAGACTTATACCCCCAAAGTCTTAAGCGTTCAACTATTCCCAATAAATAAATACAAATGAGCAAACTTTGAATATTCTTACAAAGATAGAATGTTTACAAATTGAAGCTCTCACACACACCTAAGAATACTAGAATGAAAAATACAATGAATGAAATAATGTTTTATGCAAGAAAGACACAACGGGAATACAAATTTGGCTCTACTTGCTCTTTGATTGTTGGGATATCTTTATTGTATTTTCTTGGTTGTTTGAAGTCACCTTTTATATGTCCTCACTGATTTCTAGCAGTTTGTGGTTGCTGGAGGGAGTTTAGAGCTGTTTGAAGCATTAATTTCACACATTGAATGCAAACTTGCACATAAGTTTTGGAACCACCTAAGGGGGTTTCTAAACCCTCATTTAAAAATTTTGACCATTGAACATGGGGGTTTCAAAACCTATGAGGGGGTTTCAAAACCTATAGGCCAATTTTGGTAACTACCACAGGGGTTTCGAAACCAGGCTAAAAAAACCTTTAAAAATTAGTATTATTTCATATTGTAAAAGTGTTTTAAGACTTTTTTAAAAATTAATTTTTTTAATTTTTTAACATTATTTTTTATAAATTTGAAAAATTCTTGAATTGAATAAAATATTAATTTTAAAAAATTGTCAATTTAATCCTTTGCTATATCAAAATCATTTATTTACATTTATCACTCTCCCTCTTTTTGATATAACAAAACCATTTTGTAAAAAATTGTCAAAAATAAACTTGGAAGACGTCAAAGTTATTTTCAAGTGAGATATTTCATTTTTCCCTTTAAAAAAGAATTTAAGAGTATATGATTAAAAGCATGGAAAAATTAAATTTTTAATAGAATAAATTTTGACTAGAATTTCTCCCTTTTTTTGTTAGATCAAAATCATTTAGCTATAAGAAAGAAGTCAACATTAAAGCATAATGATGAATAATCTTAAAAGATCAAATAATAAAAAAATGATCAAGGCAATATATTAAAAAATATCCAAATGAACTATGCAAATATCCAACAAAATATGCAAATAGTATCAAAGAAGTAAAATATCCATCATAAAGTATCAAAACATCTTAAAAGTCCAATAAACTATGCAATGATCGATCCTCAATATCTGGATGAGAAGAGGAAGATGGACACGAAGAAGGAAATGAGCCCGAAAAGCAAGCCTCCAAAGCATTAATGCGAGCTCTCATAGAATCAAAGTGACTATCGACATAATGAAGAACCTCATCAAAATGAGTGGTCATGTAGTCATAAAGGGAATCTAAGGTGACAGAAGGATGGGTGCATCATCGTAATGAGCAATGATATCATCAACTAGAGTAACGCCATTACGAAATTTGACCCAATTTCCATTTTCAAATTTAAATCCCATTTTCTTAACCGAGGTAAAATCAAGCTTTCTTGAAAGGGAAACGAGATGATCAAAAGTGGTATCAATGGAATGAGTACGAAAAATGTGACTCAAGACGCAAGCATAAGGAAATGAAATAGAAGAGGTTGGTCCTTTGGATATGGTATTCACCAAGTCAAGGAAAATTATTTGTGCAAGGTTCAAACATACCTTGGTACGAAAATGATAAAGCCACCAATAGTGTAAGAAGCATATACGGGTGATCTGACCACCCGATGGATGAAGGAACCAAGTGATAAAGAGCTGTAAAAGACGTTCCTTAAAAGAAAGAAAAGTGGGATTATCGTTACGAATATCTTCGAAGGGGATACTATTATTTTCATTAGTAAGGCCATCAAAAGGAATTCCTAAATACCTAGTGGTAGATTTGGGAGTAATGTCAAGCTCGACACCCATAAGAAAAGATAAAATTGCATAAATCTTATCGGAAGGAATTTCCTTACAAAATTGGGCATTGTAGAAAAATCCTCGAACAAGTTGAGGTGAATCGATTCTGTAATGGAGATAAAATGAATCTAATCCCAATTAAGAAGGGTTCCATAAAAACTCAATTCGTATTCAATCGAGCTAAGAAAATTGAAATTAAAATTACGTTTGAGACGAAAAGGACGAGTAATAAAGTGGTCGAGATAACGAGAAAGAGATTTGGAATTAGGAAATCATAAGCTTTCACAAGTCAGAGTATTGGAAGCTTGATCGGTTCTAGCATGTGTCGTCGGAAGTTTAGGTTCCATTCAAAGAGATAAAAAAACAAATGTTTTAAAAGAAATTTTCGTTGGGGAATTTCTACGAAAACTTAGTGGGCCAGAAGGAATTTTGTTTTTAAAGAAAATGGATGAATGGGTAAACCTACTGAATAAAAAATATGTATATGTAACTATAGTAATCAATCTAATCTTAACATTTGTAATCCATACTTACACAAAAATAAAGAAATTTGAAAACCCTAACTAAGGAAAGCTTTAGGTTTTATAGAGATTTACCAATAAGAGAATAAATGAGAAGCAAAAGGGAATAATGGGTGATGACCAGAGTGAAGACTGCGACCGAAGGATGGAGTCAGAAAAACCCGACAGTGGTTAGACGATTTATTGTGAAGGATTTTGGTAAAGTTTGAACGGTGGGAAGAAAATAGAGGAAAATATGGGGTTTGAGGATTTAAAGTATAAAACCTTTAAAGTTTTAATTGGGTTTTGAAATATTTTATAGGGGGTTTTGAAACCGTTAGCCTGAGATAGCATACTGCTCGAAGGTTTTCGAAACCTTTGATGAGAGTTTTGAAACCTTAAACCCAAAAAGCATTTTGCCTTATTTTTTTCGAAACCTCAAGGAGAGGGTTTTGAAACCTCAAGGAGAGGGTTTTGAAACCTTAAGGAGAGGGTTTTGAAACATCTTCTCATAAAGACTAAAAATGACCAATTTTGATCATGTATTTATCCAGGATAAGATTATATCATCCATGATTATTATAAGGACTTTAGAATCATGCTAAGATGTGATTAATGATGTATGAAAAGAATTTAAGAGGACTTTCTAATGATATTATTATGAAAAATTTATTTTGGCATACTTAGTCAATTTTGAGATGTCCAAAATTTGTCCAAAGATCGTGAAATGACATGCATGTATCCCCCTTAATTTATGCATTCGATAACCAGTTAGAATTACTCAAGCATGTATAAGAACCAATATTAAGCCAAATAATCATTTAAAAGAATACAATTCAAATTTTTGGACTAATACCTAGGGAATGTTAGAAAGTCCTAACTCTCTCTTAAGTGTCCAAAATCTTTCTTGATCTAAAGGTTTAGTAAAAGTATCAGCTATTTGATGCAAAGTATCAATATATTCTAGAACTACATCTTCTTTAAAGACATGATCTCTAATGAAATGATGGCTAATTTCACTGTGTTTAGTTCAAGAGTGTTGGATGGGATTCTTAGTGAGACAAATTTCACTAGTGTTGTCACACTTTGTTGAAAACATTTTGATGTTTCGATATAACAAATTAAGTTAAATGAATTTTAAGATTTTACAAATGATTTTCTAAGTATATTCGATTTAATTACTCGAATATCAAAATATTACTCCAAGTCTTTCAAGATCAATTTCAATCCTTACTAAAAGTGTAAAATTGTGTTTTAATCTTAAAATGTTTTTGAAACATTTTTCATAAAGTATTTTGAACAAAAAACGAGCCAAATATTCAATTTTCAAAGAGATGTACTGATGCACTAGTCCATGCATCGATGCACTCTCAATTATATTGAATTTTGAATGCATTTAGTGTATCGATGCACTCTCTATGCATCGATGCACTCTTGAACAAATAGAAACATTGAATGCATTCAATGCACCGATGCACAAGCCATGCATCGATGCACCCAAGCTTTTTCAAAACATCGAAGTAGATTTATGCATCGATGCACTCTCAGTGTACCGATGCACTAAGTCTTCCAACGGTCGAAATATTTGAATTTTACACATAGTGTACCGATGCACTAGCCGTATGCATCGATGCACTATCCCTATGCATCGATGCACCAGACGCTCCCACTGTTTTATTAATTATTTTTCACACTTAAACGACTCTATTGACTCCACTAATCATCCCCAACGTTCAGAATCAATTGAAAGAGTATTTAAACAAGCTTAGAAGACATTGATCAATAACAAGAAACAACAAACAACAAGAATCAAGAGAGAATAAAAGAGAAAGCATCAAACTCATTGTTTGAGCACTTCAAGCCTATTTTCCATTCAATATTCATTTTGCTTTCAAGAACACTTATTGTGCTCAATTGTATTATTCTTGAGTGTTCTTTCTTTGTTATAGAATTGTGCAAACATCTTTCATTGTGAGTTTGCAAATTTGTGAGTTTGCGAATTTGTGAATTTCTTTTTGGGAGAGAGTGTGCTCAAGAATTTGGGGTATAATTCTTGAGGGTGTTGTAAGGTTACTTTTTGTCCTCAAAAGAAAGAACAAATTAGTGAATTTGTTGGAAAATCCTTAGTGTGGATAGCTAAGGTAGTGGACGTAGACTTTGGTTGAGAAAGTCGAACCACTCTAAATCGCTATGCAAATATTTTCAATTTTCTACAAAAGCTTCCATCAAAATTTTAATTGCATATTCACCCCCACTTGGCCGATTCCGTCGATCGATTAACTCAATAATTGGTATTATAGCCTCACTCATTTGAAGGTTTAATCGCCTCTTGAGTCAATTCGGGAAGAGTTACATCGATATTCAAGTCATCAATGGCCGGTGCTTCAAACTCCGACTTCATTCTCGATTCAATGCCCATCAACAAGCCTCATTTCTTCAATGGAGCTAACTATGCTTATTGGAAGAATAGAATGATGTACTTCATTCAAGAAAGTGACATGGGAGTATGGAATGTTATAGAAGATGGATATATCAAACCCTCCACTCACCCGAGATTGTGGAATGAATGAGAGACAAAAATATTCCAGCTCAACTCCAAAGCTATTCATATTATCTTTTGTGCTCTTGGACCGGATGAATACGTGAGAGTTTCATCTTGTACAACCGCTAAGGATATATAGGACAAACTACAAGTCACTCATGAAGGCACAAACGAGGTAAAAGAATCTAAAATTAGTCTTCTAACTCATAGCTATGAAAATTTCAGGATGAAACCGGATGAAGATGTCAAAGCTATGACAGATAGATTCTCCACGATTGTCAATAGTCTCAAATCATATGGAGAAATTATTCCAAATGACAACCTTGTAAGGAAGTTAGTTTACTCTTTTCCAAAAGCTTGGTAATTAAAGAAGACGAAAATCATCGAGGCTAATAACTTAAAATCTTTGACCCTCGATGAGCTTATTGGCTCTCCCCTCATGCATGAAATGATTCTTAAAGAAGAGGAAGACCTCGAGAAAAGAGACGAGCTAAAGAAGGATACAGAGAAGAAGAAAAATATGGGAGTTGCTCTCAAATCAAAAAAAGATGAGAGTGATTCGGATGAAGATGATGATGACGAGGAGATGGCATTCTTTGCCAAACAGTTCAGAAAAATGATTAGGCCAAACCGAGGAAGAAAATTCAAACGAAATGAAAGTTTCAAGAATGAACCAAAAGAGAAGGACCCGATCATTTGCTATGAATGCAAAAAACTAGGGCATATCAAATATAATTTCCCATAATTAAAGAGAAATAGTCAATCAAAGAATAAGCACAAGGCTCACATGGCTACATGGAGTGATAAAGAAGGTTCTGATGAAGAGGAACAAGAAGTAGAAAACTTGTGCTTAATAGTATTGGGGGAAGATTCTAAGGTAACCTCTAACTCATTTGATTTAGATGATTTATCTTATGATGAGTTATTAGAGGAATATAATGGGTTAACTTCAGATTATGAGAAATTGTTTTTAAAATATAAAAATGAAAATAATCTCATATCCAAGACCAACAATGATCTTGAAAGTAAAATCAAAAATTTGCAAATCAAACTAGAAGAGTTTGAAAAGAAAAATTCTGATTTGCATAATTTACTTTCAAAGGTCAATGATGATCATCAAAAGAAAATTGATGATCTTAAAGCTTCTTTTGATATAGTTGAAACAAAACGTTTTGAAAAAGGAGAAAATTCAAAAACCAACTTTGTTAGAAAAAGTTTTAGAAACTACAATCATAGAGGTCCCCAAAGAACCTCTAATGGAAAAATCGTTAGAAGTATATGGGTTCCTAAAGAACTCATTAATACTAAAGATAAGTATATCCTACACAAATGGATACCTAAGGGGACTAGGATTTTGAAAACTAATGAATATGGACCCAAAAGAATTTGGGTACTAAAAATAAAAAATTAATCTATGTTTGTAGGAAAAAGGAGCATTGCTACAAGGCAAGGGAAACAAATTCAAATTCATGGTACCTTGATAGTGGATGCTTAAGACACATGACCGGTGATAAAAGCCGGTTCATAGAGCTCAACGCCAAAAATGGAGGAGAGGTGACTTTTGGTGATAACTCAAAAGGTCACATTGAAGGTATAGGCACTATAGGTAATAACTCTTTCATACAAATTAAGAATGTCTTATATGTGAATGGATTAAAGCATAATATATTGAGTATTAGTAAATTGTGCGATAAGGGATTCAATGTCATGTTTGATACTAATGGTTGTAAAGTCATTGACATTGCATCTAATAGGATTATGCTTATTGGTCATAGAATAGGAAACGTTTACATGGTGCATTTAGATTCCATAGATATGACTAATTTATGCCTAGTTGCTAAAGATGAGCATGATAGTTGGTTATGGCATAGGAGACTAGGATATGCTAGTATGAGTGTTTTGCAATGGTTAATTCAAGGAGATTTAGTTCGAGGATTGCCTAAACTAAAATTTGATAATGATAAAATCTGTGATGCTTGTGCTAAAAGAAAACAAAAGAAAATTTCTTTTAAATCCATTAATGACGTATCCACTAGTAGGGTATTACAATTAATCCATTTATATCTTTTTGGGCCATCTAGAACTATTAGCTTGAGTGGAAAACAATATGCATTTGTATTGGTAGATGACTATTCTAGATATATTTGGGTTCTACTCTTAAGTACTAAAGATGAAGCATTAGAAAAATTCATCACGTTTTCAATAGTAATCCAAAATGAAAAATGTTACTTTATAACTAATGTTAGGATTGATCATGGAACTGAATTTGAAAATCTTGGATTTACTGAATTTTGTAATTCTAACGGTATTAGCCATAATTTTTCAGCACCTAGAACCCCTCAACAAAATGGAGTTGTTGAGAGGAAAACTCGAACTTTAGAAGAAATGGCTAGAACCATGCTTTGTGAAAACAATTTGCCAAAATATTTTTGGACAGAATCCACAAATACCGCTTGTTATGTTATTAATCGAGTAATGATTAGGCCTATTTTGAAGAAAACTCCATATGAACTTTTTAAAAATAAAAAAGCCTAACATTAACTATTTTCATCCTTTTGGATGTAAACGTTTTGTTTTAAACAACGGTAAAGATAATCTTGGCAAATTTGATGCTAAAAGTGACGAAGGAATTTTTTTGGGTTATTCCTTAAATTCTAAAGCTTATCGAGTATTTAATAAAAGAACTTTAGTTGTAGAAGAGTTTATACATGTTGTTTTCGATGATAATCCCCTTCCGAGGAAGGATTCTTGTGTGAATGATGATGTAGGCATTATAAACATAAATGACATTGGAGAACTATCATCAAAAGAAGAAACGAAAGATGAGGAAACTCAAGATCCTCTTGAGAATCCAACCATTGAAGAAAGGGAAGTCTCTTACCCAAGAAAATACAACTATGTCAAGGATGTTAAAATAATAGGTGATCCATCCAAAGGGGTAACAACTCGATCTTCTCTTAGAAATATTTGTAATTATGTTGCATTTATCTCATGCATAGAGCCTAAAAATATAAAAGAAGCATTAAATGATGAACATTGGATTATGTCTATGCAAGAAGAGTTAAATCAATTTGAGAGAAGTAAAGTATGTACATTAGTTGAAAGGCCTAGTAATAAGCCTATTGTAGGTACTAGATGGGTATTTAGGAATTAGCGTGATGAAAGTGGTAATATAGTGAGAAACAAGGCTAGACTTGTTGCTCAAGGGTATACTCAAGAAGAGGGCATAAACTATGATGAAGCATACGCTCCCGTAGTTAGGATGGAAGCAATTAGGATGTTATTAGCATTTGCATGTTTCAATGAATTTAAATTATATCAAATGAATGTTAAAAGTGAATTTTAAATGGTTTTATAAAAGAAGTGTATGTGGAATAACCTCCTGGTTTTGAAGATTTAAAATTTCCAAATCATGTTATTAAATTGGGAAAAACTCGTTATGGTTTAAAACAAGCTCCTAGAGCTTGGTATGAAAGATTCTCAAACTTTTTAATTGAAAAAGGTTTTTCAAAGGGGAATGTTGACACTACATTATTTTTAAAACATAAAGGTAAAGATTTAAAAGTAGTTCAAATTTATGTTGATGATATAATATTTGGTTCTACTAATGATGTTCTTTGCCAAGAATTTTCTGAGCTAATGCAAAGCGAATTTGAGATGACCATGATGGGGGAGCTATCATTTTTCTTGGGACTCCAAATCAAGCAAAGAAAAGATGAAATCTTTATCAATCAACCTAAGTACGTCAAAGATATGCTTAATAAGTTTGGACTGGAAAATGGGAAACATCATGACACTCCAATGAGCTCTTCTACAAAGCTTGACAAAGATGAATGAGGTAAATATGTGGATCTTAAATTATATAGGTCAATGATTGGCTCTTTTCTTTATTTAACCGCAAGTAGACCAGACATTATGTTTAGTGTTTACTTATGTGCTAGATTTCAATCATGTCCTAAGGAATGACATTTACTAGCTGTTAAGAGAATCTTTAGATACCTTAAAGACACTCCTAGTTTAGGACTTTGGTATCTTAGAGACTATAGCTTTAGCTTGCATGCCTTCTCTGATGCGGATTATGGAGGATGCAAATTAGATAGGAAAAACACCTCTGGTACTTTCCAATTCCTTGGAAATATGCTGATTTCTTGGTTTTCAAAGAAACAAAATTGTGTTGCATTATCTACCATTGAAGCATAATACATTTCCGTTGGTAGTTGTTGTGCACAAGTTTTATGGATGAAACAACAACTTTTGGATTATGGAATTGAAGTAGGTACCATTCCTATCAAGTGTGACAATACTAGTGTTATTTGTCTCACTAAAAATCCCATCCAACACTCTATAACTAAGCATATTTAAATTAGACATCACTTCATTAGAGACCATGTCACCAAGGAAGATGTAGTTCTAGAATTTGTTGATACTTTGCATCAATTAGTGGATATCTTTATAAAACCTTTAGACAAAGAAAGATTTTGGACACTTAGGAGAGAATTAGGTTTAACCGACCTATCTTCACTTAGTGTTTAAAATAAGTTTAGCACTTTTAAATTAGATTTGAAAATGCTTATAATAATAATATTGTTTGATTGCATTCTTTGCTATTAGTTAGGGGGAGTTTATGATTCTTTGGTGAAAATTAATTATATGTTCAAATGTAGTTTAAGGATAAAATTGATTGATTGAACATGATTAATTTTCAATACATGAGTTGCCAATACCACTAGAGCTAAATTATTTAGCATTTTAGGTGTTTAAATGGAGTTTTGACATTTTTGTGCATAATGCATCGAAACACTATGAAAGTGCATCGATGCATCCCTTTAAATGTGCATCGATACATCATGAAGATGCACTGATGCACTCATTGAATGTGTATCGATGCACAAGGCCATGAATCGATGCATCCTTCAGGTTTTTGGTTAAAAGCCCTACTTCTTCTTCATTTTCTCAAAACCCTTAAAACACTCTTTTGCCGTCATTCATCCCTCTCTCTCTAAACTCTCAATTTGCCTCAAATCAACAAATTTTTGACGGATTTCAATCATTTTCAACTCCAAATCCTACTTGTATCATTAAATCTTGCAAAACAACATCACATTCCTCTCAATCCAAAATTTTCAAGGTAATATTTCAAAACCTCTGTTTCATTAATTTATGAACTTAAAATTAGTTTTAATTAGTTCTAGGTTGAAAATATTATCAGGCATTGATTGTTTAGTCTTTAGAAATTAAATTTTACCACTAATTTCATAAAAAACTCACAATATTTCAATTGATTTTTGAATTTTCAAAATATATAAAAATATCGAAAAACTTAATTTATTTTTAAATTTGATGTTTTTGTTTTAATTATGTTGATTTGAAAACTACAAATTACTTTTCAAGAGTTGTTTTCAAAAAAATTTGAAAACCTTGCCCATTAGGATTCAGTTTAGAGAACCTTGAATTATTGCTTTTGGGATTGATTATATTGTGTACATGTTTTTCAAATTGCAGGTTACCAATCCAATTCCGATTCTTAAACCATGTCTAACCCTAAACGTCCTAGGTCCTCTTCGAGTCATTCTAACTAACCTCCTAATCCTATTCCTCCTCACCCTCTAAATCTAAACGATACCAATATGACCATTCTAAACTCAAGTTTTAATATGCCTGGTCGTCATAGAGAAGAACTCTACCATAGGTACATGGGTTCCTTCCAAACATACAAAATCTGGGAAGAGCGTATTCCCTCTGTTCAAGCCATGGTAGATATCAACTTTGAATATCTACCGACTCTCAAATACTGGAAGTTTGATAAATTGTTTCACCTTAAACCAATTGTCTATCATCAGCTGGTATGTATTTTCTACTCTAATGCGATATGTATTCAAAACGAGAGTCAATGTGGAACTATATGAATCAGAGATCCTACCTTTTAGGACAATATATTCATATTGATTCTAAAATGATAACTAGACAGTTTGGACTAGATGACGATGGTTTATATAATGAGAAAGAGACTGTGGCATATCCCTATCTTCCCAATGCTAGTGTTAGTACCTTACGTACACATCACAATTGTTTTCTGCATTTAATGATCTCTTAGTGGTTTAGACCATCCGGAGGTAGGTACTCCACTTTTCGTGTTAGGGATTTATGGTGGATACATTGTATCCAGCATAATAGAAAGATAAATCTGCCACATATCATTTTTAGTGAACTAGTAGATACCATAAATGTAGTCCCATCCAAACATGTAGAAACTTTAGTTTATGAGTGTCTACTTTGTAATTTTTTTTATCAAACTCGGTCTTAGAGTTTCTCTTGACAATCCCATCCCTCTTCAAAACCAAATCAATCTCACCTTTTTGAAGAAAGCTGATTGGAAACGAAAAAGGATGAGGAAACTGGCTAATGGGTTTATCGACCCAATAAGCACACTCCGGGAGCTAGTTCTTCACGAACTCCTTCTGCACCTAGCTCTTCTCGTGCTCCTCCTCCTCCAGCACCGGATGCTGACGATGATCCCGAGCTTCAACAGCTCATGCAAGATATTGACGAGGAAATACCCGACGATGATCCTCCGGCACCGGATCCGGCATAACAAGAAGATCAAACGCCTCCATATTTTCGATCATTCTTAGATTCGTTTGATCTAAGGTTTGCATCCATGGAATATCAGATAACAGAGTTTCAACGAGAGACGTGTGAACATATGAATACTTTCACTCTTGAAGTACGAGCACATTATCCTCCTCCTCCCGACCCTCCGATGGAGTAGATCCTTGCTTGTCATGCTTTCTTGGTTTCAGAACTTGGATTGATAAAACATTTTGTTGTTCTTGGATTGTTTTTATTTTGGATGATTATATGTTTGGATTTATGTTTTGGATGCTTGGATATTTGAACTTATATTTATATATATTTGGTTGTTGAACTTAATGCATATTTGGTGTGTTTGAATTTTTATCTTAATTGTTGCATCATTTAGACATATATGACCAATTCTCCATTACACATTTTTTATATGAATATTGTTTTATGAAACTAATGGCTAACCTTTCTCTTGATTGTGATCTTAGCAACTTAAACTTTAAATTAACAAATCAGTTGGCTACGTTTTTCAGATCCTTGTTTAAAATTGTTTTAGAGTCTTTTTGATTTAACAAGGGGGAGAAGTGTTAAGGGGAGAAGTGTTAAAGTAAGGGGGAGTAATTTTCAAAACTTGATTTCAAAATCTTAAAATTACTAAAATGTTTTGTTATATTAAAAAATGGGAGATTGTTGAAAACATTTTGATGTTTCGATATAAAAAATTAAGTTAAATGAATTTTAAGATTTTACAAATGATTTTCTAAGTATATTCGATTTAGTTACTCGAATATCAAAATATTACTCCAAGTCTTTCAAGATCAATTTCAATCCTTACTAAAAGTGTAAAATTGTGTTTTAATCTTAAAATGTTTTTGAAATAATTTTCACAAAGTATTTCGAACAAAAAACGAGCCTAAAATTCAATTTTCAAAGAGATGTACCGATGCACTAGTCCACGCATCGATGCACTCTCAATTATATTGAATTTCGAATGCATTTAGTGTACCGATGCACTCTCTATGCATCGATGCACTCTTGAACAAATAGAAACATCGAATGCATTCAATGCACCGATGCACAAGCCATGCATCAATGCACCCATGTTTTTTCAAAACATCAAAGCAGATTTATGCATCGATGCACTCTCAGTGTACCGATGCACTAAGTTTTCCAACAGTCAAAATATTTGAATTTTACACATAGTGTACTGATGCACTAGCCCTATGCATCGATGCACCAGACATTCCCACTATTTTATTAATTATTTTTCACACTTAAATGAGTCTATTAACTCCACTAATCATCCCCAATATTCAGAATCAATTGAAGGAGTATTTAAACAAGCTTAGAAGCCATTGATCAATAATAAGAAACAACAAACAACAAGAATCAAGAGAGAATCAAAGAGAAAGCATCAAACTCATTGTTTGAGCACTTCAAGCTTATTTTTAATTCAATATTCATTTTTCTTTCAAGAACACTTATTGTGCTCAATTGTATTATTCTTGAGTGTTCTTTCTTTGTTATAGAATTGTGCAAACATCTTTCCTTGTGAGGTTTTCCTTGTGAGTTTGCAAATTTGTGAATTTCTCTTTGGGAGAGAGTGTGCTCAAGAATTTGGGGTATAATTCTTGAGGGTGTTGTAAGGTTACTCTTTGTCCTCAAAACAAAGAACCAATTAGTGAATTTTTTGGAAAACCCTTCGTGTGGATAGCTAAGGTAGTGGACGTAGACTTTGGTTGAGAAAGTCGAACCAATCTAAAGATGTTGCTAAGGTAGAGTCTCTAAGGTATCTAAAGATTCTTTTAATGGAATGTAAATGAGATTCCTTAGGACAAGATTGATAGCTAGCACACAAGCAAACACTAAACATAATATTCAGTCTACTTGCGGTAAAATAAAGCAAAGAACCAATTATTGACTTATATAATTTAACCTCTACACATTTACCATCCTCATCGTTGTCAAGCTTGGTTGAAGTGCTCATGGTAGTGGCTTGAGGTTTGAAATTCTCTAAGCCAAACTTCTTGAGCATATCCCTTATGTATTTAGCTTGATTGATGAAGTACCATCCTTCATTTTCTTGATTTGGAGTCCCAAGAAAATTGAGAGCTCCCCCATCATGCTCATCTCAAATTCATCTTGCATCAACTTAGAGTATTCTTGGAAAATAATATCATTAGTAGCACCAAATATAATATCATCATCATAAATTTGTACTACTAACATGCCATTCTCTTTTCTTTTAACGAAAAGTGTAGTATCAACCTTCCCTTTAGAAAAACCTTTTTCAATTAAAAAGTTTGATAATTTTTTATACCAAGCTCTAGGAGCTTGTTTCAAACTTTATAAAGCTCTTAAAAGTTTGAAAACGTGGTTTGAAAATTTTGAATCTTCAAAACTGGGAGGTTGTTCAACATACATTTCTTCATTGATAAATTCATTTAGAATAACACTTTTAACATCCATTTGATAAAGCTTAAAATTATTAAAGCATGCAAAAGCAATTAATAATCTAATGGCTTATATTATAGCTACAGGAGCATATGTTTCATCAAAATCAATTCTCAGTTCTATAGTGTAACCTTGAGCAACTAACCTAACTTTATTTCTCACCATGTTACCACTCTCATATAGTCTGTTTCTATAAACTCGTTAAGTACCTATAGTAGATTTATTACTAGGCCTTTCAACTAATGTTCATACTTTAATCCTCTCAAATTGATTTAACTCTTCTTGCATAAACATAGTCCAATGTTCATCATTATATGTTTCTTTGACATTCTTAGGCTGTATGAATTAAATAAATGCAACATAATTAAAAATATTCTTAAGATAAGGTCTAGTGGTTACCCTTTTGGATGAATCACCCAAAATTTCACCATCTTTGACATAGTTGTACTCCCTTGGGCATGAGATCTCCCTTTCTTGTAGAGTTAGATCCTTGAGGGCATCTTGAGTTTACTCATTTTTATTCAATGATGATTCATCAACTTTATTTGGATTTAAGATACCTACATCATCATCAATACAAGAATCTTTCCTTGGAAGAGAATTATCATCGAAAACAACATGTATGGACTCTTCTACCACTAGAGTTCTTTTATTAAAGACTCAATAAGCTTTAGAATTTGAATAATAACCAAGATAAATTCCTTCATCACTTTTTGCATCGAATTTGCTAGTATTATCTTTTTCCATTATTTAAAATAAAATACTTGCATCCAAAATGATGAAAATAACTAATGTTAGGCTTTTATTTTTGAAAAGTTCATATAGATTTTTCTTTAAAATAGGCCTAATCATTACTCTATTCATCAGATAACAAGCGGTATTTGTGGCTTTCGCCCAAAATTACTTTGGAAAATTGTTTTCACAAGGCATTGTCCTAATCATTTCTTCTAAAGTTCTATTTTTCCTCTCAAAAACTCTATTTTGTTGAGGGGTTCTAGGGGTTGAAAAATTATGACTAATTCCATTAGAATTATAAAATTTATTAAAACCAAGATTTTGAAATTCGGTTCCATGGTCACTCCTAACACTTGAAATTGAGTAACATTTTTCATTTTGGTTTATTTTAGAGAAAGTGATGAAATTTTCTAAAGCGTCAACTTTTGTACTTAAGAAGAGAACTCCAAGTAAATCTAGAATAATCATCTACCAGGACAAATGCATATTGTTTTCCACATAAGATAGTAGTTCTAATAGGCCCAAAATGATCTATATGGATCAATTGTAATACTCTAATAGATGATACATCATTAATAGGTTTAAAAGAAGATATTTTGTATTTTCCCTTAGCAAATGCATCACAAATCTTATCAAGATCAATTTTTATCTTAGGCAAACCTCTTACTAGATTACCTTGAACAAGTTTTTGAAAAACACTCATTCTAGCATGTCCAAGTTTACTATGTCATAACCAACGATCATGCTCATGCTTAGCAACCAAGTATACATTAGAAATATCAATATTATCTAAATGTACCATATAGATATTTCCTATCCTATGAACAACAAGCATAATCCTATTAGATGTAATATCCATAATTTTAAAACCATTATATTCAAATAAGACATTGTATCCCTTATCACATAATTGACTAATACTAAGATTATGCTTCAACCCATTCATATACAAAAAAATTTCAAAAATAATGGAAGAGTTGTTACCAATAGAACCAATTCCTTCAATATGACCTTTTGATTTATCACTCCTCCTCTTTTAGCTTTAAGCTCCATGAACCGGCTCTTATCACTGGTCATGTGTCTTGAGCATCCACTATCAAGGTACTATGAATTTGAAAGTTTACTTTATACCTTGTAGCAATGCTCCACCTATAAACATAGATCATGTTTTAATTTTTGGTACCCAAATTTTTTTGGGTCTATTAACATTAGTTCACAATATTCTTGTCCACTTGAGTATCAACTTTTCAAGGATATCCTTATCATTAGTACCAATGAGTCCTTTGGGGACCCATATAGTTCTAATAACCTTTATATATGAGGTTCTTTAAAGAGCTCTATGTTTGTAATAATTAAGGTTATTTTTAACATATTTGGGTTTGGAATATTCACCTTTTTCAAATCTTTTTTCCCCACCATGGTTAAAAGAAGCTTTAAGATGATCAAGTTTCTTTTAATGATCATCATGAACTTTTAAAAGTAAGATATGCTAGTCTAGATTTTTCTTTTCAAACTCTTCAAGTTTGACTTACATATCTTTGACTAGACTTTCAAGTTCAAGATTAGCCTTAGAAAGTACAACATTTTCATCTTTCAATTTTGAAATATTTTTCTTGTGCTTAGAAATCATGCTTATATATTCTAAGACTAATTCATCATAAGCCTCTTATAATTCATCAAAAGAATAATCAATTGAAATAGATGAATTAGAGGTTACCTTATAATCATCTTCTATTACAATGAGACACAAGTTGACTGCTTCTTCCTCTTCATCATTGGAGAACTCATCGTTACTCCATGTAGATACATGTGTCTTGTGTTTCTTCTTGTAGGATCCCTACTACTTCAATTGTTGGCATTCAAACTTGACATGCCCGAGCTTTTTGTACTCATAGAAAATAATAGGATCATTCACCTTTGATTCATTTTTAAACCCTTATTTCTTTGGAATCTCTTTTCTTTGTTGGACCTCATGAATCTTTTGACAAACATTGTCATTTCATTATCTTCATCGTCTTCATTTGAGTCACTCTCTTCTTTAGTAGACTTGAGAACAACATCAACCTTATTCTTCTTTTCAATTTCTTTCTTTTCCTCATCTTTCTTTTCTTGTTCTTTTTCTTCTTTCACCATCATCTCATGGCAAATATCTATTGAGATCATCTAGATTGAGGGTCTTTAGATTATTTGCTTCAACAATGGTGATCTTCTTGGATTGCCATGACTTGGGAGGGCTATAAATCATCTTCCTAGCAAGATTCTCATTAAGAATGACTTCTTCAAAGCCTTTGAGACCATTGACGATAATCGAAAATTGATCAGCCATGTTTTTAATATCCTCATTCGGTTTTATCTTGAAGTTTTCATAATTATGACTGAGAAGACTAATCTTAGTTTTTGTTACCACATTTGTTCCTTAATGATTAACTTCAAGTTTGTCCCAAATCTCCTTGGCATTGGAACAAGATGAAGCTCTCCCATATTCATTGGAGCCAAGTGCACAAAATAGTATATGCATTACCTTTGCTTTGAGTTGGAACATTCTTATTTTTTTCACTCCATTCCGTCATAGTTTTCATGTATGAAAAGCTTCATTATATTCTTCCAAGAGGCATAATTGGCTCCATTGAAGTAGGGAGGCTTTTTGATAGGTTGAGAATAATTGATGACATTGAAGCTTGGTGTAGAGGCCATCGATGACTTATTTGATGGTTTGACTCTTCTAGGATCTTCTCAAAATATGGTGAAACCTTCCAATGAGATAACTTTAATACCAATTCTTTATTCAATCGATCAAGGAAAATTGCCAAGAGGGGGTGAATTGGCAAATTAAAAAATTATTGGAAGCTTTTGAAAGAAGTAAGAAATTGACACAAGGATTTTAGAGTGTTTCAACTTCCTTAATGAAGTTTACATCCACTACCTTGGCTTCCCAAATAAGGATTTCAACAAATTTACTATTTTATTCTAACCTTTTAGAACAAGTGTAACATAACACTAAGACTTATACCCTAAAGTCTTAAATGTTCAACCCTTCCCAATAAGTAAATACAAATTAGCAAACTTTGAATATACTCACAAAGATAGAATGTTTACAAATTGAAGCTCTCACACACACGTAAGAACACTAGAATGAAAATACAATGAATGAAATAGTGTTATATGCAAGAAATACACAATGTAATACAAATTTGGCTCTACTTGCGCTTTGATTGTTAGAATAGTTTTCTTGTATTTTTTTGACTTTTTGAAGACCACTTTTATATGCCCTCATTGATTTCTAGCCATTTGTGGTTGTTGGAGGGAGTTTAAAGCCCTTTGAAGCATTAATTTTGCTCATTGAAGCATTAATTTCGCTCATTGAAACATTAATTTTGCTCATTGAATGCAAGGCCGTTTGAAGCGTATATTTTTTTTAAATAAAGACTAATATTTTAATGTGATTAGTTTCCAAGAAATCACATTTCTTTACAACTCTAAACATACCCTAAAATTACTTATATCTAATTAAACTTATTAAAAACTAATTAGTTATTACATAATTAAGAAAAGGTTGAAAGAGCTTGGAATCTTTGTCGTATAGCCTCAACCCCTTCCTGCTCCCTCACTTGATTCTTCAGTATTCATGCAAAAACACTCTCAGTATTAACTCAAAATAATAAACATATATTCATCTTTAAAAAAATATTAACCTTTAATCACCAATTTTTCATCCGTTTATGTTTATTATTATATTATTAATTACCAAAAAATACAAAAAAGAAAAAGAAAAAGAAAGAAAAAACTAAAAGTCAAACAAAAGGGATAAAATTTGGGGCATTAATGTCCGATTGCTGTTGCCACCACTGGTCTGTCCCTTTCCTCGTTACCAGGCCTCATGCATCAAATGGTCACCAACCATTCAAGAGGCCTCCAACGCTGTCATCAAAGGTCCTGTAGTAATCGTCCTTTGGGTGGCCTCGTAATCAAGTTTTGACTTAAATTATGTGTGATGGAGCCGCCACCGATCATTTTAAATTAAGTTGATCGGACACCCTAACTTACCATTTATCTGATTTACATTTTACCATAAATTAATCGGATTCGGGAGTCTATTACAGTCAAGGAAGAATTAACACCCTTGTAATGCCTTTTCGGTACCAATTTGATTTCACGGTTGTCTTAATTGCAAAAATTACAATTGAAATTAAAAATTAAGAATTCGATCTGAATTACTTACCTTTGACCAATTTAAAATTGCCCTAAAAATAAAATTAATGTTAAACAATAAAATAAAATAAAATAATAAAAATATTAGATTACAGGAAAAAAAAATTAAAGAATGATTAAATTGGAAAGAATTTGAAATTATGGGTCATATTGATGCTAAATGATAGTTGCAAGGAAAAATAGTTAGGGGGTAAATTTGCAAAATATAATAAATATAATCATGGATTAAATTGAATTAATTCAAAATTCAACGGAAAAATTACAACAGGTGACCAAAATAAATTACATATAAAAAATGCAAGGACTGTAGAAATAATTAAACTATTTCATAATGGCATAACGAACTCCCTATAAATAGCCCTTAAAACCCAAAAATTCTATTTTAACCTACTCTTCATAAAACTCTCTCAACCTCTCCTATAGCCGGCCGAAAACGACAACCCGCCGGTGACCAACCACCGCCTGATCCACCACTCCGGCCGCCACTTCCGGTTGCTGGAAAAACCTAAACTACCCCCGAACACTCCTCTCGACACCGCGAGTTTGAAACTAAAACCCGAATACCCCAAAAAGGCCCCAATCAGCGTAGATCTAAGTTTGAAATATGGAAGTTTACCTTTTTTGGTGAACCTTTTTGTTTTCCGACGATCTTCGTCAAAACAAAGCTTTGGACTTTGATTTTTGCCTCTGATTTTGCTTTGTATATTTGTTGTCTTGCATTTGTGTTGAATCTGCTATGTGATTTTTTTTTCAATTGCTTTGTTTCTCTGTTTATGTTTCTTCGTGTCTTTATTCGATGGCTTGGTGGGGTATTTATATACCTCCCCACCGGTGGTTGTTTTCAAATGTCTCATGATGGTGTAGTCTCGTTCGACATTCGTGGCATGATTTTCTATTTTGGAACGTACGTGCTCTGATCTTTCTGTTTCATATTTTCTTTATTTTTTTTTTCATTTTTTCAGTTTTTGGTGCCGAATATCTCGATCGGTTAGTAGCCTTACTGGTGAGTGGTTTAAAGGTGCCATTGAAATGATGACCTGATGTGTTTTGGATGTTAGATCAAAGAGCCAAATCCAACTACTGTTGCTCTTGTACGACTCTAGCGCTGTTAAAGTATGCCCAAAGACCAATCATATGATGATTGTAATGATACATTTTATATACGGATTTTTATTGAATAAAGGCATTGCCGTTAATATTTTCAGTTATATATATATATATATATGTTTAACATAAACTGAAAGATAATAAAGTCCATATAATAACATAAATGTTATTATTAAAAGATCCATAGTCAAGTATTATTATGGGCATGGACAATAATAATACACTTAAGATTAACATGTTATTGATTGATGACAACGAGTTGTCATTGACATAGAGATGCCAAAATTGATACATGATTATATTGTTAGAGAACAATGTATTAGATTGACCCACCATGAGTATATGTCTTGGATTATTATGTGACAATCATAATATTGCTCATGGTGATGACTATATGTATGATCCTCAGACTTGAGATCAATGCTATGGCAACATTTATTGTTGTATATTTTGATGCAGTTAAACATGCTCCGTAACTGTTGCTCTATAAAAACTGTTATCGAATATATCTAAATATATGTAGTGGGTGTGTATGATTAAGATAGGATTTGTCCTTATTATATAATAGGAAATTCATCACATGCCACTTGATTGAGTGAGAGTAGAAATGCATGGCCATGCTCAAATAAGTTGATATGATATATCACAAATTATTCATTAATTAAAGTCTACTCTAGATATCAATAAATAATAGATGGGCTACCCAAGTGTAACTATTCCAAGACTTGCGCCTATTCTAGATATAAAGGACTAAAAGATGTAAAACATAAAAGAGTTAATCACGAAGATGATATGTCGAATCATATTTTCTTGTAACTTAGGTGACAATGATATATTGCTAGATGTCACTCATTGTATGTAATATTATAATTGTTTTAATAATTATTGCTAACGTTACAAGAACCTACAAGGTCATACCCTAGGATTGAAATGAGCAAAGATGTACAATTTGTTGTACGTTACTAAAATATATCTAGAGGTAATATATATATATATATGTTTAATTTTCAACATAAATTAATTAAATAAAGATTTAATTAATTTGAAATAATAAAATCCCTATTATGTTAGGGTAACTTGGATATAAAAGGAGGTGTAAGGTCTAACAGCCTTTTTACATATGATCTTCAATCGTTTTTCTCAAAATAGTTTTGGGAAAAGAAAAATATTGCTCTCAATCGGGTGAATTGAGTAGAGGCTGAGACATGGTTTTGTGGAGGCTTACGATTCAAACCGATCTACACCACCATTAGCCGCTGATGTCCTTGCTGTTTTTCAAGGAATCCGCTGTAAGTATTCACATCATTTCCTCCTCATTTCAGTTTATCGTACTTGGATCGCTGGTGAGACCATCGAATTTTTGTTTTTGCTACGCCATAGGGTGAGCCGATGGTCCCAACAAGTTCTTAGTACGAAACCCTAGCCCCTGCTAGATCAGGCAGATGGGCCTAGGCTACTAGGCTACCATTGGGCTTACTAGGTCAGGCCTGTTTGTCAGTTGGGCTTCACTTTGGACCCTATTATGGACTTGGATTTAATTTTGATCTGGACTTAAATAATAAACCGAAAGACAATATTAATAATAATATAATATAATAAATATAAAATAATAAATAATACTATACTATATTTATTTAAAAACTATATAACATATACTATATATTTAAAAACTATTTTCAAATGCCCTATAATTATATGTTTTCAAAACTATATAATATATTTTCAAAAATTATACATTTTCAAAAACCATATATTATATACATTTTCTGAAAATATTATATATATATTAAATACTATATAAATACTGTAAAAAAACCCTAGATGTCCTGGACGAAAATGAGTATCTACAACTACCGCTCTTTGTCCATTATTGTGTAATGATAACAAGGCAAATACAAAAAGAAACAAATTTTCGTTTGATACAAATGAACTTTGAAAGCAAGCATGTTCCTGTGAGCATCGTCGGTCTCTGAGTTTGAAATCCAACTCAATGTTGTAGTCGACTCTTTTATCAAATATCCTCCATCGTGGAGTTGAAATTCGACATAAAGATTAATTCGACATTGAATGGTTCTTGATATTTGCCCGAACTTTTCTTCGATTTTGGACCTTCTTCTAGTCCAATATCATTCGTTGTGAAGTTGAAATTTGACTTGAAGACTTTGATCATAAAATAGCTCCTTGTTGTTGAGATAAATTATGGATAACTCGTGGTTGATCTTGGGCACGATATCCTACGTCGTGAAGTTAAAATCATAGGTATCTTGGGGTTTTTTCTAGTCTAATATCATTCATTTTGAAGTTGAAATTTGACTTTGTAGACCTTAATTCATCGTTGAATTGATCTAGTTTGTACATAACTCCTTTACCATGAAGTTGATTTGATCTCAAGTATCTTGGGCACAATATCCTTCATTGTGAAGTTAAAATCATGAGAGACTCCTTCGTCATGAAGTTGAGTCCATCTCGAATGTCTTGGGCACGATATTCTTTGTTGTAACTTTGAAATCATGGGTGATATCCTTCATCGTGAAGTTGAGTCCAAATTGATTTTTTGAGCTATATATCCTTCATTATGAAGTTTAAATCCAACTTGGATAAGTTGTATTGTTTTCATTCTTGAGTGTTCTTCGAGTTCAATATCATTTGCTATGAAGTTGAAATTGACTCTGACAAAGATCTGCAAAACTATACACCTAAAGATGCAATGTCCTTATGCATTCCTAAAATGTTTATGCAAATGTGTTATTTTTAGGATTTTAAATCTCAATCTCTTGATTTCTCTAGTGCTTCTTGATTCTTGCTAATATTGATTTTCTGACTCTTGATTTTTGATTTTATGATCCTCAATGGGCTTTGAACTTGGTACCCTCTTGGGGATTTCTGTTTCAGAAAGAAGTCTTGAACTTTGGCCTTTAATCAATTCCTTTTTACTCATTGGTGAGTTTCAAACTAGAATCTGTGTCATTCTTTCGAGTATAGTTTAAGAACCTCTATTAACTTCCAAACGCCTATATTTTCAGAAAAATTTTGTGTAGTAATACACAATTATCTTTTTCCAAAGTGAATAAATCATTCTTATTTAAATTCAATTCAAGATGTTAAGCAATTGGGATCTCTCAGAAAAATGGTCATATTTATTTAGGAGGAAAAAGTAAATACATGGCAAACATTCTGAAAAGAGAAGATATTCAAAAAAGACAAATAGGTGCTCCAAATATCGATAATGTGGACGCCTTTAAACTGGCACACTGTTATATGACTTTAAGTGTAGCTTTTTTCAAGGGGACTTCAAAGATTGTGACAACGCTTGAAAGGGTGTGAAGTTCCTCCCAAATTATTAAGTCTCAGATTATTTGGATGTCGTGATGCTTTATTGCCTTGATCTAGGACCTCCACGTGCACGAATCCTGGATTATTACCCATGCCTCCCTTTTAGGTTTTAAACTTGGATATTCATTTGGTTTCAAGATTCCCTTTGCAGGTGTTCATCTTGGACCTACCTTTTATTTTTATTTTTTTTAATTTTTTTCAATTTAGATCGCCCTTTCGAGTTTTCACTCTAAACATTTTCCTTTTTTTTAAGAATCTTCGACTTAGGGCATTTTTGGGTTTTCACCCTGAGCGAAATAACTTTTGACTGCATCAGATTTAACATGATTGGTAGTTTTGGCCCTTTCATTTCAGTCAAGATTAGTTCTCCTCCGGAGAAGCCTTTTTTCACGACATAAGGCCCTTCCCAATTCAACATCAATTTTCCTATGAAGTCTTTTTAAATTGGCCAAATATTTTTTAGCACGAGCTCTCCTTCATGGAATACTCTTGGGTGCACCTTCTTGTTGTGCGAATCATTCATTTTTGGTAGAGCCGATCATGGTGAATGGATCTCAACCTCTTTTCCTCTATTAAGTTCAATTGATCATATCGAGCTTGCGCCTATTCTGCATCATCCAACTTTAATTTTGACAAAACTCAAGAGTGATGGGATTTCCACCTCAATGGGCTGCATAGCCTCCATCCCATATGCTAATGAAAATGGGGTTGCCCTTATCGAAGTGCGCATCAAAGTTCGATAAGCAAACAAGGAAAAATATAACTTTTTGTACCAGTCTTTGTACATCTCAGTTATTTTCTCCACTATTTTCTTGATATTTTTGTTTGATGCCTCTACCGCTCCATTCATCTTTGGTTGATAAGCATTAGATTTGTGATGCTTTATGTTGAATTGTTCACATTCAGCATCCATCATTCTATTGTTTAAATTGGTTGCATTATCGATAATCATCTTTTCTGGTAAACCATACCGACATATGATCTTATTTTTCAAGAATTTACAAATAGTGGACTGAGTGACATTAGTATATGATGCAACTTCCACCCATTTGGTAAAGTAGTCGATTGACACAAGGATAAATCAAAGATCTTTTGAATCTTTTGGATGGATTTTTCCAATAACATCCATGCCCCACATAGATAAAGGCCATGGAGCTGTCATCACTTGAATAGGACAAGAGGGACATTTATTTTATCTCTATAGACTTGGCACTTATGACATCTTCTGGCATAGTTAATGCATTCACTCTCCAATGTGGGCCAAAAGTATCCACATCTCATGACTTGTCTTGCCATCATATGCCCATTTGCATGTGTTCCACACACTCCATCTTGCACTTGTTCCAAGATCATCTTTTCCTCTTCTGCATGCACACATCTTAACAAGACTTGATCATGACTTTTCTTGTATAAGACTTTTCCATCAAAATCATATCATGCTGCCATTATTCTAATTGTTTTTTGTCATTTTTAGTAGTTTCTTATGGATATATTTCATTTTTAATGTACTGTAGAATGTCGTGATACCATGGGTTTTTATCTTTTTCTTCCTTGATGTGATAACAATGGGTCGAGTAATCGTATGACTGCATATCGATTGACATCATGTCAGATTCCCCACCAACCTTGAATGTTGTTGCCAAGGTGGCTAAAGCATCCTACCATCTGATTATCTTTTTGGGGCACGTAATGGAAAGTGACTTCATCAAACTCTTTAAGTAGATCCAAAATAAGCTTTTTATACTCCACCAGTTTGGCATCTTTTGTTTCCTATTCTCCTCGGTGTTGATAAATTACTAGGGAAGAATCTCCATACACCCTCAAAGTCTTTATGTTCTGTCCAATAGCAACTCGAATCTCTAAAACACAGGCTTCATATTTCGCCATATTGTTAGTGTAATCAAAGTTCAATATGCTAGTGAACGGGTAATAGTCTTCTTTGGATGGGACCAAGATAACCCAATTCCATGCCCTAACGCATTCGATGCACCATCAAAGTGCATTTTCCAAGAATCACATGTGGAAGTACTTGCTCATTCTAAAGATTTTGCCATCAAATCCTCATCTAGAAAGTCGAAATCCAATGGTTCATAGTTTCCAGAAGCTCTACTTGCCAAAAATCCAAATATGGAAGTTCCTTTTATAACCTTTTAACTCACATACTCAATGTCCAATTCTGATAATAGCATATGCCATCAAGCTAACCTTCCAAAGAGAGCGGGTATATCCATCGTGAATTGTAACAGATTCAACTTAGAAATTAACTAAGTGGTATGGTAGAGCATGTATTGCCTAAGTCTTTGTGTAGCCCATATTAGTGAAATAAAAAACTTTTTAAATTGGTGGATATCTGGCCTTGCAATCGGTAGACTTATTACTAAGGTAGTAAATGGCTATTTCATTCTTTCCAGTCTTATCATGCTGTCTCAAGACACATCCCATCAAATTTTCAAGATGGAAAAAATATAGAAACAAAGGTTTTCCCGGGATGAGAGACATTAAAATAAGAATATGAGACAACTACTCCTTTATTTTCTCGAATGTGAGTTGGCAGTCATCATTCCATGCCCCAGAATTATTCTTTCGAAGATGACGAAAAATCATATCACATTTATCTGTCAATTGAGATATAAAACGAGCAATGTAATTTAATCTACCCAGAAACCCTCAGACTTCCTTTTGTGTACGTGGGGAGGTAAATTCTGGATGGCATTGACTTTGTCTAGATCAACTTCAATGCCTTTTCTGCTAACAAAAAATCCCAACAGCTTTCCAAATGTCACCCTGAAGGTGCAGTTGTTTGGATTCTTCTTCAATTGAAACTTTCTAAATCTTTGGAAGAGTTTCCTCAGATTCTCGATATACTCATCTTCAGTTCGTTCTTTGACAATCATGCCAGCGGCATAAAATTCAATCTATTTATGCATCATGTCATGAAACAAGGTCACCAAATCTATTTGGTATGTTACCCCAATATTTTTAATCCGAAGGGCATCACATTGTAACAAAATGTTCCCCACATTGTGAAGAATGTAGTCTTCTCCATGTCATTTGGATGCATCTTAATCTGATTGTACCTTGAGAAACCGACCATGAATGAGAAAAAAGAATTCTTGATTGTATTGTCCACCAGAGTATCTATGTGCGACAATGGGAAATTATCTTTAGGGTTTACTTTATTGAGGTCTCGATAGTAAAACACATGCGTACTTTTCCATCATTCTTTGGCACCGATACTATGTTAAGTTACTTGAATAAAACTATCATCAAATTGCTTATTGACTTCTTCTTTTATCTTAAGGAGCATTTCAGGCCTCATCATCCACAGTTTTTATTGTACAGGTTTACATTCTGGCTTAATTTGTAGTCTATGGACCACCATATCTGTGTACAATCCATGCATGTCTTAGTACAACCATGTAAACACGTCTTTTTATTCCTAAAGTAAGTCTATCAAACTTTGCCTTGCTTCAGATGAAAGTGTCATGCCAATTTTAACTTCCTTATTTTCTTTTTCAGTGCCTATATTCAAAACTTCAATTTTCTCTTTGTGGGGTAATATTTGCTTGTATTCCTTTTCCATAATTCTTAATAACTTGGAAGGTAAGTTGCACTCTTCTTCATTCTCTCATTCATCAATTTTCCTTATACATTTGAGCTGCTCAAAATCGACCTCCAAGTCAAAATCATCATTATCCACAATATTAACATCCAAAGACCTGAAAGGAAAAGAGAGGGAAAAGTATATTTACGTGAGAGGGAAAATATCCCATATAGAACATAGAAACAAATATATTATATATATGAAAGAAAAAATGAAAGGAATAAATGTTTGTCAGAAAGGAAAATTGTATCTTTTTATTGAAATATAAATAAAAATAGTTTATCAACCCTTACAAAAGATCTTCTATTACCTCGGGTATATGGAAATAGGGAAAGTTTGAGTATTACTCTGAAAGAGATTTGAAAACCACAGGCAATTCTTTAGCAATTCTATTCTTAAGGACAAAACCTGGTGGTAATGGACAGATTCCAGATCTTTCAATATCCTCAATATCATTTGTTATTATAGCTTTGATACTCAAGTCTTTTAGGGATTTCTCTAAATCTGATAAGGTCATCATTGCTTCTCTCTCAAACACATAGCCATCATACCTGAATGTATCGTAAAGAGTAGGAAAAACCGTTAGCTCCCATTGAACCTCATCTCCAGTCACTCTCGCCCTTCTTCTTTCTTGGAACTTTTGAATTTTCTTTATTCTTTGTTGATGGCTGGGTTGATATCCAAGCCCAAACTGATTCAGCTTGGCAATAGAAAAAATAGGGTTGATTCTTCCATGTAAAAAGCTCTCAAACCCTTTCCATATCCTTGTACCTCTTCCAAAGGTTTGCTTAATTTCCATCTTGGTGCATTCTGAAAGTCTTGGTTCAGAAATCTTACTCCCTTTAGCTACGAATGTGGCATTGACAAACTCTAATGAACGAAATGAACATTCCATAGCTTCCTCGTCTACATTAATGTATGGGGCATTGGTGGTCACGCTTGCCACTATGTTTTCTTTAGCATTGATGATTACAAGAGTCCCATCAATAACAAACTTGACTTTCTGGTAGAGTATTGATTTTACATCCCTATCTTGATGATTCCATGGCCTTCCTAAAAGGTAATTATATAAAGGCATAATGTGAACTCTATTTTATAAGTGGCAGACCCAATGGTTAATGGTACTTCAATTTTTCCAAGCACCTTCTTTTTTGTCCTGTTAAATGCTCAAACCACTTTTTGACATGTTCTAATGTGGGACATATCCATTGGTAGCCTTTTAAGGGTGATCAAAGGCATTACATTAAGGGTGAAACCATTGTAGATTAGTACACTTGGTAAAGCATGCCCCTTACAATGAGTGATAATGTGTAAGGCTTTGGGCCAACCTCTTTCCCCAGATGGAATCCCATCAATAGAAAATAAGATAAGATTATCATCTTAGATGTTATTAACCAGTCGATCCAGCTTATTGATTGGTATGTCATTTTGCACAAAGTTTTTATTCAATAACTTTAGTGGTTCCTCCCTGTGTGTCTCTGAACTTAGTAGTAAAGCCAACATTAAGATGCGAGCTGACAAGCTATGTAACTATTCCACAATGCTATATTCATTGTGCTTAAAAAAAATTCAGGAACTCCACATATTCTTCTTCTTTTATTAGCTCATTAAATGTTGGTTCATCTCCTTTAAATAGCTCAAGCATCCTCTGGGGTAGGTTAGATTTTTTGGAGTAGCACTTCCCAGTAAAATGCTCTACTTCAATGACATATTCTTTTACAACACTCATTTGGCATTCATACCTCTAAGGCACTTACTTACTATCCTTATAAGGGAAATGTCATGGTGCTACTATTACCTTTTTTTTGTGCCTTATCTGTCATCTTTGCTTTAGGGGTGATTATCATAGGACGGCTCACGTCATATCCCTTATCATATGAATTTCTTGTTTCACAAACATCCACTTCTGGAGTTTCCCTACTTTCCTCGTAGAATTCTAACTCTTTCTTTTCCATCATCAGCTATAGCAAAGCTATAAATTCGGAACATTCTTGCACATCATGTCCTTATTCATTATGATAACAACAATGATCATCATCTTCTTATTCTGATGCGCTGGGATGCGGTGCAAGAAATTCCACCTTTACCATTTACCTCCATGCCCATGCCAGATGAGACTTCATTTCAGAAACTCTAGTCTTGGCCTGCTTGTCTTTCTCACGGGATATTGCATTTACCCCATTTTCTTGGTGATTAGGTAGAGGAATCTGTGCAACGTTGGGTGATTCTGAATTGTTGAAATAAATCCAGTTTCTATTGCGTATTCTTAGAATAATTCTCTTAAAGACAAGGCGGTTTTCAATAGCATGCCTCAGGACACCACCATGATACTCACAATGTGCGTTTTCATTATACCACCTAGGGTATAGGGGCTTTAAAGGTTCCACTGGATAGGGTGATACCACATGTGTGTCAAAATAATATTGATAAAGCTCCTTATATGTCATGGAAATATGATCAAAATGCTCATTTTTTCTTTATTTCCTTGGTTCCCTCAAATCTTGTCTATAAGTACCTGACGGTATAACTATAGTTGGTTTTGATTTAGTGATCGTAACACTGTTGTTGGTCTTGTAAGCATTGATCTTGTTGATCTCCCATTTTCTCTTCTTTATGGGAGGTCTTTTACTCGACTCACCTCTTTTTATATTTCCTTGCTTTATAGCCGTTTCCAAAATCTCTCCGACCATGACCAAATCAGAAAAGTTCTTAGATAAAATTGCAATCAGATGCCCAAAGAAGGGAGCCTTCAAAGTTTGTAAGAAGAGCTTTCTTGTTTCTTTCTCATCCAGAGGTGGATGAACCTGCATGCTAAATCCCTCAATTGTTATGTATACTACCTAAAACTTTCGTTATGATTTTTCTCCATACTTTGCAGCATAACACGATATGGTCTCATGTCATTTACATACTTGTATTGCTCCAGGAACCACTTTGCAATATCTTTCCATGTCCTGATGTATGAACGGTTCAGCTGATTGTACCACCAAATAGCTAAACCTGCTAGACTTTCTTGGAAACAATGAATCAGGAGCTGGTCATTCCTGACATATCCTGTCATCTTTCAAAAAAAACATGGTGATAAGAGCTGAGGGGCAACTATTCCCTTCAAACTTATCAAAATCTGGAATTTTGATCTTGAGAGGAAGAATCAAATCCGAGATTAGACTTAATTCCATAGCATCAACTCCATAATAGTTATTCTTTCCTTTAACCACCTTCATCTAGTGTTCCAAATATTTAATTTTCTCATCTATTTTCTTTACTTTATCATCTTCATTAAAATCTGAAAAACGATAATAATTTGGATTATTCTGAGTGTTGGTTATAGAAGCTTGTACTTTTTACAGTAGAGAAGTCCTCTTGAAGTCCTAGTAAAATTCTAGGCAAGATAACCAACTACGAAGTGGGTGGTTCAATTACCCCTTTAGATGCCCCTACTCCAGAAGCCTTCACTTGATTCAATCTTGACAACCTTGTAATGATCTGATCAACTAATGAATCCTAGTTCCTAGTGATAGAATCCTGTGTATTTTGACTATTCTGACTTTTTTCTCCTTAAGCTCTTTTTACAATTTCAACATTTTTTCCTTAAGTTGAACCATCTTAGCTTCCATCTTCTTCTTCTTGGTGCGGGTATTATGAGGATGAGGTGTGTCCAGTGTTTGTTCCTTTTTTTGATGAGACATTTCTATTAGTTAATTTGAATGTAAAGAAATGAAAATACAGAATATGTAAAAATGCAAGATGAATGAAATTGTTGAGGCATTGATCCTAAACGTGTCTATTATGATAAATAGTCTTTATTAAGAAAAAATGTTATTCTTAAGAGACCAATAGTAATTCAAAGGTATATTCTAACTAGATCTTTTAGACCTCGAACAACTTCTAATAGGTTGAAAAGTCTTCTTGCTTCATCTGTCACTGGCTGAATACCTTGTCGAACCACCCCGACTTCTCTTGCCAAACCATACAAGTGACGAGCTGCTTTCTATACCCACTCTAAGAAATTTTGAATGATTGCATGCCTAGCCTTCACCCTTCGTTGCGTCTTTTCCCACTGGAAATGCCACTGATACCCTCCATCAAAGGGAACTATTTGGAGCTTATTTTCCTGTTTCTTGAATTTGTCCACGATCACTGCCATTTCAACTATAGCTTTACTATCCTGTTCATATTACTTTTGAAGAGACCTTTCCAAATTGGTTACCTTGATCTTCAACCACTTGTTTTGGTGTTAACTTTTTCATGACTATCTTTGGGAAGTCGATAACTGGTTTTTAGTGCTCCTCTATCATCTTACCCTTCAAATTTCCTTTTCAGGCTACCAACCTCACATTTTCAGTACTCAGAAGATCTTTTCAAACTAGTATTTTTTGAACCTATTCTTGATACCCTTTTCTCAAATATTCTAAATTAAAGAAGGTTTTCTTATGATCCTTTTATATTCTGTATGCTCGGTCCTTTTGAGTATCGGCGTCTAGCTTCCATTGGAACTTTTTCAGCTTTTAACTCTTTCAATCTTCACTTCAATTCCTTTTTTTCTGCTTCAAATTCATTCTTTTCTATTTCCATCTCAGAGGGAACTAGTTTAAGATGTTCTTCAATGGTTCAAGAGTTTTCATAATTTGGTATGGGAACAATGTTATTATTCCTTAACTTCCTCAATTCCATATAGTCGGGTGTAAGCATGCCTTTGGTAACCACAACATCTGTAAAAAATATATTCTTTCATGACTCGACTATATCTTCAACTTTCTTCTTGTAATTATCTTCATGGTATGCGAATTTAGATACATATATTTCATGTGTGACTGGAACAAATTGACGTGCCTCATACTACTGAAGTGCTAAAAACAGAGAATGGCCAACTCCTCCCCATAACCCAAGTAACATTATTACTCCTGAATCTCCACAACGGTAAAGAATGTCACTATGAGTCAATCAAAGGGCCCTCCATATGATGTCTTTATCTTGAAGGTGCATAAATACATTCACCAACATTTCATTTGGAATGCCTTCTCACCATTTTTGTGTAAGTAATTCCTCCAAAGGTGAATACGCCATATGAAACAGTGGTAAGAAATTCCATCAGTTTTCCAAAAATGACTATGGATCCTAACCCGAAGTAGATGCCTGCATCCTATAAAACGTCTTCTACCAGTCCTTATACAATGGTTTAGTGAGCGGAAAGTTTCAGCTAGGATTGTTGGTGCAGGGTTCACTCGCTTAGGCAACTACTCAAATACTTCCCTCATAGCTACTTCAACGTATCCTAGGGTTCTAGGAAAGATAACCAGGCCATATATACCAATTGTAAAAAGATCAATCACCTTCCATTCGTCGGGATGATTTTTCATTAATTGCTTGATATGAGTCCAAGCAATTCCTTCTCATTTTCCCTTTGTATTGAATCCGGTCAGTTACCCACTTTTCATCAACCCCTGCAATCTTTGCCAACCCATTCTTGAAAGGATAACTTTTTATATATTTAATGAAGACCCGATCCATTCTTATTCCTTCACAATGTAACAGGGTAATGTACTCATCAATAGTGGGCACCATGTCTTCTTTGTTGAATGTAAAACAGTTGAATCCTGTATTCCAAAATTTCACCAGGGCTTGAATTATTGGTTCCTCTATCTTGACATATAGCAGGTGTGCGATATCATCATATCTCTAGTAAAACTTCTATTTTCTATAAGTTTTACAACTATCCCAAATGTTCCGTAACTCCTGAGTATTATTCTGTTTAAGGCTGATGGAAGCGTAGCCAGCAAAGTCTGGCACATAATTATCTTGCAGACTGTCCCCTTTTTACTGTTGAGTCCTTTATGAATGTAGTCGTACGTCTGCATTTTTGACCTCTTGCATTATAACCCCTTTGTCTATTAATGTCAACTATTTAAGTTTTAACTAACACTTTGCGGATCAACACCTCTTTAAATGATGCAAATGATAAAAAATGAAAGGAAATAAGTCAATAAAATATGAATAATAATCAAATTAATGTTAATAATAAAATAACCCCACATGCTTTTTATTCCTACCAATACTTGATCTATATCCCGCATGTTATTTTCTTGAACAAATCCTAACCGCATATATTTCTAATTCACATGCTTTGAACAAAAATAAAGTAGGAAATAAATCAAGCATCCTAGGTTTTGAAATGAAGTTTCGGGGTGAGCTCTATTTTCTTGCAGCATCATGGTTTGGTTCTAAGAGAGGTACCCGAGTTCTCTTTGTCGGTGCCCCCTTAGGCCTGCCAGACCCTCAGTCTTAATCCCGTCATAGGCTCATGTGGACCAAATTAAACTCGAGAGGACACATTCCCTTATGTCTGTATGAAAAATAAATTCACACGAGGACATAAGGTATATAAATCCCGAAGGTTACTTAATAGGCCTTTACGGAGAATAAATTCCCACGAAGGCATCGCTTTCACCCCCACTTAAAAAGGGTTTTGAGCTCCGGAATAGAGCTTGAAATGAATGATTGTTTTGAAAAAAAGCTAAATTCATTAGAAAACCATCAGTACAACTATTTATTTGAAAAAAATAATAATCAAAAGTAAATTACAAGGATTGAAAGGATAAATTATAATCCAAACTTACAATTTTCTCTTAAGAAGACAACCAGAAATCAATTTTGGCCTGACTCTCTTACCTGTCCCCAACGGAGTCGCCAAGCTATCGTAACGTCCTTCGGGTGGTCCCAGAATTGAGTTTCGACTTAAATTTATGTGTGATGGAGTCACCACCGATCATTTTAAATTAGGTTGATCGATCACCCTAACTTACCATATCTGATCTACGTTTTACCAGAAATTAATCAGATTCGGGAGTCGATTACTATCAAGGAAGGATTATCACCCTTGTACTACTCTTTTGGTACCGATTTGATTTCCTAGTTGTCTTAATTGCAAAAATTACAATTTAAATTAAAACTTAAAAATTCGAACCGAATTACTTACCTTCGATTAATTTTAAATTTCCCTAAAAACTCAAATTAATGTTAATAATAAAATAAAAAAATAAAAAATATTAGATTATAAGAAAACAAAAATTAAAGAAGGAATAAATTGGAAAAAATTAAAATCAGGGGTCATATTGATGCTAAATGAAAGCTGCAAGGAAAAATAAAAAAATGTTAGGGGTCATTTGCAAAATATAAGAAATATAATCATGAATTAAATTGAATTAATTCAAAATTCAAGGGAAAAATTACTATAGGTGACCAAAATGAATTACACATCAAAATTGCAGGGACAACGAAAATAATTAAACTATTTTATAATTGCACAATGACTCTCTCCATAAATAGCCCTTAAAACCCAAAAAATTATTGTTAATATATTCTTCAAAAAAGATGCAAAAACTCTCTCAACCTCTTCTATAGTCGGTCGATATCAGCCACCCACCGGTGACCAACCACCTCCCAAACCACCACTCTGTCTGCCGCTTTCGGTGGCCAAAAAAAACCTAAACTACCCTGAACACTCCTCTCGACACCTCAAGTTCAAAACTAAAACTCGATTACCCCAAAAAGGCCCCAAACGACGTAGATCGAAGTTTGAAATTTTGAAGTTTACCTTTTCCGATGAACCTCTTTGTTTTTCGGCGATCTTCTACGAGACAAAGCTTTGGGCTTTGATTTTTTCCTCCAATTTTACTTTGTATACTTGTTGTCTTGCGTTTGCACTAATTTTGCTATGTGATGTTTTTCTCAATTGCTTTGTTTCTCTGTTTATGATTCTTCGTGTCTTTGTTTGATGGCTTGGTGGGGTATGTATATACCTCCCCGCCGGTGGTTGTTGACGAATATCTCGAGATGGTGTTGTCCTGTTCGGCGTTTATGGCATGATTTTCTATTTTGGAACATACATTCTCCGATTCTTCTATTTCGTATTTGCTTATCTTTTTGCAATTATTTTTGGTTTCTGGTGCCAAATATCTCGGTCGGTTAGTAGCCTTACTGGTGCATGGTTTACACTTGCCATTGAAATGATGACATGATGCATTTTGGCTGTTAGATCAAAGAGCCAGGTCAAACGGTTGTTGCTCTGGTACAGTGCTAGCGCTTAGAACGAAACCTAGCCCCTATTGGATCAGGAAGACGGGCCTAGGTTACTGGGCTTCCACCGGGCTTGCTGGGTTAGGCTTGCTTCTTTGTTGGGCTTCACTGTGGACCCTATTCTATACTATACTATATTTATTTGAAAACTATATAACATATATTATATTTTAAAAATAATATGTTTTAAAAATTATATATTATATATATTTTTAAAAACTATTTTCAAAAGTCATATATATATTATATGTTTTCAAAACTATATAATATATTTTCAAAAATTATATATTTTCAAAAACCATTTATTACATACATTTTTTGAAATTAATTTATATATATATTATATACTATATAAATACTATAAAAACCATTGATGTCTTGGACGAAAATGAGTGTCTACAGTTTCCCCAAGCCTCACAAGGATCCACATATGCACAAATAAATAATAAAATGTAAAAATTATATTTTTTTTACATTTTAAAAACAGTGTAACAAATGGATATAAAACCTAAGAAAAATATATGTAAAAGGGGGATCTTTTTTCAGTTTACCAAAGGAAACAATATATGTAAAAAGACTTCCCCTGTTCAAAGACAAAAGAATACAAAGATAGAAAAAGGTTCTTTCTTCGATTCTTTTTTTTCAGTGGCCATTTTCTTTGATTTAGTAATAAAAAATAGAGAAATAATGTATTGATAATAGAGTTGAGTTCATTACCTTGTTGGGTTCAAGTTCTCACCGGTCATTGGGGTTATCAAAGTCGAAGAGTCAGGTTATTTTCGGGATTTAAAAAAAGGATCTAGGCCTTTGGATAACTCGACCGCTATGGTGGTGGTCGAAAAAGAATCAAATAACGTCGATTTACGACATGGGAACATTTGTTTTGGGATTTGTTGAGAGCTTCGTTTGAAAGATAGAGGATTAGAGATGAGGAAAAGTGAGTTTAGGTTCAATCTAGGGTCGGGTTTAGTTTGTATAACCATCGTGGGAGCGGTCAGAGTGGAGTTTGAACCACCTTACATGGTGGTTAGCCAACAGTGTTTGCTTAAGGCCTTTAGAGTTCTCATCCGCACAAGTGAGAGGTGTGGAGAAAGCAAAGTTTAAAAAAATTAGGCTTTGATTTTGGGCGTTTTTACCCAAAAGTCACCAAATATTATAATATTACATGTTAGGCATTGTTTCTTCAAATTTTACCGATCTAACATCATTTATAATAAGGCGTGTTTGTTAAATTACATTAGGTTAATATTTATTATTAAAGTTTATTAATTAAAATTAGATATTTTTATATGTCAATATATTTAAATACTTATTTTTTTAAATATGAGTTAAAAAAATTTATGTAACAAAAAATTAAAAATATTTCATTGACATATAAATGTATTATTTATTGAATATGATTAATTAAACCTATAATTTAATTTGAATCTAATAAAAAATATGAAAAAAAATATTGCTTGGTACCATGAATATGTAAGATGTGAGGTTTATATAATTTAGGATGCGAGGGAAATGAAAATTCATCTATGGTTTGATCCTACACAAGAATGCCATAACTATGTAATTATGTAGACTCCTACTGAGATTATGTAAGTGTGAACTAACTTGTTTGTAATTTTAGAAGAAAAATTGATATTTCTAAATTAGATGGATTGATAATAGTATCTAATACATATAAAAAATTATCTAATCTTAATTAATGTAAACCTTAATAATAAATATTAATCTAATGTAATTTAACAGTAGCGTATAAGTAGATTAATTAGATATAGAGATAAAAAAGTTAAAGAATACAAATTTTAGCTTTTATCTCACATTGTCAAGAAACATAACCTAAGCACTACAATATGCATATATAAACCCCATTAAGCTATTCAAATCATGGAACTAAAATGTATTTAATTGCGATGTTAGTCCATATAGTTTTGTTTTTCAATTTTTAAAGCATATTTTTTAATATGCTTTTAGGGAATCTGATGTGGCAAAAAAAACCTTGGAAGGCGCACCCCTTGAAACGCGTCTTCTCTCATGGTGCCATGTCAACATTTTCTATGGAAGGTGTGCTTTAGGGAATGTGCCTTTGGTCTACCTAAGAAAAAGCGTGTTTAACGTAACAAGCCTTATTATAAAGCGTGCTAGATTGGTAAAATTTAGGAAAACAATGACTGACAAGTAATATTATAATATTTGGGTGATTTTTGGTTATAAATGCCTTCGTTTTGTATATTTAGGATTAAAGATTACCCAAATTGGCAAAAAACTAGGCATATATACATAGGGTTTATGGTTTATTCACCTTTTACTCCCTTACTTCCACTGTATATTTACAAAATGGTCACTAAATGTTTTGGTCAAACAACATTCTGGTCCCTTAAAGTTCCCCATGTTTTATGTTTTGGTCCCTATGCCTATTTTAAAATATATGGAAAATCCCTCTTTAGGTCCCTCTAAGTTTGGTGAGATTTTACAAAATGGTCACTATTTTATTTATTTTCTTTAGTTTCTAATTCGTTTCTATTATTTTCCTTAATTTCCTTTTCATTCACAATTCTCATTTTTATTTATTTAAAAAATTTGATGCATCATTTTGAGTTTATTGCATTTTAGTCATCTGCTGGTTAATTTATTCACTTGCATTTATATTCAATTACAATGCTCACTAGTATTTAATTATGTTTGATTCTATATTATTTCTAATATTTTTATATTTGATTCGATCTTGTGGTGACCCGATCCGGGGTGTCACACCCAAAAAATTGATTTTTAGGACCAAAATGCAAGTTCTGAAATTTTTTGTCTAATTTTTGGAAAATTAGGAAGTTTAGGGACTAGTACAGTAAATCTCCCATAACTAACCTGGCACCTAAAATAAAATAATGAGTGGTTGTTGGGGATTAAACCCCTGACCCCAAGAGTGGTCGGCCATGCCTCTACCAACTAGGTTAGGTTACAATTGTGATACAAAATAATTAAAATTTTATTTCATATTATATTTTGGGTGTTAAACCCATTTGGTAAAAAAAACCCATTTAGTAAACCAAAAATCCCCCCAAACCCATGTTTTCCTCCAACCCGAACCACCCCCTCCCCATTGTCCTCCGGCCAGTCGCCTCCGATCAATGGTTGTGTAAATCATTGTTACCACCGAGCTCAACAACGACTAGTGATCCAACCCCAACTCTTCGATCACCGAATCTACCCCCGTTATGCACAAAATCATGAAATATCCACCAGCTTACCCTTTTCATTTCGATGCCACGGTCTACAGGTGGGTGTTACCACATCTGTCTGACCGCAACCTAGCCAGTCTCTCACCGTGTAGATGCATCGTTCGCCTGGAACGAACGATTGAAGCCTCATCGTGAAAAATCCATTTTTCTTGCCTCAATTTTTCATTTTTACTCTAACCGTTATTTAACCTCATGCCAGCCATCGTTGTACTCCCCATGAGGTTCTGACCAGAACCTGACCAAAACCATCGTCTAACATTATGTCGTTTTCGTAGACGACCGTTGGTAAGCTCCTGATCTCGTTTATCCAGTGGATTGATGTGATTTTGGATGATTTTTGTGTTGGTTTGGATTTATAATTGTGTATAGCTGTTGGGGAAGACTTGGCCGACCAAAACAACCCCGTGACCGCTGCACGCACTGTCGTACGAGCGTGGGACTCATCTCATAACTCTGGTTTCTTCTAGAAACAGTCCAGGTGGACTGAATCAGCCCAACCCAGTCTAAATGGGTCTCTTTGACTAGAAACGAGTTAATTGATATTGAGTTAACTCGACTGAGTCAACTAATATGAGTCAACCTATTGACTTTGACCATAAAGTCAAAAAATTCTAGAAGTCATTTGATGTCCTGAGTTTGAATTCGAAGTTCGTGTCGCCAAATTTAATCTCGGTAAGCTATTTTTCGACATTTTATCTCTCGATTCAAAATGAATTTTCATGTCTAAGTTCCGTTTATAATGTAATTTGTTTTGCCATGTATCCGATACATTATGGGACGTGGAATTAAAGTTCGAGGGTGAAAATAGAGTTAATTGGTTAACTATTATGGCTCGAGAATCGATGTAATACATTACTACATTATGCATGTTGTATGGAACATGTTGGCATTGGTAAATGCATGGTTGAATACATATATATGGTTACATGTGTGTAGTTAAAGTTTCTAAACTCGATTTGATTACAAAATAAAATAAATTAAATTGAATATGGCTCAGACTATATGTATAGACATAAGAACCCTAATAAGAATGATTTTTAGTTCAGTGATTATCTGGAAAAGCAAATAACCTCAGAATATTTAAATTCTATTTATCCTCGCTAAAAGATTTAATACTGAACTATATGATTATGAAATTATAAAATTTCTCAAGGTAAAAAATGGCTCTGGTGACTCTGATAGTGAAAGTAATCTGAGAATTCACATTTAATTTGATAGACTAGTGATTCACCTATTAAATTTCTAATCTTCTTGGGAAATCATTGATAATCATATCCTAAAATCGAATAAGATATTTTACACGTATGAATTTCTCAAAATGGCTATATTATATGACTGAGTTGAACTGAGTGAAAGTTTTGTATGTATCCAAATTGTGGAAACGCCCAAATTACTCTGGAAAGTTTGAAATGCCGATAAACTTATATATTGTACCTTCCATAAGGGTTTTGAAGCACGAGTCAAGAACATCTACATTTCTTGATACCGTTGCAATACATAAATAAAATAAATACCATTGAAATACATGTTCCCCTCCCTAAGATCCATTCAACAATGATTCTGAAGATGATCAGTTTGACTAGTGATGTCAGTATTAAAGTGTGAATATCCTTGAAGTGCATCGACTTGACTAATTAACAAGTATCATTGCGTTGGATTTGTTCAGTTCAAGTTGACTAAATATCTTGATAAAGTGACATGAATCTTAAATACCATGAATCATCGTTTCATTCTTATTAGATTAAATTACTAAGAATTCTCCTAGAACCAAATGTCCAAAATGCCCCTAATTTCCTGAATAATGGAATCACTAATGTCATACCTGAATCTCAAGTAACTCTGATGAAAAATATTTTGAATACCTTCCTAATTACTTAGTGCCTCTAAAAAATATTTGATTACTATATGATCTTGATAAATCGCTTCTCGAATGACTGATGAATATGTTAGCTATCAAACCCCATTTTTATAGGGATCTCGATTCTGAAATCCTATTAAATTACAAAAGTATCAAGTTTACCTTGTTGGATAATTACCAATTACCTTTGGAAAACAATTGGATCCTATATTGTGTTCTCTACGTGTTATATGATTATTTTATCTGTTTTGAAATGTGTTTTACCAAGATTTCTAAGTAACTGAAGTTTTAAGCCAATCTGCTTGATTCGTGATCTCTGGATACTATTTCTACTCAATTGATATGTCTAAACATTGATTTCTAAGCTACCGTAATATATTATCTGAAAACTAAATTTTTTGGGGGACTCTGGGATCTAGTATAAAGTCTATGCAGGTTCAACTTTGATCAAGCTGGTAATTCCTTATATAAGTTCATTTCTGATGAAGCTGGTAATCCTTTATATAGGTTCAACACCGATTGATTGGTAATTCCTTATATAGGTTTAGTACCGATTAGTTGGTAATTTCTTATGGATCTAAGGCAACCTTTTGGTGGGCTACTGGGTCTAATGGGCCTAGTGGTAAGACCTTATGGACCCTAAGGTACTCCCTTAGGGTGGAACCTCTGTTATGTTCTTTGGATATATCCTTATGGATCTGAGGGCACACCCCTCAAGTGGGCACCTACGCTTTGGATAGGGTAAGACCTTATAGACCCAAGGTTCTCCCTTAGATTGGCATTTATTCCCAATGGGCCTAGGGTAAGTCCTTGTGGATGCAGTTATGGGGACTTGTATATTAGTGTTCGATTGGAGGTTTTAATATGGTCTTAAAACTATGCTTTAAATTGTTACTATTTTAAAAAGATATGTACATTTTCACTGGTTTTTGTTGGAACACACTAGACATCCTATTATGATCTTCTGAACCTTGTCCTTTACACTTTTCCTCTAAATTGTAAGCTTTTTTTCTTTACAAAAAGAAATATCAATGGAACATTAGCTCATACCGTAAACCTGTAGACATTATAATCAATAAGGAAAATTCATGCTTTTCCATTTTTATCTGCATGTCCTTCAACATCTCTTGGTAGTTTTGTATTACTGAGCTTCCCAAAGCTCACTCTTTTACTCACCATTTCAGGTTAAAAGAATTGATATGGTACAGTTATTGACATCTGTAATAGGAGTTCCTTTGGCTTGGGTTGCAGAGTACGGTACAAGTGTAATTAAGGAGCAAGTAGGTCACATTTGATTATTATACTGAGTATGAAGCTTGTATGATTTTAATTATATTTTAATATATGAATGGTTTTATGAACTTTTATTTTAATTATAAATTGTTTTATGATTTCATGTGTTTTAATAGAATTTTTTTTTTTGGATTTTTATTGTAGGTCACTCCGGCGGCCCTAACGTGACACCTCAGATCGGATCAGGTCGCACACATCTGTCTGAAGGTGTTACATTTAGTGGTATAAGATATTAGTTTGAGTCTAGTCTTCTGGGTAGATCGGCCGATAGACTGTCATAAGATGTTTGGTCTGTACATGCCCCTAGATTATGACCGTAATTTTCTAAGCCATAACTTTGATTTCAAATCACATTTTGAAATATCTAAGTATTCTTATTGATAATGTTTGATCTGTGAAGGAAAAGAATATCGTTAACATTTTTCCATATTATGAAAATAACTTCGCGAGTAACATAAAGGTTACTTGTTCAAAAATTTTGACCCAATTCTCGAACTGAATATGATTTTTGTTACCCCTTCCCCAAATGTTATAGTGATTGAGTTTAGTTAGGGACTTCTGCAAGTATATTTATGGTTATTTCTATTTCTTACTATGCATTTCTAACAACACCCTTTCCATATTCGAGTTCTATAACCTGAGACCCTCATAATTTCAACTAAGAACTTCGAGACCTTTTTTTTTGTTCCGAGACTAGTGACATATTTCGTTGTTGTCTGATGGAACTATTAGAGATCTAGGTTTCATTTCCTGTCCGACTCAAATCAATTTCGAGGATAAAATTCTTTTAAGGGGTGGATAATTATCATACCCCAAAAATTGATTTTTATGACTAAAGTGCAAGTTCTGAAATTTTTGGTATTGTTTAGGAAATTTTGGAAGTTAGGGGACCAGTCTTGTAAATCTCCCATAACTCACCTAGCACCTAAAATAAAATAAGGTGTGGTTGGTGGGGCTTAAACTCCTGACCCTTGGAGTGACCAACCATGCCCCTACCAACTGGACTATGTTACTTTTGTGATATGAAATAATTAAAATTTTATTTCATATTATATTTTGGGTGTTAACCCATTTGGTAAAAACACCCCCGTTTAGTAAACCAAAAATCCCCTCAAAACTATTTTTTCTTTAACCCAAACCACCCCCTCCCTGTTACCCTCTAGCCAGCAGCCTCTAATTTGTGGTTGTATACACCGCTGCTACCATCAAGCTCAGCAGCGACTAACAATCCAACCTCATCCATGCGATTGTCTAATCCAATCACCGTTAGGCACAAAATTGTGAAAAACCCGCTGGATCGCCCTCTTTATTTCGACACTACCGTCTTCCTGTGGGTGTCACCATTGACCTCAAGTGAAACACCACCTTTATCTGACCGCAACCCAGTCGGTCACTTGTCGTGTAGGTGCACCGTTCGAAGGAACGAATGTTTAAAACCTCGATGTGAAAAAATAGTTTTTCTACCCTTGGTTTTTCATCTTTTTTGGTCGCTCTAGCCATCCTTGAACCTCACGCCAGCCGTCGTTGTACTCCCAGGAGGTTCCAGCCAAAACCATAGCCCTATGTTGTGTCATTTTCGTCGACGGTCGTGGGTAAGCTCCCAATCTCGTTTATCCGGTGGATTGTTATGATTTTGCCTGGTTTTGAGTTGGTTTGCCTTGATAATGGTGTATAGATGGTTGTGGAAGACTCAGTTGACCGAAACAACCTCGGTCGTCACTACACATACCGCCACATGCCGTCATGCACACGTGGGACTCGTCTCGCAGCTCTGGTTTCTTCTAAAAATGGTCCAGGTGGACCGAACTAGCCCAAACCGGTCTAAATCGAGTCTGTTTGACCTAAACTGAGTCAACTTGGACTGAGTCAACTCTTCCAAGTCAACTTGTTGACTTTGACCAAATAGTCAAAATTTTTGAACAGTTATATTTTATGTTTTTCAATGTCCTGAGTCCGAATCCGAAGTTCGTTTTGCCAAATTCAAACCTGGTAAGCTATTTTTAGCATTTCTATCTCTCGATTCAATAGGAATTTTAACATTTTAGTTATGCCTCTAATGTAATTGAGTTTGACATGTATCCGAGAGTTTATGGGACGTTGAATTAAAGTTCGAGGGTGATCAAATAGAGTTTAATTGGTTAATAATTATGGCTCAAGAATCGAGGTAATACATTACTACCTTATGCATGATGTATGGAACATGGTGGTATTGGTAAATGTATGATTGAATATATATATATATATATATGGTTACTTGTGTTTAGTTAAAATTTTTAAACTCGATCTGATTGTAAGATAAAATAAATTAAACTTAATAAGGCTCAAACTACCTGCATAGACACAAGAAGACTAATAAGAATGATTTCAAGTTCAATGATTATCCGAAAAAGCAAATAACCTCAGAATCTGTAAATTCTATTTATCCTATTTAAAAACTTTAATATTGAAACTACCTAATTATGAAATTACAAAATTACCCCTATAAGGTAAAAAAATACCCTGGTTGACCCTAATAGTGAAAGTATTTTTAGAATTCGTATTTAATTCGATACACTACTAATTCACCTGTTAAATTTCTGATCTTCTCAGAAAATCATTGATAATCAGATCCTAAAATCGGAGAAGGTATTTTACATGTTTGAATTTCTCGAAATGACTATATTATATGACCAAGTTGAACTGAATGGAAGTACTGTATGTATTTGAATTATGGAAACGACCGAATTACTATGGAAACTCTAAATTGAACGGGATAAACTTAACTACTAAATTACCTAAGTACCCTCAATGATTATATTATTCGACTAGGGATGTAAGTATTAAAGTGTGAATATCCTTGAAGTGCATCGATTTGACTGATTGACAAGTATCATAGTGCTGTGATTTGTTCAGTTCAAGTTGACTCGATATCCTGATAAATCGACATGAATCTTAAATACCATGAATCACCGTTTCATTATTGTTAGATTAAATTACTAAGAATTCTCCTAGAACCAAATGTCCAAAATGACCCTAATTCCCTAAATAATGGAATCACTCATGTCATACCTGAAATCTCAAATAACTCTGATGCAAAAGATTCTAAATATCTTCCTGATTACGTAGTGTCTCCAAAAAAAATCCGAAGACTATATGAGCTTGATTAATCACTTCCTGAATTATCGATAAATCTGTTAGCTATCAAACCCCTTTTTATATGGATCTTGATTCTGAAATCCTATTAAATTATAAAAGTTTCATGTTTACCTTGTTGGATAATTATCAAGTACATCCGAAAAATAATTAGATCCTCTAGTGTGTTCCGTATGTGTTATATAATTGTTTTATCCATTTTGAAATATGTTTTATCGAGATTTCTAAGTTTCTGAAGTTTTAAGCATATTTGTTTGATTCATGATCTCTGGATACTATTTTTACTAAATTGATATGTTTGAACTCTGATTTCTCTGCTACCATAATATACCGTCTAAAAACTAATTTCTTCAGGGGTCTCTAATATCTGGTATGAAGTCTTTGTAGGTTCAGCTTTGATCAACCTAGTAATTCCTTATAAAGGTTTAGCTCTTATCAAGCTGGTAATCCCTTATACAGGTTCAGTACCGATCGATTGGTAATTCCTTATATAGGTTCACTACCGATCAGCTGGAAATTCCTTATGGATCCAAGATGGCCCTTGGGTGGGCTTCTACGACTAATAGGCCTAGTGGTAAGACCTTATGGACCCTAAAGTACTCCCTTAGGGTGATACCTCTGCTATGTACTTTGGGTAAGTCCATATGGATCTGAGGGCACACCCCTCAGGTGGGGACCTACGCTTTCGCTAGGGTAAGACCTTATTGACCCAATGTGCTCTCTTAGATTGGCACATATGCCCAATGGGTCTAGGGTAAGTCCTTATGTATGCAGTTATGGGGAACTGTATATTTGTGTTTGGTTGGAGGTTTTCTTATGGTCTTAAAAATATGTTTTAAACTGTTACTATTTTAATAAGATTTGTATCTTTTCACTGGTTTTGGTTAGAACACACTAGACATCATATTCCGATCTTCTGAACCTGGTCCTCTAAACTTTTCCACTAAACTGTAAGCTTATTATCTTTTACTCAAAGAAATATCAGTGGAACCACATCTCATTGATAACTCCATAAAAATAATCAATTTCCAGTATTTTCACTTAAGTTATTGCTTGTCTAAACAAAATATGCACAACATTTTAGTTTCATTTAGGTTTTATTTGCTTGTGGTGGATAAGTTTTGCTTCGGCAAGATTTATTTGGTTTAACTGATGCTGCTGAGGAGAAATGGCTTGTGTAGATTGTGTATGTGCCGGAAACTTACAGAGGAAGAACATTTAAGTTGCGACAACGTAATTTACAAGGACCAATGGAATAGAGAAGAACATGAGGAGCAAATTTATCTCACCAAGGCAAGGTTTATCTGTAAAGTCTGAAGCGGATATGATGAAATTGCCTATGTCACATACCAGCTGGATGACCTCCTTTAAGTGCAAACAAGCCCTAAATATTCTGACAGCCGCCAGCCGCCTTTCATATTTTAGTCTGGAAAAAAATAATAATGGTTATTTAAGGAATCTTCAATCATGTGAAACCCTAGGAGATTCATCTCTATAAATAAACCGTAGCCGCCAAAGAAAAGGGAGAAAGTTAGAGAGCTTTACCGAGAGTGTGAGCGAGCAACTGTATAACTTCTCCACCGTTTACCAACTGACCTTCCTTGGTGTCCTCCATAGCCAAGCTGTAGCAGAGCAGTGGTTAGGTCTCGAGAGAGGCTGATCACCAAGGTAGGCACGGTGCTGATCAGAATTGTCACAATAGAGCATCCGGTTTTGGGAGTTATTCTTTCTTTATTCTTAAATTATTTTCATGTTTGGGGTTGTATTAAACGATGATATTTTGATGACTTTTTGATAGCACCATGACTATATTACTTGGTGTTAATCTTTGTTTTGCCTAGACAATTATTTTCTATTTTATGAATGATAAATTATGTTTTTCTCATGACTGTTTTGTTCATTTTTGAATATTTTACCTTGACACTATAAGAGCTTCGAGAGATTGCCACGGGTCTTGGTGAAATATGCCTTGGCAATTTAAGAGCATCGAGAGATTGCCTTTTTTCTAGATAGTGATTCTTAGATTCGAGAGAATTAAGATAGATCTACGTGAACAATTGAATGGATCTGAGATGGTGATGTTCTAACATGTCTACCTTATAGATAAGGAGTGGGTTTCATTCGACTAAAAGGGAAAGACGCTAGAGTAGGATAAACAACGACTATAGTTCACGCCGAGAGGTATTGCTACAACAACAGTCTGACAAACCAAGAGTTGTAGTTAACGCTGAGTGGAATTGCCTTAGCAACCGTATGAGAATACTTAGTAATCCTGTCGGGCAGCTTAAGCATGTCATAATAATTCATTATGGACTTAGAATAATTGTTGTTAATGCAAAAGATTAGCATAAGTGCTCTGTGATAAGTTTGAATATGCGAGGTTGTTTGAATTATATTCGAATCAACGTTTGTCCTTGTTTTATTTTAATTCAATAGTTTACAGATTTATTTTGTCTTGACCAAACTTTTCTGTAATTATAATTTATAGTATTTTCTTGTTTTATTAATAATAGCTTTTTAGTTTGACAAGATAGTTGGAATTAACTTGTGACAAGTAGTTCTGGTTGTGGTAAAGCTTAAAAACGTTTGGCCAATCCATGAGGAGATGATACTCACTTACCCTATATTACTTGATTCGATTGTGTAAACTTGCACATAATTTCTTGCCTTAGCATATACATTTATAAGCGATCAAGTTTTTTGTTCCATCGCCAGGGATTGGCAACTGACAAAAATTTTTATTCGCCATAACAAGTTTTCCTTGTCACCTTATATTTATATAGTCTAACGTATTTTATTTCCTTTTGTAGGTTTTTATTATTGCATGACCCTCATATCTACTGGTAAACCATTGGAACCATTCGACCCTGAAGTTGAATAATCATTCAGACAGAGGCGACATGACCAACGAACCAGAGAATATTTAAACCAACTACAATTACAAGACAACAACATGGGAGATCACGACGATCCCGATGTAGCAATTAATCTTCAAGTTGCAAGACCAAGAGTAATACGAGATCATTTGAACCCAATTCTTGATGATCTCAATCCAGGCATCGTGGCACCTGAAATACAAACAACTCATTTTGAGCTTAAACGGATGATGTTTAATATGCTAAATTCTATTGGCCAATTTGGTGGTTCACCCAATGAGGATGCTAGACAACATATTCATGTTTTTCTTGAAGTATGCGACTCATTTCGACAACAAGAAGTGCATGAAGATGTGCTTAAACAAAAACTTTTCCCTTATTCCCTACGTGATAGATCAAAAGCGTGGCTTAGTGGAGTTCTTTCAGGCTCAATAGAGTCATGGGCAGATTTATGAAAGAGTTTCCTACTTCGATATAATCCGCTCAATATGAATACATATCTTCGCAATGACATTTAAAGTTTTCGCCAATGGGATGATGAATCAATGTACGAATTTTGGGATAGGTATAAAAGTCTACTTCGTAAATGTGTCAACCATGGGTTTCATGACTGAACTCAAGTAGTGATGTTTTACAAAGGAGTTAATGCACCCACTCGAATGATGTTAGATGCCTCAGAAAATGACACCTTACTTGACAAATCACCTGAAGAAGCTTTTGATATCCTCGTTAGGATATCAATTAATGATTATCAATTCCCAAATACAAGATTGGGAACCGACAAAAAAAGCATCTGGAGCATATGAATTAGAGGGTAAGGATTCAGTAGCTGCTCAGCTTTATGCCATAACTAATATGTTGAAAATTTTGCAACATTCTAATGATGTAAGAGAAGTCAAGGTGACCAATAACAAATGCATATTTTGTCATGGAAAACATCATGAGAGTGAATGTCCGGAAAACCATGAGTCCACCGATTTTGTGGGCATTTATAACCGAAGTAATAATAAACCCTATTCAAACACGTACAATCCTAGTTGGAGACAACATCCAAACTTTTCATGGAGTAATCAAGGGAAAAGTAATAATCAAGCAGCAAATTATAGGCCACAACAGAATAATTCAGACAATCAATATTTTCAGAATCATCATCATCAACTGCCCTGGCAAAACAATAAAGGTATAGTTTTTCCTCTAATACTAATTCCAATACTAATTCCTTGGAGTTGTCATTACAGGAATTTATGGCCTCGACAAAACATTTCATGGCCTCAATAAAGACCTTGATGCACAATCATTCTGCAATAATTAAAAACCAAGGAAATTTGTTACAAAGCCAAGCTACACTTTTGCAAAGCAATAGTTCATCTCTAAGAGCATTGGAGAATCAAGTGGGCCAAATTGCTACGACATTACATTATCGCCTGCAAGGAAATCTCCCTAGTGATACAGAAATCACTAAGCTTCATGTAAAGGAGCAATACAGTGTACATACACCAAGGAGTGGAATGCAGGTCAACCAAAAGGACAAGTTTGGGGGAGAACACCCAAACAGTCATCGCCATGGTAGAACACAACCAGAGGATCAAGCTGAAAATGAGTAACGAGATGAACTGCCTGAAGAGAAGGAAAAGGATGAAGGCTTAGAAAAATATCATCCAGATAATGACAAATTCATGGTCAAGGCTTGAGATTCCTCAGCACCAACAGTAGATAATGTGAGATCTCCACCACCGTTTCCTCAACAATTAAAGAAACATAATGATGACATCCAGTTTAAGAAATTTGTTGATGTTCTGGACCACTTGTACATCAACGTGCCCTTACTTGAAGCCATCGAGCAAATGCCTTCCTATGCCAAGTTTTTTAAGGACATCGTTACAAAAAAGAGGAATGTAGAACATGTTGCCACGACAACAAAAATTTGTTCTGCAGTCAGCAAGCTTCCACCAAAACAAAAAGACCCTGGAAATTTTATAATACCATGTTCAATTGGTAATAACTTTATAGGATGAGCCCTTGTTGATTTAGGGTCAAGTGTGAACTTGATACCAAAGTTCATATTTATGAAACTAGAAGGGTATCACGCTTGTGCAACCACAGTTATCACATAGCTGGTTGATTGGTCTTATGTTCAGGCCGAGGGCAGAATAGAAGACATCATAGTAAAGGTGGACAAATTCGTATTTCCAACTGATTTCCTCATCTTGGACTGCGAAGCCGATGAAAATACATCTATCATCCTGGGATGACCCTTTTTAGCCACTAGAAGAATCCTAATAGATTGCGAAAGGGGAGAGTTCACAATGCGAGTAGGAGAGCAAAGTGTCACAATCAATGTCTTCAATTCCATGAAATATGTGGACGATTCTAAATAATGCCAATGTATTAGAAAAGTGGACTCAATAGAAGGGGAAGAAAATGTAACTCTTAGCCACGATGAATCCTTAAAGCTAGACGAATCAAAGCTTTGTGTCATGACCCTCTAACTGAGATACACAAATAAGAAAACTTTGGCCCATGCAAATTATTTTCAGAAGACGATTATAAGAATTACGGCCCTGACAACAAAAATTTGAATAAGACACACAATGGGTTCCCTGAAAATTACACCAAGACAGAATATGAAGGAAAGACAAAGGAACAAACGAGTCTCCTTCATAATAGAACAGGTACGAAATTTGAACCCTTAGATTTTAATGAAGTTAATTCTCCATAATCATCTTTACAACATGCACCCAATTTGGAACTTAAATCGTTGCCATCACATTTGAAGTATGCATACCTAGGAAGTAATAAAACTTTACCAGCAATAATCTCTGCCAATCTAACCTTCGAACATGAGAATAGTTTGTTGAATGTTTTGTTACAACACAAAAAGCCTCTCAGATGGTCAATGGCAGAATTGAAGGGAATTAGACCTACCATATGCATGCACAAGATCAATTTAGAAGATAGCCATAGTACTTCAGTGGAACCCCAAAGAAGGCTCAACCCGATCATGAAGAAGGTAGTCATGAAGGAGATTTTAAAATGACTGGATGCAAGAGTGATTTACCCTATATCCGACAGTTCATAGGTCAGCCCGGTGCAGTGTGTGCCAAATAAGGGTAGTGTGACCGTGGTTAAAAGCGATCAGGATGAGCTTCTCACTACTAGAACAATCACGAGCTGGCGCATATGTATGGATTACAGGAAGCTCAATAAAACCACAAAGAAAGACTATTTCCCCTCATTTTATTGACCAAATGCTTGATAGGTTAGCGGGAAAAGCCTTTTATTGCTTCCTCGATGGATACTAAGGATATAATCAAGTAGCCATAGCACCAGATAATCAAGAGAAAACTATTTTCATATGCCCATATGGTACTTACGCATTTAGACGAATGTCGTTTGGGTTATGTAACGCTCCAGCTACCTTCCAGAGATGCATGATGGCCATCTTTTCAGATATGGTAGAAGAATGCATTGAAATATTTATGGATGATTTCCCCGTCTTAGGTGACAATTTCAATCGATGTCTCGACAATTTATCCAAAGTACTGAAACAATGTGAAGAAGCCAACCTTGTACTAAATTGGGAGAAATGTCATTTTATGGTAACCGAGGGAATAGTGTTGGGTCACAAAATTTCATGTGAAGGCATTGAAGTTTATAAAGCCAAGGAAGAAGTAATCGTAAACCTTCTCCCACCTACCAACGTAAGAGGCTTACGCAGTTTCCTTGGACATGCAGGCTTCTATAGGTGGTTTATAAAAGATTTTTCTCAAATCTCTAAACCCTTGTGTATTTTACTTCAACAAAATCATCCATTTGAATTTACTAATGATTATTTGAATGCCTTTATAGATTTGAAGAAAAAACTTTTGGCAGCATCAATTGTTGTCCCACCTGACTGAAATGAACCCTTTGAGTTCATGGGCGATGCTAATTATTATACAGTCGGAATAATGCTAGGGAAACGAAAAAGTAAAATCTTTAATGTTATCTACTATGGGAGTCGTACTCTTAATGTTGCACAAGTGAACTATACCACCACTGAAAATGAGCTCTTAGCAGTAGTATCTGCATTCGATAAGTTTAGGCCATATCTAATAGGCACTAAGGTAATTGTGCATACAAATTATTCTGCCATTAAATATTTGATCAATAAAAAAGATGCAAAGCCTAGGCTAATTCGATGGATATTATTACTACAAGAGTTTAATTTAGAGATCAATGATAAAAAGGGTACATAAAATCAAGTGGCAGATCATTTGTTTAGATTAGATAACAAATATGATTGTCAAGACATAACAGAAATTCAATAGGATTTCGCTGATGAGAAAATATTATTTGTCACGGCTGTGCCGTGGTATGCTAACATAGTTAACTTTATTGTTAGTGGTATTGTTCTTCCTGACTTATCTAGCCAATGCCGAAAGAAGTTTTGACATGATGTACGATACTATTACTAGGATGAACCATTTATATTCAAGAAATGTGGAGACCAAATAATCAAAAGATGCGTTCCAGAAGAAGAGAGCAGAAAGAAATTCTACTTCAATATTAATCGTCACCGTATAGAGGGCACCTTGGTGGACTGAGAACAGCGGTGAAAGTACTACAATGTGGATTGTATTGGCCAACCCTGTTCAAAGATGCACATGAATTCTATAAGTCATGTGGTAGATGCCAACGAATAGGGAACTTATCAAAACGACATGAGATGCCATGGCAAAATATTCTGGAGGTTAAACTTTTTTATGTATAGGGCATAGACTTCATGGGACCCCTTCCCACATCCTTTTTAGATTTGTACATCCTCTTGGCAGTGGATTATGTATCCAAGTGGGTCGAGGCCATTGCAATACCCAATAATGATTCCAAGACGGTGCTAAAATTTTTGTACAAAAACATATTCACACGTTTTGAAACACCACGAGCTATCATTAGTGATGAAGGCACACATTTTGACAACAAATTAATTTCCAAGGCATTGAAAAGATATGGAGTGCGACATAGGATCGCTATGGCGTATCACCTGCAGACTAATGGACAAGCTGAAGTATCTAACCGAGAAATCAAATAGATCATTGAGAAAGTAGTTAACCCAATTCGAAAGGACTGGTCGCGAAAGCTAAATGAAGCACTATGGGCTTATCGCACAGCATTCAAGACACTGTTAGGAATGTCTCCATTCAAACTCATCATCTACGGTAAAGAATGTCATCTATCTATGGAACTTGAACATAAAGCCTACTGGGCCATCAAAAATTTAAACATGAATGTCCATTTTTCTTGAGAAATAAGACTCTTGGAACTAAACAAGATGGATGAATTCAGAGCACAAGCATATGAAAATGCCCGCCTATACAAAGAGAAAACAAAGCGATGGCATGACAGAAAAAAATTACCTAGGCACTTTTATTCTGGATAACAAGTACTGCTCTACAATTCACATCTTAATTTATTCCCAGGCAAGCTAAAGTCACGATGGCCAAGATCATTCATCGTACATCAAGTTTATAACAATGGGGCAATAGAAATCAAGAACTAAGATGATGATTCCATTTTTAAGGTGAACGGGCAAAGGATAAAGGAATATAAAGTAGCCTCAGTTATGCGAGATAAACCGGCATCAAAGGCATATGATGCCCAAGAGTTTGCCTTACTTGAACAAAATTCGTTGCCTAGGCAACGAAAATTTGAATTATGTATATAAATAAATTAAGTTATTTTATGCATTCATTATCCGTTTTGTTTTATTTTCTTTATTTATTTTGTGTAGGCATGCAGAGTACACGTGGCATCATAGGGAGATAGTTCACACATGAAAGGAGAGAAAACCCAAGGGCAAGAAGTTTGGGCGACAGAATTAAAGAGGGAAAGTAATCTTTTTCCCAACTTTATGTCCAATCAAGGATATTGCATCAAATGCAAAAATATTTCCCTTCTTGTTTTGATTGTATTACCCTTAAGCAACCACCCATAAACCGTCTAAAAAACCACCCTCAACTCCATCTTCTTCATCGTGCTTCACTCTCTCTCTCTACAGCATGAAAAGATTTTTTCTTTCTTTCAACAAAATTTCCCCTATCATCGTCGCTAATTTCACTGGATCAAACAATTATTATGGCTATATCGAAGAAAAACCTAGCCCCAACATCGAGCTTTGAGCGTTTCCAAATAGCCGAGGCCGAGGAACGCTTCAAAAACCTTCAAAAATGACAAGTGTATTCTTCTTTTCATCAGAGGATGAAAAGCCATTTGGACCAAAGGTCATGGACATGATTCGGAAGCACATTTGGGAGAAGTTTTCTCTCCACCCCAAAGCCGTAGCACCAACATTGGTCTGAGAGTTCTATACCCATCTAAAAGACCCATCCAATTACACGGTGTATGTCCGAGGAAAGCTCCTTCGATTTTCGCCTTTAACACTCAACAGATACTTTAAGTTGGGGAAGGTAGAAGAGCAACATATAGAATTTGCGGTTGAGGCAGACCAAGAAACATACCACGAAGTACTCAAAGATCTTTGCTTCGGGTAGGCTAATCTCGAAGGGAATGAACTAACAAGGAAGAGAGTCGATCGACGAGCACTTAAACCGATCTTAAAGTTGTGGAACCATTTTTTCAAGGGAAAACTCATGCCAACATCTCATAGCACAACCGTGCTCGTGAAAAGACTGATGCTTTTACACTCGATAATATACGAGAGAAACATTGATGTTGGAGAACTCATCTTTGAGCAAATCTATGAGTGTGCCAAAAGAAACTGGGGTAATCTATTATTTCCTAACTTGATAACTGCTCTATGCAAGAAAAAACAGGTTCCTGAGAAGCCCTTTGAGGATTTCATTAAATCCAAGGAGGGTATCACAAAAAAGAAAGCACCCAAACTGATGAGTTTCGATGACAACGCCTCGCATGAAGGTCTAGAGAGGGGAGCAAAATATGTTGTCGTGACCAGAATGGCAGCAGTTGTCCCGTACACATGAGAAACACGGGATATGATCGAGCACCTTTAAAATCACATGGAGATCTTCTTCGAGTACGTCTAGCCAAGGGACGCACAACTCAACGCCTTTTTCAAGGAGTTGCTTTCGATCATAACCGACAATCTATCGTCTTTCCCCAATTTCATTCTCAAACATACTACTGGCGATAGTACATTACACACCTTGACATTGAATATTCCCCCAGATATCCCTCCAGAAGTACCCACAAACGTGCCACCACTGGCCACCCATGTCTAGCCTCTCCCAGAGGAAGGCCATGGCGACACAGAAAAGTTCCTCAGCTCCTCATCCTTCTCAACCTCCGAGAGCACTTAAGAGACTTCACCCCACTTCTTCTCCAAAGAAGATTTCACTCCCGCTCTGAAGCAACCCAAGCAAGGTCCCATACAGTCCCTTGTCCATCAAGCAACGCCAGTCCCAGAAATAACTTAAAGTCCAACTCCAGTTCCTGCACAACCGACTCCCACTGCAGAGCAACCAACTCCAGCATGAGCCTCGAGCAGTAAGAGACGCATCAAGTGAACGGCAGGCCGTATCCTTCAGCCGTCACCCTCGATAATAGCAACAGTATACTCGAGATCAGAGAGTTCCCTCCTCCTAAACGACACCGAACGAGGGCATCCAATAAGCCATACCATTACAATAAGTTTGCATTTTAGTTTTTTATTTTTATTTTCAAATTTGCATATAGATTCATGTAGTTTTAGTTCTCATGCATTAAGGACAATACACCCCTCAAGTTTGAGGGAGGTATTGTGTCATATTTGCCATACTTTGTTAAAAAGCAATTGATGATATTTAGTCGAAACTTTTGGCTGTCATAACATAAACATGTTAGGTTTATTGTTTGGAATGGATTAGGGATGCCCAATGATGAAAGCATAATTTGATTGCCTAGGTCAGAATTATTATTAAGACTGTCTAAAGAAGAGAACTAACCCTAGGCCTGATTCTTTGAAATTTACAAACACGATTGTAGGTTGTCCCTGCTTAAGGTAATCAGTAAAATTTTAAGGAAAGAACTTTCTGCTTACCGAGACATTGAAAATATTTTAAGGTTAAGGTGGAACTCCCTAGTGATTAAAACTTGAAAAATAAAAGGGACACTCCTCTATACAAGGGCATAAACAAAAAAACTCCCTAAGAAATTGAGAGTTGTCGAGGCATATGAGTGAATGAAAGTAGTCACAAGATGACTCTGCTCGACTAGCTTAGGGGTGGAAGGTATCCTCCCTTTCACCTAGAGTGTGGGACGGTAGGTGTGATGAACTGATTCCCAAAAAAAAGTTCATAATAACTAGGAGTATAAACTAAGTCTGACAAATAATTTGATTCCTTGACAAACCAAAAGCAGTTATTTTATGTTTTCTAATTTCTTTAATGCATAGACTGGTTTCAATCACGCGCACACAATAGCAAGGAATCCTGACTAGGGAAGGGACTTGACTGATATGACTGTCGAACATGTTGAGGCCAACTGTTTTTGCTAGGGCTAAAATCTCCAACCATATGATTTTCTTAACAATGCTTTGCCATGACAATTTTAATTTTCTTCTAGCTATTGTACATTGCTTGAGGACAAGCAATAGCTTAAGTTTAGGGGTGTGATGACTCCGTAAAAAGACTCAATTTCTAGTCTTTTCACTTAAGTTATTGCTCTTCTAAAAAAAGTATACACGACATTTTAGTTGCATTTAGGTTATATTTGCTTGTGGTGGATAAGTTTTGCTTCGTAAATATTTACTTGGTTTAACTGATGCTGTTGAGGAGAAAGGGTCTGTGCGGATTGTGTATGTGCAAGAAACTTACAGAGGAAGAACATTTCAGTCACGACAACGTAATTTGCAAGGGCCAATGGAACAGAGAAAAACATGAGGAACATATTTATCTCGCCAAGGAAAAGTTTATCTATAAATTCTGAAGCAACCTATTGATGTAGTACGATCCAATACGACGTTCGAACAAAAACGAAATTGAAAATAATCGAGTATGCTTTGATAAAAAATGAAATTGATCAATGTTCAATAAAAGGATCACAATTTAAATTTTGACTTGAATCCATAAATTTCACCATTATGACAACATATAAGCAATCGAATACAATTTTTTGGCATTGTGAGGGTGCTATTGATTCCCCATACGTAACCGACTCCCGGGCCCTTAAAAATATTTGGTGACACACATGCCCATGTCGTCGCAAAAGAAATATGAAGTTTTCCATTAAGGATCCATTTAACCAACAAATCGAAAAGAAAGGACAGGTGAATGAATGTCATTTCTAGATTCCTCATTCTCGTAAAATAAATGAGGTAGTTGGTCGCTTAAATCAACCAAAAAAGGTCCTTCGAGTAAGAAAGGCTTTAGAGGTGTTCCAAGCACCTATATCAGAGTTGTTCCCTCATTTTATTAAAGGTCAATATGTTACTCCAATATCGATGAAAGTGATGTCAAACCCTTCTGCTTCTAGTTATGATGATAATAGTTTCTATGATTTCCACATGGGAGTATATGGACATTCAGTAATGAATTATGGGCCGTTGATGAAATATATACAAGTGATTTTTATCAATGGCACACTAACTCGAGATTTGATTGAACAGTCGATGGCTAATCCAAATGGGACATTAGAACGCAAGATGTAGCATCTGATTAAACCAAGTACATCAAAATCAAATGTACAACAAGGACATTCTGGGCTCAACATGTGAGTCTGTTAATCACTTTTCGTGAAGCTATGATGTATTTTCATTATTTTGTATGAATTTGTTTTCTACATTTCTTTGTTTTTAGATGCTTTTAACAGTTCTAATTTGATAAACACTCCTCATTTTCAGACTATGAACAATGAAATAAATTTCTTTTTAAAGTTCAATGAATATAATAAAACGTTCTTATAAACTATGTCAAGTGATAAGATTGAACCCTTGTAAAACAATAACTTTGGAATGCTTCAGTGATTACACTCAAATGGTTTACCCTTTTCTTACAGGATTAAACATTCTTCTTGCATAATAAAGAATACAAAGGCAATGCATTGATGTATGTATAGGGGTTGACAAAATTAAGTAACTCTCATGTATGAAGTTGCAAAATTGATTAGACAACACTTCTGTTGAGGACATTCAATGATGATCATGATCTTCACAGATGGTATATTTGAGTAGATGAATTTAGTTCAGGTCATTTGCTTGGTAATTAAACTCTAATGATGAAATTTTATGACTTTCAATGATACCCAGACTATAACAGGTTCTTCTCAATGAGATTAAGAAATTGAATATGTATACTCATAAAGTTAATGAAGTGTCTTCATGAGGTAAATGTAATAAAGCTGAAATATTCCGCTAAAGCAATTGATTATAGAGGTAATTCGAAAGCCCTGGTTTAATAAATAGATTACATTTAAACCATGACACAAATTGGATACCTGGAAATTCAGTGTTTGATCCAACTATGATTGTCAAGTGTTTGAGTCAATAAGGAGTACCAATGAAAATGGATTAAGAGAGTTGAGAAACATTTGTTATAGTCAACTTCACACAAGCACTCAGTAATTTTGTTTTTAGACCGATATTTCTACACTACCTTTGCTAAAGGAGTCTATAAAGCTTGAACAAATATACAATTTCAAAATACCAAAATGGAACTGTTTTGAAAGGTCTAGCAAATGAATATGCTAGTTGTTTTATTTTGTCTGCATCTGATTAGAATGTTGAGCTGAGGTAGAGGGTCACACCATGATGCTTGCAAATATCATGATTCTTGATGGTTGAAAATATGAAAATAATAAGCCAACCAAAAACCAACCCATTGATATTGACACTAGTTAAAGGGCTATAATTTTTAAAAATAAATCTTTTTAATTCACTCAATATTTATTAAATTGTTTATTTGTATCAATTGCGAGCTTGAAGTAAGGGGCATCATTTTGTTTTATAAAATTATTTTATTCTTATGAATTCTTAAAAACGAAGAAAAGAGAAAAAAATTCCAAACAAGATAATCTCGTGAAATGAAGGAGGTCATTGAAGGTGATGAGGCTCATTCTACCTCAAATGAAAAATGAGACAATAATTAAAATTCAAAACAATAAGAATAAACAATACATTAACAATGAAGACGTTCTTCGATTCTTGAACAATTAATCCTAAAAAATCAAAAAACTCGAAAATAAACATTTTCACATTTCTTCATGGCATCATTGACATCAAATTTCAATAAGAAAACATATTATTACCTGAGTAAGAAGGGGCACAATACATTTTTGGAAATTCTCTAATATCTCATCTTGTAGCAAATATTCAAGGCATTTATGTCAAAAGCATTAACAACTTTTTGAGTGTTCATTTGATTATTATGCCTCGTAAAAATAAGCCCTTAAACTATTTAAATCAGACAAAGAAGGAAGATTGACAATTGAGGGCACTTCTATTTTTCCAAGTTTGATGGCATGTGATCGTTGATAAACAATACGAGGATGAGGCCATTTGAGGCTAAATTTCTTACCATTCAAGTAAGATCGGGCCGTAACATATTCACATTTGGGGTATTTCCTAAACCATACCATGATAAGGTAGCAATAATCAGACAAAAAAGATATTTAAGTTGAGATTTGCCACTTGTGATTACATGAAAAGAATATGAAGACAAGAAGAACTTACCTTGGAAAGTAAATTGCTCATGTTTTGGTTAACAAAATGGTCCTAAAGAAACAATTATGATTGGATTATTAAGTCAGGGAAAAATAGGGCGTCCGACCATACACTAGACTATGAAAAAATTTCAAGAGGGAAAACACTTCTTCAAGACAGGAGATAGAAGAGACATGATTCCACGATATGATCAGATTATTTCCCAGAAGATGCAACTTGAGCTAAAAAGTTGTCACACTAATATCAAGGAAATACCTATTCAAGAGCGATCGATGAAGGAAGATTGATGATTAACATTTCTGAGTATGAAAAATATCATTCATTATATTTAGATGCATTTAGTTACATTCATATTTTCATATATATATACATAATTCTTATAGATATTTCAAAGAGTGGAGAGAAAATCAAAATTCAAACCTCAAATAGAGGGAATTACATTCAGACTGACAGAACCTGAAAGATCGAGGAGCCCTATCCACAGAAGAATCATTACCAAATGAATGTTTCCAAATGTTTTTTTAAAGAAGCCAAGTTTTATTTTCAAAGGTTTCTTCATGATTACCCTACTGATATGATTTTTCAAATGAATTTTAAATAAGCCAAGTTTGATTTTTAAAGGTTTCCTGGTGATTAAATCCTCTACTCATCTGTAAGTCTTTCAAACAAGATGATTAGTCCTTCGAGTCATCTATAAGACCTCTGGGCATGATGTTCTCATATGATTTTTGAAAAAAAATTAGAAAGTAATTTTCAATGTTTCTCATTTCATCTATTTATGAAAGTGAAAAGTAAGAAGGTGATTTCCAAAGTTTCTTACTTAGTAAATCCTTCTGGTTATCAATAAGTCTTCAGAGCATGATGATTAAATCATTTGGGTTATCTGTCAGTCTTTCGAGAAAGATGATAAGTCCTTCAGGTTATCCATAAAAATCTTGAGTTTGATGTTTTTTAACACAAATGATAGATGCAACACTGCAGAACAAAATAAAGCTCAATCAAAGAAATAAAATTCGATACCATCCCAAAATTAGGTGGATCAACATTTCTATTGAAAGAGTTCATAATGAGAAGACCTCGTCTGATGAGAAAAAAAAAGTTCATAATGAGAAGAATTTGTTCAACCTTGGCTCATTTATCACACAAGGAGTTGGATCAGCATCAACATTTTGTTTGATTCCCTCACATAAGAAGTTGGATCAGTATCAACATTTATCTCGATTCCATCACATAAGGAGTTGGATCAATGATAACTCTGTAAAAAGGTTATGTTTTTAGTCATTTACTTAAGTTATTGTTTGTCTAAACATTGTTGTCATAACATATTAGTTGCATTTAGGTCATATTTGCATGTGGTGAATAAATTTTTCCTAGGCAAGATTTATTTGGCTTAACTAATGTTGTTGTGGAGAAAAGGCTTTTGTGGGTTATGTGTGTGCAGGAAATGGCATAGGAAGAACATTTCAGTCGTGGTAAAACAATTCGCTAGGGCCAGTGGAACATAAAAGAAAAATACAATGAGGAACAAATTTTTCTTGCCAAGGAAAGATTTATCTTGCAAGTCTGACGCGGAACTGATGAACTGTTGATGTCACCTACCAGCTGTCTGATTGACCTCACGTGCAATCATGCCCTTCAAGAAATTGGCCACCTCCAACCGTATTTCTATATATAACATGAAAATGTCAACAAGGGTATTTAGGGAATATCTATTGACACAAAACCCTAGGAATTCCCATTATAAATACCCTCATTATAGCCGCCCAAAAGAGGAGGCAATGAGAGGATTTACCTTAGGCGTGGAGTAAGCAGTTGTAGAACCTTACCTTCCATTGTCCCCCCACTTGACCTTCCTTGTTTCCCTCCATATATAGACTATATTGGAGAAGCAGTTAGGCCTTGAGAGAGGCTGGCCGCCAGAGCAGGCGTGATGATGGTCAGAGCTGTCCCAGTAGAGGCCCTGTTTGGGAGTCGTTCTTCCTTTGTTCTCAATTTCTTTAATTTATTTTGGGCATGTACTTAAGGATGATATTTTTGGATGATACATTTTCCACACCATGATTTTCTTTACTTGGTGTTGGTTTTTGTTTTGTCCAGATAATTATTTGATGGTTAATGAATGATGCATTATGCTTTTGCTTAGTCTGTTTTGTTCATTGTTTTAATATTTTGCCTTGACACTTTAAGAGCCTTCGATAGATTGCATGGTTCCTATGTGAAACATTTATATACCTTGTAAGAGCTACCAATAAATTGTCATTTTTCTAGAAATTGATTCTTAGATTCGAAAGAATTAAGATAAATCTACGTGAACAACGGAATATATCCGAGATGGTGATATTTTAACCCGCCTCAGAGATAAGGAGAGGGTTTCAATCGACTAAAAGGGATAAACACTTGAGTAGGATAGGCAACGACTATAGTTCAGGATGAGGAGTGTTGCCAAAAAAACAGTCTAACCAACCAAGGGTGTAGCTCATGTCGAGTAGTATTGCCATAGCAACCGTCTGAGAATACTCTTGTAATTCTGTCGGGCAGCCTAAGGATATCACAACAAATCCTTCCAGACATAGAATAATTTCTCACCATATCAAAACCAACCTAAGTGCTCTATGAAAAGTCTGAATATGTGAGGTTATTCTGAATATATTTAAATCAACTTTTTTATTTGCCTTGGCTATTTTTATTTGTTGCTCTTGCATATTTTCTTTGCGTCAACCAAACTTCTCTACTACCACACTTCACAATATTTTCTTGCCTCCGCAATGCTTTCCTACCTGTTCATATAATAATATCCCAAATTTTTGTTAGTGACTAAAATGTAATTTTTGTAAGTTTAGTAGACAAAGTACAAAACTTGGAAAAGTTCAAGGACCTAAGTTGTAATTATCTCAAAAAAAAAATTTATTACATAAATGGATAGTTTACTATTGAAAATGGGGTTTTATTGAAATTATATTTTTGACTCGGAATTTATGTTGAAAACTAGAAATGTTTAAAGCCGGTAAGAAATTGGTAAACCGGATCGAATAGAAATTTCAGGAAAAATTGAAGGATGATAAATTAGGCTTAAAAATATTATTTCCACATTTTAAAATGATGTAAAATAATATAAACTATTGGATTTGAGGATTTAATTCCATGTTAAATTTGGATTGTTGTATTAAAGTGGTAATATTATAATTTTTGGGAAATTACAAGGGCAAAACGGTAAAGTGGAAAATAATTTGTCCATATTTGACTTGTGGGAGATGATAATGTTGAGGTGTCTTGTTTTTATGGTAAATATGAAGTTTCATTAAGGGTAATTTGGTTTTTTCTCAATTAAATGAATAAAATATTCATTTAAGGTTAAATTAAAGATAAATTAAGATGAAATTTACCTAACATTTCATTCAACCTTGTTCATTTTTTCCTCCGAGGTCGTGAACTTCTCCAAAGGTGAGAGAAAATTTCATTTCAATTTTTAAGTAATTTCCTTTGTATTTTTAGTTATGCCATGAAATAGAAAATCGATCTTAATCTTGCTTGATTTTAAAAATCCCAAATCCTAGGGTTTATGTTCATACTATGTTTTATGAAATTGATGATGATTATTGATGTTTTTTAGGATGTAGATGCATATTCAAGTTTTTACGATGATTAGAACATCTTCAATCTTACTAGAAATTCTTCTATGATTTTCGGTGAAATTATGGAGTTATAGAACTTTGTGTTTTGATGAAATTTTATTAGGTTTTTTATTGTAGAGATGTTATAAGGATGGATGGAAGTTGATTTCATGCTTGAATTGAATCAAAATTGAACAAAATCATAAAAACCCTAGTTTTAGAGTATTCGGCCATTGCTTGTATGGATGAGAAAAATTATGAAAAAATTATATAATGGTTGTAAATGATGTATTAAGTATTCTACAAGCCTTAGAAAAAATTTGGAACCATTTGGTAATTTTTGAAAAGTTAGGGGACCAATTTGGCAATTTTAGAAAATTGATGGGTTGTCATGTAATTGTTATATAATTGATGTACTATATTGGTAATTGCTGTTTGGGAATTGAAATGAGTGCTAGAATGTTAAATTTGATTATTTTGGAAGTTTGGAAAGTTTAGTGATTTTAATGCAAATTTTGAATTATTTGGGAGTGATTATTGTAATTAAGCCTTTGTATGTGTACTTGGTTTGTAATAATTTCAATGCTGGAATTTTAGTTTTGAAAGTTTAACTGATAATATGGTGAATGACCATTTTTTATAAGTTGGAAAAGTTGGTGCCAAAATTAGAAAGGATTATTAGTGTTAAAAATATTTGGTGATGAATAGGATTCAAATATGATTATGGAATTTGTTTTTGAAATGTTTTTATGTTAGTAAAATACTAACATATGTGTCGATATGAATTTATGATTTTGAACAGATCGTGATTGACTATGTGTTCAAAGAAAATCGAGTAAAAAAAGAACTAAGTCGGAGCATAGTGAAGCAAAATCTTTTGAAAAATATAAAGTGTCAAGGTGAGTGCAATTCATGCATGACCATATACATGGATGTTTTATACATCATTAGGAATACTCGCGATGAGTCTACCTTGTTTATATCAACATGATATCATGTCATTTTTCATAACATCGACATAACCATGATATGTCAAGTGTGAAATTATAATGTATTGATTACTGATAGATATGATATTTTGCCATGAATATTATTCGGGTATGAACTGCCCTGATGTTAATTATATGGGTATATGATGTTATGGATGAAATGATTTATACTATATGCCCAAGTAAGTTGTTGAATGAGAGGGTATAATTGGCATGTCATATAATGTATTGGCATGTACTTATTAATGTCCTAGTTGCTCTGTTAACTATTTTGGAAATGGTTGTAATGGCTAAACTAAACTGTTTTACTCTATTTCATCAAGGATGATATTATTCAGTATTACTTTTATAAATGGACGTATTTCATATTTTTAATATTATACATTAGTTTTATGTGATTTATTATTTTATATTTTTAATTATAATTGGGAGAAAATAAATTTCAAGTCATTTTTGAATTGGGAAATTTTTTCAGTAATTCATGTGACATTTATAACCTGTATTGGTATAAGTATATGGGTCATAGGTGTTACACATATAACCCATTACTAATTGTTTCTTCGTTTTGACAAGAATTCATGGACTAGCTTGTGACACCTAGTTATAGCCTTGCCAAAACAACAAAATCCTCACCAATCCCTGAGGACACGATAACTAACTTACTCTTTATTACTTGATTTGACTGTGTATACTTGCATAGTTTTTCTTTCCTTAGCATATACATTTACAAGCAATCAAGTTTTTGGCGTCGTTGCCAGGGATTGGCAACTGACGGAATGTTGATAATCTTTCCATAACAAATTTTATATTTCTTGTCACATTTTATTTAGTTAGTCTATCTTGTTTATTTTCTTGTTTTCTTTTGAAGTTTTTTTCATTGCATGATCCTGAGATCTGCTGATGAACCATTAGAACCATTCAACCCTAAGATCGAACAGTCATTCAGACAAAGATGACGTAACCAACGAGCCAAAGATTATATGAATCGACTGTAGTATAAAGCCGACAACAATATGGAAGATCATGCCGATCCCTACGTCGCAGCAAATAATCTTCATAGAAATACAGTAAGATCACGAGCAATAAGAGATCATATAAATCCAATTCTTGATGATCTTAACCCTGGAATCGTGGCACCTGAAATTTAAGAAACCCATTTTGAACTAAAATTGGTGATGTTTAACATGCTAAGCTCAATTGGTTAATTTGGTGGCTCACCTAATAAAGATGCTAGACAGCATGTACGTGCCTTCCTTGAAGTTTGCAATTCGTTCAGGCAACAAGGAGTGCATGAAGACGTGCTAAAGCTCAAACTATTTCCCTACTCACTACATGATCGATCCAGAGCTAGGCTTAGTGGAGTCCTTTCGGGCTCAATGGAATCTTGGGCAGATTTATGTCAAAGATTTTTGCTTCGTTACAACCCGCCTAATATTAACACCCATCTGCGTAATGACATTGCATGTTTTTGCAAGGCGATGATGAATCCATGTACGAATGCCGGGAAAGATATAAAAGTTTATTTTATAAGTGCGTAAACCACAGATTCCACGACTAGACTCAAGTCGTGATGTTTTATAATGGAGTCAACGCATCTACTCGAATGATGTTAGATGCCTTGACGAATGACACTTTGCTTGAAAAATCACATGAGGAAGCCTTTGATATCCTCGACAAGATAGTGAATAACGAATATCAATTCCCGACTACAAGGTTTGGGACCGATAAAAAAGTATTTGGAGCATACTAACTTGAGGGTACGGATTCAATATATGCTTAACTTTCTGCCATAACTAACATGTTAAAAAATTAGCATAGTCCAAATAAGGTGAGAGAAGTCAAGGCAACTAGTGTTGTATGCATTATTTATTGCGGCAACCATCATGAGAGTGAGTGTCCAGAAAACCAGGAATCCATTAATTTCATGGGACACTCAACAGAAGCAACAACAACCCCTAGTCTAATACGTACAATCCTGGATGGCGACAACATCCAATTTTTTCACAGGGTAATCAAGGGACTAACAATAACCATGCATGCAATTATAATAGGCCATAGCAGAATAATTCAGAACATCAACATTTTTAGGATCAGCATCAGTAGATGCCTTGGCAACATTATAAAGGTATATCTCCTTGGAGGCTTCATTGCAGGAATTTATGGGCTAAACAAAAGATTTATTGGCTTCAACAAAGACCTGGATACATGAACATTCATCGACAATTAAGAACCAAGGTAATTTGTTGCAAAGCCAAGCAACTCTTTTGCAAAGCCATAGTTCATCCTTGAGACCATTGGAGAACCAAGTGGGTCAAATTGCACGGTATTACATTCTCACCCACAAGGAAGTCTCCCTAGTGATACTAAGGTCACAAAACAACATGGAAAGGAACAGTGAAGTGTGCTTACACTGAAGAGTGGTACCCAGATTAATCAGAATGATAAGTTTGGGGGGAAGCAACCAGAAATTTCTCGCCAAGGCACTACACTATCTGGGGATCAAGCTGAAATTGTTGAACAAGAGGGATTGCCTGATGAGAAAGAAAAAAATGAAGTTTCAGCAAGTTATCAAGCAGATAGTGAGAAATTTATTGCCAAGGAAATAGTTTCCTCACCACCTATAGCATATAAAGTCAGACCTCAATTGCCCTTTCCTCAACGGTTGAAGAATCACAACAACGAGATTCAATTCAAGAAATTTGTTGATGTCCTTGACCAATTGTATATTAATGTTCCATTACTTAAAGCCATCGAACAGATGCCTTCCTGTGCTAAATTCCTGAAGGACATTGTCATGAAGAAGAGAATCATAGAAAGAATAGAAAATGTTATCGCGGCGAAAGAATTATGTTTTACATTAAGCAAACTTCTGTCGAAGCAAAAAGATCTTGGCAGCTTTGTGATACCATGTTTTATCGGTGACAACTTTGTAGGGCGAGCTCTTGTCGACTTGGGTTAAGTGTAAATTTGATGCCTGAGTCTATATTATTAAAACTCCAAAAGTGTATCGCTTGCCCAACCACCGTTATTTTACATTTAGATGATCAATCATATGTTCTTCCTGAGAGAAGAATTGAAGATTTCATTGTAAAAGTGGGCAAGTTTATGTTTACAGCTGACTTCCTCATTTTAGACTGTGAGGTTGATGAAAACGTACCAATCATTCTTGGGTGACCCTTCTTAGCTACTGGACGAATCCTAATAGACTACGAGAAGGGAGAGTTCAAGATGAGGGTGGGAGATCAAAGCATCACAATTAATGTCTTCAACTATATGAAATATGTCGATGATTCCGAAGAATGACATTACAATAGAGACATGGACTCAATGGAGGAAAATGGACCAGAAAATCCTGGCCAAGGCAAATGTTTACATATAGATGAGTACGATACTTTGTGCCAAGATAAAAAATTTCTAACATATGAACACAAAACGTTTAACCCAGGAGAAAATTTTCTGAATGAGGATTGTGAATACTTTTGCCTTGGCAAAAGTTTTTTGACAGAAGCCAATGGCAAATTTCCTGATGATGAAACCAAAGCGGGTTATGAGGATAAATTAGTGAAGGAGGAACAATCTAGCTTCTTTCAATCTAGACCATGTATGAAATGCAAACCCTTGGACTTCAATGAATTCATTCCCCCAAAATCATCATTACAACATGCACCTTTATTTGAACTTAAAATTTTACCACCGCAATTGAAATATGCTTATCTAGGTAGTAATGACACTTTATCGGTGATAATTTCTGCTAGTCAAACCTCCGAGCAAGAGGACAGTTTGTTAAATGTTTTGTCGCAGCACAAAAGAGCTCTTGGGTGGACCATGGCAGATTTAAAGGGAATCAGACATATCATATGCATTGAGAAGATCAACTTAGAAGATAGTCATAGCAATTCTGTGGAACTACAAAGAAGATTTAACCCAATAATGAAAAAAGTGGTGATGAAGGAAATCATAAAATGGCTGGATGTTAGAGTAATTTACCCAATATCTGATAGCTCTTAAGTCAGTCTGGATCAATGTGTGCCAAAGAAGGGTGGCGTTACCATGGTTAAGAATGAGAATGATGAGCTTTTAACTACTAGAATAGTCACGGGCTGGCGAATATGTATGGATTACAGGAAGCTCAATAAAACAACAAAGAAATATCACTTTCCCCTTCCTTTCATTGATCAAATGCTTGATAGGTTAGCAGGAAAAGCATTTTACTGCTTCCTTGACGGATATTTTGGATACAATCAAATAGCCATAACACCCGAGGATCAGGAGAAGACTATTTTCACATGCTCGTATGGTACCTATGCCTTTAGAAGAATGTTGTTTGGACTATGTAAAGCTCCAGCAACATTTCAGAGGTGTATAATGGTCATTTTCTCAAATATGGTGGAATACTTCATGGAAATATTTATGGACGACTTTTCCATATTGGGGGATGACTTCGACTGATGCCTTGGCAACTTATCTAAAGTTCTTAAGCGATGTGAATAATCCAACCTGGTGTTAAACTAGGAGAAATTTCATTTTATTGTAACCGAAGGAATTGTGTTCAGACACAAGATTTCTCTCCAAGGCATTGAAGTGGATAGAGCCATGGTGGAAGTAATAGAAAATTAACCTCATCCTACCACTGTAAAGGGCATACGTAGTTTCTTTAGACATGCAGGATTTTATAGGCGGTTCATAAAGGATTTTTCTCAAATCTCAATGTCTTTGGGTCTTTTGCTTCAACAAAATCAATCGTTTGTGTTTAATGATGATTGTTTGAATGTTTTTATAGATCTGAAGAAAAGATTTACCTCGATGCCAATTATTGTTCCACCTGACTGGGATGTCCCTTTTGAGCTCATGTCCGATGCTAGTGACTATGCAGTTGGGGTGGTGCTAGGGTAATGAAAAAGTAAACTCTTTCAGGTCATCTACTATGCTAGTAGTACCCTTAACGATACATAGATTAACTATACCACAAATGAAAAAGAACTTCTTGTCGTGGTATTTGCATTCGATAAATTTAGGCCATATCTCATAGAGACTAAGGTTATCGTGCATACTGATCACTACTCCATTAAATACTTAGTTAATAAAAAAGATGCAAGGCCTAGGCTCATTAGATGGATATTATTACTGTAAGAATTTAATTTAGAGGTAAAAGATATTAAGGGTACTGAAAACCAAGTAGCATATCACTTGTCTAGGCTAGAAAACAAAATCATTTATCATGACATTAAGGATATTCAGGAGGATTTCCCTGACGAGAGAATTTTATTTGTCACGGTTGTGCCGTGGCACGCTGACATAGTTAAACTTCTTGTTAGTGGTATTATGCCTCCAGATTTATCTAGATAGGGTAGAAAAAATCAGACATGATGTACAACACTATTACTAGGATGAATCATTCCTATTCAAGCAATGTGGCAACCAAATAATCAGCAGGTGTGTCCCAGAAGAAGAATACAAGGAAATTCTATTTCATTGCCATTCATCCCCGTAAAGAAGACACTTTGGTGGAATGAGGACTACAACAAAGGTCCTTTTATCTAGCTTCTATTTGCCCACCTTTTTCAATGATGCTCATAAATTCTATAAGTCATGTATCGATGCCAACACACTGGGAGTATATCGAAGAGAAATGAGATGCCATGGTAAAACATTTTGGAGGTCAAACTCTTTGATGTATGGGGGATTGACTTTATAAGACCCTTTCCCTTATCTTTTGGTGACTTATACATTCTCTTAGCTATGGACTACGTGTCCAAGTGGGTAGAAACCATGGAAACACCCAAGAACGACTGTAAGACCATGCTTAAATTCTTGCACAAAAACATATTTACGTGTTTTGGAACACCACGAGCTATTATTAGCGATGAAGGCACACATTTTGATAATAAATTAATTGTGAAGACACTAAAAAGATACGGGGTGCGTCATCAAATTGCCACGGCATATCATCCCCAAAAAAATTGGCATGATGAAGTCCCTAACTGGGAAATCAAGAAGATCCTTGAGAAGGTGGTTAACCCAAACTGCAAAGACTGGTCGCTAAAGCTAGATGAAGCGCTATGGGCCTATCGAACAACATTCAAGACACTATTTGGAATGTCCCCATTCATGATAGTCTATGGCAAGGAGTGTCATTTGCTCGTGGAACTTGAACATAAAGCATATTGAGCCATCAAGAAATTGAACATGGATACCCAACTTGCTGGAAAAGAAGATTGATGGAACTGAACGAAATGGATGAGTTTAGAGATCAGACTTACGAAAATGCCCGTCTCTACAAAGAAAAAACGAAACGATAGTATGATAAAAAAATTTCCACGGTAACTGTTTTCTGGACAACAAGTGTTGCTCTACAATTCATGACTCAAACTGTTCCCACGCAAGCTAAAATCTAGATGGTCATGACCGTTCAACGTACACCAAGTCCATAGCAATGGAGCAATAGAAATCAAGAACCTATATGATGGATCCACCTTTAAGTTGTATGGTCAACGACTGAAGGCATACAATGGAGCACCCGTTATGCACAATAACCTGACATCGATAACTCACGATGCCCAAGAGTTTGTTTTTCTTTCCTGAATAATTTTTTTTACCTAGGTAACCAAAATTTGCATTATGTATATAAATAAACTATGTTATTTTATTCTGCATGATTTGTTTATTTTTATTTTATTCTTTATTTTTGTTTTTTTTTTTGTATTTAGGGTACATGTGGCAGCACATGGTTGAAACTCATACATGGGAGGAAGAGAAACCTTAATTCAATTGGTTTAGGCGGCAATTTTAAATAGGGAAATATATTATTCCTTTACTATAAGTCCAATCAAATATCTCCTAATTAATACCATATCTTTTCCCATTCTATTTTTTTCGTTTTACTCCCAATAAACCACCCATACCCCATTATTTTTCCTCAAAACCACCCGTATCTCTTTTCTCCTTATTGTTTCCTTGTTTTTTTTTCTTTCAACCCTTTTCTTCAATCTTTCTTCCCTTTACTTTTGCATCTTTTGTTGTCGCGATAGTCCTTTTAACATCAAACACCATGGCCAGGTTCAAGAAAAATACAACCACGTCTACCTCTTCTGCTGTGGCTTTAGGATTTGAGCGTTTCCAAACTGCTAAGGCTGAAGCGAAGTACAAAAACCTACAATAATAACAAGTCTATTTGGAGGACAGCTTTGTCTTTCTAGATGAGGGTGAAGAACCCTTCGGACCAGAGGTAATGGATGTAGTAAGCAAGCATAAATGCGAGAAATTTGGTTGGCATCCAAAGGTAGTGGCTTCGATAATGATCCACGAATTTTACGTGCATTTAGGAGGCCCATCCCAACATAATGTTTATGTGAGAGGGAAATCTATATAGTTCTCTCCCTAAGCCCTCAACCACTATTTCAAGCTCGACAAATATAAAAAATTCCTTGCCGAGGCAGATCAAGAAACATACGATAGTGTACTAGATGACCTGTGTTTCGGATGGGCCAAGTTTGAAGGGAATGCACCAACCCATAAGCGGGTGGATCGTCGAGCCCTTAACCCAATTGCAAAGATATAGAATCATTTCTTGAAAGGCAAGTTGATACCTACTTCCCACAACTCAACAGTATTGGTAAGGCGATTGATGGTGCTGCACCTGAGGTAACATTTTTTTCCTAACTTGATAAATGCTCTATGCATGAAGAAAAAAGTCCCCGATGAGCCATTCGAGGACTTTATCAATTCAAAGGAAGGCATCACCAAAAAGAAGGTGACTGAACTTATGAGCTTCGATGACAATACTCCACATAAGGACCTGAAGCAAGGAGAAATCAGTTATCGCAGTAAGAATAGCAGCCATGGTTACATCTACTAGAGAGACGTGAAAGAGACTAGAGCGCATGGAAAATCACATGCAGACTTTCTTCAACTATGTCAATGTAAATGTTGCATAGCTAAATGTCTTCTTCAAGGAGCTGCTCCAGATTACCAATGAGGACTTGCCACCCTTTCCAAATGAAATCTTGAAACACACAGCACCTTCAGGCAGCAGTACATTTCATGTCTCGGTGCAAAATGTTCCACTCGAGTCCCTCGCTGATGTCCTCCAATTGCGACGCATGTGTTTCCTATACATGAAGAAGGCCATGACGAGATAGAAGAATATCTCAACTCCTCCTCCTTTCGTCTGAGAACACCCAGAAAATCTTGGCAAATTTTTTTGATAATGATGATTTCATTCCGGTCCCCGATCAGCCTACAACCGAACAAGTATCTGAACAGTCCCCGGATCTCCATACTACACTAGTTCATGACCCTGAAGAAGGCCAATCACAAGAAACCCCTACAGAGCCCACCCACACTGAGGAAAAACCATCACGAGCTAGTGCTCCGAGCACGAGGCGTCGCATTAAGTAAGCAGTTGGTCGTTTCACTAAGCCATATCCTGCTTCGATTCCTTCGGGAGATACTAAATCTGAAAGCCCCCTCATCTCAAAAGACACAGAAATTGCGCGTCTAGTCAAGCCTCCCCACCACATTAAGTTACTTTTTCTTTCCAATGCATTTGCATTTGCATTTAGATTAATGTAGTTTATTTTATTATTCATGCATTGAGGATAATGCATCCCTCAAGTTTGGGGGAAGTGTTATGTCTCACACTTAGTTAATAGCAGTTGATGATAATTTGTTAAAAAAAATTTGTTGTCATGGGATGAGTATGTTTAGACAGTTATTTGGAATAAATTGAGGATGCCCAATGATGAAAGCAAAATTTTATTGCCTAGGCCAAAATTATTTTACATGACTGTTGAAGGATAGAATCAACCTTAGGCTTGATTTTTTGTGAACTTGTAAACATGATTGTATGCTTTCTCTACTTAAGGTGCTTAGAAAATTGTTAGGAAAGAACTTTCTGCATGCCATGACATTGAATAATTGTAAAGCTTAAGTTGAACTTCCTAGCGTTAAATTTTGTTGAATTAGAGGGACACTCCTCTGTGCAATGGTAAGACCTGGAAATTCATTAAAAATAAATGGTTGCCTAGGCATATGAGTGAATAAAAGTCAGGATGACACTATCTTACTAGCTCGGGGGTAGAAGGTATGCTCCCTTTCACCTAGAGTGTGGAATTATAGGTGTGATGAGCTGACTCCCCTCAAAGCATTGCTTTAAAAAAATGAAGCATGAGTTGAATAAATAAAAGTGAAAATTATACTTGATGAATAATTTGATGCCTTGGTAAAACAAAAGTACTTACTTGAAGTTTTCTAAATACGTTAATGCCTAGACTGTGTACAATCACGCACACACACTGGCAAAGAATCCTGGCTTAGGAAGGTACTTGACTTATATGACAATCTAGCACGTTGAGGCTAAACTTTTTGCTGAAGGCTGAAATTTTGAACCACATGATTGTCTTAATTTTACTTTTCCGTGACAATTTTATTATTTACTGATTATTATCCATTGCATGAGGACAAGCAATAGCTTAAGTTTGGGGGTGTGATAACTCTGTAAAAAACTATGTTTTTAGTCTTTTTATTTAAGTTATTGTTTGTCTAAACATTGTTGTCATAGCATATTAGTTGCATTTATGTCATATTTGCATGTGGTGGATAAGTTTTGCCTATGCAATATTTATTTGGATTAAATGATGCTGTTGAGGAGAAAGGGCTTTTGTGGGTTGTGTGTGCGCAAGAAAAGACTTAGGAAGAACATTTCAGTCATGATAAAACATTTTGCTAGGGCCAGTGGAACACAGAAGACGAAGACAATGAGGAACAGATTTTTCTTGCCAAGGCAAGATTTATCTTGCAAGTTTGACACAAATCTAATGAACTGCTGACGTCACCTACCAGCTGTCTGATTGGCCTCGCGTGCAATCACGCCCTACAAGAAATTAACCACCTCCAGTCATCTTTTTATCTGTAGCATGGACAAGTTAATAAGGGTATTTAGGGAATACCCAATGACACAAAACCCTAGGAACTCCCATTATAGCCACCTAGAAGAGGAGGCAATGAGAGGATTTACCTTAGGCATGGAGTAAGCAGCAGCAGTACCTTACCTTCCACCGTTCCCCCACTAGACCGTCCTTGGTGCCCTCCATAGCCATACTATAGCAGAGCAGCACTCAGGCCTCAAGAGAGGCTGGCAACCAGAGCAGGCGTAGTGATGGTCAGAACTGTCATGGCAGAGCCCCTGTTTGGGAGTTATTATTCCTTTGTTCACAATTTCTTTAATCTATTTTGGGCATGTACACAAGGATAATATTTTTGGATGATACTTTTTCCCCACCATGATTTGCTTTATTTGGTATTGGTTTTTGTTTTGTTTAGAAAATTATTTGATGGTTAATGAATGATGGATTATGATTTTTCTTAGTATGTTTTGTTCATTGTTTTAATCTTTTGCCTTGACATTGTAAGAGCCTTCGAGAAATTGCATGGTGCCTAGGCGAAACATTTCTAGACCTTGTAAGAGCTTTCGAGAGATTGTCATTTTTCTAGAAATTGTCATTTTTCTAGAAATTGATTCTTAGATTCAAGAGAATTAATATAGATTTACATGAACAATGGAATAGATCTGGGATGGTGATATTCTAACTTGCCTTAGAGATAAGGAGAGGGTTTCAATCGACTAAAAGGGATAAACGCTTGAGTAGGATAGACAACGACTATAGTTCACATTGAGGGGTATTACCGTAACAAGAGTCTAACAAACCAAGGCTCACACCGAGTAGTATTGCCATAGCAACCGTCCAAGAATACTCCAGTAATCTTGTCAGGCAGCCTAAGCATATCACAAAAAATCCTTCCAGACTTAGAATAATTTTTCGCCATAGCAAAACCAACCTAAGTACTCTGTGAAAAGTCTGAATATGTGAGGTTATTCTGAATATATTTAAATCAACATTTTTATTTTCCTTGGCTATTTTTATTTGTTGCTCTTGCATATTTTCTTTGCCTCGACCAAACGTTTTTGCTACCATACTTCACAATATTTTCTTGCCTCAATAATACTTTGCCACCAGTTCATATAGCCCATTACTAATTATTTCTTTATTTTAACAATAATTCAGGGACTATCTCGTGACATCTAGTTCTATCCGTGACGAAACATCAAAATCCTCACCAATCTCTGAGGAGACGATAACTCACTTACCCTTTATTAATTGATTCGGCTGTGTATACTTACATATATTTACTTGCCTTAGCATATACATTTACAAGCGATTAATCATTATCAACATTCCGCTCGATTCCATCACATAAGTAGTTGAATAAGGATTATTACTTTGCTTGATTCTATCACATAAGGAGTTGGATCAGCATTACAATTTTGCTTGTTTCCATCACATAAGGAGTTGGAACAACATTGATATTATTTTTAGTTGATAAAAAATGAAATGAAAAATAAATAGTAAATAAATGGGATAAATAAATCTTTAGACTTGCTAATAAATGTCCATTGTGTCTTTTGCAAGTCCATCATCTTTTGGATTCGGGGAAGACTAAGCAAGATGATTTACATATATGTTGGGGTAGATCATTCGATTGAAAGATGGAGGACCAAATTAATAGAAGATCAAAGATGTAGTGCCAAAGATGGAGTTACAATAATATAAGACAAAACTAGGTTATTTTTTTCTTTTTTTTGCTATTGTTTCACAACAACAAGAAAAGAGGGGTAATTGTTGTACCCTAATTTTGTCTGGGTAATGAAAACTGGAGGCAATCAAAAGTGGTAGTTTAGATGAAAATGATTCATGAAACTTTGCAAGAGCGTTGAAGAATTTTGGTGGCATGGACAGGAATTTTAAGGGCTTGCAACTACTTGAATTTGATATTGATATTTATGCTTGCTCATTTTGGGTTATGAGATTTTAATTTTCGTAAGCCTTTAGAAACTCAAAACATTTAAACCAAATCCAAATAGTCCATTCAAGTACATATTAAAAAAGCCAAAATCATTTGACCCTTTACCCATTTTTGCCCAATTCCATTATACCATACCCATTAAAAACACAAATTCCTACGAAACCCGAATCCCATTTAACCAGAAACTTTCATCCATTTCCAAAACCAAAGGCATCCACTAAACCCATTCTTATAAACCATTTACATTTGATATACCCATATACTCGATACAATTAAATTCAACCTTACCCACTTTTACATTAAAAAACCAAATTCACAAAACCCGTTACACAGAAAAAACCTTAGGGTTTCCCCATTCCATTCATCACATCTCCATTCCAAAAACTTGTCTACATCCCTCCCACGTGAGAAGACAACAAGCATTCCAGTGCCTTCCTAGTGGTTCCCTCTTTTCACGTGCGCGCCCATGCCAAGTCACGTATTCCAAAAGCTCCCCGAGCTGCCACCTCTTCTAGAAACATTAACCGCTCATTTTCTCAACAGCTCCAATGACTATGTGAAGTAGAAAACATAGAAATTAGCAAGATTTTTATTTTCCATTTTTTTAATGTACACTGTAAAAAAGGGGTTAGCATAAAACCCAAAATAATTGGGGGCAGTTTTACGGTGCGGCGCCTTAGTATACAGCTAAAATAAGGCGCTACCAGTTTTGTTATTATTTTAAATAACAAAACCGATAAAAAATTACTGAAAACATCGTTATTTTGACCGTTTCTAATTACCTATATAGGTAAACTTTGTAAAATAAATCGGTGAAAAAAATGATGTTTCCGGTAATTTTTACGGGTTTTGTTATTTAAAATAATAACAAAACCGGTAGCGCCTTATTTTAGCCGTATACAAAGGCGCCACACGTGAGCATTTCCCAAAACAATTGTAATACTTAGGACTTCTTCCCCACCCATTTTCGAAGCAATAAAAGATAGAGAACAAAAATGAACCTTTTTTCCCATTCATTTATTGGCATTTCGAGAGAACAAAGAATCAAAATGTTTTTGAAAGGATTTATATTTCCCTATCTTAACAACGTTTTTTCATTATTATTCAAGGTATATTCGAGAGAAAAAAAGGAAAGGGAAGTTTACATCTCGGCTGGAGCTTCTCACCAGTGTTGGGGACCTCTATCGGTTAATTCAAACGGTAAGAAGGCTCATCATGCCCCCCAAGAGAAACATATGTCAAAACCAACACCATCCAACGATTGACAAAAGAGATTAGCGAAGTAGAATTCGGAGGGTTATTGGCTAGTTTTGAATATATGTAGGTCGGTTCTCATGAAACCGAGTATAGATCGGTGTTCTAGGCATCAAAATGAGTTAATTGGTGTATTTTGGGCTTCAACAACCACCAACATGGTGACTACCAACGAGAATACGACAACCGACGGTGACGTTTTTCATCAGTTTCTGGGAAATTTAAAGAGAGAGAAGAGAGTTATAAAAGAGGAGAGAGAAAATAAAAACATAAAAATGAGAAAAATAAAGAATTAAAGATGCTTTATAGCCCAACTAAAACGACATCGTTTAGCCTTGGGAGCCTGAACTTTTTTATTACCAATGGTCTAATCATCTCCGTTACCCATCACATTTCTTCTTGGCTTGTATTTTGGTTATCGAATTCGTGTTATTTTTAAAAATTACGAATATTTATCCTTATTTATCTATTTTCCACTTTTATGTCTTATTATTAATTTTTTATTTATTTTTTTCAGGCCATCCAACCTTTTTCCTTTTCTTACAGTTTGGTCACTGATCCCTTCACGTTATATTTATTTTGAATTTGAAACATTATTTTATTAATTGTGTAATTTGGTCACTGAATGTCCTTCTCTTATTTATGGTAATGATTCATTGTTTTATTTTATTACAATTTAATTATCATTTATGTTATTTTGTTGTATATTCTAATTGACCCTTTGAATTTTAGTTTATTAGCATTAAGTCCCTAAATCAGTTCCCTAGTTACAATTTAGTCCCTAGATTAATTGCTATTAAATTAACCCTAATACAAATTTGGCATAGTTTTATCTTCTTCTTTTTTTACTTGTTTAAATGCTTGTTTATTTTTTAGCTATTCTCCTTAAGTTTTTTTTAATTAGTTAAATTTTAGGTTGTATTCCATAGATTTAGATTCCTTGCACGTTAGTCCTTTGGGTCTTTCATTAGATATTCCTTTTAACATAATTAGTTTGGGTAATAATTAGAACCTCAATTTTAGATTCTTTACAATTTTTTCCTTAAACTCTTAAATTAGATAGTCTTTTGACATAATTAATCATGTTAATAATTAGAACCTCCACTTTAGGTATAATTTCACTTTAGTCCTTTAATTTAGGGAATAATTTGATTATGGCTTTTGCATTAAGATGCCTAATTGCTCAAATTGATTAATCATTTCAATAAATGGTTAAAATGAATTAGGATTAATTTTAGATACTTCATTTTTAGGTTTTGCCCCTTAGGTTCTTCAATTCTCATAATTTGACACTTTAAGTTAAGAGGGCCTTAATTAACCCAACTAGTAAAATTAGGTCTTAAAAAGGTTGTTTGATTGCATTTTGATTTTAAAATAACGAGGCAATGTTCGTTTACGTAGATCAATAACAAAATCTTGCATTAACATACCCGAGGGTGTTCGTTATTGGTCTTAGTAGACCAATATCATTTTTCTAAACTTTTACATCCATAATGATTTTTAAATTAAATAAAACCTCAAACTAAAAATTTCCAAATTTTTAATATAGGATAGTCGACTAGGTACCAATTTCTGGGCATTGTGGGGGCGCAAACTCTTCCCCGCGCGTAATCGACTCCCGAACATGATTTCTGGTTTTTGTATACCCAAACTTGGTATTTTATTAAAATTACCCAATTTCTGATGTTCCAATCGCAATTTAAAATGATTGGTGATGACTCCCAATATTTCTCAAAAATCATTTCAAAAACCCCATCCTTGCAACTAGTCAATTTCCCCCCCCCCGAAGGGCTAGATGCAAATCGACTAGTTGCGACAAAAAGGTATCATGAGCATACCTTGGTCCTTATACTTTAGTGGAATCCTTGGTTGAAAAACAACTGAGATGTTTTTGCCTAAGTTCACATTCTCGTTTCACGTAAATCACATTTTATTCATGTAGAGATCTTTTAAGAATCTGGCATATCCCACCACTATTTGGATTGCCTCAATGAGTGGAATATTTATCTCCACTTTCCGGAACACGCCTAGGATTTTCTTCTCTTTAACTTGCTTATCGTGTTTTATCAACCTTGACGATAAAAGAGGTGGAACGATGTATAGGGAGGGAGCAGAAAATAGCGTAGAAGTACCTTGAGTGAGAGGAGATGTCGTTTCATCTTTCTTTTTCTCCTTGGATTGTGCGGTACCCTTTTCTAGGATCTTAGGGGAAATAATGCAGAGGGTAATGACACTAGCGTTCTCTCATAGATTTGACTTAGTTTGAGATGATAGCTTTCTCTGTTATTCTAACCACCCCATGGTTTGATCTATTTGGCTCATTTTCTTTTTAAGCTCTTGAAAGTGAGCTTCAGTGCAATTTTGAATCATCTCATGGGAGAGAGTTAAACACTCAACAATGGATTTTAATGAAGATTTCGATGGTTATTATTGTTGTGGTGGAGGTGGCCTTGGTTGATGGGCTTGATTCAGTCTCGAGATTTACCCATAGATGAAGTTCGGATGGTCTATTAATCTCGGATTGTAAGTGTTGGCATGGGGGTTATAAGACCTTTGGGGAGGTCCCAAAAAATTATCCACTATATTTACTTGTGTGCTAGTATCTCCTTGTAACATTAGGTAGTAGTTAGTTGGATGATTCGACATTGTGCATATTCTGTATAATCTGGTTGTTTTGATTTTACCTAAGATAAGAGAATTAACCACATCAGTCAATTTACGGTCTTTCTTTCTAAAGAAAGGGAACTTATTTCGTGAACTCATTAAGTGGGTTCATTGAGAGGTTCAAACTGTTGGGAATTAACAGCCATTGTAGAAATCAAATCTCTGGTCATATTCGGAGTCATTCTCTGTTAACATTTCAAGTATGTTAGCAGTAGATACACATGTCAATGTATGGTGGTTAAGGTTATTAGGTTGTTAGGTAGTCTGTTAGAGTTATAACATATTATATTGGCTGCAGATGTGCATGCATGGCTTATATATAAAATAATGATAGTGTATTAAGTGAGCAAGGATTTGTTTCATAAATAATAAATTGTTATATTTTCTTAATTACTAGTAGTTCAATATGGTATCAATTACTACCGGTCATGGGGAATTTTGTTTATGCTTCCGCTTGTAAAACAGTTTTTCTGTTTCGTTCTTACTCATGGATTCCTCTTCTGGATCTTCTCGAGGTTTTACTAACAAGAAGGTAAATGTGCTTCTGGATGAATCAAACTTCTTGTTGTGGAAACAGCAAATATTGCTCACGATTAGGAGTCATCGTCTAGAGCGGCTACTAAATGTTTCTCCTCCACCAATGACGGTTCTTGATACAAATGGTGAGATCCAACCTAATGATTTGTATGATGAATTCGTTGCATAAGACAGTGCGCTTGCGTCATGTTACTATCCATAATCAGTACACATCTTTTGCCCCAGTTTGTTGGAGCTAAAACTACTGCTGTAGTTTGGGAGACGGTGCTTCATTTCTTCTCAAATTGTTCTACCATGGTTGTTATGAGTCTTCATTACAAGTTGTAATCTATAAGGAAGGTACTGATAGTATGTGTGTGTATCTTACGCGAATCAAAGAGGTTTGTGATGCTCTGGCATCTTGTGGAAGTGTGGTTCCTCAAGTTGAGCAGATTGTCAGCATCTTGAAGAGGCTTCCTCGTGAGTATCAGTCATTCATGGATATTATCTCCACCATGAAAGAGTGACTCTCATTAGACAATATATATACTATGTTGATGGATGCGAAGGTTCAGCTGGCTAGGTTTGATGAGTAGCAAAATAAGTTGCCCTTTGCAGCTAATTTTGTGCAAAGTAGCCGGCTCATTTCATCATCAGGATAACATATATGAACGATTTTCTTTCAGACCTGGTGCTCAAAATGGTGGTCGAGGGTGTGGCCGCTCTCGTATGCAGTGTCAACTTTGTGGGAAGCTGGGTCGTTTAGTTGATTATTGTAGGCATCGATATGATGAGGACTTATCTTGTGTTTTAGCTAATAATCATGTTGCGTCCAAGGATATGTTTTTCTAATATGACCTACTCCTCGTCTAAATCTACCTCTACTGGTGGATGTTAAGGTTGTGACTGCTGCTCTTGTGGTAGGCTGGAATCTCAAGGCACCACGCAACCTCAAGCTAATGTTGTTACTGCTTCTGCTGATCGTTGGGTGGTGGACTCTGGTGTTACCCATCAAGTCACTCCTAATAAGAAAAATTTGGTGAATGCTTTTGACTTTCATGGTCCAGGTAAACTTATAGTTGGTAATGGTGTTTTTCTAGATATTAGAATGATTGGTGATTCGATTTTACCTTCCTCTTCTAGAGCTTTGCTATTACATGATTTATTGCATGTGCCTCACATAACGAAGAATTTGCTTTCGGTCTCTAAGCTTGCTAGGGACAACAAAGTGTTCTTTGAATTTCACTCGAATAGTTTCTATGTTCGTGATGAGGCTACTGGACAAGTGTTGTTGACTGGTGAAGAAGTTGATGGTATTTACTCCTTTGTGACAAATAAGACAGCAGGTGGTAGATGGCATGCTGATGTTAACCTTGCATCCACTTTTCTACCTAATGAAATGGATGAGTTGTGGCATCGTCGACTTGGCCATCCCTCTAAAACTACCTTAGTAAAAATTACTAGAGATCTTTCCATGTGGGCCAAAGCCAAAAATTACCTTTTATGCAATCAAATACAGTTTATGATATTCTTTTTCGTCTTATCTATACTGACTTATGGGGACCTCCGCATGTCTCTTCCAATGGATATCAGTTTTATGTTTCCTTTGTTGATGCGTGCACTCGGCATACATGGGTTTATCTTTTGAAGTATAAGTCTCAAGCTACGACAGCGTTTCAACTAATTTAGAAAATGATGGCTACTCAGTTTGATGCTACTCAGTTTGATACTACGATCAAAGCAGTCCAAAGTGACTGGGGTGGGGAATTAGTAGTCTATCACCAATTTTGGCAAAAGGTGGGTGTCGTTCACAGAGTATCTTGTCCTCACACGTCCGAGCATAATGGTGTGGTTGAACGAAAACATAGGCACCTAGTTGAATTGGCTCTTGTGTTGTTGGCACAAGCTTCTTTGCCACTCGATTTCAGGTCTTATGTCATTGTTGTTGTAGGCACATAATTTACAATCAATTGCTCAGCATCCATCTTCTCACGAACAAAATGTACATCAAGATCGACATGTTTCGATTGTGCATGATACACAATATTGGCACTCATTGCCACAACTCCTGTATTATCACACCAGACAATTGACTTCCCACGCTTCTTCAATCCAAGGTCAGTTAAAAGTGCACTTACCCATGTAACTTCTGCAGTAGCATCAGCTAAACTTTTATATTCGGCCTAAGTCTATTTCTTGGTCCATAATGGAGGTAGAATATAAAAGTTTAGTTGATGCTACTGTAGAAGTTACGTGGGTAAGTGCACTTTTAACTGACCTTGGATTGAAGCAGCATGGGAAGTCAATTGTCTGGTGTGATAATACAGGAGTTGTGGTAATGAGTACTAATCTTGTGTATCATGCACAATCGAAACATGTCGATATTGATGTGTATTTTGTTCGTGAGAAGGTGTCTGTTGCGCAATTGAGTGTGAATTATGTGCCTGCAACTCATCAAGTTGCATACGGGCTTACTAAGTGTCACACCCTAATATGGGGTTAGATTTTTTTAGTTTAAAATATGTAAAATATTATAAGGTTTGATTGATAAATAATTGTTTTATCATGCTATTATTTTATTAAACATATTAAAGGCCACTCAATAATAGATATCTTTTATAGTAATGGGCAATTTATTTTTTAAAAGAAAAATGTGAATGAGAATTATAGAGTAGGTAGAAGTGGACAAATAAGGTGAGATGGTATTAAATTAATTATAATGGCAATGTCTGGAATCCATTTATTCCAGTTTTCACTTTGGCTAGAATCCAACTGCCGCAGCCATCCCATTCTTCATCGCCTTGCCTACGACTCCTTACCATCTCTGTATCTCACATCACTTCTAACTCAAAAATGTATTCTTTGAGCTACACTCTCAAAGTCCATCTTCTTTCAACCTCAAAACCTAAACTCCAAACCCGAAAATACCCCACCAAGGTTCGCATATATCTTCAAGAGTCTGGCCATCCATCGTCGTCGTAGGCGTCGTTGGCCAAGAATTTCTTTCCGTACTCTTCGACTCCGACTTTCCTTACCATTTCCTCAAGCTCCTCACCTCCAAACGCTCCACTGGTAAGTTTGTTTCCTTACAAGACCGCACCTTTACCGTCCAAAAACTAACCGCCGACAGCTTCGACGAATGTTGGCATCATTTTTTTATGCAGGTGTTGCTGCTTCGAACTGAAATTAATGTAAAGTGTTTGGAAGTGATTTGGAGAAGATGAAACGCTCTTCATTTTTGTGTGCATGTGAGCACAATAATAAGGTTTATTAAGAATGAAAGAAGGGAGGCAAGGAGGGAAGCCATCGCCATTTATCGACTTTGCGTGTGTTGGTTTCGCTACTGGGATTCTACACTGGCTTTCTCCTTGTCCTAGCTGGTTTAGTGCTTATCATTTGGCTATTTTGAGCACTGGAAATGGAGAATAATAATAAATAATTGTAAATGGGTATAGCAAGGCACCTGGGATTGTGGGGGAATTATTGATATCATGCAAAAAGGGGTAAATCACAAGGTATGTCATCCAAGTTTGGTGAGATCTTTACCTTGTCTCTTAGTTTCCAAGTGGTTATAGTTATGACATAATAGTTTTCACAAGATTAATTTAGTCACTAATTTAAGTAATTAAATATTTTGATGGCAACATTAGTTTTCAATTTTACTAATTGAGTCCTCAAATTATTATTTCGATACTAATAAGTTATTTTTAGGGCAAGGGAAATTATTTGGATACGAGTTATTAATTTTGATGGCCTGGATCGTGAGGAAAATATTGGAAGTTGAATTAAAAGATCGAGGGCGTTCGAATGGAATTTAAATGGTTGACCAGTATGGTACGAAAATCAAGGTAATACTTTACTACCTCTTTATGCTTTTTGGAATATGTTGATATTGGTAAATACATGAATAAGATAATGTTGGTCACTTTTGTGGAGTTGATTAATTTATATACTCGATATGAATGTGGTGGAAATTCGGTAACTGAATACGGATTAAATGACTAATATAAAAGATTGAGGGATTGTTGGAATTAAATTACAAGTTTGTGATTAGTGATAAAGAAATCAACCATTGATTTGTAACTTATATTTTATATCATCAAAGGTTAAATGTTAAATGTACTTGGATGAGAAATTTGAGAATACTCCGGTATGGTAAAATTACGAAAAATACCCTTATGTTGTAGGATGACAAGAATTGTCCTTGGAAGTTGGTTAATAACTATGAAAAGACATATTGATTCGATATAATTACAGATGTGAATAAGAAATAATAGTTTTGTTTAGAAAATTTGGATAATTGGTTTTTAATGCCAAACAAGGGTTTGCGCAAGATGCTAAAAGTTTGTTAAGAAATAATTTCAAGATCAGAGAAGGTTCGGGAAAACAATTGACCATAGGATTTTTAAATTATAATTATTTTTGTTAAGAACTATATCGAAATTATCTGGTTAAGAAATTACGAAAATGCCCTTGAGAGGTAAAATAGTTTGAGTTGACCCTGAATGAGAAAATACTTGGAGTATTTGTACTTAACTCGATTAAGTACGAATTTAATTGTTAAGATCTTGTCTTTGTATAGAAAAATTCATGATTTTCCATTTGTAAAATCTGATAAGGTACTTGACCCGAAAATATCTGAGTAATGAGTAAATACCTGAAGAATAATTTATCAAGGGTATTCTGCTGTCAGAATTATTCGAAAGGACTAAAATGAATGATAAGATTGAATTTAATAGTAAGATCGGACGGAATGAAAGGATTAAAATACAATGAATCTATAAAATGACCAAAATACCCCTGTAATGGAAATGACCCAAGAATACCACCAAGCTCAGGAATGATGGGATATCCTTGAGCTCTGTAATGATTGGAATAAAAATGAATACCAAAATGACCAAAATACCCTTATGGCCTATACTAAGTAAATTTCTTGGATTAATTAAGAAATCTAAATATGCATAGGTATTAGACTACCTTTAAAAGTAATGGAACATAATTTAAGTGAGTAGATCAACCCTAAAGCTATGTCAATACCTGAATGGCATAGATATTACTGGAATATGTGTTCGTCTTCTCAAGTTTGGCTCGATGATAAATTTAGGAGGTATTCAACTCAACTCTAGATCGCATTCAGTACTAAGAATTAGATGCTTGTTCGACAAATCAACCACAAATACCAGAATTACTTTATTATATGATTAAATTGAACTGAAAGGAAGTACAACATGTATTTGAAATTCAGAAACGTCTGAAATATTCTGGAAAACTCTAAAGTAACTGGGATAGACTTGCTTACTAAACGAACTAAGTAACCTCAATGACTGAGGATTAAATAGGTGATTGGATGAGTTTGGAAACACTGTTGAACTTACATGATGAATTGTCCTTATGGGTTATGAACCATGAAACAAGTACGTCTGTATTTCCTGATATCATTGAAACGTGGAAAAGAAATAAAGACCGTTGGAAGATCTATTCAGCGATGATTATGGGGATGATCTATGGATCTGCATTATGGTATTAAAGAGTGAATACACTGGAAGGATAATGAATTGACTTGTTGACATGTATCAGTTTGGGAGTTGTGTAACTCAAGTTGTTTGATAATACGATCGATAGTCATAGATTGTAAATGACTTGAATCTTTGATTCTATATTTTCATCTAAAATCACTTTGGTAATTTTTGAAAACGCAAGTAACGTAGAAGGAAAAGATTATGATTACCTCATATGGTTCAATTGGGCTGAAATCCTATGAATTCAAAGTATATTCCTGAATACCCCTGATTGTTTGGGTAATGGAATCACTCGCAATAAATTTGAATTTAGAATTATTATGTATAAAGGTTCCTGAACGTTTCCTGATGCACGTGGAAACGTGGTGGAATTCTAAAGTATCAATTTGAAATACCTGATTAGAACGGTTAGAAATCGATTCTCTTCAATAAGATCTTATACCTGGAATCCGATCAAATTGCACAAGTTCATGTTATCCATACTGATAACTACAAAATGCATTTGAAAAATATTTGGATTCTCTAGTGTGTTCCTTATATTTTGAAAATTTGTTTTATTGTTTTAACATGTGGTACACTGAAATCTATGGTTACTGTTTTATGGATGCACTAACTTAACTGTGATGGCTTATGGATTTGTATCATTGTATAAACTGTATCTTGGAGATACAGATTTGTAAAGTACAGCTCTGATCAAGCTGGAAAATTTTTATGGACCTAATGTGACTCTTAGGTAGGCTCTGCGGCCCTAAGATCATTCTCGGGTAGGCCCTACGGCCCTAAGATATGTTCTTAGGTAGGCCACATGGCCCCAAACTTTCTTGGGTAGGCTCTCAGGCCCTAAGATATTCCCTTAGGTTAACTCTTTGTACGATGGTTTTGAAAATACGAGTTTAAAAAGCTCTACTACAGTATGGTTTATGGGATTTATTGAACTATCATTTGATTAGTGTACCTATTATGATTTTATCGTACTGATGGAACACACTAGACATCCTATTCGACCTCATGAAAACGTGACTGTATCTTGGATTTGTATCATTGTATAAACTGTATCTTGGAGATACAGATTTGTAAAGTACAGCTCTGATCAAGCTGGAAAATTTTTATGGACCTAATGTGACTCTTAGGTAGGCTCTGCAGCCCTAAGATCATTCTCGGGTAGGCCTTACGGCCCTAAGATATGTTCTTAGGTAAGCCACGTGGCCCCGAACTTTCTTGGGTAGGCTCTCAGGCCCTAAGATGTTCCCTTAGGTTAACTCTTTGTACGATGGTTTTGAAAATACGAGTTTAAAAAGCTCTACTACAGTATGGTTTATGGGATTTACTGAACTATCATTTGATTAGTGTACCTATTATGATTTTATCGTACTGATGGAACACACTAGACATCCTATTCGACCTCATGAAAACGTGACTGTATGGAAGGTTTCTTATGAACTGAGATTCATGGCTTCTACTCGATGAACTACTAATGGAACCCCAGATTATTCCACAATTGGTATATGTTTGATTCAATAAGGAAATTATGGCTTTCCATTTATCTGCATGTCCTGTAGCATCATCTAGTAGTTCTGTATTACTGAGCTTTTCGAAGCTCACTCAATTATTCACCATTGCAGGTTAAAAGATTATACCAATACAACTATCAACATCAGTAAAGGAGTTCTTCCGGCGTTGCTTGCAGAGTATGATACATGTGATTAAGGGGCATGTAATTTTATTTTGTTTTATATATTAGTCTGAAAATTTGTTTTATTTCTAATACTGATAAATTTTATTTTGTACTCATAAATGATTTTATGAGTTTACATGTTTTAAGAAAAGTTTTAAATTTTCCGCTATTTTTCGGTGGGTCGCTCTGGTGGCCCTAATGTGACACTCCAGATCGGATCGGATTATCCGTATCGATCTGAGGGGGTTACACTAAGCATTTGTCCAAAGCAGCATTTGAGGTTTTTCGTGAGAAAACTGGGGTGTGTTTGTGCCCATGAATAGAAATTCGGACAAAGTAGGGGGAATGTTAACACTTCTAGTATGTTAGCAGTAGATACACGTGTCAATGTATGTTGGTTAAGGTTGTTAGGTCGTTAGGCAGTCTGTTAGAGTTATAACAGATTGTATTGGATGCAGTTGTGCATGCATGGCTTGTATATAAAGCAATGATAGTGTATTGCGTGAGCATGGATTTGTTTTCATAACTAATACATTGTTATATTTTCTTAATTACTGGTAGTTCAATATGCTCACGAGACTTCTCCACTAACAACATCTACCATCTTCATTTCTTAAAGGGAGCAAGCATTCATACAAGTACTATAGTAGAGTCTATTGTCTTTCTTATTATTAGGCTATCTACAGCAACCTTGGCAGGTATGACGCCATAGCAGAAATTTTTAAACAAGCTCCTAACTATAAATTTTTAAATGTATTCGGGTGTTTGTGTTACCCTCTTCTTAGGCCATATAATAGCATAAGCTACAATTTAAATCCTCACCCTGCATGTTTATTGGTTATTCCTCTGCTCACAAAGGGTATAAGTGTATAGACACTACGTGAAGAGTTTATATCTCGAGAAATGTTATTTTGATAAGTCTAGTTATCCTTACTAGGTCAAACAAAGGTCTATTTGGTCTCTTTTGAGTTTTGGTCAGTCTATCTACAATGGAAAGTCCTAGCCAGTTCATGTTTTATGTAACAATCAGTCATATCTCAACGATGTTCATGTTTCTTCTACATTTTTTCCTTATAGTTCAAGACAACCTCTTACTATGTGACCAACTATTCATGCTGCTCCTGGATAAGTCTTGTTGCAGTCCACATCTTCTCTAAAGGGAGTATGTCTATCATCTTCCACATCCACTCATGTTGTTCAGACATCATCTCATTCGTTGCATCATTCCATCACTTCACTTCCAGTATTACAAGCTACATTATCATCTCCATCTCACTCCATTTACCCTACTTCATCTACTTATTCACTATCTCACTCCATTCATCCTTCAACTTAAACTTCTCATTAACCATCTCACTTCATTCATCCTTATACTTCATCTTCTCACGCCATCCCCTCACCTCTATCAAACGTGACTCACAATGTTCATCTAATGGTTATGAGGAGCAAAACCAGAGTGTTCAAGACAAAGATCTTCGTTACCGAAGTAAAAAAAATAGAGAGCCTAGTGATTTTTTTGAGGCGTTAAATCATCCTCGCTAGAGACGAGCAGTGCAAGAAAAATATGATGCACTTAAAAGGAATGGTACTTGGGAGCTAACGTTTTGCCATCCGGTCGAAAGCCTGTAGGGTGTAAATGGCTTTTAAAGTGAAACGTAAGCCTGACGATTTTGTTAAAATACTTAAAGCTCGTCTCATTGCCAAGGAATACTCCCAAAAGTTTGGTAGTGAGTTTTTAGAGACTTTAAGCCCTATTGTCCTAAGTGCCACAATTTGAATTATGCTTGCCACAACTGTTATGAAGCAAGAAGAATTCGTCGGATTGACATCAATAAAAAAATTTAAATGGGGAGCTTGTTGAAGAAATTCATATGCATCAACCTCCCAATTTTGAATGTTTTTGACCCATGGGAGAAAAGTTAATTTGCAAGCTTAAAAAATATCTTTATGGTCTGAGACAAGCTCCAAGGGCTTGGTTTGAGACTCTCAAAGCCTTTCTGATTAGTCAGATAGGTTTCGTGGTAACCAAGACTGATTCTTCTCTTTTTGTCAGAAATGATAATGGGAATAGTGTGCTGATGGTTAATGTCGATGACATCATTATTATGGAAGTAGCTCGACAGAGGTAAATGAGCTAGTGAGACAAATTAGTGTAGAGTTTTCTTTAAAATATTTGGGAGAGCCTGGCCTTATTGGAAAGAAAGTTCAACCATGCTCATCTGGTTTACACTCGTGCCAAAGGAAGTATATTGAGCAGCTTCTTATGAAGGCTGATATGGGAAAATCAGCACCCACTCCTACTCCTATGATCATTGTTCCTAAACTCAGAGCTGATTATGGATAGGATATGAAAGATGTTCATCTTTATTGCAACATCATATGGGGTCTGCAATATATCTATCTCATAAGGCCAGAGATAGCTTAAGCTGTTAGCAGAGTAAGCCAATTCATTAATAATCCAAGTGATGTTCATTAGAAGGCATTTAAGCGCTTTTGAAGGTATCTAAGTGGTACGCTCTCTCATGGACTAGTTATTAAAAATACTAGAACCTTCCATCTATTTTGCTATACATATACTGATTGGGTGTATTCAACTAAGAACATGAGGTGTAAGATAGGCTAATGTATTTTTCTGGGTTCAAAGTTTATTATAAGAACTTCAATTTATGATAGCGCAAAAGTTAGATTTCATTTTGATAACCGACTGCTTATACAATCTAAGATTTTTCAATCTTTGATGTATTAATGATTTGTAAAAGAGTTGTGCATAAAAACCTATAAACATGCAATAAGGTTATTCATGATTATATTCAGTTAATGCATTTAAATGCAAATAAAGTTTTGCATTAAATTAATATAAGCTTGCATTAAATGTTTATTTGTAACACTTTCGTGGCTTTTAATTTTATGTATAAATTCTAGTTATAGTCATTATGTATAAATGGTTTTTATAGCACAATAGTTTCCAATGTGAAATGTTAATGACATGATTGATATGCATGATACATTATTATTTTTACATGCTTTCTAATTATGCAATTACAGTGGTACAGTGTAAGATTTGTGTCTATTATTAAAATTGTCATTTTTTTAAGAGCTTATATTGTGAGATTTATGTCTATTCAAATGAGATAATTTTATCTACATTTCTGTTACAATTAAAACACATCTATGACTGATGGATCAAATAGACGATTCGATGATCATATGAACAATGTATAAAATTGTTTTGAAATGGCTATAAATGTGATTTGGAAAGTTAATACCATGAAATTGTGGCAATTTTATATATAGCTTTTAAATGCTTGCTCTTATGATAGTTGGTACGTAGATAAGCAATCATTTATTCTTATGCGGGGTAACATTATTTAGCCTCGAGAATTTAAAGTGGAAATATTTGTGAGTTATTTTTATCATACTAATATTTTTTTAAGAAATTTATAAAAATAACAGGGCAGTTGCAACTTTGGAGAAGTAAAGTTGATGATGTTGATCAAGAAGATTTTCTAAACCGATAATTGTTGAATTCAGGTTTGATTTCCACAATCTGCTGAAGAAAAGAAACTAAATTTCCAAAAATAAAGATTTTGTTACTATCAATATATTTTATTTTCGTGACTAACCTTATATAATATTCAATTAAATTTAGAAGATTTAAAAGAGGTGTTGATTCACATGAAGTGGCAGTCACGGTAGATCTTGGGATCATGATGATTAAAGATGGTGATGTAAAGAATGAAGTTGCACACATGATGAAAATGAACATGTTTGTTTGGGAGTTATAATTCTACCTGCGAGGTCAGATTATTTAGATTTGTTTCATATTTATTCATGCTTAGAATGATATATGAATTGGTATAAATAACCTTTAAGTTAGATTTTTAAACTTAATGGAGATATTATAAAATTAGATAAACCACTAGTAAAGACTAAGATATTGAGAAACTACTAAGACTAAGGCTAACATAGTGGTGCACTATTCATTGTTATGCTTAATAATAAGATAGCTTAAAAAAGAGAAAACTCATAAATGATTTATTGGAAAATAGAGTGATGAGTACGAAAGTGCATGTCTAGGAATGGTTCTATGAAGACCTAGTATTTAAATGTGCCTAGTGTGCCACATCTCTTTCGTATAAACCTACATGGTGCACTATTCATTGCTATGCTCACTGTTCTAACTTTATATAAAAAAAAACTATGACGAGTTAAAACCTCTTTAATCTTAGTGTAGAAGTTAAAAGATGTAATCACCATTTTTCAAACCCAACTAGACCCTAAATAGCCCAACCCAACTAAACCTAAGATCGACCCAGAGCCCAAACCGAACCAGACCCGAAGACTACTCGGGTCTAACCTAAACCTACTGTAGTCGCCCAATTCCCCCATTCAGCAACCGCCCACAAGCCCCTATCAAAGGCTACTTTCTCTGCCCCTATGATCAAAAAAACACTCCAGCACGCCACAAATAGCCCCACTCCACGCAATATGCATAAAAAACAACAAGAAAAAAAACAAAACGTGATCATTTGTTTTTCCTTTAGTAATGGGCATAAAACCCGAATGAATCATTATAAATGGCTGTATTTTTTTCTTGATCAAAAAAAAAAGAAAAAACCTTGTACTCTTTCCAAATCAATAAACAACAGGCATTCAAGGTCTCTTCCTTTTTTATTTCGAATCATTTTTTTCGGGTTTTTTTATTTGTGTTCTTTTGTGTTTTACTGTTTTTGGCTCTAAATCTCAGTAAAAAAAAAGAATTTTTAGTGTTAGAAATAAAACCACAACCCCTTATCTTTTAGTTTCATTCTAAAAACACTAATATATATATATCGAATAACAAGCAAAATATGCCCTATTTTTTTATTTCAAACAGCAGTAATATCCAACCATTTTTACAGTAAAAATACGAAAAAAATAAAAGGAAAGCATATCCAAGTTTTACCTGGGTCGTAGGCATCGCCGAAGTCCAGATGAGAGTCGAAGAGTTGGGGCCTTTCCTTCGAGTTTAGGGTTGGTTTTCGGCATTTTTAGCCCAAAGCATGGGCCTAGGTTAGTAGATTTAGAGATTTCAAATTTTTTGGGTTAGTTTAGGTTTTCTGACCACCGTGTACGGCGGCCAGAGGCGGGGCAAGGCGATCGACAGTGGGTCGGCTGAGGTGAGAGAGGAGAGCTTCTCCCCCTTTTTTGTGTTTCACATTCAAATGAAAAACAAAATGTTGTATATATAGATAAAGTTTCATGTAAAATTGACCTTTGGTCCCCTAATTTACGCAAGATTTTGCAAAGTGGTCACCTGGAAGGGACCGTTTTTATAATTTTCCCACTCTTGTTTATACTATGTATTTTTGGTAAATTATTTGTTTAGTCCCTCTAACTTTAGCGTATTTTTACATTTCGGTCACCTGAAGCAACCAAAACTATTATTTTGCCTTTTCTTCGCATGTTTTATTTTTTGGTAAATTTGCTTTCAGGTCCCTGTGTCTTTAGCGTAATTTTACACTTTAGTCACCTAATTTTATTTATTCTGATTTTGGTACTCTGTTTCATTTTTTAATTTAGTCATATGTTTTGATTATTATCATTTTAGTCACTAGTTTTCATGGTCAAATACCATTTAGGTCCTCTGAACTTTGTCGTGTTTTTATAATTTAGTCCTTACATGCTTGTATTGTTTATTTATTATGATTTTGAAATCTTATTGCATTTTATTTTAATTTGATCATCATTTCAGGTTATGGTTTATTAGCAATTAGTCACACCTTTTTTTCTTTAATTCATTTTAGTCATTAATCAGTTCTATTTTCTTTATTTATTCATGATTTTGATGCTATATTTTATATTTATGCATTGTGGTCCTTTTACTTTATGCTTTAATTTCGACTTTGTATTTTTAATTTATTACAATTAAATCCATATATACTTTGCTTTTTTATTATTTATTTTTACATGTTTATTGTTTATTTTAAATTTGTTATTTTAGTTTTATTTAGTTAGTTTTTTTATAATTTGTTCTTAGATTAGATTTGTAATTTAAATATGATCTAGAAATTAGGATTTCATAGTAGTTTTAATTAGGGAGAAATTCGAGTCGAGTTTTCGCATAAGATGCTCGATTACTCGAATTGATTGCTTGACCCTTTTAAAATTTATTAATCATCAATATTTTTCTAAAAAATGACACTTTAGGCTTAGTTCTTTTTAATAGGTTAATTTAGACAATACTTAGAATTTTGATTTATTAATTAGTCCTCAACTTTAGAGGTTATCGATTTAGGTCACTTTTAAGTCTTTTAGAACTCTGTATTTTAGATCTTGACCTTTTTAGTCCTCGAACTTTGATTAGAACTTTAGGATTGACATAATCAAATAGGTTAAATAGATCCTCCTTTTTTTACCTAGATTTCGATATAGTCCTCTTAATTTAGGGAATAATTCGAGTTGACCCTCGCGTAAATGCTCGAGGGATTAATATTAGAACCTACACTTCTAGGTTTGTGCCTTTAGGTTCTTTAACTTTCATAATTCGACACTTTAGGACAGAGAAAGCCTTAATTCACTCTTAGCTTAATTTGGATTAATAAAAATTTGTTTGATTGAATTTTATTCTTAAACCTAAGGTAATGTTCACTTATTAGGGAATTAATGGTATATCTCCCGCAAATATGCTCAGGGGATGACTATTGGTGATTCCCGAAATAGGTCGACATCCTTTTTAAAACTACATCATTATTTCAAAAATTAAGGCAATATCCTTTATTAAGCACAATAGTTGATCTCTCGCCTTTATACTAGGGGTGAATGCTATCGGCCTTAATAAACGAATACCCTTTTTTAATTTAGCATCTATAATGATTTTCAAATTAAATAAAGACCGAACTCAAAATTTTGGATTTGAAATATAGGGTAATCAACTAGGTACCAATTTGTTGGTGCTTGTGGGGGTGTTAATCCTTCCCCACGCGTAACTGACTCCTGAACCTGATTTTTAGATTTCCATGGACCTCAAAACTCGATATTTTAATAAAAATAAAATGTTTTATTAAAATTACTCAGTTTTTATGGTGTCTCAATCGCACAAATGATTGGTGGCGACTCCTCGCATTTCAAAATACTTTTCAATGAAAAAATCCCGAGTCGGTATCAATCTTTCCCCGCCCGGGCGAAAAATGATGTCGACAAAAGAGTAGAGATTAATTTGGTAGAGTAGAATATCAAATTTAGTCATAGTAAAAAAAATATGTGATGGTCTCTTTAAGGCTAATATGTTGAATATTACAAATGAAAAAGTAATAGAAACTAGTGCTATTAAAAAAATAGTTTGTAGCCATTGAGTGTACTTTTATATAGAGAATATGAAAGTAGTTGTCTATCCTAAGAACTTATGTTGAAATCTCTTTGTAAAAAATTTGGGATAATTTTTTTGTTGTTATGAAAAGTTGAAACTCCTAATATTTTTTTATAATATTAATAATTCCCTAAATAGTTGTTATGAAGAATTAGGAAAACTAAAATTCCTTTTGAATGAGAAAAAGTCATGGATGATTATTGATGAGATATAAGGAATTTCATAATCGTTTGAGATTATGAATACTAATCTTAATGATTAGTAGCTTCTTAAAATTTTGAAAATATAATGGATGTGTAAACAAGATTTAAGTTTGTTAAAGCATAGTTTTGTGGTTAAAACTAATAAAAAACTTTATTCTAATATTATTAAGGGCTTAAGGGTCGCCTTTGCCCCTATAATAGATAGACTCAATTTATCATTTTCTCTCTTATCATATTTTTACATCAATTTAACCCTTAAAGTTGCTCAATTGATCATTCTATACCCTACTCTTAACTTAAAACCTTAAATTATAAACCCTAAGTTAAGTTTAAGATATGGTTTAGAGGTTATAGGGTTATGCTTTAGGGTTTATAGTATATGATTAGGGTTTTAAGTTAGGGATGGGATATAGAATGATGAAATCGAGCAACTTCGAGTGATAAATTGATGTGAAAATATAATAGGGATAAAAGTGATAAATTGAGTATAATACAGGGGTAAAAGTTACCCTTTTGCCTACGATTAAGTATATATGTAAGATAATTTATTTACACATTGTTCAAGACACTTATGGATTTATTTCTATCCTAAAAATATTTGAAATGTGAGGTGTCTCAAATCATGATTAAAGTGAGAGAGTGTAATACCCCAAAATATTCAACAAGTGAATAAAATATAAAATTTTGAAAATTTGGTGGCCAAAGTATAAATTTAGAAAATTTTAAGGATCGAAAGTTTAATTTTGAAAAAGTTATATATTTTGGTTCCATAAATGGATAGTTCATCTTCAAAGAAGGATTTTCATGTATGTCAGTTTTTTTATCTGGAACTTGTAAAAAAAGTTATTAATCAGTAAAGTTCAATAAAATAATCGGATACCCGGATCGAATTGAATATTTACACAAATTTGAAGAAGGGTAGTTTGAAGTTAGAAATATTATTTTGATATTTTTAATCAGTGGAATTTGATGTGGATCGGTGAATTTGATGGAATTTGCATGTTAAAATGGAATAGAGAACTTTGTGACTAAATTAATTTTTCTTGAAAAATTGGAAAGACAAGATGGAAATTAGTAAATGAGATTTTTATATTTATTTAATATTATTAACATGGAGATAAAGGGATTATATGGGGGTAAATATTAAGATTCACTAATAGTAGATATGTCTTTTAGCAAAAATAGTTTTTTTTTTAAATCTTTTTAAATATGCATTAAACAAGTGTAAAGTAAAAAGATACTAGAAATTTTAAGGAAAAATCTGCTCCTTTCTTCTTCATCAGCCGTGAGCTTCTTCTCCAAGGTGAGGGAACTTTATTTTTAATTTTTAATCCATTTTTGTTAGGATTTTGGCTTAAGTGTGAATAGGGAAAATATTCTACCCAAGATTCTCTTTCATTTGGTGTAAAAATCTTTAAGTTTCATGCTTGAATTGATGAGTTGTTGTTGAAGGAGAAGTTTAATTTCAATGGTTTAAGGTTGGTTTACTAGGATGACATAACCACAAATCATATAGGAGAGTTGTTAGGTCTTGCAAAACCTTGAACTCTTATCCTGGCCTTAATTTCATTCTTGATGGGCAAAGAACGTTAATTGCATGTACACAAATCCCCTTACCTTACCTTCCTAATTGTGATGCATTTTACCTAGCTTACAGTCTGTGTTCTGTGCGCGCTACCTTGTACAACTCGCACAATTTTGCTTCCACATAATATACAAAGAAAAGACGAGAGAGAGTTATTCGTGTGCTTGCATTTTGTAGAACACTAAGAGAAATGATTGTGCTGTCCGAGCATTTTAATTTTGTTGGCTTTGTTATTAAAATGAAAGCCATTCTGACTAAATGTTTTTAGTTGTGTACTGTTCACTACCCATTGAAAAAGGATGGTGTCCCATAAAAAAAGATTTGAACTTTTCTTGTCAGAAAGCATAACAGCGATTAGTTATAAATTTGCGGCAAATTATTTGATATTCTTCTCCACGTGATTTTCAGAAGGAAGATATTGATATAATTCAGTTCTGTTAAATTATATGATCTGACTGGATGCACTTTCTCCTACTGTTCACCAGTTTTTGTAACTCTTTTGTTTGGTATTTATACAAAAACTGAATTATATAATTTAAAACTGTTCACCAGTTATTTTGTAACAGTGATTAGTTCTGTTAAATACTACTGTACACATGTTTTTATATGCAAATTAGTAATTGATTTAAAACAAAGTCCATTGTATGAAAATGAGGGTTAGTGGTACAATGGCATGCCATTAGGTGAAGTGAATCTAAATATGTTTTTGATATAGCATCAGTGTGTATCACTCGTGGTCTGACTCGGCGTACCTTAATGGTGAACGAGGTGGAGTGATTCAGTACATCTGATTAGCTTTATATGTGTATTATATGGCACCAAGATGGGTCACTCGTGATCTGACTCAGGTGCCTTAGTGGTACACGAGGTGGAGTGACTCGGTGCATTATGTCCTAACAATAAATTTCCATATAGCGCACTCACTTGTTATCTGACTTGCGTACCGCGTATTCTTATGATAATACAATGGGTAAATGTATGATATAAATAAAAAGAGTATGGATTTGAAATGATCTGATTTCGAAAAGAAAAGTACAGTTTTGCAATGATATGAATTGAAATAAAAAAGTACAGATCTAAAATGGCACAGTACAGTCTAAATTACATATTCTTATAATAATTTCTTATTATGAGTTGACAACTGATTTTATACATGTTTTATTTTATTAATGTTTTTATACGATAATGTTTGTTTATATGTTAAATATTTTATTTATTTTATTTTATTTGGTTGCCTCACTAAGTGAAAATTTAATGTGTGAGTGTTTCACACGTAGGTGTGAGCTAGAAGGAAAAGTAGGGAGCACATCAGCATCATTTTCGAGGAATCAGTTGTGCCACTAGAATCAATAAATAGTAACATCTTGTCTGTTAATTTATTTGGTGGTGGCATGTATAATAAAGAAGTTTCTAGCTGCTCTGATTCGAGTCTGTCTAAGATGTTTTTGTTTAAGTTATGATTGTTTAGTTTTACAAAGGACATTATTAATTATGAATATTAGTTTATTAAATTGTAATTATTTATGATATAAACAATTTTCAAATCAAGCAGTTTTCTGGTAGTTTTGATTTAAGATATGTTACAGTACAGAACTGCCTAAAATGTTATCTGAATTGAATTTAAATTTTTATATTTAAATATTAAATTATGATTTTGTGTGATTATTAGTTTTAAATAAAAGAAATTTATTTTGAGATTTAAAAAAAAAAAATTACTGGTTTTGAAATAGTAAATGGTTTGTATGACTAATGTGACATTTTTGACTCGTATATGGGTGCGTATATGACTTAAGGGTGTTACAGAGAGGACCCTAGTTAATTTGTTTACCAAATGTTAAATTCGAAAGTTGGTTCATAGAGGGAGATGGGTCTAAATCCCATTGATTGAGAAATTCATGGTGGATACACAACTTAGTTATCTAAGTAAAATGTGGTCAAACGAAGTAATGGAAAGACTCATAGTTTACATTTTTACCTATCTATCTCTATGATGAATAATGCACATACACATGATGAGCTTAATTACTCCTAATAAATTCCTAGCCCAAATTTTGGGTGGTCTTAGTGAGAAAGACTTGGTGAATTTACCAATTTTTTGGTTGGTTATCTATTATTAATAAGTTTATAACCTAGTGTTGAGTGGGCAGTCCTAATTGTGAATGACTAATTAAACTTACTGCCATAGAGGAATAGTTTTCTTAAAACTCTTAATGAATTCAAATCCAAGAGTTTAGGAGTTCCTAGTGAGAATGATATATTGAATTCAGCGATTAATGAGGTTGAATATTTATTCTTAATAATTTCTTATCTCAAAGTTTGGGTGGTTCATTTAAAAATGAACTTGAAGAAATTTACCATACCTATTGTGAGGATGAGCTATTTAAAAAGCTCTGAATTATTTCATAGTCCATTTCGGGTGATTTATATTGAGATAGAGTTTATGAAATAACCAACGTAAGTGAGAAGGATTAGCCACCTTCTATAAAAATAAGTGAGAAGGAAAGAGGGCTATACATATACATTTGTATATATACTTTGTAGACACATTGAGTACTTTTGTGGATGAAGGGTTAGTTGTGTGTTATGAGTTCACCCTAATCTTAGAAAGTTCAAGATTCTTTCACTTATCTAAGAGAAGAATTACTCGTCATCGCTATGTACTAGTTCAAAATACGTACACTAGTGCTTTAGCAACTAATCTCGTTATTATTGTTCTCGTGTGCTCTAATTTTTAAGAAATAATTATTTCACATTAGTGGGAGAATATGGTTAATGCTCAAACATGTAACTCATTTCATAATGATATTTATTTCTATTTTTAATAGAATTAAATTGTGCATTAGAAATGATGTTTTTGCCCTCTCTATTTACCCTATAAATAGTGGGCAATTTCATTCATTTGATAATATCACAAGTAAATATTTGTTTTGATACACTCTCCTTTTTTGTATCGTTTTCATGATGTTAGTACCATCAAAGTTCACTCCACTTTTCGGGTGTACGAAATTTGAAGAGTCGTGCTAACTTTAGGGAGGTCATTCGTCCATTGTAACGATTACACACATTGGGGTGAATTCTCTTCTAAGGTAGTGCATTACCACAACACGGTTATCATCACTTTTGCATATTTTTATTTAATATTTTTCAGTTAATGCTAAAGTCTTATTTTGCAGCAGTCTATTTTTCCAACACCAGTTACTGAGCAGATTACTGAATTTTGACTAAGCCCAACCCTTCTTCTAAGTTTGATGTTATGAGGAGGCGTCTTGGGGTGTTACCTGTTGTAGAAATTCAGGAAGAGGAGAAAATGGAAGAATGATAGAGTAGCCGTATAAGTTGGTATTATTTGTAACTGAAAGTTGTTAAAAGTTATAACTGTTGTTAACTGAGTTAGGCCTAGTTTGTGTATCTGACAGTTAAATGGATCTCTCTATATAAGAGAGGTTTATGTATTGGGCATAGCACGGTGATTTTGTACTTTTTTTAATATGAAATTCAGTTCTAAAGATTGAATCCTCGTTTGACTTTTCTTCATTACTTTCTTTTTGTATTTTCTCTTTCGTTTTTCTCTGTTGATTCTCATAGCTTCTATTGCTATTCTTTCTTCTTGATTTATGATTTCGAACTGTGTGTATGATACAGAGTTTGATTTTGAATAATAATAAAAATAAATAAAGAACATTGTATTATTTAATCATTAGATTGAGATTGGAGAAGACCAAAAGTTAAAAAGTATTTGATAAATTAAAGAATGATATTTGAAAGGTGAAAAAATATGATTAAATTGAATTCAAAATTGAATGAGTTAATAAAAATATAAAACAAGAAGATCAAAAATAGAAAATTTTATAGAACTTAAAAAAATTAAGGACCCCAATTAAAAATATAAAAATAAAAGAGCTCTAATTATAAATATAGAAAACATCGGAGTCCAATTATAAATATAAAAAATGGGGCCCTGAGCTACTGCTCAAGGTGCTCCCCTAAGAACCGACCTTATTTGTTCCTCGTACATGAATTCTCTATTGAGGTCGTCAGATATAAATTTTTTAGCTACACCACGAAATATATCGGCGGTTTCAACATAAAGCATATACAAATATGCAACTTAAAATGATCTGTGTATACACCAAAATAGTATTTAATCTATAGAAGTTTAATATTCCCATTTTGAGTTCATTAAGAAAACCGTATAGACCTCCGTAAATGACTTGGACATTAAAGAAGGTACGCGAGTGAATACTATGGCACTCAAAGGGTGCGGGAACAATATGAAACCTATAGCATGAGTATAGTTCGGTAAACGAAGTACAAGAACAATATGGAACTCTCTCACATGAATAGTATGGTGTACGAGACTGTGTGACTATCTAACTATGTGTATCAAGTGCGTGAATCAAACACCTTAGTGGTAAAGGAATATTTTTTTAATTTTTGAGATCCCGAGTTCGAACACTAGAAATGTCGAAGTAAAATGATTGAGAGTTATCTTTATATAAATACTATTTTGTATATACTTCATTAGGTAAACTCGAATAGTTTGATTTTACTTTGAACTGAGTTCGAGAGCTTGAGCTTAGATAATAGTATTCTATCGAGGTCAAGACCAAGATTGAGCTCGAGCTAAGCTCTGAACGGTGAGTTTCAAATCAAGCTTGTTTCGAGATAAAGATGGAGCACGAGGTAAGCTCTGAACAACGAGTTTCAAATCACGCTCGAACAGTTAAGTTTTACGATGGATTTGGATAGTCCTTGAAGATCATATCCCTATATCTATATGACCCAGCTGTTATAATATGTTGTTGTAGTCATTAATCATTATAGTAATCCATATAAATTTTATCCTTTTTACTCTACTTTGAACTTTAACAAGAAATCAATCAAACACAACCAGTTCAATAGAAAATCAAGCACAATCCAAAAAAAAAACTCATCAAAACTTGGAATCAACCGACAACGCAACAGCCAACGGCAGGGACCGTTGACCCAAAACATCCAACAGCCGGGCTATTACCATTATAATGTTGTGGGTTTGAACCAGATGAAATTGGACTCAGGACATGTGTGTAAATATGGGCAGAATTATATCTCTCATATTTCATTAGAAAAATCACCTTGACTTGAAAAATTCTCAGTTCTAGATTGCTATGCTTAAAAATTATGATCAAAACTACAGTAACATTTCTCAACGAGATGACCGTATCAACCACATAGATGGCATCAGTCCGATTGCTAGAATTAAATCGACCACGTCCACTATATGAATTTCCTCCTGCTGCTGCCCCTCAAAACTTGACTTCCCGGAGCAATCAACGTGTAACCCTAAACCCTTAATTTTAGCCAAATATTCACTAATTGGCACGCCGCGTTTCTTTATTTTATCAAGACTGTGCTGGAAAGAGGAGATTTCCAGCAGCAAACAACCTCGAGACAGCATTCCAGATTGCTCCAGTAGTATTGAGCCCGATGAGATGCGGCAGAATTTCATTATTAATTGTAGATAGAAGCCAACAAGCTAACAACTTGCTGAAGGTGAACCAAAAACGTTTGATTCTCAACAAACTGCCCTGCATCATCTACAACAAACTGATCTGAAACTTTATAATCTACAGAAAATAATTCAGCAAACCATAACCATCAACCATCAATGATGAGCATCACTTGATGCTTCCAGAGAATGCAAGTGCTTTCAAATAATTTCAGTGTCAAGTTTCGAAAGTTGATGAACAGAGGAAGAGTTTGAAGTTGAAACAGATACATTACCACCTGAGATGTTGGATCTTCCATTCCATTATGCACCCCTAATCCTATAGGATCTTGACTGGTTCTCTGATGGGGATTCTCATTAGGTGGCTGGCTGATATTCGAACTTGTAGAGTCATCTTGGCCTTAAATAACTTTGCACAAACAGAAGGAATGCAACAGTAAACAACGATTCTTACCTCAATCTTACCCAAGCAAAGAGACATCAGTTTGACCAAAAGAAGACTTTAGCAAAAAGACTTTAACGAAATCCATAAGAAAATCGGCACAACTGAAGACAATCTATTACAAAACCAGAAGAGGAAAATTAGAGAAAGAGGACCCACAAACAAAGAAGCTTCTCAGGAATTTCAATTTACTAGAGCAACCGCACAAATGCTTCCGTCAAGTTCGCCGGAGAATAGCTCTGATATCATGTCACGATCTGCATAAGATGAGCTGAAGCTGCCAGAATCAATAACCAGGAACAAAAGAGAACGGAGAAAGTTGTCTCTGGGATGTTTTGAAAACCACGTAATCACCGGACAATTTATATAGAAGGAGAATGAGAGAGTGGCCGCTAACCACTCTTAACTAACTTCATAACGGCAAAGACTAGTCTTAACATCAAAACAAACTTGTAACTTTAGATGATTTAGTCATTTCAAATTAGTTACTCGAATCATTTTAGGTACAAATTGTTTTAAATTAAAATTCAAATCATTTGATTAAATCAATTTATAATTTGGATGAAAATTGAGCTTAAACTAATCAAATGGGGATTCTGAGTTCAAATCAAATTTGACAAGTCTACTACAGGGGAGTATTAGGCTTAATGCACAAAATTTGATATTAGACTTGTTCATCGATTTTGCTCAAAATAAAATTCCCGACATTTAGAATAGGGTCCCCGAAAAATCTCCCTACTATTTAGAAATGCTAAAGGATTGAACGGAGTGAAAAATCCGAATTACATTTAACAACTTTCAAGCACAAATATATGAGCAAACTTTGCCATTAATCGAAACCAATACACGTACAAGCATATATGCGATACACGAAGAATTATTGTTTTGCAAACTTTGTAGAATATGAGCAAAAAATATAATATGAAAGGGCGAATTGTGACTTATGTAGTAAATCGAAATCAGGCAGCTGTCTTGAGTTTCTTGGCGATGCCGGCGATGTACTTACCTTGGTGAAAAGCTTGTGCCAGCTCAAGTTCAGATGGCATCCTTGATCCATCCCCGGCATAGGTTCCAGCACCATAGGGACTTCCACCTTTCACTTGCTCCATCTCGAACATGCCTGCACCAAAGGTGTATCCTATTGGAACAAATATCATCCCGTGGTGAACAAGCTGAGTGATTGCGGTCAACCTGAGTTAAAATCAGAAAATATACTCAGATCTCTGTTTTAATTTCTGGGTGCAGGATGTCTTATTATATGATTTCAATATGAGAAAACTTACGCTGTAGTCTCTTGGCCGCCACCCTGAGATCCGGTGCTATAGAAGACCCCAGCAGGTTTTCCTGCAAGTTGCTGAGTTCTCCATAGACCTCCAGTCGCATCCAGAAAAGCTTTAAATTGCGCAGACATCATTCCGAATCTTGTCGGGAACCCGAAAACAAACCCATCGGCCTCAGCAAGATCATTTGGTGCAATAACCGGTACATTATTTTTTGGCGGTGCACTCATCTTTCCGAGAACTTCTTCTGATAGAGTTTCAGGGACCTATACCACATATATATATATATATCCACAGTTATTCCACTCTTATCAAATCTACACGTTTAATAAATAATCAAACATAAACAATCATCCAATATGAACTTGCAAGATGCAACAGCGGGGCTTGGCAAAAATCGGTTAAAAAAATGAAATGCAATGACTCGAATCAAGGAAGGCAATGCAAAAACTAAGCATATTTGCAATGATATCCTCAATAAAGAAAAGTAACTAAAGAAAACCGCACAAATTTAAATAACAAATGGACAGTAACAAATATGAACAACTAACAGAACAGCAGACAGATTTCTTATAGGAAATAAGTTCCAGGTTCTCAAAGAGTGACATCAAAATGTCAAAATATTTTTCTTTTCTACAAAACTAAAATAGAAAAAGGAGAAAAAAATAAAACTCAGACGGGGATGAAACAGTTGAGACCAAGTATTTAGAATGAATTTTTGACCATATATTAGTCGATTGCAAAAGAAAGCAGGTTACTCAAACAGTAGCAGCATATTGTGCACCATTATTACCTGCCATAATTTGGCTTCAACACCTTCAACGGATGCAGCTCCTTTCTTTATCTCCTCTGCAAGTTTTTCTACATGTCCGTACATAGAATAGTATCTGTAACAGCATAGAGAAGATTTTATCAAAATCCATACAAATGTGCTGCAATGAGTATGCAATACAACTCAAATCACTCCTAGTAGCTTTGTCCTCTCAACACCTACTTCATGTTCTAACCAGGCAAACAGCCCAGTACTGTTATGCTAAATATTCCTAATATATCAGGGAACCTCATATTACATCTCTCCTGTAACAGATAAACCTGGAAACACGGTACCGACATACCGTTCACCTAGCTTACCCTACACCAATATTTATCCATAAAAAAGTTCAGGGCAGAGGGCTGTGTAAGGTGAATACTGTAATAAACAAGTTGTTCACAAAACAAAAATACTAACCAACTAGTATCAAACTAGAAGATTGAGCATTTGATAATAATTGCATGGGATATACCTTACACTAAAATCGTAACGTGCTATGCATGACATAATAGCTTATTACAAAGGAGAATTGTTTCATTATTTCATAAAAATTAGATGCCAAATGTTGGATGCAAATGATGCTATAAAATTTATCTCAAGTTAATTGCATAGGTAACATATAGAGTCATTGCTTTCAAGTTCGGACAAAACAGATGGTGCAAAGTAAGCGACAATGAAAGCATCCAGAGTGCAGAGAAAGTGTATACAATCTACAGTAATATTGTAATTCTAAGCATGCCAAATATAAGACCAGCATATGGTACTTACTAAAACATTACAAACAGTATAATTTTTTTTGTACAAAACAATAATTAGGTAATTAATCTCCTAAACCCATTACTACCATTCAAATGTCTTTAATTTCTTGAGAAATTGCTCTGGTCGAAAAAAATAAAATGCTCACTCTACTTGAGCCCTGTTTCACCTTGCTCTTGAAGGAACCACACATATGGATCAATTAAGTCACAACAAACAAATAAAGAAGGTGACAGCAGCAACGACATCATTCAAGCATGCGTATAGGGAAGAGTTGTGAGGTACATGCTGATTCATCTAAAAATTTATAAACTTGTTGGTGAGTAAAGTGAAGGGCCTACCTAAAACCACTATCCTATCTCCATATTATTGTTTAACAAAGACAAGTTTCTCACACAGATATATGTTTTGGTTATTAAATCATCTGACAGTGGGACACAAATCCCTTGGTAATGCACATTCATCTTTAATACAGGCACTAACAAATTTATAGATTAAAAGAAAAAAAAGAACTTGCTGGTGAATAAACAAAAGGACACCCTTAAAACCAATAACTACCCAACTAACTACATATTATTGTTTGACATATACAAGTTATTAGCATGGGCTATATGTTCTGATTATCAGATCATCTCACACAGCTAGACAAAAATCCCTTGCATAGAGTTTCATCTTTACTACAGATACTAACATGCATTTAAAGATTAAAAGAAAAAAACGACAACTTGCTGGTCAGGAAACATAAGGATACCCTTAAAACTAACAACTACCTTCTTAAAGCAAGTTCCTTACGCAGGTTACATGTTTTACTTGTCAAATCACCCCAGACAATCAAATAAAATTTCCTTCTTAATGCACACATACATTTTCATTGTAAACACGGGTACTAACACAGCTCAAAGATTAAAAGAAAAATCGACAACTTGTGTATTAGTAAACACAAGAACCCCTAAACCCGACAACTAACTGACTACCTCCATATTATTATTCAACAAATATAAATTACTTGCACAGATTATGTGTTTTAGTTATTAAATCATCTCAGACGGACACTAAACTTTACAACACAGATTGTGTGTTTTAGTTATTAAATCACCTCATATTTAATACAGATACTAAAGATTGAATGAAAATACCAGATAGCATAAGGATTATAAAAGCTAAATCTCAAATCAGAACAAGAAAACAAAGCCCTATTAACAACCCTAATCTTTGTACAACATAGATTTTCAAGAAAGAATAATAAGAAAAACTGATTAGAAAGAAGAATCCAGTTATGAATTCATCGTTTTAAGACTAAAAGGTGTTCATGACAGAATCAATTTGAACACTACACTTAAAACTAAGAATTGACCTTATTGATCATAAAATAGATACAATGATCACATTCCCAGCAAAAAAGATAGACTTCAACGCTTATTTCTCAACTAAAACACTGCGAAAATCAGAGGAAAAATTAAATGGATACTGCATTTCCCGGCGTGAAACCGGAAATTAATTTTTAACACGAACAATTAAACTCACATTTTTTCATGTCCCGAAAATTACAAATATACGACTAAAAACTAATCGTTACTCAAATTATTGAAAAATTAATAGCAAATCCAAACTTTTTGTTAAGATATAAACTGAACAAAAAAAAAACAGAAAAAACTTAGTTGCAGAGTCAAATCAGAGTACAGAATATTTTATGAAAAAACATTTAGATCAAAGGAAAGATAAGAAAGAAACGAAAATAATCACGAATCAAATTCAACCAAAGTACAAATCAGTCGAAGATCAAAACTAACAGTTATTCAAAACAACAAAAAACGAATCTAATAAAATAAAGAAAAAAGAGAGTGAAAATTTATTAAAATACGTACACAATATACACTTTGGTTGCCATGGATGAATTCCTCTAAAATCACCACCACAATATTCTCTTTTATTTTCTTCTCTACTCAATGAAACAATGGTTGACGAATGAGGGAAAATGGGAAAGCCAATAAGTTATATTTATCGTTGCACACGGTGGGTCTAATTTACTCTCTTCTTTATTTTTTTTCAAATTTAATTTCTACTTTTTTTATTTACTAATTCTGAGTTGTTAGTAGGTTTTGTATTTATATTTATTATAATTTATTGAAGTTTAAGAGAAAATTAATTAATTTTTATTTTATTTTATTTTTCATAAAAATATCATTTTTTTTCAAATAAAATTAGTTTATTTTTTTAAAGTAATTTAATTACAGTGGCAAATTTTTATGTTCCAAAAGGTTCACTTGATAGAAATTTAGTTTCGATCTAAATTAGGGTAGATTACATGTTTGGTACTTAAATTATTAATTTTAGTCTATTTTAGTACTTAAACTTTCATTTTTTTAAATATACCTAAAATTTAGTTTTTATTTCATTTTAAAAATTTAATGTTAAATTTGAAAAAAATGAAAGTTTAGGTACTAAAATGGACCAAAATTTATAGTTTAGGTACTAAACGTGTTAAGTTTTTAACGGAAGGGTACTAAAATGAAACAAAAAATAAACATTAAGTATAGTTTTAAAAAAATTAAAAGTTTAAGTATTAAAATATACCACAATTAATAGTTTAGGTACTAAATGTGTAGTTTGCCCTTTAAATTAATAATAATTTAAAATGTTTAAAGTTAAATATAATCATTTTATTTTTTAAAATTTGTTGTATTTTTTGGTTAAATGTATCAAAAAATTATTGAGTAAAATTGGATTTTGAAATTAAATTTATTCTTTTTCATTAACTAGTAGGTTTTTTCGTTATAATTTATTGTAGTTTAAAAGAAATTTAATTGAATTTTAAATTATTTGTTTTTTTGTAAATTTGTCAGTTTTTAAAGAATTTTGGTTTATAGTGGCAAATTTTCATCTCATTTTCTCTTATCGATAAAAAATTAATATTTCAATCTCTTAATTAAATATAATTTAGTTTTGGTTAGGTTAGGTTCGTAAATAATTTAAAATATTTAAAGTTAAATGGAATCATTTATTTTTTTAATATATATTTTGTGATTAGGTGATCATATATAATATTTCGAGTAAAGTATGCAAATGATCTTCGACAATAGGTTATTGTTTTATAAAGTCCTCGATAATTAAGAATTACAAAATGATCTCTCAATTATAAAATATTATTTTGTTGAGTCAATCGACTATTAAAAGTTACATAATGACCACATAATTATTCATTATGTTTCAAACTCGTCCTTTTTTAAAAAAATATTGATGTTATTCTGAGTAGCACATTAACCTACTAACTATAATATAATAAAAGTTGATCCTAGAATCCCAAACGACTATTATATCTCAGTCATTATGTTAACATCCAACTTAAACAACCACCAATTTTTTAAGAACAAGGAAGAGTTTGAAATATAATAAATAATTGAGTGACCATTTTTTTAACTTTTAATAGTTAAGAGACTTAATAAAGTAACATTATATAGTCAAAATATTATTTTATAACTTTTAATAATTGAGAAATTTAATGAAATAATACCATGTAATCGGGGATCATTTGCATACTTTATCCTATAATTTATACTATAACGGCATCAAGTATAAATTCTTATTTAATGGGATTAATATTTTTTGTTAATATTAATTACTTTTATATAAAGATAATATTAGTTTTATTTAATGATGACATGTTGTTGTCACCCTCATCATCATTGGTCGTTGGAAAATTAAATACAACATTGTGTTCATCTAGAAGATTTAATATTTTACTCTTTCTCTCTTTTAATATCTTTTATTAAATTTGTTGATCAATAAATTTCATCTATTTTATAAGGTTTGATTTGATTGTTCTAGGTATACCTCTTTCCTATTTTTTCTCTTATAAATGCCATAGATGGATTTTAAAATTCTTTTATGATAATTATTGTTGTCAGTAGTTTAATTTTTCTATTAAACTTGTACCAATAAACGATATTGGTTTAACTATAATTGATATTTAATTTTTAATTTAATCTTAGATAGTATTTCCTCTTATAAAGAATTAATTTTCTTAAGATTTTAATTTCATATAAATTCATTAAGTTCTAAGAAATTAAGAATTAAGTTTAAAAGAAGCGATGTGTGTATAAATGAAGAAAATTAAATATTAAATTTATTTATATTTTATTAGTTGTAGTGATTATAATACGAAAGAGTCACAATTATTTGATAATGAATGCTCAAATATTTTTATAGATGTCATGCTAGAACCTGAAATTTCTAAATATAATACTCATCTTTTTTAATCACTAAGATCATTTAATTTGTTAAAATTTATTGAGTATTTTATAAAAAATTAATATTAAAATTTTTGAATAAATAGAATTAAATCCTGAATTAGAATTAGAATTAGAATTAGTTTTTTTTAATTTGAGATATTTTAGGAGGATTAATGGGAATTGGGGTCCAATAAAGAAAAAAAAAATGAAGTTGGAAAAGAAGTGGTATTTGATGGTGTCTCGCAATGGCAAAGGCATTTTGACTTTGCCAAATCAAACAAATGACTGCGTGACAAAAACGGTATGACGCCTCCCATGTTCCATGCCCATCAAATTAACTTTTGTATATTCATAAAAATAAATTCCACAACACCTTATTTGAACAGATCTGTTTTTTACTACATTATTCCATCTAATTTATCTAAAATATTTGTTCAGAGATATTTTATTTAATTAAGTATAAATATAATTTTGTTCGTTAAATGATGAATTGTTAAAATTTTGCTAGAATGAATAATACTTCATATATTATTTTGAATGGAATCTATACAAATATATATACAATTTTTATCTAACTAACTAACTGTTAATTAGTTACAACTAAAACAAAAATAACAAACTTTGACTTCTAACACTCCCCCTCAAGTTGGTGGGTAAAAGACATCCTTTACTCCCAACTTGGATACAAGATACTCATGTTGTTGTACTCCTAGAGCCTTAGTAAATATATCTGCTAATTGCTCTGGAGAGGGCACAAATTCTGTCTTGATGAGTCATTCTTGTATTTTCTCTCTTACAAAGTGACAATCAATTTCTATATGCTTTGTGCACTCATGATATACTGGATTTGTTGTAATCTGAAGAGCAGCATTGTTATCACAATACAGCTTGATTGGACATTTCTTTTCTAACCCGATCTCATTGGCTAAACCATTCAACCAAGTCAGTTCTGCTGAAGTAACAACCATGCTTCTGTACTCTGCTTCAGCAGATGATCTGGCCACAATATTATGTTTCTTGGACTTCCATGAAATCAATGAATTTCCAAGCTTGATGCAGAAACAGACTTTCTTGAACTAAGACATGCAACCCAGTCTGAGTCACAAAATGCTTTAAGTTCACTGTTGTTATTTGAATCCATCAAAATTCCTTGACCAGGATTTCGTTTGATATACCTCACTATCCTCAATGTTGATTGCAAATGAGATTCTTTGGGCTGTTGCATAAACTGACTCAAGTGATGCACTGCAAAGGATGTGTCTGGTCTGGTATGTGTGAGGTAAATAAGTCTTCCAATTAGCCTTTTGTAAACACTCTTATCTGTTAACAACTCCATTACTCCTTTTTGTGCACAGTTTATCATACTCTATTGCGGTAAGCCTGGCATTTTGTTCAAGGGGAGTCTTTGCTGGTTTTGAACCACTTACTCCCGTTTCCTCAATCAATTCAAGGGCATACTTGCGCTGATTAATTAAGATCCCTTCTTTAGATCTCATAATCTCATGACCCAAAAAATACTTCAACCCACCAAGATCTTTCATCCTAAACTTCTTGTTTAAAAGACCTTTTAAATCATCAATCAAACAATTATCATTCCCAGTTATCAACAAATTATCAACATATATCAACAAAACTACAATCTTCTTATCCTTTTTCATTGTGAACAAAGAGTAGTCAAATTTACTTTGTTCATAACCAGCCCCTAAAAGAGCATCAATTAACTTTAAATTCCACTTCCTGGATGCTTGTTTCAAGCCATAAAGGATTTTTGCAGTCTACACACCTTATTCTCCCCCTGACTGCAAAAACCAGGAGGAAGTTCCATATATACCTCCTTAGACAAGTCACCTTGTAAGAAGGCATTATATACATCAAGCTGAAACAGAGGCCAATCAAAAGCATAAGCTATGGCAATAAGAAAATGAACAGTGACCAATTTGACCACTAGTGAGAAGGTATCCACATAATCTACACCCTCTCTTTGACTATAACCCTTGGCCACCAATCGAGCTTTAAATCTTTCTATAGTACCAGCAACATTGTATTTAACTCTATAAACCCATTTGCAACCAATAGGAACTTTTCCCATAGGTAAAGAGATAACTGACCAAGTTTTATTTGTTTCAAGGGCAAGAATTTCATCCTTCATAGCTTGTACCCATTTTGGATGCTGAATGGCATCATGATATGATTTAGGTTCAATAGGATGTGAAATAGAGAAAATAAAGGATTGTGTAACAATAGGTAGAAGATCATAAGAAATGGAATCTGAAATAGGATAAGAAGAATTAGAAACAGAATTGCAAATGAAATCATTCAATTATTGGGGTTGTTTAGGAATTCTAGTAGACTTCCTAACCAAGATTGGAGCCACTAGATATATAGGATGTTCTGACTGTTGTGACGATTTCACAGGTTCAGATGTAGAAGAAGAATCATGTGGAACAATATGATCAATTTGTTGACCAAAAGAAAGAACTACAAACTCAGAATCATGAATAGAAGGAGTGGAATGAAAGAAAGAATCGGTCTGAACAGGAAAATGAAAGGGAAACACCTATTCATGAAAAACAACATCCCTATTAACAAAGAACTTCTTAGAAATGAGATCAAACAAGAGATAATATTTTTTGAGTATTAGAATATCCCATTAGAATAGAAGGTAATGCTCTAGGTGCAAATTTATCAGTTGGCTTAGGATTAGTGGCATAACACAAACAACCAAAAACTCTAAGAATAGACAAGTCAGGGGGTTTGTGATAAAGCATTTCATAAGGAGTTTTCTATTGTAAAACAGAAGAAGGAAGTCTGTTTATAATGAAATAGGCTGTTAACACACATTCACCCCAAAATTTAATAGGTACTTTTGATTGAAACCGTAAAGCCCTAGCTACTTCTAAGATATACCTATGTTTTCTTTCTGCAATTCCATTTTGCTGTGGAGTCTGAACACGTGAACTTTGGTGTAAAACACCAAGAGAAGAGAAAAAAGGGGTACAGTTAGAATTGAAAAATTATGTACCATTGTCACTTCTAACAATCTTAGTGATAGAAAAAAACTGAGTAGAAGTGAATGAAATAAACTGTTTAAGGAACAAGACAACGTCATTTTAACTCTCAAGAGATAAACCCAAGTCATACGTGTGCAATCATCAACAATAGTAAAAAAATATCTATGGCCACTATGAGTGGAAATCCTATAAGGACCCCATAAATTTATATGAATTAACTCAAATGGTTTTGAGGATCTAGTAAGACTAAGAGGAAATGACAGGAAGCAAAAGCAGAAACACAAGGAAATAATTTGCTCATAGAAGAAGCAAAAGCATGCCCAAATCTAGCATGCCAAAGCCCAGTTTTATTAGAAACAGAAATAGTAGGTACAAAACAAGCAGAAGAAACATGCCCAGAATTAACCAAAGAATTAGAAAAAAAACCAGTAGCTCCTTTAGTAGACTCAAAAATATAAAGTCCATTAAACTTTCTACCAATCCCCTTGATCATACCAGTGTAAAGATCCTGTAAGATACAAATTTCAAGATAAAAGGAAATGATACAGGCATGATCTTTGGCAAGCCGAGAGATAAAAATCAAATTATAAGAAAAACTAAGAACAAACAAGACACTAGAGAGAACTAAATCAAAGGTTAACCTATGAGAACCTATATGGGATACTAGTTTAGTTTGACCATTATGCAGATGAACATAACGAGGGGAAGAGCATGAAACAGTAAATTGCAAGACCTTAAAAACAGACAAAATGTGACCAGTCGCACCAGTATCAATAATCCAACAAATGCACAAGTCATTGGAAGCAGGTAAACTAAAAGCAACAGTACCTGCAAAATTCACACTGGAATCTAGAGTTGAGCTCTTGTTAAACAAGCTGAGGATTTGATTGTACTGCTCAGAAGTAAAGGCGGGCACAATTGAGACAAGAAAGGAAACCACTGATCCAGTTTCAGTCTCTCTATCAGTAGTGTGCATAAAATTATCTTCCATGGAAGCTTGAGGAACCTTCTTTCTATTGAACTTGAAATATGGGAGAAAACTGATAAGGTGATAACGTCGATCGCGACTGTGGCCTTTGACCTTGCAATACTCACAGGTTCCAGTGAATCGCCTTCGATTACTCCCTTTAGAGACAGTTAAGAACATTACATAAGCTTCAATGGGTGCACCAGTCATCTGAATTTGATGAGATTCCTCTTGAATAATCATGGAGTATGCCTGATTAACAATAGGAAGAGGCTTCATAATAAGGATTTGGCTTCGAATCGTAGAGTAGGTTTCATTGAGGCCCATCAGAAATTGAAAAAGGCGTTGTTGAGCCACATGAATGGAATTCTGCTGTGCAGCCTCGCAATCACAGGAGGAAAAAGGGACAAGAACAGCATACTCATCCCATTTAAGGCGAGTAAAGTAGACTGAAACTGATGAATCACCTTGAACAAGAGTGGCAATCGATCGATGCAAGAAAAAAACCCTAGAACCATCAATTTTGTCAAATCTTTCCTTGAGGTCTTTCCAAAAATCTTCTACGTTCAAAGCAAATACAATACCAGCCGAGAGATCTTGGCTTACAGAATTCAAAATCCACGAGAGCACAAGCGCATTACATCGTTCCCACTAAGGTTGCAATAGTTCTTCATAATCCTCCATTCGATAACTTCTATCCACAAAGCCAAGCTTATTCTTGGCGAGAAGGGCAATACGCATGGACCTACTCCACACACTGCAGTTTTCGAAGCCATTGAGTTAATACGATACCAATTGAATGCCAGGCGTATCCGAAGGATGCAGAAACAGCGGGTGATTGGAGTAGATCGTGAGAGCCGTGAACTCTAGACAAATGGATTTAGGAAGAAATGATGGAGAATGGAATCACTGCAACAAGACACCGGGCCACAATGCTCAGTGAAAAAATAGGCCACGCAGAGAACCCAAATGGCAAAGGCTTGTGAATTGATAACATGTTAAAATTTTACTAGAGTAAATAATACTTCATATATTATTTTGAATGGAATCTTTACAAATATATATATAATTTTTTATCTAACTAACTAACTGTTAATTAGTTACAACTAAAACAGAAATAACAAACTTTGACTTATAACATTAATTAATTTTTAATAATTATTCTATATTAATTTTTAATAAAAATTTATCATTGTATTATATCTTAAACATTTAGGATAACTTTATAAATGCATGATACAAGTTATATCAAATCAACTTTTTCTTCGTTAATTTTGTTTAGCCGGTAGTGGCATCAATTTTTATGCTAATTATCGACCGTCGGTTTTCTTTTCTCTTTGTTTCTTTTTTAGTTTTTTAATAAGAATAAGTTTGTCTTCGTGACACATTTATCTCTGCCTTTATGACACGTTTTTTGTTTCCTTTCTCGATTGTTTGGTTGTTTCTTTTATTTTATGTTTTTTAGGGTTGGATTTGACAAAGCCACGACTAATCAAGGTGGTGTTTTGTAATCTTGTTGATCTTCCTTGCTACGGACCCTCGGATTGAATTTACATACGTGATTCTGAGTTCGTGAATAGTTTCTTACGACGTTCAGTTCTGATTTGTATTTCTCAGTGGTCTTTCAAAAATTTAATTTTCTTTTGTGATTCATTTACCGATGCAGATAGTTTATTTGTATCTATTTTTCGTTCGAGTCTTTTGGTTGAATTTTAACTTTTTCCATGTATGGTCCTTATATGATATAAAGTGGCTAGTTTCAATGTTATAGAAAAATGTTCAGATTATGTATTTAGTTTATGATGATAGTTGTAAACCCTTATTGTAATTTTAGATATTTTCATATTTTTAATATGACTAACGACATCTATTCAAAAAATTGTATGATACAAGTTAATGTAAAAATTATATAAGGCTAAAAAACAGTGCAACCGAAAATTTGAAAAAAAAACTTAACAAAACAAGTTTAGCACTACTGGAAATGTTGAATTATATGTAAACTATTAGGTTGCAAGTATCTTAAAATAATTTAAAATGGTGTAATCGGGTAAATAAAGTAGTCAATAAGTATGGATACTTAGTAATTGCATAACATTTCATATCGTAACCTACTTTCTAGATAGAAACCTACTTTCTTAGTGAACCATAACATTATTAATGGCAACTAAATTTTTTTATAGATATGCATAACATATATAGCTTTTAAGTTATTTTGTTGTCTTGTGAATGGCTAAGGCCACGTCAGCTAAAAATCTAGTAATATTTGAAGCGCAACCTAAAAAGTTAATTATATTGATAGCATTGATCGTTTATAACTTATTTTGTTATCGTTAAAAGGGTAACATTTTAAATTGAAACCAATATTGCTATTTTAACCGATTACTTTTCTGGTTCTGAATCATAACAGTTTGTGTTCTAAATATTTGTATTTATACTTTTTCTCCAAAGAATGATATTTTTGAATTTTAAAAAAGATGGAAAATGAGAAGGCAAGGTTACAAAAGCATCAAACTTTTCCACAAATATTGATACATAGGGAAAAGTATCGAGTAATTATAGATAACATAACCGGTTTAGGGAATTTCCATATTATTATTTGAATAAGAAAAAGGGATTTTTTTCTCATAAATTTGTTTTCCATATCGATAATGTAGAAAAAAGGTGTGAATGATACTTCAATCAAAATTTGAAGAACATATAGATATGTTCGTGAAACCTTGGTTTGTATTTTTTTTTCAATTAAGGATTTTGAGTTTAAGAATTAGGGTTTAGTTTTTAGGAATAAGCTATAATATTATGGATTGAATGAATGGAAATTTTATTTTTGTCTAACATTATAGGTTGAGGTTAGTAAAACAAGTAGAACGTAACATTATAGGTTGAATGGAAGAGATTGGGTTGTAGATAACATTATAAGTTGTAACTGAAATTGTAACGAAATGGAGAAATTATTCCTTTTTACATAATAGGTTACTATAATAATTACTTAAGAGAATTATTTGTATTACTATAATCGGTTATGATAAAGAGTTACATATTGTTCAAATGTATATTATAATAAATGAAAAAGGAAGAAAAAGATGGCATCATTAGGAAAAAGTTGTGGTAGGAAAAAATTAATGATATGTCAATTACGGTTAGAGAAGATGACATTGAGGATGAAGAGATTCTTCAAACAAAAGGAACACAGAAGCAACCAATGCCCGCATATATGTACTTTTAGTAAGTACCAATGTGTTTGTGCAATACTTGTTTGAATGGTTATCGATTTAAAGTATTTAAGAAGTTTATATTAATGAAATTTTTTGAAATGTTTACAGTTTGAGTGAATGTGAATGATTGAAGGGAGATGGAAATAAAAAGATTGGTTTAGTATGTAAATTGAATTGAGAATGTTAAAGTAAAATATGACATTTATAGAGAATGAGTATGGAGTATTGTAAATATAATACATTATTGATAAAGAAATGTTAATTGCAGGTGAGAGAAGAAATGATTGCGAAATGAAGGCTGATGACCGAAGAGGAGAAAGAACCTTATGTAAAATTTTTGAAAAAAATTGAAACAAGAATATAATGCATAGAGGAGTTCACAAGTAAAAAAGGCATTCCTGTTACTTTCTCGATTAAATAACTAATTAAACTTGTAAATATTTTGATAAAAGTTGTAGAGAACATAACATTAGATTTTTTTTAATAAATGTAGGATGTCTCTACTAGATGTAACTTGATAAGATTGCATGAATTGATGGATAAGTTAAACGGAAAGAAAAAAGAGAATGTTGTTAGAGAAATAGAATTTGACACTTTGATTGGAATAATGACATGATCTATTCGTAGAGAGTTGTGTAGGGATTTATTAGAGAATTTTGATATAGAAAACTCTAGAATTAGGTTCAATAAATATTCATTTCCTCTGGGGGTTTAGGAAGTTGTAGTGGTGTTGAGGTTAAAAAGTGATGGGACTTGTGTCAAAGATGTAACTGAAAGGAAAGATTGGAAAAAACTTAGCATGATGTATAATATAAAGGCTAAGGTTACATACGCTAATCTGGTGTGGGAGATAAAAAGAGGTGATCATAATGGGGGTCAACTGAAGCCGAGAGTGTTATTGTACATAGTTGTAATATTTCTTTCTCCAACGCGTGATACAAGCCCTGACAAGGACAATTTGAAGTTATTATGTACGGAAGGGATGAAAGGTGAAGTAAATTGGGTGAAATTTGTCATTGAAAAATTGATAAATGGAATAGTTAGGTTTTAGAACCCCAGAAAGCACACAATCGTTGAAATTCTTGTCATTGGCAACAATAAGATTTACGCTCACACACAAACATTATTGTAAATACAGAATGAAAATTTTTGGAAATATATGTCGAGTTAAAATCAATTCTTATTGCATTTCTATGCATAATACATGTAACTTAAATGGTAAATATTTAATTTCATACATAGTAAAGATTCATTTCTTCTGAGGAACACAATAAAGATTTCATTTCTTATGACTTTATTGCTTTCTTTCTTTCTCGTGAACTCAAGTCAGCTTTAAATGTGTAATGCATGTGACTCTTTCCCCACTTAAATCCTTTCAAGTAACTTCAACATTTATCTTCAATTGCATAGAAATTAAATTTTACCAAAATTTTCAAACTAAAGTATCGAAACTCATACCATAGGTATTGATATTTCAAATTTCGAACTGATATCATCAATTTTTTTAAACCAGAAGTATTGGCTCTCATCATAAAATGTTTCGATACTATATATATTGAAAACATTTTTAAATCTAAAGTATCAAACTTCACATATACGTATCGATATTTTAACGTTCAATCTTATTTTAAATTTTTACATTATTTAAAAGTATCAATCATCGTGCATTAAGTGCTAATAATTAAAATATCGAATTGCTCTATTGTATTATTATAAACTACTCAAAATCTGGTTGCATGAGTAACATTACTGGTTGCGCCTTGTCGTTATGTTAATTAGTTAAGTTATAGGATGAAACCATTTATATTATGAAAAAGTAATACAAATATAGTTTCCTTGATAACATTATAGGTTGTGTCTTTTTGTTATTTTGATTGGTTAAGTTATAAGGCTAGGGTTTTATGGGGGAGTTCCTGGGTAACCTATGTCTATAAATAAGGATCTTCCTCCCTCATGGGAGTTATGATACGTAACACCCTCAAAATGATATGGGTGACCTGATCCGATCCGAGGTGTCACAATACAGCCACCGGAGTGACTCACAGTAAAAATCCAAGAAAAATTTAAAATTTTTGTTAATTCATTTAAAACCGTAAAATAATTTTTAGATAAAATAAAAATTCAAAAAATTATTTATATGTTAGAATAAAATCCACTAATATCCAGTAGTAACACAAGTTTCACACTCGAATAAAAATATAATACAACCTACATACCCCCTAATTACATGCACCATACTCCGCAAGCAACGCCGGCGGAACTCTTTTATTGATGTCAGTATAAACACATAATTAAACTCTTTAACCTAAAAATGGTAAGTAACAAAGTGAGCTTTGGAAAGCTCAGTAATACATAACTACCACATGAATGCAATAGGTCATCAGGTATATGGTAAAACATAGAGTGGGACAGACATCAACATATTTTATCGATGATTTCAGATTTTATTAATTAAGTCTTCAGTTACAAATAGGGATTCATGATCCAAAGGAAGTATTCAAAGAGACATATTCAGAAGATTAAATTGGGGAGTCTAGTGTGTTCCAAAAAAATAGAGAAATGTTTATAGATCCTTTAAAAAAATTAGTAGTTAAAAACATATTTTAAAACTACAGTAATACCCTCAAATTGAATACCGACATGCAGTTTTCCCAGAACTGCATCCATAAGGACTTGCCCTAAGCACACAGTAAAGGTGCTACCCTAAGGGAGTACATTGGGGCCTATGGGCCTACCCAAGGGTCTCCTTAGGTCTATAAGGATTTACCAACTTGATCAGAGCTGAACCTCTGTACTCCAGACTCCTACCCATACAATATCCGGTAGAAATAAGATTGAGTAGTAACTTTAATATCAAAATCATGATCACGTTGAATATTGTAAAAATAACAATGTAGTTATTTAAATCACATAAATGCCCTCCATCCGTACACCAAAATACAATCCCTATACTAAGGGAGTGCCTTGGGGCCTTAGAGCCTACCCAAGAAATACCTTAGGTCCATAAGGAATTACCAACTTGATCAGAGTTGAACCTTCATACTCCAGAATCCTACCCAGACAATATCCCAATAATCGGTTCATACAGTAAACAATAGATTCTATGATCCATAAATCAGGAACAATTATATTTTCCAGTGAAAACATGTAACCAGAGAGCACATATCATGTAGCCATAGTTCATAAATAGTAAATCAATAACTTCAGTAAATCATATTTCAAAATAGATAAAATAATCATATAGCACATATGGAACACACTAGATGATTCAATGATTTTCCAAAGGTACTTGGTATTTATCAGGCAGGGAACCATGAAACTTTTGTAAATTGATATGATTTCATAAATAAAATCCTATAACAAGGGGGTTTGATAGCTAGCGGATTCATCAGTCATTCGAGAAGTGATTTATCAAGATCATATAGTATTCAAATATTTTTAGGAGGCAATAAATAATCAGGAAGGTATTCAAAATCTTTGACATTAGAGTTACTTGAGATTTCAGATATGACAGGAGTGATTCCAATATTCAGGCAATCAAAGGCATATTAGACATTTTTGGTTTCTTAAAGAATTCTTAGTAATTTAACCCAATGAGAGTGAAACAACAATTTATATTATTTAGGATTTATATCGAATTATCAAGATTTCGAGTTCAATTAAACTATCCAGTCCAAACACTACGATACTTGCCAATCATTCAGATCGAGGTACTTCACCATTATTCACTTCTTAATACTGATTGTTCTAGTTGAACTGATCACCGTTAGAATCATCGTTGAATAGATCTTAGGGAAACGAACAAGTAGTCTAATGGTATTTATTTCATTTTTGTATTGCAATGGTATCAAGAAATGTCGACGTACTTGATTCGGGGTTCCTAACTCTTATAAACGGCACAATAATAAGTTCGCCATTTCCAGACTTATCCAAGTTATCCACTTAATTCTAGGTCATAAAGGGTACTTAGGTCATTTAGTATTCAAGTTTATCCCGGTTATTTCGAAGTTTATAGAGTAATTCGACCGTTTCAATGATTCAGATATATATAGTACTTTCATTCAATTCAACTTTGTCATATAATATAGTCATTTCGAGTAATTCAGACATGTAAAGTACTTTCGGTAATTTAGCCTCCGAATGTTTGTTCAGGAAATAGAAATTCTAGGTCATTTTGGCATTCGATGTTGATTTATTCATTTCGGAGCTTGAGGGTATTTAGTCATTCCAAGGCTTGGAGGTACTTTGGGTCATTTTACACTTCAAGGGTATTTTGGTCATTTCCTTCAATCTAATATTTCTATTTAATTCAATTTTCTGAATAATTCAAACATAAATAATACTCCCGATGTTTTAGTCTTTAGTTTTTTGCTGATAAATCAATAATTCTAGGTCTTGTACCTTCTCAGATGTTAGGATTTGATTATCAACAATTTTTCAAAAAGATCAAGAATTTAACAGGTGAATCAGTAGTTTGTCAGATTAAATACGAATTCTCAGGGTAATTTCACTATCAGGGTTAGTCCAGACCATTTTTACCTCATAGGGGTAATTTCATAATTTCTTAACCAGGTGATTCCAGTATTAAAACTTTAAATGAAAATAATTAGAAATTAAAGATTCTGAGTTTGATTATTTTATCAGTTAATCACTGAACTTGAAATTATTTTTTATCAGTCTTCTAGTGTCATATACGTGTAATCTGAATCTTATTCAGTTTAATTATTTTTCATCGCATTTGGATTGAGTTTAGAAATATATTAATTACACGAATGTGACCAAACATATTCATCTATGTATTAACCAATGTCAGCATGTTCCACAAAGCTTATATAAGGTAATAATTATTACCTCGATTTTCGATCCATAACGCTTAATCAATTAAACTTCATTTGATCACCCTCGAACTTTAATTCCACTACCCATAATGTCTCGGATACATAACAAAACCAATAATATTAGAAACAGAACATAAATGTGAAAATTTGTATTGAATCGGAAGATAAAATACTGAAAAACAATTTACCGGTATTGAATTTGGTGAAACATTCTTCAGATTCAAACTCAAGATGTTGAAAAACATAAAATATGACTTTTCAGAAAATTTGACTTTTTGGTCAAAGTCAACGGTCAACTCTAGTCAAAGTCAACGGTCAGGTCAACGCCTGACGAGTTGACTCTGTTTGAGTTGAATTGATTGGGTTGACTCAGTGAGTTGACTTAACTCGACCCGGTTCGATCTAACTAGACCGGTAAAGGAGCCCTAAATGCACTGTTGGTGCTTGGCAACGCGTACGGTGACGACGAGGCTCATTTTGATTGATCGATCTTCCCTGAATCATCTACACACTCAAATTAATCTGATTTCAACCCAAAATTGACCAAAACCAAGTCAATATATTTCGAAACACCACTGAGACTTACCCAAAATGGTTCGAATCAAAAATGGCAACGACACAATGGCTCAACGATTGGGTTTCGAGCGCCCGAGGACGATGAGCAGAGCTAAGGTGGTGGTGAGGCGAAAGGACGATGGTGAGTGCCAAATTTTGCTATTAACCGAGGCGACGAGAGGGGTTTCTCCGGTGAAGCTGCTTTGACTTTTTCATGAAGATTGGCAGCTGATTCTGGTGAGGGGTAAGGGGGCTTTTGGTTGAAGGAAGGTGGCAGTTCGAATGGAGGTGGTAGTGGCGGCTATGGAGGTCGGACGGTGATGGACTTGGGGAGGGTAGGCTGGGTGTGATTTAGGGGGTTAGGAATTTGGGAAATTACGGATTTTGGGGAATAGATTTTGTTATATCATGGATTAGAACTACAAAATATATATTTATATAAAAATATCCCCAAGAGTACCCTAGCCTAAACGGTTAGGGCATGGGTGACCATGCTGGGGATAGTGGTTTGAATGTCCAGGCTACCAACTCTATTCTTTATTTTTTTCACAGCCGATAAAAAAAGGTAAATTCGAGTTTAAGTCCCTAAAGTTCCCACAATTTCTAAATCGAACTGCAAGTTTCAAAAACTTGCAATTCTGTCCCTAATTTCATTAAATTTAGGGTGTTATATGATAATTAAAATTTAATTTCGAGATATCTTCTCTTTTTTCTTCTCTGATTTCTATTATGATCTTTATTAGTAGGTATGGATTACATAAGGCATCCTCTTCTGGTGGTATGAAAAACTTAAGTCCAAGGAGTTTTATAGGTGGGATTAAACTCAATCTTGATGTTGAAAACGAATCCTACTTATAAAGAGATCCTCTTCTGATAGCATGAAAACCTACCACAAATCTTATACATACATATGTCAATATCAGTGCTAGAAGTTATGCCACCAAAAGAGGGATATCTTTATAAGGCATAAGTCTTTTTAAATCTTTATCTTTTGCAATGTTATGATATCGATACTAGTACCGAAATTCTTCTCCATCTTATGAGCTTTTTGCCTTGCAATTGTTGTCATTGTGATTCTTAACCTCCACAGAGTTTAGTTCAAACAAAATTTTCTCACTTGTGACGCTGATATGACAAATTACACACCTCCACTCATCATTTTTGTTTCACCGCATATCAGAATCAAGTTGCATATGGTATATAAGAATCAAGAACAATTATCAATCATCAGCGCATAAGTATCGATATATTAAATTTTGTACAAAGTATTGATAAACATATATTATGATTTGATATTTTATATTTTTGAACTGCTTTCTGAAATAATTTGTCTCGATTAACTCATAATAATTATCAATACTTCTCCACAAATATCGATAGTTTTGAATTAAAAAAAAACATGAAAAATGAGAAGATTGCAAAGTATCAAACTTTTCCATAAATATTATAGTATAAGTATCGATATAAACAAAAAAGTATCGAACCTCATAACATATAAATCGATATTTTAACTATCGATCATATTCATCAACTTGTTCAATATCTAAAAGTATCAATCATCATCGCATAAGTATCAATATTTTAAATTTCAATCTTTTTATCAAGTTTTTCAATTTTTAAAAGTATCAATCATTACCACATAACTATCAATATATTAACTTTCGATCTTATCTTCAACTTTTTCAATATTAAAAAGTATCGATATTTAAAATTTCGATTTACTTTTTTATTTTTTAGGGCTTAAACTATTTTATTAATAAAAATATTAACATTACAGATCGCAACCTATTTCTTAATGAACCATGACATTCTTAAGCACAACATATTTATTAAAAAATAGTAACATTACATTGCAGATCACAACCTTATTTCTTAGTGAATCATTACATTTTTGGATGCAACCTTTTTTATTAATAAAAATATTAACATTACATATCACAACATATTTCTTAGTGAACTATGACATGCTTGGGCACAACCGTAGTTCTTATATATATTCATAACATTTACATCTTTTAACTTATTTTATTATCGTGGGAAAATCTAATACACCATTAGCTTAAACTCTAATAATATTTTAGGTGCAACTATTTTATTACTAAAAATATTAAGATTCTAGATTACAACCTACTTTCTTAGTGACCATGACATTTTTGGGCGCAACCTATTTTATTACTAAAAATGTTAACATTACAGACACAACCTATTTCTTAGTGAACCATGACATTATTGGGTGAAACCGTATTTCTTATATATATTCATAACATTTTCGGGTTTTAACTTATTTTCTTGTCGTGGGAATGTCTAAGGCTTCATCAGCTTAAACTTTAGTAACTTTTTGGGCACAATCTAAAATGTTAATAATATTTATAACAATTATCATTTATAACTTATTTTCTTACTCTGTATAACATTTTAGTGCAACATGTTATGTTACTCCGACTAGGGTGTTCATATTCGGATACCCGCATTTTCGGGTACCCTAAATACCAGGTACTCAAAAATCGACCCATAACCCGACTCATGATAGTCAGGTACCCGTAAAACTCGAGTACCCACTAATTTGGGTAAAAAGGGTACCCGTTCCAATTTGACTCTTATTGTCTGCCGATTCTAGATCTTAAGTTCTTTTGTGATGAAATTGGATTCTTCTACATCTTTCTTTAAACTACATTTTAGGTAATTTAATTCCATAAATTTGGATTTTTTTTTTCTGTTTTTTTTATAGATTTTACGGTTGGATTGATTTTAGATATTGTTGATAATATCTCTTTTCTTTGATTGAATGATTCCATGATGAATGTTTAAGTTTTTTAACTTTCTTTTGAAGTCTCTTATTTTTTTTTATCGTATTTTCTTCTTTTCTTTCAAATTATTCATAATGTATCTTAAGATATTATTTACTAATGGCTTAAAGAAAATTTCATTTGAATTATATTAGTGAAAGAATTATAAGTTGTAAACTGGGGGTTTCAGATTTCCTTTAATCTCTTGTTTCATGTTTCATATTCATAAGTTTTGCTTCTTTGAATGTATATTTCTGGAATCAAAAGACCAATTGTTTAGTTACTTTCCGTATAAATTTGTACAATGATTGAGACGAGTCAAGAAAGGCCACTGGCGAGAGGAAAATGAAGAAGTTAGGAATAACTTATTTGGTAATTACAAGTGAGATTGGGGTGTTTTGTTGAAAAATTAAAATAAATTTAGAAAGAAATCGGGTACCGGGTAATCAGATACCCGGTTAAGAGAAATTTTATTACCCGGGTCAGCTTCGGGAACTTGGGAAAAATAGTAGGTCGGGTACCCGATCTAAAAATTCGAATATTTTCATTATTAATATTCGGTAATTTTTAGCTAGGTCGACGGGTCAACGGGTCGAATGATTCAAATTGGATAACTCTGACTAATAATTTTTTGAATTTCAATTTATAACATTATAGGTAACGTTTTTAAGCTGTATTTTTTTTACCAATCACATCATTTATTAGTTTTATTTTAAGGGAATAGGAGGAAAACTCCCCATCTTTATATCCGTCTTGAAAGATTAAACAAGTTTCCACGTGATTATCTGTATTGGTGTTTTCTTACCTACCCATAAATAGAATTAATGAGAACCAAATCTTAAGTCAATTAATTTATATTGTTATTAATAATAAAGTATATTTTTATATATTTAAGACTCAAATATTAATATTTGTAAAATTTTCTTGAATTAAAATTATAGCTACATCTCATGAGATGATGATAAGAGACGTATCCATATATATTTTTATTCATATTCTTTTTAATAATTTTTTTGGTGTCGAAAAATTTTGGGCAACACCAAAATATATATATATATATATCAAAGTCATATGTTCCCCATTACATATGAGAATAGAATTTTGTTGTTGTTGTTGTAAAGTCATATGTCTGATTTTCTTTTTGAAAATTTAACATTTAAATATATATGTATTTATATTATATTATATTCACATTACCTTTTCTCGGGTCATATCATATTTTATATTATTTTCAATTATTTTTTATGTGTAGAAAATTTACTCAATAAGCCTTAAAAATAATATATTTCCCAAATATCATGGTTGTATTAATAAAAAAAATTCCCTTGAATAAACAGGAAACTCCATACCAGAAATCATCATATAATCTTGATAAAAGATAGACCGACCCAAGAATGAAAAACAAAAGAATAGGCTTTTGCTTCAAGGATCCCTCACTCTTTCAACATGTCACCATTTCCGGATATGATTGTCACCCTACACGTGGTTCAATTGATACTTAAAACAAATTGGATAAGTCCCGATATATGATTCGAATACGAATTGACTTAAATTGAGATAATTAAAAATAATAAAAAAATCTGATTCATCCAATCTATATTGACCTGACCTAAACGAATAGGATCTGTCCAATGGACAAAGTCTAGATATGATCCTGAAGATCTACAAGTATAAAAAAAATACTTTTGACAAATATTAAATATATTATGGTAATAAATAGATATAGGCGCGTCCAATACTTCAATTGTTGCACAAATTGAACAATTAAGTGGTAAGTTAAGGTCTTAAGCTCGAATATAAAAAATATTAAGAGTATGAGTATTTCATATCAAGTAATTAAGAATTATCTTTAAAAGATACAACATTATATTTACCTTAAATTAATAAAAAAAAAACTATTCAACTCGAAAAGTCTCACATGTAAGAAAGAAAAAGAAGGCTGGAGGTTCTTTCAGTAGACCCTTTCATCATATTTCTCTGTCATTTTCCTATAATGAAATCGTTGGAACAACACGTCACTAAATTATTCCCTATTTTGGCTGAAAACTTTTACTTTTTTTTCATGATTGAATTTGAAGGCTCTATTAGCAGTTCTGAGGTTGTTTGCAACATTTTTTCAGCATCATATGTATAATTTAACTAAACAACACTGGTTGATTTCTTCAAAGTTTTTGATTTTTGTTAAACCTCTTCAATTTCGGGTTGATAATAAAAAGTAAGCCTTTTTAAGCTCAAAAGCTATGGTTTACTTGAAAAACTCTGGTGAGTTAATGTTCAGTTCTCCCACATGAGACGATAAAATCAAGGAAAATCTGTCACGATTTTTTTCGATGCTCTAATTATCCTTTTATTCCTTTCAATTAATCTCAAATAAAAAAAAATCTCTTTTTTTAATGCCAATTAAATCAGATATTCTCCCGATTCGGTTCACACTTTACCTAATGAATTTAATTTTTCTCTCAATTAATCCATAAATATTTTGTGTCCACTCTTATTCGTACATTCGAAAATTCGAATTATTATATAAAAATATAAAATTATTAAAATAATATTTAAAAGTATAAAAACATTAAAATAATTTTGAAATTCTAAAAATATTTAAAATTTCATGTGATAATATAGTTAGCGTGTGAGTTAACTATAGTTGGATCGATTATAAATATTTTATTTTAGGAAAATTCTACGACACTCGACAAGCACCGCTGAGTATCACTAACGATGAGTACTGTCGAGCATCATTAATTTAATTTATAAAAATTTAAAATTTAAAGGACTCGACGTATACTTATAAATTATTTAAAAAATATAAAGATAAATTATTTAAACAAGGAAAAAATATTTAGTTTTTTTTAATTTAGAGATTGATATTTGATTCAATTGTTATTAAAAATTTATGGAAAATAATGTAATTAATATTTTATTTTAAATAATTTACACTTGAATTTTTTAATTAATTTATAAATACACATTGAGTTCTTTAAAATTTAAATTTTTTATAAACTAAATTAATGATGCTCAGCGATGCTCATCGTTAGTAGTGTTCAGTGGTGTTCGTCGAGTGTGACAGACTCATCCTTTATTTTATTAATAGATCCGTATGATTACAGTTTGATTTTATATAATTTTTTATTAATGATATACATAAATATTCTATTAATCAATTATTAAGTATTTTTAAGTGTCAGATTGCTTTTGGACATAAATTTTTCGAAATATCAACTATCCTGCAAATGGTATGAAATGATAAATGATGAACATTTCAATCTTTTTTAACTTTGATTTTACATAGTCGCCTCTAGCGATAAGAAGCTATTCTATCTGGCATCTAAAATTGTAATGGTTAATTCATTCGAGGATTTTGATGGTCCCCGTGATGTATAATCGTCAGCCGCCATCGATGGCGGCAGATCCTTTTCGATGAAATAACCAGGCCGATTTGGTTTAGGTAATGTACTTTCGCCACCCAACATGAGTAATACTGATGACATGTTGGGTCTATCTTCGGGGCGCTGTTGCACGCATAACAGAGCCACATTGATACATCTGACCATTTCAGTTGTAATATAGGGGTCACTGCCGGTGTAGGCAGTGCCGCCGTCGGCATCGATCAGGTCCAACGACCTCTCTTCTGTCCACAGTCTCCATGCCTAAACATTTGTTAATATAATTTATTAGTTTGAAAAAAATATTCAAAAACCAGATAAAAATTAAATTTAACTAGACTTGAAAGATGCATCTATTAAGAATAGTAATTTGTACTTACATGTTGGAGAAGATTATTGTCGGGATCGGAGTAACCCCTATTTCTCTTCCCCGTTATAATCTCCAAAATCAGAACTCCAAAGCTAAAAACATCAGATTTCATGGAGAAACGCCCATAGAAAGCATACTCTGGAGACATATAACCACTAGGCAAAAAATCATTAAAAATGAGAACCTTTATAATAAAAGGGGGAGAAAAAAAAAAGAATACATGTGGTGAAAAAACATACTATGTTCCGACAACTCTTCTTGTTTTGTCCTCGGTTTGATCTCCACCAAACATCCTAGCCAAACCAAAGTCAGAAATCTTGGGATTCATATTATGATCTAGTAATATATTACTGGCTTTTAGATCTCTATGAATTATCCTTAATCTTGAATCGTGATGGAGATATAGAAGCCCTCGCGCAATCCCATCTATGATGTTAAATCGCCTTTGCCAATCCACCAATTTGTTCCTCCTTTTATCTGTGCAATAAAACGATCCATCCAGTTTAGTGCGAGATACGGTCTTTTAAGAAATCTCTAAATACAAAAAATTCATAAAAGAAATTGAATGAAGTTGAGTTGAGATTTGGAACCAAAAATAAAGTTGTCTAAACTTTTGTTGGGCAAGTATTCGTAGATTAGCATCCTTTCATCCCCCTTAATGCAGCAACCAAATAGCTTTACAAGATTGCGGTGCTGTAGTTTAACGATGAGTGTGACTTCATTTTTAAATTCATCCAATCCTTGTCCAGAATCCTTTGAAAGCCTCTTCACTGCTATTTCTCTTCCTTCTTCCAACAAACCCTTTCATTCATAGGACAACTTATCATATTATCAAAGATAACTCACCAAATATTGCTTTATCATTACCTTATAAACATGAACAGGGACGGAACTGGTATATAAAGAGGGTGCCGATTGACACTTCAAAGATTTTAAAAATTCTTTTTTTATATATAAATTAAATATAAAATATAAAAAACAAACAAAAAATACACATTTCACCTTTAAAAAAGAAGGGTAAATTATGGTAAATTATCAGTTTTGACCCGTTTTAGTACCTGAACTTTCAATGTTTTCAAAATCATACCTAAATTTTAGTTTCTATTTCATTTTAGTACCCTATTCAAATTTAACGTTAAGTTTTGAAAACTATTGAAATTTTAGGTACTAAAACAGACCAAAATTGATAGTTTAACTTCTAAACACGTCAAGTTTTTAACGATGAGGTACTAAAATGAAACAAAAACTAAACTTTAGGTATAATTTTGAAAAAAATAAAAATTTAAGTACTAAAATAGACCAAAACTGATAGTTTAGATACTAAATATGTAATTTATTCAAAAAATTGATCCTATTCTTTTTAAAACTAATTTATAATAATAATAATAAATGTAAAATCCCATTTCAATCCCCTACTAACACTCATCTTTTTCGAAATCTATTATTATTAAATATAATATATATTATAAAATTATTTATTAAAAAAATAAACTTATAGAAATATAATTAGTTAAAAACATAAAATCACCTCATAATCATGTCATAAAATCTTATTTCTCTAATAAAATATAATTTAAAATTTGAATAAATTAGTATCAAAATAAGTTTAAAAAGAATTATGAAAATTGTATATATTTTTTTTTTGGATAATTAAAATTGTATATACTTACACTAATGTAACTATGTGTTTATTTTTTAAGTACTATGATAGTGAAAGATGTACCTACTTTATAAGTGTAAGCATGTGTTTATTTTTTTATACTAGTAGGGATGAAAATTTAACCCAAAATTAATAGATTCTAATCCGAGCGAATTTAATAAGGTTAGACTTTTTGTTTCTTAAAAAAAATTAAGTCCAGGTCGGATTTTTTTAAAGGAGTGAGGTCAAGTCTGGTTGGGTGGTAGGAGATAATTGTATAATTTCTTTAAATAAATTTATGGATAATCGCAATAATACCCATCCATCTATTATTATTTTTAATTAAGTCCTTATTTTATACCGGGACAAGTTGGGTCGAATCAGATTTATACTATAAAATTTTGGGTCAGATCAGAATCAGGTGGAGCGTATATATTTTCAGGTCGGGTCTGGTCATGTAGAAGATATATATTTTCGCGTCGGTTCGGGTGGAAGGTATATATTTTTCAGGTCAATTGAGTTGTCTAAAAATATGACCCAACCCGACCCATTGCCATCCCTAGGTACAAGGATAGTGGTAGATGTATGTACTTACACCAATGTAAATATGGTATCTAAAAATAAACATATAATTACATCGCTATAAGTACGTACATCTAGATTAATGAGTTGAAATTTAAATTAAAAAATAGAGGAAGATATTTAAATGTTTTTATAAAAAAATGTTATTAATAAATAAATTAACATAAAAGAATCAATATATAAATTTGTTCAAGAACACAAACGAACTAAATCTACTTTTGTTCATGTTCGTTTATTTATTAAATGAATACTAAAATTTTGTTCATGATTATTTATTAACCTAATAAATGGACATAAACAAACGTTATACGAACAGTTTATTGAACGTTCCATTCTTTTACATCTCTATTTTAGTCATATTATACTTTAATTTATTAAATATTAATATTACGCATAAATTTATAACTTTATTTGAAGGTCTTAATTCCTTAAATTATGACACTACAATTTAATTTTTCTATGAAATCTTCAAATATTTGTCATATTTAATATGTGTTTTTATAATCTGATACTCACGTTTAAAATTCTAAGTTTTAACATCGTATTATATGTTTATAAAAAATATCTAAATTATATTTTTTTATTTAGTGTTTAAAATTTTTCACTCAGTATAGACCTTTAACATTACAAGTGTGCTATTTTAAGTATCTTAGATGTAATAATCGTTAAAAAAAATCGTTAGAAGACATGTGTTACCCTTATAAAATTTTAAAAGTTTTATAATCTGATCCCCACCATTTGTGGACTAGTCAAAGGCTGGCCGAAAACCTTTGCGATTTTGGGAATTGCAGTGGGAGAACCTAGGGAGAGGGGTAGGGGATGTCGCAGGGGAATTAGATATTTTTTCTAAATATTTAAAAAAAAATAATTTTAAAAAAAATATAAATACAACATGTGTTACTTAACGGTTGAAGTATTTAAAATAATAATATTTATACGATAAGTATCTATATTGACCGAAAAAAATTAAGACACCTAAATGAGAAAAAATGATATAATTTAAGTAAATTTTTTTAAAATAAACCTATTTTATACTTGTATTCTAAATTCGGATAGCATAAAATAATTAACATGGTAATTACCTTGTATACACAACCAAAGCCACCTTGTCCTAGCTTGTTGGCGGTTGAGAAGTTATTTGTAGCATGAGCAATAGTTGCAAAATCAAATATTGTTAGCTCCATCCTTTCCTTGTTTTTACCTGCTCATTCCAAAAGTTACACAACTCTATGTTACTTTTACTTGGGCATGAATGTTGGATTTTGTTATATTCACAGTTATATATACATATATAAACGATATTTACCTGCATTTGTCTTGAATTTGTACAAGAGAGCCATTGTTAGCATTAATCCCATGGTTAGTATGATGGGGGTGGCTATAGCAACTGCCTTATCCTTTCCCTTTGACTTCTTTCTTTCAATTTCATCTGCACATTTAAGCATAAAAACAATTGGAAAAAACATAATTTTAAAATAATCTGAACTTATAATTTCAACATTTTATAATAAAACCTACAATTTCTTTTATATCGGTACAAAAGTTAAATTATTCATTTAAATTAAAAGCTTTATTTCTAACCACCAGTATCTGACAACTATTTAAAATCAGATTTTCTAAAAACTTATTAACATTTTCAATCCAATTACTTCATTTGCGGGATCGAAATTTAAACTTCTAATTTTTTTTAAAATATATATTGTCTCGTACCAATTGATTGTTAGTTAAAGTTTCTTTTTATACGAAATGTATTGGAAAGAAACATTAAACCAAAAAACGAGAGTTGTTAAAAGATTAGGTTCATTGGTTCCAATATTCAAAGTTCTTGACCCGACAACTTTTCTATATTCAAAGTTCTAGGCTGACATTTTTTATTCTAAAAACCTTTATTTTACTTTTATACATTAAATGATCTATTACCATAAACAATTATATATAATAGGGTATATTAAAAAAAATTATCCATCTTATTTTTGCTCATTAAACTTTAAAAATTTTCAATTTTCTCACAAAACTTAATATATCGGGTTTGTTAGTCACTCCGACATTAAATAGTTAATGGCGTTAAAACGACTCCATTTTTAAAAAATAAAATTTTCACCAAAATGAAGTTTTGCATCTATATAAAAAACCTATTTATAACGCTGTTAGTGGAAAAACGATTAAGTGACAAAAAAAAACTACATTAAATTTAGTAAAAAAAATTGAAATGATTTAAAATACACTGATTGAAATAGAAAAGAGAATAAAATTTAATTACCAAGTTGATAAACAAATCATACATAGACTTATTAAGTATTAAATTAGAAAAATAACATAAAACTTTAGAAAAACAATAACGGCTAAATTATACGATAAAGTAGTAAAGAAATTGAGAAAAAAAAATTAAACAAGATCATAAGTTTAAATTATGATGTAATGGATAATAAAATTGAGTTGGCAGATATACCTTACAATATAAGTTTATGTAACAGTAATATTCATCTAAATAAATCAATGACAGTTTGAAATAAGAAACCTATTTTTTAAAAGAAAAGATGCTAAATTAAAGGAAAGGGTTAAAAAAGAATTACCTAGCTCTGATTTAGCCAATCGAATATAAAGATCTTGGCTATCCTCGGAAAACTCTGAAATGTCAATCAGTTGGTTGAACCAAAGCAAGCAACCGGTTCTTTCTTTAGCATTTAAATTCGCATAGGCCGTGCAGGAACAGTTTTGCAGACACAAGTCCTTGCACTGTTCCAGATTCATGGTGCTATTAGCCCATGAATTCCAAGTGTCCGGTAATTTCAACCGAGTAAGCTTAAAAAATACATCGCTTCCGCCTTTACAGTCCAACGCTATTCTTCGAACACATCCGCTATCCAACATATTATTGGTGGAGTTAAAAGTTAACGACTTGGGCAAAAATCCTTGCAGACAAGAACATGGTGTAAAACTGTTGGATCCGCAGATTTCATATGATCCACATAAGTTGTAAGTTGAACATATATCGGCTTGCGCCGTCGAGAAAATCTGCCATTCTCGTCTCTCTTCTCGCCATATGAAACGTTGCATTAGACCAGATGGATTCATCGCATACCTGGAAATAAATGAACTGTTCAGAACCTCCGATCTGAATCTGAAGTAGACTTCGTTTTGATTCATGACGAAATGATACGAGTAAATTGGAACAGGATTTTCTTCTGGTTTCCGGCCCGAGAAGAAATGGCCGTCCCATGAACCAACTCTGTAAACTGTTTCCGATCCTTTCTTCACAACAAGTTGTGGAAATCCACGAGTATCCATCCTTAATGAATATTGTCCTTGAGATGGATCATCTGAAGATTTCCACGCCGATGTATAGTACTCGAACCCAGTAACCAAGTTCTTCCCGATCTTCATCCCCGGCAAAAAGTTATCACATGGATAATCGAAACTTTCCCAGTAATAATTCAATGGATTATCATCGTTTCTCTCTTTCACTACGAGGTTTCCCGAATCCAAGAGCTTCAAAACAGGCTCCCTGGGAGTTCTCCATGTGTTCATAGACCAAAGTAAGGCGTTGGTTGCATTAAAGAGTGCCAAGGTTCCATTGTTGTCCAAGCTTAAAACTCCGTTGTTATCAGAGATTGGATCTTCCCTATTGGCCACCCAAACGACGGTGGTGTTTGAAGTTTTGTACCATATTCCGATGTATCGGTTGTTGGAATTCCCTGGACTGAAAAACCCCAGCTCGAAGATTCCGTAATCTGATTCAAGGGTTTCACCATCTTTGATGGAATCCCCTGGTGTGATGATTTTCAGGGCAGAGGCATTGAGAATGAAGATGAATAGGAAGAAGAGCATGAGAACCTCCATTATAAGAAGCTTTTACAATGGATATTAGTAAGAACTGAGGGGTTTCTTATTGGAAAAGAAATGTTTAATATTCGTTTTAGTCCAAGAACCATATCCGATTTATCATTTTGGTATTCAACATCGTACTATGTATATGTTAATTTATTCATATCATATATGATATAATATATTATTAAACCATTTCCTTTATTTAATATTCGTTAACATTTTCAATTAAATAAAAAAAGTTAATTTGAAATTTGGAGCATAAACTAAATGACCTTTGTAATAAATGAATTAATATTATTTTTTGAAGATTTAGTTTCGAGCACTATAAATAACTAGAATGTGAGCTTTCAATGTTAAATGATGAATGTTATCTCTAAACAAATACTATATTGTAATTATTATTAATAAAAAAAAATGAAATTTGGAACCCCTCAAAGACTTTGGTGTGCTTTGGTTTAGAAAAGTCGTTGCATGGGCCATGGGGTGTCGTTTAGTCTTCTTATTTATATTTGTCAATTTGGACCAAATCAAGTCATGTTTTTTTTAATTTATTTATGTAATAACGACCACAATACGGATGAATCAGATTTTTGATCAATTTTTTAATAATAGGATCTAGATCGCATTAGTCACAAGCAGCATCATTTAAAATAGCAGTAGCAGTGCACCCTGAATATTTTCACTCAAAATAAAACGATTCGGAGAGTGAAACAGGTCATTCTGCTCAAGGCCAGAGTTAGGACGTTGGAGGTTCTGTGTAAATTCTTAAAAATAATGTGGTTGTTGAAAAATTGAGATTAACGGAACTAATTAATTAAAGGAAGGAAATGAATTTATGACTATAATGGGAATGCGAATTAACGAAGGAAGATGAATAATTGAAGTTTGGTAAAGTGAATTGAAGAAGATGAGCTCATTTTTCGTAAAGTGGAGTTAGACCCAAAAAAAAAAATGAAACAAGCTTTACAGCTGTAGCACAATATTAATTATTGGTATTTCTTATATGACTTCAACAAGATTCGATCGCAGGTTTTGTAATTTTGAGTCCAAAAATTTCACCACTGATCTATAATATTTTATTTGTTTTTTTTATTATAACAATAATAATAAATCTAATTTTTTCGAAACCTTTGTTATTCCGGGACCCTGTTCCGTCCCACACATTACGCTGTGCTATCCCCGCCCCTGATTCTTCTAGTGCATGATGAGCCGCCTTATTTACATAACAAACGTATGGCATACGAGGATAATTTTGTAGTAGGCGGCGAGCCTCGTCGAAATAAAAATTCACCACGAACATGTCCTCCAAGCGAGATAAGAGTTACGAAACCACATTAGTAGTGCCACTTTCGACCACTATATGTTCGAACTACAGCTCAGAAGACAGTCGAATGCAACGGGTGATGGCCTGAGCTCAAGGGCGGAACATCATGGGATTAAGGGGAGCCTTGTCCCTGCTAATTATGTTTTTAAAATATTAATTCATGTTAAAAAATATATATAATTTTAAAAAAATATAAAGAAAAAATTATCAAGCCCACTTCAATTTGAAAAAATATATTTATGAAAAATAAAAAATACTTTTAACCCTGCTTAGTACTTAACCCCTCATACCCATAAATACTACACAAATTTTCATTTATTTATCATCCGAAAACACAACCTGTTTATAAAGAAAAGAAATATTTTCTATCATTTCAATTTCCCAAAGGCTTTCAAACTTTTGTCGGTGCAAGAGAAAAGCAGTACCACCATTTTGTTCATTCTGAAATTCAGGTGTACAAATTCTCATAGAGTCGTGTTAACCTTGGGAATGGCCGCATATAGTAGAGATTACACATTTTGGGACGAATTCATTTCTAATACAATGGTTAATACCACACTACAATTGTTTGTTAACTATTTATTTGGTTTATAAACTTCTAGTCAGTGATAACGATTTGATCTTGTAGTAATTTTACCAACAATTTAGAAATGAATTATACTACAAAATGAATTTTACCAACAAGCATCTTTATTCAAGGCATCCATCTGAACTAACACTTAACCTTTCATCCAAGGTCATGGACCTTCATTAAATCATGTAAATTCATATGCATTCACCTCTCTTGTTCAAACCTAGGTTGAATGGATACAATATTTTTCGTCCTTAACCCTTTGAACTCTATAAATAGACAATGCCTTGGTTTTGTAAGGTATTATATCTCATTTTGCTTAATTGAAATCCATTGAGTTGAAAACGAGTTTAATCCATCTTTTACCTACTTTCCATGGAATGTCTAGTGAAAATCCTCACAAGTACCTTACCAAATTTCACATTGTTTGCTCAAGCATGAAACTAAAAGACGTATTCAAGGATCAAACTAAACTTCGAGCTTTTCCTTTTTCCTTAGCTGATTTGGCTAAGGATTGATTATTCTATTTGCCTCCTAATTCTATTAATACTTGGGCTTATATGACTCATCTTTTTCTTGACAAGTTCTTTTCTACGGCGAAAGATAGTGAACTGAGAAAAAACATCTTAGGAGTGCGACTATCAAGAGTCGTTATACGACTATTGGGAATGATTCAAACTTTGCGCCAACTGCCCACAACATGGACTATCGGAGAAAACTCTCCTTCAATATTTTTATGAAGGACTGCTTCCTTTGGAGATGAAGATGATTGGCACAGCTAGTGGAGAGGCACTCGTTAATAGGACTCCGAATGTTGCCAAAAACTTAATCTCTACCATGGCCGCCAACTCTCAACAGTTTGGCTCCTTTAGTGAACCTACTTGACAGGTTCACGAGATAAGTATAATTTCATTGAAAAATAAAATTGATAAGTTGACTGATATAGTTCAATCCTTTGTTACAGGCAAAAAGTGTACTATTAGACTTTGAGGAATATACACACTACTGAACCATCCCATAGATTGTTGTCTGATGTTACAAAAATACAATAGCGCACAAGTTAATGTAGTTGGTAATTTTCTGAGACCTCTCAGAGATCTTATAATCTTAACGCAAATAAAAATAATCCAGGGTGGAGGGACCATCCAAACCTTAGCTATGGGAAGAATTCGAGACCTAATCAGCTGTATCAACCGATGCCTCCACCACAACAACCATATCAACCGTCAAAATCTTTATTGGAGTCTATCTTCGAGCGGTTAGCTCTATCTTAGGATAAATTCCAGATCAAGATCAAAGCTCACTTTTAAGATCTAGATAAACAAATCAATCAGTTGGCTCAAGCTGTGAGTCGATTGGAGTCACAGAGAAAGCTACCATCTCAAATCGATGCAAACCTACGAGAAAACGTTAGTGCCATCACCTTTTGGAGTACACTGTTATCGCACCAGTCCCTAAGGATGTTGTCGTAGAATCCAAAAAAAAAGAAAAAGATGAGGCAAGATCCAAGAAAGAAGAAAAAGAAGATGAAACAAGATCTCAGAAAGAAAAGGAAGAAGATGAAACAAGATCTCAGAAAGAAAAGGAAGAAGTTGACGCAAGATCCCAGAGGAAGAAAAAGGATGAGTCGCAACCTCCTCCCACACCATCTCCCTATGTGATGCACCTCCCTATGGGACATCGCCTTCCTTCCCCTCGAGGTTAGCAAAATGTGATAAGCAAGCAGAGGACAAAGAAATTTTACTTTTTTCAGAAAGTGAAGATAAACATACCTCTCATCGCTTTTAACGTGGACTCTCAATCATCAGACAAAGAGCTTGATAAGAATTTAAATTTGATGTCTTCTCAATCTAAATTTGTCCATCTATTTTGCAGACATCAAAGCTGGAATTAAAATCTCTTCCAGAACATTTGAAAGAATGAGATAATTTATCTATTTCAGGCCATCTTCCAAAGTTGAAAAATATCTGAAGTAATGCTTATAAGAATGTTCGAATCTACAAGGACAAAATGAAGGAACTTATTGATCGTAGAATTTCTCATAAGAAATTTATTAGTTGGAAAAAGCGTATGAAGTGGAGGAAGTATCTCTCGCAGAACATGTAGTCTAAACCAAGTCGTCGAGCTAAACAACAGTTAACAAAAACGCTCTAATGGTAAGCAACCCAGTTTTACAATTTATTTTTTTACTATTATTTTCATTTTTTTCGATATTTATTTATTTTTATTTTCTAAATTTAGGCATACTAAGGTTTTTATCGATTTGTTTAGAGCTCGAATGCCGACCCCAGTTTTAAAAAAAGAAGAGCCTTGCGATTACCAGTGATTACTGATCACAAACAAGCAGGCGAGGAAGCAATTTGTGGTGCTAGTGCGCATTGTGTTAACCCCAAAACCCTCTGAACAATGCACACGTGCTTTGTTTATAATAGTAATTCAGTCAAACTCATTTTAAAAACCCAAGTAGGATTTAGAATCATCCCACTCCACGCGATTTTCATTCTACCCATTTCACACTTTTCTTAAATCTCCATCACATGTGTTTTTTTCTTTTTTTTGGTTTTCACACGACCTAGGCATCTCCATATTTTCTTTTCTTTTCATCAACACACAAAACAACAGACGAGCCTCCCTCTTCGTCCAGCAAACGGTCACAACCTTTATCGCACACCACCTTCAATATTCGACCACGACAAATATTGCATTTTCGATCGTTAGTTCGCACTGGTTTATCACTTTACTTCCATCCCCACTGTCTGTCGATCCGTCACACACATCGCCTAAAAAGTTTTAAGGTAAGTAACAAGCTTACTTTTATTACTCAATTATTGATGTACTACCTTTTGTCTTTACAGAGAACTTCGGCATCGATCCGTACTCCGATGGCTTCACCATCATTTTATTTAAGTCGGAGTCGTCATTAGACACGGGGAGCATCTCTATTCCTTCTCCTATGTTTTAATTTTTCATATTGGGATAATATGTTTTAAGTAAGAGGGTAGAGAACGCTTGCATCGATTTTCTCTCACTTGTTTAATTGGTTGAAATTGAGTATTGCCTTGGTTGATTCATAGACATGTTTTGTTGTCTATCTTGATTCTTATCTTATTTATTTGATTACCTTATGAGTTTGTAATCCATTTTTATCGGAATTAGGATGCATGATAGTGAAGTGGCATGATTGGTATTTTTCTTTAAAATTTTGCTTGATATTCCATGAATTCATTAGTTGATGTGTTTCTTGACTCGATACACATTACATCTTTTTGTGAGATTTGAGATTAACGAGCATACTTTTTCTTCTTGCTCATTTGTTTGATTGAGTGTACTAGATTAATTTTGATATTCTAGAACTTCTGATTAAATGCATATCAAGACCACACATTGAACTTGATGCTTTAATATGATTAGGACACTTAGGATTCACCTACTTCTCTACCAAAATTGCCAACCCATTTGTATCCATCAGTGAAACAATTGTGTCTTTACAATTTTCTTTGTTTTTACCCCATTATCAATCCGAAACCTTTTATTTTCCCCCCTCTTTTGTTACCCATGTAAAGGCAGAGATGAATTTGTTCCACAAACAATAAAAGAAATCAGAAAAAAGAGAGAAAGAAGAAGAAATATTAAAAAATTATGGTTCAAATAGTGCTCGAACAGAACAAAAAAACACTAGAAAAATAGAAAAAATTGGTTGTTTGCTCACTTTCTCTCGTTACATTACTTTGTTTACTTTGTTTCGTGGATTTTACCTTATACTTCCACATCTCGTCTTGATATTTTAAACCCAAATTTCGGCCTTTCCCCCACCTAAACCTAAGCATGTTATAACCTTATTAAAGACCCTTTGATTAAATGCATCTTGTTTATTCTAGTGGTGGAGACTTGATTTTCTTACAAGCGTATTGTAATGTCTTTATTAATCTTGGATTTGAGCGATTTCTTTTACCAGAAACACTATGAGAGACAATGAGTGAATCCTTGTGAGGTATTGAGTCTTGTTACATTGAAATTGATGGATAATTGGGATACCTTGGCTTTCGCTTAAACTTGTTACTAGTTGTGCCAGTTTGTTTAGTTGTCACCTTGTTTCCAACAATTGATGTGATCAGTTAATCTTTCGTATTCTTTGATATGTTGTGAATGAAGGATTGATAATTTGAGATTTTAATGATTGATTAAGGCATGCTTGAGGACAATCGTTGAATAAGTGAGGGGGAATTTGATGAGTGTTTTATTTTGTTATCATTTTTTTTAATTACTCCGTGTTATCTCTTTGATATTGTTGATTTGGGTCATTTATATTCAATTCTGTGCAGGACTCAATTTTCCAGAAAACAACATTTAAAAGGCGATTTCTATATTTTTTTTTCTGGAATCAAGGCTGCACATTTAAAGGACGATATAGTTAGCAAAATTAAGGAGGAAGGTCGAACGAACGAAAACTCTTTAGGATTTAAGAGTTTTATTTGAATTTAAATGTTTGAAAACTATCTTTCTATTATTTAGGAATTATCTCTTTATTAATTAGGATTTTAGTTTTCTAATAATTAGGATTTAAGTATTTGTATGCATTAGGATTATCTTTAGGTGTTTTATTTCCTTTAGGTATTTTATTTCCTTTAGGTTATCTTAGCTTGACAGATGTACTGCTTTCGAATTTAATTAGCTTTGGGTTTTTATAAAAATTATTTTTCTTCTTTATATTATTTATTTTCATTCTTTCTTTTATACACTAAGTATTTCTATCATGCTTAGCTAAACTTCCATTTAGCCAATAGCTGAGCGACGATTTAATCTGTTTCATGAGAATTGAAAAATCACTTCATACCTTTAGATTTCTTTCTTGATTTTCAACAACCTAGGATTGGAAATCGACCATTCCTTTAAACATCTCAACACTTTCAGTCCAAAGAGCGCACGTTGGTTTCATCGAAGTTTTGATCTATCATTGGAGAGAAGAGTAAGCTTGTAGCAAATTCAACTCCTTCAGAACACACTTAGCGGCAGTCCGCTAAGAGAAATCAAGATCGAGTTTGATTCTCATTGAGACACCATAATCCAAGCACAAGATTTTTCAGCACTAAAGATAGCATTGGCGTTAACTTCTATTGCCGTTGTTAATCCAAACAAGGGCTAAATTCCAATGATTGCCTTAAAGATTAGTTCACTAGAGAGAATAGTAAGTTACAAGAGTTGGCCTTTATAGACTGTAATCGAAAAGTATCCGAAGTAAAATCTATTTCAGTGATCGAGACGAAGTGAGGCAAAGTGAAGCTGGAGGCTATCTCTCATCATAATTATCTATTCTTTACCATTTATGCAATTTTATTATTTTTACTTTATTAAATTTATTTTGCTAAACCCCATTTTTATTTTTCTCTTATAGATTTCTTGAACCAAGATCAATTCAAACCAACATTAGAAAGTTCTAAGTCCTTACGGATCGACACTTTATTCTCTATACCACGTTTATAGCTTATTTATTTGAAAATTATGGTGCTTGTCAAATTGACACCTTTGTCGGGGACTTCGATAAATTATTGATTAAAATTTGTTTTGATTTATGATCAGGAAGAATGAAAAGCGTCAAATTTTCCAAATAAAAATAATTCCTAATTCCCAAATAAATAAATAAATAAGTAAAGTAATATAGAGAAGTAGTGTCGATCCACAGGGACTAAGGAAGTATGATAATGTTGTTTCTCGGATTGAAACAATTGCAAGAAAATAAAAAAAGGATTTAAACTTAATGAAAATAAATGAACAAAATAAATAAATAAATATTGAATAAAAAAATAATGAGAAAATAAAAAAGTAGAAGAATTAAATAAAGATGATATAGCCTCAAGTTTTGTTAGCCTCAATTTCGATCGGTCATCGAAATAAAATTTTCCCTTCGTGATGTATGCCAGTTACAATCAACAAAGCCCAACCCTTGCAGCCAACTCTATTATCCGGTTAATCGAAATTTCCAAGTCTATCTTCAAAATCCGATCTTTGTTGGTCTAGTCATGTCTATCGCCGTTATATCCAAAATAACTTTAAATTCTGGAAAGGCCTGACTAGAGTTATAGTGTCCCACCAAGAATTGAACTCGATCTTGACTCCCCTTAATGGACCACCATTAAGTTTGTTCATAGGAAGCCGAATTACGACCTATCGACCTGACTTCTAAACTTTAAGCAAACCAATCTTCAATTTAAAAAATCCTAAATTAACCTTGTCTTCAAGCAAATAAAATAAAATAATTCCTAAAATAATCAAATTAAAATCCTAATAAGAGTTCTAATAAAATAACTAATTCTTAAATAAATTAATAATAGAAAAATAAAACTAAAAATCCTAAATTAAAAGGTTTACCACAAACGATAAATATTTAAGTCTTCTGGTTGAATTCTTCTTCATCTTCTGGATAATGTTATCCTATGTAAATTCAAAATTAATTATTCAGATTATTCAGGGAAGTTCTACTTGTCTTCTATAAGATGTTGAATGGACTATCGAAATCTAATAGTTTTTAGGCTAATTAATCCAATAAAGTTCCTGTCCAAAATAAAAATAAAGATAAATCAGTAATATCCGAGCAATAAATGAGAGGTAAGTAATAATAAAAATATATAAACTCTCATCAAATTCCCCCTTACTTATTCACTCGAAAGTTTATGTAAAATCCCAAGTACATGCATAGATTGAAGAAGTTATACAAGAATATCAAACAAAAGTGACAAGATAATGCGATAAACAACAATTAACCAAATGAATAAAAAGTAGACATGTAAAGCTTTTTTTATTTGTTTATTAGACAAAATCAAACCAAGTTCAGTTTCCTCATGATAAGCGATTGGCAGAGTGTAAGTTTTATTTTCCTCTTCTTCTGTATCACTCACTCTTTTTTTTTCAAGTGCTTATTTTTTCCTCTCAATTTTTTGATTTTTTCCTTTTTTATTTTTTTAATTTCTTCCTTTTTGCGCTTTTTTAACTCTGTAATCTCGACTCGTCATCAAATCTCCAAACTGGAAACGAGATGACAACCCAAATACCTCACCCCAATTCTCTAATTCGATCACATTCAAATAATCCACCACTCACAATCACCTCACAAAGTTTCACACCTGAAGATAACATCAATCACTAGCAAAACTAACACAAACTCATATTTAAACAACACTAATGTAATCCCCTAGACCCGGCTGGACGTTATGCCCAAATCTAGGTGGTTACATATCGTATTGAGAAATTCTTTTCATATGTAAAACAACGTTAAAATCTATATAACAGTATAATATGAAATTCATTATAAAAAAGGTTCATACGGTAGACATATATATATATATATATAACCATATAAAACATATACAAAACAAAATACTGATAATACAGATATATCGAGACAGTAGCAAAAACAATTGGCTCCAAAGTATTACAAAAAAGCATATAGAGATATACAATGATACAAAAATATGAGTAGTTGGTCCTCCTGGTCTGCTAGCCTACGGTATGCTATTACCTGAAAAGGTTAAAAATTTACATAATGAACTAAAAAACCCAGTGTGCCCTTATAGTGTATAAAAATATACAGATAAAATACTTCAATAAAAATCAGTTTATCAAACATGTTTTAAAAATATGACCACTACCTGCATCCGATCACCAGAGTGTGTAGGTTCCCCAGAACTATACACTCATATGTACACCTGGTAATGACCTTTTACTTATATCATACTTCAGTAAAAATATGAATAGTTTAAAACAATAATGTAACACCATTAGAAAACACACATGTACCTGTCTGAGTAGTATGATAGGAAAGCCTACTACTTAATATGTCGATCACGATCAGCAACAGTGCTAGATCCTACGAATCAAAAAATCTATATCAAAATCCTAATATGAATAACAATAACCTCTATTTAAACAATTTATAGAAACCTACGAGTAACTCTCGAAGAACGCTGATTGAGCAGATCTGACGAACGAAAAGCATCGAATTTAACCGACCATCGGTTGGGTGAAACACGAGTACCTTCATAATTTTTTTTTCTTGAATCAATTCCATAACCAAAATAAGCAAAACTACTTAAAATACTAAGCATTTTCAGATTAACAATTAACAGTCAACGGCCAATGGTCAACGGTTGACCGATTCGATTTGGGTCAGTTTAGTTCAGGTCGGATCGGGTCAGACACAGGTCAAGTCAAACAGGCGAGTCGGGGTGGGTCAGTCGGGTTGACCTATCAACAAGAGCCCACCAGGTAGTGGAATTTCCCCGCGTATATAGGTGACGCGTAGGGGCGCGTGCTGAGGCTTCAGAAGTTAGAACAAATATGAAAAAAATTACTATTTGAATTTTGATGGTTTTGAGAGACTTACCAAGCTCGGTTCACAACAATGAAAGGTGGAGAGCTCAATTTTGAAATGTCAAAATCTTGGCATGTTTTACACCTTCACACTCCAACGACAACATAGACAAAATGGACACCGGTAGACTTGGGACGAAGCAGGGAACACAAAAATGGAGCAACATTCAGTGAATAAATGACTATTGAAGTTTCTTACTAAAAGAAAAAAGATTGAAGAGAGATAATGAGGTTTCTAAATAATGGAACATTCTAGATTTAGGGTTTATATATTCCTTAAAAAGAAAAATGGTAAAATAACATTATAGTTCCTCTAATTTTTTTTTTGAATTTGGATCCAAATTTAATCAAAATTTCACTTTAGCCCCCAAATTTAGCTAAAAATTTAATTTTTTCATTGAAAGAATTTTAAGAAAATTTTAGGCCCTAATTGGGGTGTGAAAACTCTCCCCCTTAGAAGAAATTTTGTCCTCGAAATTTACCTGATGGAAGTAGATGCAGAAACTGAGCCTTAATCGACTCCAATGTCTCCCAAGTATCTTCTGAGGGGCCACGATTACTCTACTGAACATGACCATCGAAATACGCCTATTTCGAAGATCTCTCTCATCCCGATCTAAAATCTGGACGAGCTCCTTCTCATAAGATAAATCAGTTCTCAACTCTACCTCATCAATTTGAATGATGTGACATGGATTTGAACGATATCGCCTCAATATGGATACATGAGAAACATCATGAATATGACCGAGCTGGGGTGGCAAATCAAGTTGATAAGAAACACGAGTGACTTTATTTAGAATACGATATGACCCAATAAATCTCAGACTCAATTTTACCTTACATCCAAATCTCAACACTTTCTTCCATGGAGATACCTTCAGAAAAATCTGGTCCCCAACCTCAAACTCAATACCTTCCATCATTGGTTTGCATATGATTTCTGTTTATCAAACGCCTCTCTCAAGTGATCATGGATGAATCTGATAGTATCCTAAGTCTCTTGAACTAACTTTGGAACCAAATTCTTCTTATCATGTAACTCTGTCTAATATATAGGAGTACGACATTGACATCCATACAGAGCCTCATACGGTACCATATGAATACTTGCCTGGTAACTGTTATTGTAAGTGAACTCAGATAAAGGCAAGAAATCTTCCCAACTACCACGAAAGACAATCATACGACCCTGTAACATATCCTCCAGCACTTGAATCACTCACTCAAACTGACCATCAGTTTACGGGTGGAAAATTGTACTGAAATTTAAATGAGTACCCAGAGCCTCGTGCAAAGCCTTCCAAGACCAAGAAGTAAACTTTGGATCTCGGTCGAATTTGATGGACAATAGAACACCGTGAAGTCTATTGATCTTATATGTATACAATTTATCCAACTTGTCCAAAGAATTATTAACCTGAACAGGAATAAAATGAGCTGACTTGGTGAGTCGATCCAAAATCACCCAAACATAATCCTTTTGGAAGAAGTAAAAGGAAGATCGGTAACAAAGTCCATCGTAATACGTTATCACTTTCACTCAGGAATCTTAATCTACTGCAACAGTCTAGAAGGATACTGGTGCTATGCCTTAACCTACTAACAAGTCAGACACCTCGCCAAAAAATCTGAAATATCCTTCTTCATGCCACTTCAAAAGTATCGCTCCTTGACATTCTTGTACATTTCGTCCCCACAAAGATGCATGGAATAAGGACTATTGTGAGCCTCCTGAAGAATAGCCCGTCTTAACTCATCATCCTTAGGGATGTAGTAACGACCATGAAAGCATAGAATACCATCTTGGTCAAAAGTATACTCTGAACTCGTTCCCTGCTCAACTTGCCTAATCATGGGAAGTAAAGAGCTATCTAGGAGCTGTTTGGCCTTAATCTCTTCGCTAAAGTGGGTTTAACATGTAACTTTGCTAACAGGATGCCATCATGAAACAAACTCAAACAGGCAAACAAGGTTCTTAGATCGGATATCACTTATGGCTAAAGGCATCAACCACCACTTTAGCCTTCCTTAGATGATACTCTATCTCACAATCAAAGTCCTTTAAAAGATCCAACCAATGAAGCTGCTTCAAATTCAACTCTTTTTGAGTAAAAAGATACTTTAGACTCTTATGATCGGTATAGATATAACACTTTTATCTGTAGAGAAAATGTTATAGATCTTCAAAGCAAAAACCACGGTAGCTAACTTCATATATTGAGTGGGATAGTTGCGCTCATGTGGCTTTAATTGACATGACGCTTAAGCGACAACCTTCCCATCTTGCATCAAAACATATCCTAATCCAGAGTGAGAAGCATCACTGTAGACAGAAAAATCCTTCCCAGACTCAGGCTAAATCAACAATGGGGCTTGAGTTAGAACAATCTTCAGTTTTCCAAAGCTAGCTTGTTGGTCCTTAGACCAGATAAATGAAACATTTTTCCTTAATAATTTTGTTAAAGGAGCTGAAATAATGGAGAACCCCTAAAATAAAATACAGTAATAACAACTAAGCCCAAGAAATTATGAATTTTTGAGACTTTATTAGGTTTTTATCAGTTCAGAATAGCATATACTTTACTCAGATCCACTCGAATACCCTTAACAGAAATTATATGCCCAAGAAAAGTCACTTCGCTGAGCTAAAACTAACACTTGCTCAACTTGGCATATAACTTGTTTTCCCTCCGAGTCTGCAGAATAATCCTTAAATGCTCATCATGTTATGCTTCAGTTCGAGAATACACTAGTATGTCATCAATGAACACTACTACAAATTGGTCCAAGTAAGGTTGAAACACTCAATTCATCAGATCCATGACAGAAGCAGAAGCATTATTTAACTCGAATGACATCACTAAAAACTTGTAATGCTCATATCGATTACAAAAAGCTATTTTTGGGACATAAGAATCCTTCACCTGTAGTTGGTAATAACAAGACCTCAAGTCTATCTTTTAAAAGATAAAACCCCTCGAAACTGGTCAAACAGATCATCGATCTTAAGAAGAGGATATTTATTTTTAATTGTGAGCTTATTAAGTTTCCTATAATCAATACTGAGTCTTAATGTCCCATCTTTTTTATTGACAAAGATGATTGGGGGCTCTCCATGGTAAAATACTGGGTCGAATAACTCCCCTATCCAATAACTCCTGGAGTTGGACTTTTAGTTCCTTAAGCTCCTTTGGGGCCATATGGTAAAGAGCCATTGAAACCAGGGTGAAACTAGAATAGACTTCAATCTCAAACTCAAATTCTCTATTCGACGGCAATCCAGACAACACTTCAGGGAAAACATCAGGAAATTCCTTAATAGTCTTGATGCCTTCAATGTTAGATCAGGAACTTTTAGTATCTAGAATATAAGAAAGAAAAACCTCGAAATACTTCTTGATCATCCTCTCAGCTACCAAGACAGACACAACATTTGTCAGAAATCCACAATGTACCTCGATCATCACAATCTCTCGATTATCTAGAGTCTTCAGAATAACTCTTTTGGTCTCAAAATCGTGTTTAACTTGATGTTTCTCAACTAATCCATGCCAAGAATCAAGTCAAACTCCTCAAAATGTAACTCTATCATGTCGGCCAGAAAGATCTCCCCAAGGATCTCTATAGGATACCCTCTATAAATATGATCTAACTCTATGGATTGACCTACGAGACTCTAAACTATAACCGAACTCTCAGTATTCTTAACCGAAATATTAAGACCCTCAGAAATGGAATGCGACATATAGGAATGGGTAGAACCATTATCAAATAATGCAAAGTATGGAACTGAATGAATAGTAACAGTACTTGCAATCACATCAGGCTCATTGCGGTCTTTTCTACGTCTAGCAGCATAAACTAACACATGATGTCTAGACATAGATTTGGCTAGACCCTTACTCTGAGAAGCTCGACCTCTACTAGCCGATCTCGATGCTCTCTCTTGACTACGACCCCTACTGGAGTCTAAATTATACTCTAAGTAAGAGCGAGAGTACGAGCTGTTGTCTGAACCGTATGAGCTAGCTCTGGAAAATCCCTCAGGAGATGGTTACTAGAACCACATCTAAAATAGGTACCCAACTTCTTTATGTATTCACCAAAATTAAGTCTGCTACCGTGTTCACATTACAAAAATAGCTGCGATCCAGAAGAACCACCCTAAATAGAAGGTGTCATAGCTGACGAACTTGACGCCACAGGCCTGAAACTTGCACCGCCTATCGGAAAGACTCACCTCTGTCTCTCTTGTTGGGGCGTGTAGAAGAGTCAACAAAACCAGAAGGTCTCCTAAATCGATCTTGATCTCGGTTTTTATCTTTTCTATGCTTCATACCCACTCGCTCTATCTCCCCAGCTATCTTCGTTATCTCAACCAATACATCAAAGTTTCTCTCCCGGTGGGTAGCAACTCGACTCCTGATCTCATACATGAACCCATTTTTGAACCTCAAGAACTGATTCGATTCAGTGTTAACAAGTTCATTAGCATACCGAATCAACTTGATAAACTCAATCTCATAATCCATAATAGACATATCACCCTTCTCTAAATTCTGAATCTCCTAGCGTTGCTCTTGCAAATATCTCTCTCCGATGTAGCTGATCCCAAGTCAACTGATTCCCATAATACTATCAAAAATTGATTGTCATCATCTAAAACTCTCTTTATTCAGCATAGCTAGGGCCTCCTTTAACATCTTGTCAGGCCTGAGATCCATCTCATCCATAATCCTCTCTATATTTTCTAACCAATACTCAGCGTCAGTCGGAGGTCCACTAATAATGCCCTCGAACAGAACTATACCATCAACTACCAACGACTTCAAAATCTTAACCGTAGACATATTATCAGGGACTCTAGTAGCTCACCTGAACATACGAAAGACAACTCTATTAATTACATCCTCATCCATAACAATGTCCTCGTCCTTAGTGATGGAAGGGTCTCTCGTAGGTGTAACCGCATCATCATGAAAAATAGATGGATCCACATGCAGAACAGGAGGATCTCGGATATTTTATAGTAATAGAAGGTCCATCGCTTGCCCTCGACCATGGCCACGGCCTGGCCTACGAACTATAGCAGTATTCATCAGATTAATCTACAAGGCTCTACAGAAAGAATTTGAACCTAAGTTAGACTAGCATCAGAAATCTTGAATATATTTAAAACTCATAAAATAAGATAACACGGTTTTTGAAAACATCATAAAAATCTTAAAAATCCAGAGTTTAAGACTCATCCACAGTCCAAGTGTTTAAAACAAATTGATCTGATGCCACCAAGTGTAACTCCTAGACCTGACCTGGATGTTATGCCTAAATATAGGCGGTTACATATCATATTCATAAATTCTTTTCATATTTAAACAATGTTAAAATCCATATAACAGTATAATATGAAATTATTCATAATAAATGTTCATACGATAAACACACACACACACACACACACACACAAACATATATATATATATATATATATATATATATATCAGAAAATCGTATAAAAATATACATAACAAAATATGAATAATATAGATATATCAAGACGGTAACAAAAACACGTGACTCCAAAGTATAACAAAAAGGCATATAGAGATATACAATGGTACAAAAATAGGAGTAGTCAGTCCTCCTAATGCCAAGTCTACTAGCCTACAGTCTGCTATTATCAGAAAAGGTTAAAATTTACAAAATGAGTTAAAAAGCCAGTGTGCTCCTTACGGTGTATATAAATATATAGATAAAATAATTCAGTAATAATTAGTTTATCAAACTTGTTTTAAAAATATGACCATTACCTCTATCCGATCACCAAAATATGCAGATTCCCTATAACCATACACCCAACTGTACACCCGGTAAGGGCCTTATACTTATAGCATAAGGTCCTACAGTAAGGACTTACCCTATGCACAAAGCATAAGAGCTTGCGGTAAGGTCTTACAAGTCATAAACTAAGCCTGAGATACTTCCTCCAATAATACCCCTCAATGTCAGTAATAAACATTCATGTATTCAAGTGAAAATGATATTTTAATATAGTAAAACATGAAAATATTTCATACTCAAAAATAAGATATAGAATTATAGTAACCAAATATTATTTCAGAAATATACAGTAAATCATATATCAGATAATCGGTATTCAAAAAATCATGTATCCTCTCATAAAAATATTTAGTATCATCAGAAAACTAAAATAGTTCAAATGAATAGTTTCAACAGTAATGTAACACCATCAGGAAACACACCTATACCGGTCTAAGTAGTTTGATAGAAAAGTCTACTACTGAGTCTATCGATCACGATCAGTGGTAGTGCTAGATCCTACGAAATGAAAAATCTATATCAGAATCCTAATATGAATAATAATAACCTCTATTTAAACAATTTACAGAAACCTATGAGTAACTCTCAAAGAGCACAAATCAAGCAGATCTGATGGACGGGAAGCACTGGATCTAACCAACCCTCGGTTGGGTGAAACACAAGTACCTTCATAAAAATAGTTTTTCAAGTAAATTCCATAACCAAATCTCAAATAAATAAGCAAAAATACTAAAAATACTAAGTTTTTCAGATTAACGAACTCGATTCAGGGCTTTCAGATTAGAATTTGGTAAAACAGATTGTAAAATTGGACTCAAGACATCGAAAAAGTCAAGATGGAGGTTTTCAAAAAAAGTCAACTCCGGTCAACAGCCAAGGATCGGTTAATGGTCAACAGTTAACATTTGATCGGTTTGGTTTTGGTCAGGTCAGACACAGGTTGGGTCGGGCATACGGGTCAGGTCAGGTCAGTCCATCAACAAGCAACCTACTAAGCGATGGATTTTCCCCACTCACAGGGGCAAAGCGTGAGGGCGTGTATGGAGGCTTTAAAAGTTTAAAAAATTATGAAAAATTTCCTACTTGAAATTTGAAGGGTTTTGAGAGACTTACCAAGCTCGGTTCACAGCGGTGAACAACGAGAGCTCGATTTAAAACTTAAAAAACTTGGCTTTTCTCACCCCTCACACGTTGGCGGAAATGGAGACAAGATGGACACTGGTGGACTCGGGACGACATAAGGAACACGATGGTGTAGGAGGTGTCGAAAATGGAGCAACGATCGGCGAAAAAATGACGATTGAAGTTTCTTGCTAAAAAAGAAAGCTTTAAGAGAGAGAATGGGGTTTTTAAATATGTAAACTTTCTAGATTTAGGGGTTATATATTTCCTAAAAAGAAAAATAGTAAAATTACACTATAGATCCTCCAATTTTTGATACTTTTTGAACTTGGATCTAAATGAATCAAAATTTCATTTTGGCCCCCAAATTTAGCTAAAATTTCAATTTATTCATTGAAATAATTTAAGAAAATTTTTGGCCTTAAGTTAGGGTGTGACAACTAGCAATTATACCACAAGGTTAAATGATTTCATCAAATTATATCATCAACTCAAATCAATTATTCATGCATAAGAAGATCAACTCAAGCTTGAAAATAAGGGATCGTGACAAAACTAAAAAGTCAACCAAGGCAATCAATATTCATAAGAATCGAGATATCCCATCAAGCCAACATTAATAAATAAAGTGAAATTCTCACTGTATCCCTTCACTTAAAGAATATTTTCCGAATATGAAATAAATAAAGTAAAGAAAAAGGGATAAAAATACTTCCCATGTCTAGCATCGATAGGTTGTTCGGTGGTATAGAAGCATTGACCTTTATTCGAATCAACGTCGTGTCCACAATTTTGATATCAATTAGAAAATACATGGTGTACCTAAAAAATATAAAGAAAAATAAATAAAATAAAATAAATAATAAAATGGGTTGCATCCCATTATAGAACTTTTGTTTAACGTCGTTAGCTCGACGATTATAGATTTAGGGGTTTTTAAATGTGGAAACTTTCTAGATTTAGGGGTTATGTATTTTCTAAAAAGAAAAATAGTAAAATTACACTATAGATCCTTTAATTTTCTATACTTTTTGAACTTGGATCTAAATGAATCAAAATTTCACTTTGGCCCCCAAATTTAGCTAAAATTTCAATTTAGTCTTCGAAATAATATAAGAAAATTTTGGGCCTTAAGTTGGGGTGTGACAACTAACAATTATACCACAAGGTTAAATGATTTCATCAAATTATATCATCAACTCAAATCAATTATTCATGCACAAGAAGATCAACTAAAGCTTGAAAATAAGGGATCATGATAAAACTAAAAAGTCAACCAAGGCAATCAATATTCATAAGAATCGAGATATCCCATCAAGCCAACATTAATAAATAAAGTAAAATTCTCACTGTACCCTTTCACTTAAAGAATATTTTCCGAATATGAAATAATTAAAGTAAAGGAAAAGGGATACTTCCCATGTCTAGCATCGATGGGTTGTCCGGTGGTATAGAAACATTGACCTTTATTCAAATCAACGTTGTGTCCACAATTTTAATATCAATTAGAAAATACATGGTGTACCTAAAAATATAAAGAAAAATAAATAAAATAAAATAAAATATAATAAATAACAAAATGGGTTGCCTCCCATTATAGAGCTTTTGTTTAAAGTCGTTGGCTCGACGACCTAGTTCAGACTACAGGTTCTTCCAAAATGATTTCTTCGACCACAAGTTTGATTATTCTCATAGAAAGGCTTCAACCGATGATCATTAACCTTGAAACAAGTTTCAAATCATCTTGAATTTCAACTATGCCATGTGGAAAAACTTGAGTCATGAAAAAAGGTCCTAGCCGATTCATTCATAATTTTCTTGCAAAAAATTTCAGCCTAGAATTAATAAGCAACACCTTTTGTCCAATAGAAAAAGATTTAAACGAAATTTGTCGGTCATGAATTTTTTTTGTCTTATCCTGGTAGATCTGAACACTGTCATATGCGTTCTTTCTTATTTCTACATGTTCTTGAATATGAAGTTTTAAAGTTTCATCAACTGCATCCATCTCCATGTTGCATTCTTTAATCGACCTATAAACTTTGTGTTCTAATTCAACTGAAAAATGACACAATTTACCGAAGACCAAGTGATATGGAGACATGTTGATGGGATCTTTATAAGCGATGTGATATGCCTATAAGGCATCGTTTAGTTTCAAGCTCCAATCATTTCAGTTTGGTTTCACAATTTTATCAAGGATTAACTTGATTTCTCGATTCGAAACTTTTGATTGTCCATTCATCTACGGATGGTAAGCCATAACAATTCTTTGAGTTACACCATATTTCTTCATTAGTGCTTCAATAATTCGGTTAACAAAATGTGCCCCACGATAATTGATTATTGGCCTTGGTATTCCAAACCTAAAAAAATAAAATCTTTTAGAAAACTGATAGTGGTTTTAGCATCGTTATTACGAGTAGCTCTAACTTCTACCTATTTAGACACTTAATCACCAACGAGAACAATGTAACAATTCCCCAAAGATGAAACAAAAGGTCTCATATAATCAATTCCCCACACATTAAAAATTTCACAAACATGAATTGGGTTCAGGGGCATTTTATTTCTTCTGTTTAAATTACCTGCACGCTGACACTTTTCATGAGATTTACAAAAAAAAAAATAAGTGTCATGAAAAATAGTCAGCCAAAAAAAATCCACATTCCAATACCTTATGTGCAGTCCGCTTTGGACCAAAATAGGCTCCATAGGAATAAGAATGACAAAAGTTAAATATAGAATTTATCTCACTTTCTACTACACATCGTTGAATTACATGATAAAAATAGTGTTTCCATAGGTATGGAACATCCTATATATAGAATCGAGATTAACGTTTAATTCAACTTACCTCGGAATGTGATAAATCTAAAGGTAGTATTCATGTGGCCAAGTAATTTACCATATCTGCATACCATTGGAGTACACCATGCGCCAAATACAAATGCTCTTCAGGGAGTTCCTCTTTTATCGGTGCATCATCTACCATGATGGGTAAACGACTTAGGTAATTAACAACTAAATTCTCAATGCCTTTCTTGTATTTAATTTCTAAATTAAACTCCTAAAGGAGTAAAATCAATTGAATTAAGCGTGGTTTCGCCTCCTTTTTACTCAACAAATATTTCAAAGCATCATAATCAGAAAAACAATAATTTTAATTCCCAGAAAATAAGAGCGAAATTATTCTAAAGCGAAAATAATAGTAAAAAGTTATTTTTCTATCGTCGAATAGTTTCACTGAGTCACATCCAAAGTTTTGGATGTGTAGGCGATGATGTGCGGTTCTTTTTTATCTTGGTCATAATACAACTCCCATCGCTCTCTTTACACATGATTTCAAAGAGGTAATCCCAGTTAGGTGGTTGAACTATGGGAGCTGAAATCAACATTTCCTTAGGAAAATCGAAGGCCTTTTTGCATTATGGATTGAAGTTAAACATATTATCGTTTTGTAATAAATTACAAAGAGGTTGTGCTACTTTACAAAAGTAATTAATAAACCTCCTTTAGAAAATTACATGACCAAGAAATGAATGAATAATGTCAATTTTAGCTTTATCAACTACAATTCCATTAGAAGAAACGACATGACCTAAAATTAATCTTTTATCAACCATAAAATGACATTTTTTATAATTTAAAACAAGATTGAATTCAAGGCACTACTTCAGGTTTTTTGTCAAATTTGACAAACACTCACCAAAAGAATTATCGTAAACTATGAAATCGTCCATAAACATTTTGATCCGTTTTTCGAAGTAATCAGAAAATATACTTATCATGCATATTTGGAAAGTGGTTGTTGCATTACAAAGACCGAATATCATCCGATGATAAGCAAAAGTGTCGATCAGACAAGTAAATATGCTCTTTCCTTGATCTTCTAAAGCCACAGAGATTTGAAAGAAACATGAAAAACCACCAAGACAACAATAGTGAGAGTTTTCGGCTAAACGCTCAATCATTTGATCAATATAATGAAACGAAAAATGATCATTGCTAATTAAAGAGTTCAACTTCATATAATCGATACAAATTCTCCACCCAATCTGAACATGTGTGGGGACTAACTCGCATTTTGAATTCTCAACTATTATAACTCCTATTTTCTTAAGGACCACATCAACTGGACTTACCCAATTACAATTATAAATAGGATAAATCATATAAGCATTGAGAAGCTTCTAGATTTCTTTTTTAACCACCTTTATTATAGGAGGGTTTAGGCACCTCTGACCTTCACGAGAAGGATTAGTATTTTCTTCGACTTTGATTTTATGCATGCAAGTCGAAGGACAAAGTTATGTGATGTTAGTGATTGTCCATCTGATCACTTCTTTATGTTCTTTTAACAATCGAAGAAAATTCTCCTCTTCCACCATAGAAAGTTTGTTTGAGATGATAACTGACAAAATTTCTCATTCTCGCAAAAAAAGTATACTTTAATTGATCTGATAGTTGTTTTAACTCAATTTCTGGTGCCTTTATTTTTTGAGGTAGTAAGACACAAATCAGAATAAATAAAGGAAATATTTTCCAACTCCCTTATTTTATCATCGACTTCTTTTAATTCCCTGTATAATTCATCAAAAAAAATAATCTGCATAAATTCATTGACGATATGTTATAAAACATCAATAAAACTAATATCAACTATTGAGTCAGAATATTTCATTTCCTTATAAACATCAAATTTGAAAACTTCACCGTCAAATTCCATTTTCAAAATCCCACTTCTAACGTAATTTTAGTATGAGATGTGCTTAAGAAGGGTGTACCAATTAAGATTTCGGATGAAGTATTTGAACGGTCATCTTCCATATCAATAAAGTAAAAATATAAAGGAAATACCAAGTCATTTACCTTAACCAATATGTTCTCAAGAATTCCTTCAAGATACACCACGAATCTATCAGCGAGATGGATTGTTACACATGTCACTTTCAAAGGCTCAACATTAAGTAAGTTATATATCGAAACATATATAACATTTATTGAAGCATCCAAATCACACATAGCTCATTTTATACCTACTTTGACAATTTAACAAGGAATATCAAACATACCTTGATCTTGTACTTAGGCGGAATTTTACATTGAAAGATAACAGAAATATTTTCACCCAAGTTACCTTTTCATTTCCGGTAAGCTTCATTTTATTTTTGCAAACATCCTTAAAAAAATCTGGCATACCGTGGAAGTTTTTAGATAACATCAACGAGGGGTATATTAATCTTGACCATCTGAAAAACATCAAATATCTCTTTATCCTCGGCTTGTTTGTCACAATTAACTAGTTTCAATGGAAATTATGGTGGAACAACATAAGGAGATGGTGCAGAAGATAATGATGGGTTGATGTAGAAGATGACAATAGCATTTTTTACTCTTTCTTCTTCTCATGGGTTCTTGCGTCAACTACTTTGGGTGGCTCAATCTCAACGATAGTGCAACTTTAAAATGTAATGGGACTGACATTTTGTCTCAAATTTGGCTCTTTCTGCGATGGTAACTTCCCTTGAGAATCCAATTACCCCGGTTTGAGCCAGTTGACTCATCTGTTTGTCCAGATCTTACAAGTGTGCTTCGACTTGGTTCTAAAACTTATCCTAAGATATCACTAATCGCTCCACAATTGATTCTAATGATGCCTTTGACGGTTGGTACTAGTGAGGTGGATAATTTAATACCACAAATTTTAGTTAGTGACTAAAATATAAGTTTTGAAAGTTTAGTAGCCAAAGTATAAAAATGGGAAGCATTTAAGGACCTAAGTGGTAATTTTTCCAAAAATATTTTTTCCATAAATAGATAGTTTACTCATGAAAGTGGGGTTTTATTGAAACTATATTCTTGATATAGAATTTATGTTGAAAATTAGAAATTGTTAAAGTCGGGTAAGAAATCGGTAAATCGGTTCGAATAGAATTCCAAAAAAAATTGAAGGATGATAAATTAGGCTTAAAAATATTATTTCCACATTTGAAAATGATGGAAAATAATATATATCATTGGATTTAAGGATTTAATTCCATGTTAAATTTAAATCGTTGGATTAAAGTGGCAAGATTGTATTTTTTGAAAACTTACATAGGCAAAACGGTAAAGTGAGAAATATTTTGTTCATATTTGACCTTTGGAAGATGATAAGGTCGAGGTGTCTTGTTTTGATGGTAATTATGAAGTTTCATTAAGGGTAAAATGGTATTTTTCTAATTAAATGAATTTAATATTTATTTAAGCTTAAATAAGGCTAAATTAACATGAAATTAAGTTTAGAAATTTCATGAAAATTGGATTATGTTCATCTTCAAGCCGTGAACACCATCCTAAGGTAAGAGAAAATTTATTTTTTATTTTTGAGCAATTTTCTTTGGATTTTGGATTATGTCGTGAAATAGAAAATTGTTCTACTTGAAAAATGCTATCATTTGGTACCAATATTGTTTGATAATCTTGCTTGTGGTCAAAGATACCAAATTTTAAGGTTTGTTTTCATATTAGGGTTTATGAAATTGATGAAAGATTATGATTTTTTGTGGTTGTAGAATCATATACAAGCATGATATTTGATTAAAATCACTTGTACATGGCTAAATAAGCCTATATTGAATTTGCCCAAACCTCAACTTTAAGGGAAAGATATATTTTGATGAAATTAAGTAAGGGGTTTGATGCTAGAGGTCTTGAAGTGTTGAGTAGAGGTTGGTTTCATGCTTGAATCAAGCGAAAATCATGAGAAATGTACACCTAAAGCATTTGGCCATGAGCTAATCGGTTAAGAAAAATTGTAGAAAACTTTCCATGGCTTATAAGTGATATTTGGAAGGTTTTACAAGCCTTAGAAAAATTATTGGGCCAAAGTGTAATTTTTCAAAAGTTGAGGGACCTATTTAGTAATTTTAAAAAGTTATAGGATGATTGTGTAATTACTCAATAATTGATCTTCACTACTGGAAATTATTGTTTGAGGGCTGAAAGTGAAGTTAGAATCTGAAATTGATCTCCACTACTTACGATGAGTCAACCTCGAATGTTTTTATAAAAGCATGTTTTACCGTATTTTGAAATATTTTCATAAAATTTATGAAAAATGATTTTCACAAATGATTTTAGGGTATGAACTGCCCTAAAATGGATGGACGTGTTTCATAAAAATTATTATTTATTGATGGTTTGGAATAAATGTTTAACATGCGATTTGGATTTTAAAGCCTATTGTATGTACATGAAGAGTTATAGGTGCAATAATAATATCATAAATAAGGTGGTATTGTAATAGTACTTTGTGTACTGTAGCACTATGTATGTAATTGGCATACTTGGTGTGAAATAGATATCTATCGATTTTAGTAAATGCATTATTGCATTTTTGTAAGAGTACTTTGTGTAATTGTTGTAGTACTTTGTGTACTATGGCACTTTGTGTGAAAGGATGGTAGTCGTACGGGATTACTATTCTGAAAATGATTAGTTTCATGTTATTGTGTACCTGTAATTCTCATTTTTCATGTATTGGGTTGTGAATGGATATTTTGGAATATAATGATTTATATGTATGCTAGGCATACATAAATACTATTTAGCAGGTTATTTGACGAGAACTTGGCTTATCAAGTCAGATTTTATGCATTTATGTATTTTTTACGATAAATTGTATTTTGATCTTATAATGGTTTACTCATATTTTTAAAATGTGTTATTTGTTTTATCATGCCTCACTAAGAGAATACTTAGCCTGAGATGATTTTCATTTGATAGGTAGTAGCGTACGAGCGGAGTAAGGAGTGCAACTGACATCGTAAATCAACGGTTGCCTCATCAATAACTGTATGACATTTATGTCCACTTTTGATATTACTAGTTGGCATGTATTAGTTATATGATGATGCTCTAGTATGTTTTTAACATATGGGTTGCAATATTATATTATGTTTGAACTTTAAGATTATTTTAGATACTAGTAGTTAATGAACATTTTTAATATTATTATATTAAATTGTTTTATTTAAAGAAACAAAATTTTACTCTTTTTAAGTACGAAAATGTTTTAAAAGTCATGTGATATTTGTGACTCGTGTATGGAGACATATACGAGAAATGGGTGTTACATTTATTGGTATAAGAGCTACAGGTTTAGTTGATTCTCGATCGAAACCAGGAGTATATTCCATTAAAAGGGTATACATGCCACTAGGATGTCAAAGTTACTGATATGGTGTTGAAAGGATATGATTGATGTCACTCCTTACTAACTTGATTTGTTATCATTATGTGAGTCATATTAGATGTTTGAATTTGGGAATTCACAGAGAGCGACCAAACAAGAAGTTCGAGAAGGTTCAGGTAGTGAAAGTAATAAAGTAAATAGTGAGCATCCGGTCTAGTATGAACATGCTAGCGCACCGGTGCAACAGGGTATGCCAGTGCCAGATCATAAAACTTTTATGCAGGCTCTCAATGTGATCTCGACTTGATTTCAACCGCCTCTGCCTCCCCTAGTCCTACAACACCACATATATTAATCCCGAAAGAGTTGAAAAGTTTGGGAGCACCTGAGTTTAGGGGGAAGAGAATTAAGGTCCCATAGATGCTGACTTATGGTTAAACGACATCAAGGTGATGATTGGAAATCTTCACTTCTCAGATTTTGAAAAGTTGGATGGAGTTACATCTTTACTTCAAGGATTAGCCCGAGTGTGGTGGACGAACACCACGATGTATGCACTGCCTGAGCAAGTGACTTGGCAATTCTTTTAGGATGAATTTAAGAACAAGTACATCGGTGAGCAGTTTATGTAGGCGATGCTGATGAAGTTTCTTAATCTAAAATATGGTGACCGAGAAATACATGAGTACGAGACTAAGTATAACAAGCTAAGTCATTTTTCTTCTGAAGTAGTTCCCAATGACAAGGCTCGACGTGATTGGTTCATCGAGGGATTGGGGCCTAAAATGAAAGAGATTATGTTGGCTTTAAACTTGCCTACCCTGCAAGAAGTGATAAACCAAGCTAAGGCAATTGAAAGAGCTCATCCTCAACTTCTCATTATACTAAGAGAGTAAAGGGTTCAACTTCCTGATATAATAATAGATCCAGTTTTATTGTAGCTCCATATAAGGGTAAACAATCTCATTCTTTTGATGCTGGTTTGGGTAGAGCATCCAGAGAACAAACTATTCCATGTCAGACCTATGGCAAATTACATGGTAGAGTATGCAGAGTTTATAGTGGTGTCTGTTTTCATTTTGGTGATACTGGCCATTATGTTTGAAGATGTCCTAAGAGATCTAGGGATAAATCAATACAAAATGAGAGATCAACATCAACCTCTCAGAGAAGCTGAGGAAGAGGTAGATCAGGAGTATAATCTGAGTCAATCCAGTGACCAGAGACGCGATGAGTAGCTAGAATTTATAACATTAATACTAATGAGGATCGGGATAACCCAAAGATTATAACAGGTACGTTCTATCTTTTTTATGAATTTGTATTTGTTTTGGGTGACCCTGGTTCTACGCATTCTTATAATAGTACAAAGTTGATTAGAGATAGAGGAATTCCATTAGATTCAATCTTAGTGAGATGATAGTAGTAAACCTTATGGGTCATAGTGCAAGGGTAATTCGAATATGTAGAAAATGCCCGATAAAGATTCAAGGGGTTGTGTTCCCAATGAATCTGATGGAATTGCCTTTCGATAAGTTTGAGATTATTTTGGGCATAGATTGGTTGTCTCCGCATCATGGATGGGTTGATTGTCGCAATAAGCTATTATTTTTAAGGGTGTGGAAGGTTCAGAAATCATAGTAATTGCTGAAAAAATGAAAGCACCATCTAATGTGATATCAACAATGATTGCAAAGAATGATGTCGGAATGCTGTACAACTTTTCTGGCTAATCTAATAGACACTCAGACATCTATAGTGAAATTGGATGATTGCAATAGTTTGAGAATTTCCAGATGTCCAAAATCATTGTCGGGTTTACCTCCATATTGTGAGGTGGAATTCAAGATTGATGTTTACCCGGGTACTGAACCTGTTTCTATGGCTCCATATCAAATGACCCCAACTGAGCTAAAAGAATTAAAGGTCCAATTACAAGAATTGCTCGATCAAGGATTCATCAGACCCAGTGTTCATATTGGGGTTGTACTTTTTGTGAAAAAGAATGATATGTTTATGTGATTATGCATAGATTATCAATAGTTAAATAAGGTAACAATAAAGAACCAATATCCTTTTCCGAGGATTGATGATATATTTGATCAACTGAAAGGTGCAGTAGTGTTCTCTAATATAGACCTTCGGTCAGGATACCACAAATTAAAGATTAAAGAGGATGATATTCCAAAGACAGTTTTTCAAACTCGGTACGGGCACTACGAATTTGTAGTGATGCCATTAAGTTTGACGAATGCTCATGTAACATTTATGGATTTGATGAACTGAGTATTCAAACCTTTCTTGGTTCATTTTGTGGTGGTATTTATTGATGATATTTCTGTGTATTCAAAGTCGAGAGAGGAGCATGATGCACATCTTCGTATTATTCTTTAGATTCTCCGAGAGAAAAAGTTGTATACCAAACTATACAAGTGTGAATTCTTGTTGGAAGAGGTTGCTTTCCTTGGCCATGTTGTCTCAACAGAAGGCGCAAGAGTATATCCCAAGAAGATTCAAGCTATAGTGGATTGGAAACCCTTAAAGAATATCTTTAAGGTTCATAGTTTCTTGGGACTTGCTAGTTATTATCGAAGGTTCGTGAAGAACTTTTCGATGTTGGTTTCATCGCTAACCAAGTTTTTAAGGAAAGATTTTCCTTTTTTTGGACAGAGAAATTCCAAGAGAGTTTTGAAACGCTAAAGAAGATTTTAACAGAGGCACCAATTCTTGTACAACCTTATTCAGGTAAAGACTATGTGGTTTTTAGTGATGCACCTCATAACACTTTGGGATGTATTCTTATGTATGAAGGGAAAGTTGTGGCCTATTCCTCAAGACAATTAAAGACTCACGAGAGGAATTACCTAACACATGATTTAGAATTGGCAGTGGTCAAGTTTGCTATATAGATTTGGTGTCATTATTTGTATGGTAAGCGGTGTTATATTTATATAGACGGCAAAAGTCTAAAGTACTTGTTGACTCAAAAAAAGCTAAACCTTGGGCAGAGAAGATGGATCTAGCTTTTAAAATATTATGATGTGATCATCGATTATTTTCCAGGGAAGGCTAATGTGGTAGCTAATGCACTTAGCCAAAATTGTTTTGTAGCTTTACGAGTTTTGGATGCACATTTATCATTAAAAGAAGATGTCATCTTGATTACTGATCTAAATTTAAAGTCGATGCTTCTGGATTGAATAAAAGAGTTGCAAGGAAAAAATGAAAAATGATTGGTAAGAATTGCACAAGTAGAAAAAGGCGAGACTAAAGATTTTAAAGACAAGAATGATGGATGTTTATATTATCGTGGAAGACTTTGCATTCCAGATAATGAAGAACTGAAATATTCTCTCTGAGGCACATTGTAGTACATTGAATATGAATCTAGGAAGGAATAAGATGTATCAGGATATAAAGAGTCAATTTTGGTGGCTTGGCATGAAAATTATTATTATAGAGTTTGTTGCAAAATGTCTAAAATGCCAACAACTAAAAGTTGAACATCAAGTGCCTTTTAGTTGCTACAACCGATATCCATCCCTGAATGGAAGTGGGAACGAGTCACCATGGATTTTTATAGGGCTACCTTTGATACCTGTAAAACATACTCAATATGGATGATTGTTGACAGATTGAGAAAGACAACTAACTTTATTCCAGTTCAGACAGATTACTCGATGGATAAATATGCAGACTTGTACATAAAAGAGATAGTTTGGCTACATGGAGTGTAACAACCATACCTCATACACAAATCAATATAACTTACAAATGTCACATCAGAAATTCAAAACATTTCTTTAATTGAACTGCGTAAAATTTTGTTTCATTCAAACATCTCAAGTTTCATAACATGAACAATTATTATAAAATAATTATCCAAAGAAAAATAATAATATTTATTCATAGTATTAATTATATTTAATACTAACTATTTTAAGAAATTGCAGACATTTCATTATCGTATACATAACAACTAATACTTTTAGAACACATTAGGATGTCATCATTGTTACCTTTAAATATTTCCTTGGTGATTGATGTCAAGCTTAACTTTTTACTCCTTTTCTTCCCTTTTTCCTACGCCTGAATATCATCACACATTAAGTATACACTTAGTGAGGCAATCATATAAATATTTAAAGCAATGCAACAAATAAATTTAAATGAATAACCATATTCAATGCAATATGATCACTTTACTTATATTTCAACCATGTTACCATATATTAACATGATATAACTGAATATCAAGTTTCTTACTGTTGAAAACATTTTGATATTTCTATATAACAAACTAAGTTTAAATGAATTTTAAGATTTTACAAGTGATTTACTAAAGTATATTCGATTCAATTAATCGAATATCAAATTATTACTCCAAGTCTTTCAAGATCATTTCAAACCTTACTAAATGTGTAAAATTGTGTTTTATACTTAAACTATTTTTGAAACAATTTTCACAAAGTATTTTGAACCAAAATCAAGCCTAAAATCAAATTTTCAAAGTGATGCACCGATGCACCAATCCATGCATCGATGCACCATGGAATTAATTGAACATCGAATGCATTTTATGCATCGATGTACATACCATGCATCGATGCACTCAGGCTATTTCAAAACATCGAATGCATTTCATGCATCGATGCACTCTTTGTGCCCCGATGCACTAAGGGCCCAATGGTTAAAATATTTGAATTTTACACTGATGCACCGATGCACCATGGGTATGCATCGATGCACTGAAGCTCCCAACTGATTTTATTATATGTTTTCACACTTAAACAACTATATTGACTCCATTAATCATACCCAATGTTCAAAATCATTTGAAGGTGTATTTAAACAAGCTTAGAAGCCATTGATAAAAAAAAATCAACAAGAATCAAGAGAGAATCAAATAGAAAGCATCAAACCTCAAGTTTGAGTATTTCAAGCCTATTTTTCATTCAATATTCATTTTGCTTTCAAGAACACTACTTGTACTCAATTGTATTCATTTTTTAGTGTTCTTTTCTTTGTTCTAGAATTGTGCAAACATTCTACATTGTGAGGATTTCCTTGTAAGTTTGTAAATTTGTAATCTTCTCTTTGAGAAAGAGTGTTCTCAAGAATTGGGGTATATTCTTGAGGGAGTTGTAAGGTTATCTCTTTGGTCTCAAAATAAAGAACAAATTAGTGAATTTGTTGGAAAATCCTTAGTGTGGATAACTAAGGTAGTGGACATAGACATTGATTGAGAAAGTCAAACCACTCTAAATCACTGTGCAATTACTTTCAATTTTGTGCAAAAGCTTCCACCAAAATTTTAATTGCCAATTCACCCCCTCTTGGCCGATTCCGTCGATCGATTAAATCAACAATTGGTATCAGAGCCTAACTCATTTGTAGGTTTAATCACCTCTTGTGTCGATTCGGGAAGAGTTATATCGATTATCAAGTCATCAATGGCCTCCACTTCAAACTTCGACTCTGGTCTCGATTCAATGCCCGTCAACAATCCTCCTTTCTTCAATGGTACTAACTATGCCTATTGGAAGAATAAGATGATGTATTTTATTCAAGCAAGTGACATGGGAGCATGGAATGTTATAGAAGATGGATATATCAAGCCTCGCACTCATCCAAGATTGTGGAGCGAAGGAGAGATGAAAATGTTCCAGCTCAACTCCAAAGCCATCCATATTATATTTTGTGCTCTTGGACCAGATGAATATGGAAGAGTTTCATCTTGTACAACCGCCAAAGAAATATGGGATAAACTACAAGTCACTCATGAAGGCACCGACGAGGTAAAAGAATCTAAAATTAGTCTTCTAACACATAGCTATGAAAATTTCAGGATGAAACCAAATGAAGATATCAAAGCTATGACGGATAGATTCTCAATGATTGTCAATGGTCTCAAATCATATGGAGAGATCATTCCAAACGAAAAGCTTGTGAGGAAGTTAGTTTACTCACTTTGAAAATTATGGCAATCCAAGAAGACTGCAATCATTGAGGCTAAGAACCTAAAGTCCTTAACTCTTGAAGAGCTAATCAGTTCCCTCCTCACTCATGAAATGATGCTTGAAGATGAGGTGGACCTCGATAAGATTGAAGAGACACCAAAGGAGAAGGAGAAGAAGAAAAACATTGGAGTTGCTCTCAAATCCACAAAAGAAGAGAGTGATTCAGATGAAGATGACGATGACGAGGAAATGGCATTGTTTGCCAAACGGTTCAGAAAAATTATGAGACCTTACCGAGGAAGAAAATTGAAACGAAATGAAGTCCTCAAAAATGAACCAAAAGATCATTTTCTATGAATGCAAAAAGCCAGGGCATGTCAAATATGATTGCCCATAATTGAAGAGAAAGGGTCAATCAAAGAATAAGCACAAGGCTCATGTGGCTACATGGAGCGATGAAGAAGGTTCCGATGAAGATGAACAAGAAATAGTAAACTTGTGCTTGATGGCATTCATGGAAGATTCTAAGGTAACCTCTAACTCATCTGAATTTGATGATTTATCTTATGATGAGCTATTAGAGGAATATAATGGGTTGGCTTCGGATTATGAGAAATTGTTTTTAAAATATAAAAATGATGTTTCAAAATTTAAAAATGAAAATAAACTCATATCCAAAACCAACAACGATCTTGAAAGTAAAATCAAAGATTTGCAAATCAAACTAGAAGAGTTTGAAAAAAAAATTTGGATTTGCAAAATTTACTTTCAAAGGTTAATGATGATCATCAAAAGAAAATTGATGATCTTAAAGCTTCTTTTGTAAAGTTGGAACAAAACCGGTTTATAGAGCTTAACGCCAAAAATGGAGGAGAAGTGACTTTTGGTGATAATTCAAAAGGTCGCATCGAAGGTATAGGTACTATAGGTAATACCTCTTCCATACAAATTAAAAATGTTTTATATGTGAATGGATTAAAGCATAATCTTTTGAGTATTAGTCAATTATGTGATAAAGGATTCAATGTCATGTTTGAAACTAATGGTTGTAAAGTTATTGACATTGCATCTAATATAATTATGCTTGTTGGTCATAGAATAGGAAACATATACATGATGTATTTATACTCTATTGATATGACTAATATATGCCTAGTTGCTAAGGATGAGCATGTTAGTTGGTTATGGCATAGGAGACTAGGATATGCTAGTATGAGTGTTTTGCAATGGCTAATTCAAGGAAATTTAGTTCAAGGGTTGCCTAAGCTTAAATTTGATAATGATAAAATCTATGATGCTTGTGCTAAAGGAAAACAAAAGCGAATTTCTTTTAAATCAATTAATGATGTATCAACTAGTAGAGTATTACAATTGATCCATATAGATCTTTTTGGGCCAACTAGAACTACTAGCTTGGGTGGAAAACAATATGCATTTGTCTTGGTAGATGACTATTCTAGATATACTTGGGTTCTATTTTTAAGTACTAAAGATGAAGCATTAGAAAAATTCATCACGTTTTCAAAAGTAATCCAAAATGAAAAAGGTTACTCTATAACTAGTGTTAGGAGTGATCATGGAACTGAATTTGAAAATCTTGGATTTACTGATTTTTGTAATTCTAATGGTATTAGCCATAATTTTTCAGCACCTAGAACCTCTCAACAAAATGTAGTTATTGAAAGGAAAAATCAAACTTTAGAAGAAATGGCTAGAACCATGCTTTGTGAAAACAATTGGCCAAAATATTTTTGGGCGGAAGCCACAAATACCACTTTTTATGTTATTAATCGAGTAATGATTAGGCCTATTTTAAAGAAAATTCCATATGAACTTTTCAAAAATAAAAAGCCTAACATTAGATATTTTCATCCTTTTGGATATAAATGTTTTGTTTTAAACAACGGTAAAGACAATCTTGGCAAATTTGATGCTAAAAGTGATGAAGGAATTTTTCTGGGTTATTCCTTAAATTCTAAAGCTTATCAAGTATTTAATAAAAGAACTTTAGTTGTAGAAGAGTCTATACATGTTGTTTTTGATGATAACCTCCTTCCGAGGAAGGATTCTTATGTGAATGATGATGTAGATGTTATAAATACAAATGGCGTTAGACATGACGTTGGAGAACCATCATCAAAAGAAGAAACAAAAAATGAGGAAACTCATGATCCTCTCGAGAATCCAACCATTGAAGAAAGGGAAGTCTCTTACCCAAGGGAATACAACTATGTCAAGGATGGTGAGATTATAGGTGATCCATCCAAAGGGGTAACAACTCGATCTTCTCTTAGAAATATTTGTAATTATGTTGCATTTATCTCATGCATAGAGCCTAAGAATATTAAAGAAGCATTAAATGATGAACATTGGATTATGGCTATGCAAGAAGAGTTAAATGAATTTGAGAGAAGTAAAGTTTGGACACTAGTTGAAAGACTTAGTAATAAATCTACTGTAGGTACTAGATGGGTATTTAGGAATAAGCTTGATAAGAGTGGTAATATAGTGAGAAACAAGGCTAGACTTGTTGCTCAAGGGTATACTCAAGAAGAGTGCATAGACTATGATGAAACATACGCTCCCGTAGCTAGGATAGAAGCAATTAGAATGTTATTAGCATTTGCATGTTTTCATGAATTTAAATTATATCAAATGGATGTTAAAAGTGCATTTTTAAATGGTTTTATAAAAGAAGAAGTGTATGTGGAACAACCTCCAGGTTTTGAAGATTCAAAATTTCCAAATCATGTTCTTAAATTGACAAAAGCACTTTATGGTTTAAAACAAGCTCCAAGAGCTTGGTATGAAAGATTGTCAAACTTTCTAATTGAAAAAGGTTTTTCAAAAGGGAAGGTTGACACTACATTGTTTTTAAAGCATAAAGGTAAAGATTTATTAGTAGTTGATGGGGGAGCTCTCATTTTTATTGGGACTCCAAATCAAGCAAAGAAAATATGGCATCTTCATCAATCAAGCTAATTATGTCAAATATATGCTCAAGAAGTTTGGACTGGAAAATGGCAAACCTCATTACACTCCAATGAGCTCTTCAACAAAGCTGGATTTAGATGAAGGAGGTAAATGTGTAGATGTTAAATTATATAGGTCAATGATTGGATCTTTACTTTATTTAACTGCAAGTAGACCGGACATTATGTTTAGTGTTTGCTTATGTGCTAGATTTCAATCATGCCCTAAGGAATCACATTTACTAGCTGTTAAGAGAATCTTTAGATACCTTAAGGACACTCCTAGTTTAGGACTTTGGTATCCTAGAGACTCTAGCTTTAGCTTGCATGCCTTTTCTGATGCGAATTATGGAGGATGCAAATTAGATAGGAAAAGCACCTCCGGTACTTGCCAATTCCTTAGAAATATGTTGATTTCTTGGTTTTCAAAGAAACAAAATTGTGCTGCATTATATACCACTGAAGCAGAATACATTTCAGCTGGTAGTTGTTGTGCACAAGTTTTATGGATGAAACAACAACTTTTTGATTATGGAATTGAAGTAGGTACTATTCCTATCAAGTGTGACAATACTAGTGCTATTTGTCTCACTAAAAATCCCATCCAACACTCTAGAACTAAGCATATTGAAATAAGACATCACTTAATTAGAGACCATGTCGCTAAGGAAGATATAGTTCTAGAATTTTTTGATACTTTGCAAAAATTAGCGGATATTTTTACAAAGCCTTTAGACAAGGAAATATTTTGGACACTTAGGAGAGAATTAGGTTTAATCAACCTATCTTCACTTAGTGTTTAAAATAATTTTAGCACTTTTAAGAATAAATGAAAAATGCTTATAATAATAATTTTTGATTGCATTCTATGGTATTAGTTAGGGGGAGTTTATGTTATTTGGTGAAAATTAATTTTATGTTCAAATGTAGTTTAAAGAATAATTTGATTGATTGAACATGATTAATTTTCAATATATGAGTTACCAAAACAACTAGAGCTAATTAATTTAGCATTTTGAGTGTTTAAAACGGATTTTTGACATTTTTGTGCTTAATGCATCGATTCACTTAACAGTGCATCGATGCATCCCTTTGAATGTGCATTGATTCATCTTGCTGATGCACCGATGCACGCCTTGAATGTGCATCGATGCACAGGTTCATGCATCGATGCATCCGTCGAGTTTTAGGTTAAAAAGGTTTATTTTCTCATTTGTTTTAAAACCTAAAACTAAACTCTCTTAGCCGTTCGCCTCCTCTCTCTTTCCTACTCTCAAAATTGCTCCAAATCCTTGGGTTTTTATCGGAATATTTGAGCTTTTCAACTCCTAATCCTACTTCAATCATTAATTCGTGCAAAACATCAATATATCCCTCTCAATCTGAAATTTCAAGGTAAACTTTTCTAAAAACTCATTTTATCAATTTTCGATCTTAGGGCTAGTTTTGATTAGTTCTAGGATGAAAATTATATCGGGCATTAGTTTATGGATGTCTTCTTAGTAACCTCTTTATCAAACTTGGTCTAGACGTCTCTCTTGACAATCCTATCCCACTACAAAACCAAATCAATCATACTTCCTTGAAGAAAGTGGATTGGAAACAAGACGAAGAAACCGGTCTTTGGGATTTTCGACCCGGAAAGCAAACCCCGGGAGCTAGTTCTTCACGAGCTGCTCCTAGCTCTTCTCCTGCTCCTCCTCCTCCTCCGGAACCGGCTGCTGACGATAATCCTGAGTTTCAACAGCTTTAGCAAGATATCGATGATCACGTACCAGACGATGAGCTTGCACCGGAACTAGCACGACAAGAAGATCAAATGCCACCGTATTTTCGATCCTTCTTGGAGTCGTTTGATATGAGGTTTACTTCCATGGAGTCTCAGATTACTGAGTTTCAGCAGGAGATGCGTGAACATATGGACGCGCTCACTCTTGAAGTTCGAGCTCATTATCCTCCTCCTCCCGACCCTCCGATGGATTAGACCTTTTCTCCATGCTTTCTTAGTATTTCAAACTTGGATTGTTTTTGATGTTTTTGAGTCTTTTTGATTTAACAAAAAGAGGGAGAAGTGTTAAGTGTTAAAAGTTTTAAAGGGGAGAAGTTTTATAGTAAGGGGGATTAATTTAAGTGTTAAAAGTTTTAAAGGGGAGAAGTGTTATAGTAAGGGGGAGTAATTTCAAAATTGATTTTAAAACTTATTTTCAAAGAAAATCTTAAAATTACTCAAGAGTTTTGTTTTATCAAAAAGGGGGAGATTGTTGAAAACATTTTGATATTTCGATATAACAAACTAAGTTTAAATGAATTTTAAGACTTTACAAATGATTTTCTAAAGTATATTCGATTCAATTAATCGAATATCAAATTATTACTCCAAGTCTTTCAAGATCATTTCAAACCTTACTAAATGTGTAAAACTGTATTTTATACTTAAAATATTTTTGAAACAATTTTCACAAAGTATTTTGAACCAAAATCAAGCCTAAAATAAAATTTTCAAAGTGATGCACCGATGCACCAATCCATGCATCGATGCACCATGGAATTAATTGAACATCGAATGCATTTGATGCATCGATGCACATACCATGCATCGATGCACTTAGTGCATTTGATGCATCGATGCACAAGACCATGCATCGATGCACTCAGGCTATTTCAAAACATCGAATGCATTTCATGCATCGATGCTCTCTTAGTGCACCGATGCACTAAGGGTCCAACAGTTAAAATATTTGAATTTTACACTGATGCACCGAAGCACCATGGGTATGCATCGATGCACTGACACTCCCAACTGATTTTATTAATTGTTTTCACACTTAAAAGGCTATATTGACTCCACTAATCATCCCCAATATTCAGAATCATTTGAACATGTATTTAAAGAAGCTTAGAAGCCATTGATAAAAAACAAGAAACAAGAATCAACAAGAATCAAGAGATAATCAAAGAGAAAGCATCAAACCTCAAGTTTGAGTATTTCAAGCCTATTTTGCATCCAATATTCATTTTGCTTTCAAGAACACTACTTGTACTCAATTGTATTCATTTTTGAGTGTTCTTTTCTTTGTTCTAGAATTGTGCAAATATTCTACTTTGTGAGGATTTCCTTGTAAGTTTGCAAATTTGTAATATTCTCTTTGAGAAAGAGTTTTCTCAAGAATTGGGGTATATTCTTGAGGGAGTTGTAAGGTTATCTCTTTGGCCTCAAAAGAAAGAAAAAATTAGTGAATTTATTGGAAAATCCTTAGTGTGGATAGCTAAGGTAGTGGACGTAGGCTTTGATTGAGAAAGTTGAACCACTCTAAATCGTTGTGCAATTACTTTCAATTTTCTGCAAAAGCTTCTACCAAAATTTTAATTACCAATTCACCCCCCTCTTGGCCGATTCCGTCGATCGATTAACTCAACACTTACCAATATACTTGTCATTTATCCCATAAGCTTATAAGCTTATTTGTATGTTTACCATTTATTAACCAATAAACCATAGCCCAATTTAAACTCTGAAGACCCTGGTATTCAAGTCAAATATATGTACCGTAGTGCTAAACATGCACTAAACTTACGCTCTACTGCTAATCCAGATATGACACATAAGGTCGTGCCCACCACCTACACTAGGTTTACACTCTAGTGCCAATCCAGATATGACACATAAGGTTGTGCCCTCCACCTGCACTTAGTTTCCTTACACACTAGTGCTAATATAAACCTGCAGCTGCTATACTCTATGGCATGCCAACTATACCCTATCCCTTAATGACTTACTAGGGCATATAGTATATTTTTTTATTTCATCCATGGCAAAGTATATTATCATAATTTAACATTGGGCAGTTCGTACCTGAAATAACATTCGTAATAAGCATCATATATAATAACCAATGATCAATACATTTTATATTCAACATTTGACATATTAAGAATATGTCAAATATATGATAAATGACATAAATATCATGTCAATATAAACAAGGTAGACTTATCGCAAGTTCTACCCAAGGATGTAAAAAACATCCATATATAATGTTATGCATGCATTGTTCTCATTTTGACATTATATGCAAGTCAAAATATAAGCCTCACTAAGCTTTAAATTGATCATTTGCTTCTAATTAGGTTAAATCCCAAAATTGGTTATAATTTCATGTCCGACAGTTTGCACTACCTTTAAATAAATATTATTTTATATTAATATAAACCTTTAAAAATAATTATTCCGTTTATACCACTGGAAAATAGACTCAAATAAAAATCTATCCATATAAGGAACTCCTTCTAGTTCAATTTGTACAATATATGGTAAATTTTAAAAGTTGGCCAACAGAATCTGTTATGAACATAATATGCAACCCCATTTTATGACATGTTCTCGGTTAGAAATTTATATCTTTTTATATAAACCTCAAAATCAGATTCAATTTGTTCTAAAAAAACTAGACTGATACACTAGTCCAACGGTATAAAAATCCTTCTCTAATCATTTTTTAGAATTTATGGTGATTTTATAAATTTACTTTCCAGAACATAAATTCTAAGCAGGTTTCACCAATTTGCATTTTCAACTTGTTCACTAATTCTATTTGTTCACCAAATGCACATATATGAATGCATCACAAATCATATAACATTTTAGGAATCACTCCTTACCATACTAACTCCATCACTGGCTCATCGCAATCCAATGCTTGTTTGATAACATAAGTACAAATTAAATTTTCACTCACCTGGTCTCCTTAGCTTGCAACCTTCCTTAGAATTTTCCATTTCATTCTTAAGCTTCTCCTTAGCTTTAATAATATTTGATATTGCTTTCAAGCACTCAATCTCTAAATAAACATCATTACCAAACATATACAAATTTAAACCAAATGTTAGAATCTTATTAACATAAGCATACTTTGGAAAATAAATTCCTAACAAATTTTCCGATGCTTATTCGATACAATTTCTATGTCACAACATAAATGTTGACCTTATACTTCTAATTGATCACTCAAGTTCCATTTTATCCCAACTTCACAAAATATTTTCACTTAAGCTCCCAACCTTTCCATATTTTTTATTTAAACCTCAACTTTTATAAGCTTTCCAAAATAATCAAATTTCACATCCTAACTTCATTTTCAACACTCAAACTTTAATTTCCAGCATATCAAATAAACTATTGATTAATTACACAAAAATCCACATTTTTTCAAAATTACCAATTTGGTCCCCTAACTTTTCAAAAAGTATAGATTGGTCCCTAAACCTTTTTAAGGCAAGTAGAATATTTCCTACATCATTTCCAGACCTTACATAATATTTCCATATTTTTTATCATCCATACAAGCCATGGCTGAATATTATAAAGTTTATAGACCATGTTTTTTTTTCATGATTTTTCTCAATTTTGATTTAATTCAAGCCTGAAATCAACCTGCATCCAACCTTACAACATCTCTACAATCAAAGCCTTAATCTAATTCCATCAACACAAAGTTTCCCCTAACATATAGTTTGGTCAAATCTTAAAGAACAATTTCTAGGAAGATTTAACATGTTTTAATCACCATACAAGCTTCAAAATGAATATACAACCTCAAAAACATCAATATTCATCATCAATTCCATACACCCTAATGTGAACATAAACCCTAGATTTTGGGATCTTTGAACAAAAACCAAATTAACAAGCAATAATAGTACCAAATGATAGTGTTTTTCGAATAGAACAATTTTCTATTTCACGGCATGATCCAAATCCCTAATAAATTGTCTTAAAAAATCAAAAGAAATATTTCTCTTACCTTGGGCAAGACTCATGGAAATGCTTGAGAATATGAAGAAATTCTCTTGACAATTCTTCATCTTTTGTTATTAGATAATGAATTACAAATACATTAAATTCTAAATTATCAATTTACCCTTAAAATTAAAATATCTTTACTAATTTACCCTTAATGAAACTTCATATTTACCATAAAACCAAGATAACTCAACCATATCATCTTCCAAAAGTCAAAGATAAACAAAATATTTTCCACTTTATAGTTATGCCCTTACAATTTCCCAAAAATAAAAATCATGCCACTTTAATCAAATAATCCAAATTTAACTTGTAATTAAATCCTCAAATCCAATGGTTTATATCCATCATTTTAAAATTTGAAAAAAATAATATTTTTAAGCCTAATTTTGCATCCTTCAAAATTTTCCAAAATTTCTATTCGATTCGATTTACAGAATTTTTTTATAGGACTTTAACACATTCCAGTTTTTAACACAATTTCCAGATAAAAAAATCTGATATCAATAAAACTCCACTCTCAAGAGTAAACTATCCATTTATGGAATAAAAATTCTTTTTGGGAAAAACTTTTCTCAATTTTATGCTTTAGCCACTAAACTTTTAATATTTACATTTTGGTCACTAACCAAATCCATTTATAGAATAAAAATATTTTTGGGGGAAAATTACCACTTAGATCCTTAAACTTTTCACAATTTTCTACTTTGGCTATCAAACTTTCAAATTTTACATTTTGGTCACTAACAGAAATTTTAGGGTATTACAATTCTTCCCCCTTAAGAAAATTCGTGCTCGAAATTTCAATACGTTCCTGATGTAAATAGACAAGGATATTTCTTTTTCACGCTTTGATTTCTTTGTAGAACATTAATAAGTACTGATTCTTTTTCATAAGTCAAATTTGGCCAAATCTCTATTTCCTTCGGGGTTATAATATGCAAAGAATCTTATTGATACCTCCGGAGCATCGTCACATGAAAAACATTATGGATCGTGTTCACCTCCAGAGGCACTTCTAGTTGATAAGTCATTGATCCAACTTTCTTTATTTTTTATATAATCTTATAAGGTCCAATAAATCTCAGACTCGTCTTTTCTTTGCGTCTGAAGTGATAATTTAAGAAATACTTCTTTATAACCTTCTCGGTATTCAATCTCTTTTCTTTTCAAGTATGTGCAATACTTTTGTCAATCAATAACTATCTTGAGATTATCTAAAGTGATATTTTCCCATTACAAGGACCATTATAACTCGTACCTACTCCCATTAAAGGATAGAAATCGATTACAATAATTCAGAAGACATTTGATACTTTACTTTAACTCCCTGACATGTCAACTATTTATAAACAAGCTCGATGATAACTCTTTTCATACCTGTTTATAAACTCTTTCCTCTATAATATAAACATTCATCAGACTTAAATATTTATTTTCTCATTTTCCTGCTTGTTATATCTTTGAGAAGCACAAAATTGTCATTTTTTCTCTTAAGATCCTTTATTCGACCCAGCAATATACGCTTTAAATTTAATTATACAATCAAAACACCATCTTTCTTTAAAGAAAATCACGTATTCAAAACTCTCAGAATATAAATATCTTTCGGCTTTATCGTATCAACCACCACATTAGCCTTTTCTGTTTACAATTGATAAGCACATCATCATTCTTTAATGAATCCCATCTATTTCCTTTCTTTTCACTCCTTTGAGTCAACACATACTTTTGAAATTTGAGATCCGTATAGATAAAGAGTCACTCACCATGTAGATATTGGTGTTATATCAACAAAGTAAACACAACTATTTTCAACTAGAGATCATGAGCCAGATAATTTCTTTCATGATTCTTTAGTTGCTTTGAAGCATAAACCAAAACTTTTCCTCTTGTACGAACACGCATCCTAAACCATTATGAAAAGCATTACTATAATTCACATAATCTTTTCCATATTCTATTTATACTGACCTTCGAGCTTATATTGGTATTCTTTTTAACATCTCAAAGTTTTCTTGGCACTTAACAGTCCAAATAAAAAACATGTCTTTCCTCAATAACTTGGTCAGAGGGAATATAGTCATCGAAAAGTTCTTTATGAACCTTCGATAATAACCAACAAATTCCAAGAAACTTTGAAATTCGAAAACAATCTTTAGAATTCATTATTCGACTATATCTTGTGCTTTCTTTATATATATATTCTTATTCCCTTAGTTGAGTCCATATGGCCACAGAATACAACCTTAGAGAACCAACATTTACACTTGGTCAACTTGACATGCAATTTTTCTCCCGAATAGTTGGAAGAGCTATACAAAAATAGACACAATGCTTTCTCTAGTCTTACAACATATCACAATAACATTTATGAACACTACCACCAATTAATCCAAGTATAACTAAAATACTTGGTTTATCCAATCCATAAATGTCACAGGAACATTCGTTGAACCAAATGGCAGTATCGCAAACTTGTAGTGTTCATATCAAATTCAGAAAATTATCTTAGGAAGATCTTCTTCCTCATCTTTAACTAATAATATCTCGATAGGAGATCCGACTTGGGAGACACTGATGCACCTTTATAACTGATCAAAAGATTACCAATCCTCATTAGAGGATACTTGTTCTTCTTTGTTACCTTATTTAACGGATGATAATCCATACATAATTTCATATACTCATCTTTCTTGTTCACAATAACATTAGTGCGTCCCAGATGACACACTTAGTCTTGTAATGTTAGCCGGAGCCATTCGCTACAGGGCTATAGAGATAAACGCAATATCTAATAACATCTTTATTTCAATTTCTACATCTCAATCTAGAGGTAATCCATGTAACTTTTGCAGATACACAATTGGATACCCTCGAATAGTTGGAATATCTTCCAACTTAACTATGAAAGTTTAATTATCCACCGCATCCAGTGAGAAGGCTTAACAAACTTATAACAATAACTCATAATAGTTACTACCAAAATCCCAATAGGGAACATGTTTACTCTCTTTCCCTACGACTAATATCTCAAAACTTTTTGAATTATTTAAAATCAATCGCTTTATGTGATAATTCATCATGACATGCTAGGGGAAATCAATCCATTTTTTTCTTCTAAAAATTTACCTTTGTAATGTAATTCTATCAAGTCTATTATAAATCAACATGTTGAATCCTTACCATGCAATTTATTGTCTACTAATACGATTCACCCTCGCACTCTAGCCAAAAAGGTTAATCACACACAAATCACTTAGGATCAATTGTAGCATAAAGTTTCATACTTTCATCAATACTATACTTATGCATAAATGAGGGTTTTCCTTAATCCAACATTGGCACTTCCTATTGTGCCAATACATCTTCTTATCATGCTAAATAGTATAATTGTGGTTAACAACATTACTATCACAATTAGCTTATTTTTGGACCTCTTGCTCGATCATGTTCATCAAACCCTCGAATACACACATCTTTTTCATACACTATATTTATTCACCTCTATCAGTAAGGATTGACATCAATAGAACCTTATAATCACCAAATCAATAATGATGGCATCCTAGTGGCATGTATACACTTTTTAACACAAAACAAGCTTGATTTAGTCTAGAATCGACTAAACTTATAGCTCTGATACCAATAAATGTAACACCCATAACCCATATATGAAAATCAATAGGAGTTACATATGTCACATTATAAATTCAAAACATTTCTTTAATTAAACTGAGTAAAATTTTGTTTCATTCAAACATCTCAAGTTTCATAACATGAACAATTATTATAAAATAATTATTTAGAGAAAAATCATATTATTTATTCATACTATTAATTATATTTAATACTAACTATTTTAAGAAAGTGCAAACATTTCATTCTCGTATACATGCCTGCTAATACTTTTAGAACATAATAGGATGTCAGCATTGTTACCTGTAAATATTTCCTTGGTGATTAATGCCAAGCTCAGCTCCTTACTCATTTTCTTCCCTTTTTACTACGAGTGAAAATCATCACACGCTAAGTATACACATAGTGAGGCAATCATATAAATATTTAAAGCAATGCAACAAATAAATTTAAATGAATAACCATATTCAATGCAATATGATCACTTGTATTCCAACCATGCTACCATATATTAACATGATCTATCCGGATATCGAGTTTCTTACCAATATACTTGCATTTATCCCATAAGTTCGTAAGCTTATTTCCATGTTTACCATTTTTAATCAATAAACCATAGCCTAATTTAAACCCTGAGGACCCTGGGTATTCGAGTAAAATATATGCACCGTAGTGCTAAACTTGCACTAAGCTTACACTCTAGTGCTAATCCGAATATGACACAAAAGGTCGTGCCCACCACCTACACTAGGTTTACACTGTACTACTAATATGAATATAACACATAAGGTTGTTCTCTCCACTTTCACTTAGTGTCCTTACACACTAGTGCTAATATAAACCTGCAGCTGCTAACTCCATGGCATGCCAACTATACCTTGTCCCTCAATGACTTACTTGGTCATATAGTCTATTTTTTTTAATTTCATCCATGGGAAACTATATTATTATAATTTAACATTGGGCAGTTCATACCCGAAATAACATTCGCAATAAACATCATATATAATAACAGTGATCAATGCGTTTTATATACAACCTTTGACATATTTAGACTATGTCAAATATATAATAAATGACATAAATATCATGTCAATGTAAACAAGGTAGGCTTATCGCAAGTTCTACCCAAGGATGTATAAAACATCCCTGTAAAATATTATGCATGCATTGCACTTATTTTGACATTATATGCGAGTCAAAATATAAGACTCACTAAGCTTTAACTTGATCTTTTGCTTAATTAGGTTAAATCCCAAAATTGGTCACAATTTCATGTTTTAGCAGTTTGCACTACATTTAAATAAATATCATTCTGTATTAATATACACTTTTAAAAATTATTCTATTTATACCTATGAAAACTACACTCAAATGAGAATATATCCGTATAACGAACTCCTTCTAGTTAAATTTGTACTAATTATCGTAAATTTTCAAATTTGGCTTACAGAATCTGTTATGAGCAGAATTTGCTGCACCATTTTCTGACCTATCCTCAATTAAAAAATCATTTCTTTTTGTATACACCTCGAAATCATATTCCTTTTGTTCTAAACAAAACTATACTAGTATACTAGTCTAAAGTATAAAAATCATCCTCTAATCATTTTTTTAGAATTTATGGTGATTCTATAAACTTATTGTCCTGAACATAAATTCTAAGCAGGTTTCACCAATTTGCATTTTCAACTAGTTAACTAATTCTATTAGCTCACCAAATGTACATGTACGCATGAATCAAAAATCACATAACATTTTAAGAGTCACTTCTTACCATACGAACTCCTTCATTGGCTTATCGCAAGCCAACGTTTGTTTGATAACATAAGTACAAATTAAATTTGCACTCACCTGGTCTCTTTAGCTTGCAACCTTCCTTAGAATTTCTCATTTCGTACTTAAGCTTCTCATTATCTTTAATAATATTTGATCTTGCTTTCAACTACTCAATCTCTAAATAAAAATCATTACCAAACATATACAAATTCAAACCAAATGTTAGAATCTTACTAACATAGGCATACTTTGGAAATTAAATTCCTAACAAATTTTTTGATGCTTATTCAATACAATTTTCATTTCACAACATAAATGTTAACCTTAATACTTCTATTTGACCACTCAAGTTCCATTTTATCCCAACTTCACAAAGTATTTTCACTTAAGCTCCCAACCTTTCCATATTTGTGATTTAAACCTGAGCTTTTACAAGCTTTCCAAAATAATCAAACTTCACATCCTAACTTCAATTTCAACACTAAAACATTAATTTTCAGCATATGACATTAACTATTAAACAATTGCACAACAATCCAAAACTTTTTCAAAATTATTGATTTGGTCCCCCAACTTTTCAAAAAGTATAGAATAGTCCCCAAATTTTTGTAAGCCTTGTAGAATATTCCTTACATCATTTCCAACCCTTACATGATTTTTCCATAATTCTTCTCATCTATACAAGCCATGGTCGAATGTTCTAAAGTTTCTAGACTAGTTTTTTTCATGATTTTGCTCGATTTTGATTCAATTCAAGCGTGAAATCAACCTCCATCCAACATTACAACATCTCTAAAATCAAAGACCAAATCTAATTTCATCAAAACACAAAGTTTCCCCAACTTATAGTTTGGTCAAATCTTAAAGAACAATTTCTATGAAGATTTAACATATACCTCAAAAACATCAAGATTCATCATCAATTCCATAAACCCTAATATCAACATAAACCCTAGAATTTGGGATCTTTGAACACAAACCAAATTAGAAAACAATAATGGTACCAAATGATAGCATTTTTTTTGAATAGAACAATTTTTTATTTTATGGTATGATCCAAATTCCTAATAAAATGGCTTGAAAAATCGAAAGAAAATCTCTTGAAAATTCTTCATATTTCTTTGTTAAATAATGAATTAAAAATTCATTAAATGCTAAGTTACCAATTTACCCTTAAAATTAAAATATCTTTTCTAATTTACCCTTAATGAAACTTTATATTTACCATAAAACTAAGACAACTCAACCTTATCATCTTCAAAAAGTCAAATATGAACAAACTATTTCCCATTTTACTGTTTTCCCTTGTAATTTCCCAAAAATTATAATTTTGCGTCTTTAATCCAACGTTCCAAATTTAACATGGAATTAAATCCTCAAATCCAATGGTTTATATTATTTTGCATCATTTTTAAATCTGGAAATAATATTTTTAAGCCTAATTTATCATCCTTCAAAAAAAAATTCAAAATTTCTATTTGATACGATTTACATAATTTTTTTACCAGACTTTAACACTTTTCAGTTTTTAACACAATTTCCAGATCAAGAATATGATTTTAATAAAACCCCACTCTCAAGAGTAAACTATCCATTTATTGAATAAAAATGATTTTTGGGAAAATTATCACTTAGGTCCCTAAACTTTTGCTAATTTTATACGTTGGCCACTAAAATTTCAATATTTATATTTTGGTTACTAACCAAATCCATTTATGGAGAAAAAAATTCTTTTGTAGGAAATTACCATTTAGTTCATTAAACGTTTCCTAATTTTCTACTTTGGCTATCAAATTTTTAAATTTTAGATTTTGATTACTAACCAAAATTTTAGGGTATTTCATGGAGTGCATGTATCAATAGTATCCGACATAGATCCAAGGTTTACTTCAAGATTCTAGAATTCTTTGCATGAGGCCTTGGGTACTCTATTTTAGACTATTCGGGTATTGGAGGATATGCTAAGAGCATGTGTAATTGAATTCAAAGGATCATGGGAAAAATATTTTCCTTTAGCAGAATGCGCTTATAATAACAACTATCAATCAAGTATCATGATGGCTCCATATGAAGCCTTGTCTGGGAAGAAGTGTCAAACACCATTAAATTGGTTTGAGCTAAAAGATCGATATCTAGTTGGCTCTGATTCAATGAAAGAAATGGAAGATAAAGTGAAAGTTATCCAAGATAATCTTAAGATAGCTTCCGGTCGACAAAAGTCCTATACATATCTAAAGAGAAAAGAGATTGAATATCAAGTAGGAGATAAGATATTTCAGAAGGTATCCCCTTGGAAGAAAGTATTATGGTTTGGATGCAAAATAAAGCTGAGTCCGAGATTTATTGGACCTTATGAGATTTTAAAAGAGTCAAACCAGTATCTTATCAATTAGTTTTGCCTCCCGAAATGGACGAGATCCATAATGTTTTTCATGTGTCGATGCTCATGGAGTATCATTTATATCTGTCACACATTATCACACCAGAGGAAATGGAGATTCAACCAGATTTAACTTATAAAGAGGAACCAATTAAGATCCTAGCTAGAGGAGTCAAAGAATTACGAAACAAGAAGATTCATTTAGTTAAAGTTCTTTGGAGGAATCATAAAGTAGAGGAAGCTACTTGGGAAAGGGACGTGAAAAGACAATATTTGCATCTCTTCCCATCAGGTACACACTAAAATTCGAGGACGAATTTTTCTTAAGGGGGAGAATTGTAATACCCCAAAATTTTTAATGACTAAAATGTATGTTTTGAAAGTTTTGTGGCCAAAATATAAAATTAGGAAAAGTTCAAGAACCTAAATGGTTATTTCCCCAAAATACTTTTTATTCCATAAAAAGATATTTTACTCTTGAGAGTGGGGTTTTATTGAAATTAGATTCATGATTTGGAATTTATGTTGAAAACTAGAAAGAGTTAAAGTCCAGTAAGAAATTGGTAAATCACATCGAATAGAAATTTCATGAAAAATTAAAGGATGATAAATTAGGCTTAAAAATATATTTTCATATTTGAACATGATGGAAAATAATATAAATCATTGGATTTAAGGATTTAATTCCATGTTAAATTTGGATCGTTGCATTAAAGTGGCAATATTATAATTTTTGAAAATTTGTATGGGCAAGACGGTAAAGTGGGAAATATTTTGTTCACCTTTAGAAGATGATAAGGTTGAGGTGTCTTGGGTTTATGGTAATTATGATTTTTCATTAAGGGTAAAATGGTCTTTTCTAATTAAATAGATTTAATATTCATTTAAGCTTCAATTAGGCTAGATTAACATGAAACTTGGCTTATGTTCATATTCAAGCATTGAACACCATCGTAAGGTAAGATAAAATTTCTTTTTTATTTTTGAGGAATTTCTTTTGGATTTTGGATTATGTCGTGAAATAGAAAATTGTTCTACGCGAAAAACTATCATTTGGTACCAATATTGCTTGTATTCAAAGATCCCAATGTTTAATGATTATGTTCACATTAGGGTTTATGAAATTGATGAAGGATTATGATCTTTTTGAGGTTGTAAAACCATATACAAGCATGATTGTTTATTAAAATCACTTGCACATGGCTAAAGAAGCCTATGTTATGTTGAATTTGGTCAAATTCTAACTTTAGGAGAAAGATGTATTTTGATGAAATTAAGTTAGGGGTTTGATTCTAGAGGTCTTGAAGTGTTGAATAGATGTTGGTTTCATGCTTGAATCAAGTGAAAATCATGAGAAATGTACACCTAAAGCATTCGACCATGAGGTAATAGGTTAGGAAAAATTGTAGAAAACTTTCCATGGCTTAGAAATGATATTTGGAAGGTTCTACAAGCCTTCAAAAAAATTTGGGCCTAAGTGTAATTTTTCAAAAGTTTAGGGACCTATTTGTTATTTTTGAAAAATCATGGGTTGATTGTGTAATTACTTAATAATTGATGTCCACTACTGCAAATTACTGTTTGAGGCTGAAATTGAAGTTAGAATGTGAAATTAAACCATTTTGGAAAGTTGGCAAAGTTTAAGTACAAAATGGTGAATATTGAGAAAGTTAGTAGCTAAAATGATCATTATGATATTATTGAGATATTGGGTTGTAAGTTTGATGCTGGAAATTGATTAGGTTTATTTGGGCTTGAATTGAAAAATTTATGACAAGGGGTCATTATGAATAAAAATGAAAAGTTAAGGTAGTTTTTAAAAGAATTCAAAAATAATAGTACTATTAAGTATTATTATTTTGTATAAATGTTAGTAAGAATACATTGTATTTTATATTTGTATGTGTGAATATGGATGCTTGTGTAGATTGTAATCAAATTCGTGAGACAAGCAAACAAAAAGTCAAGGTCAAAGTTCCATAATAGACACACTACAGTAAGGCATATCAGGTGAGTGCATTTATTATGTACTTATATGATATGAGGATGACTATTGATGAGTCAACCTTGAATGTTTTTATAAAAGCATGTTTTACCGTATTTTGAAATATTTTCATAAAGTTTATGAAAATGATTTTTAGGAATGATTTTAGGGTATGAACTGCCCTAAAACGAATGGATGTGTTTCATACAAATTATAATTTATTGATGGGTTGGAATAAATTTTTAACCTGCAATTTGGATTTAAAGCCTATTGTATGTACATGGAGAGTTATAGGTGCAATAATACCATAAATTAGGTGGTATTGCAATAGTACTTTGTGTAGTGTAGCACTATGTATGTAATTTGCATACTTGGTGTGAGATGGATATCTATCGATTTTAGAAAATGCATTATTGTATTTTTATAAGAGTACTTTGTGTACTTGTAGTAGTACTTTGTGTACTATGGCACTTTGAGTGCAAGGATGGTAGTTGTACGAGATTATTATTTCGAAAATGGTTAGTTTCATGTTATTGTATACCTGGCATTCTCATTTGTCATACATTGGACTGTGAATGGATATTTTGGAATTTACTGATTTATAACTATGTTAGGTATATAAAATACTATTTAACAGGTTATTTGACAAAAACTTGGCTTATCAAGTCAGCTTTTATTCATTTATGTATTTTATATGATAAATCATATTTTGATCTTATAATGGTTTACTCATGTTTTTAAAATGCCTTATTTGTTTTATTATGCCTCACTAAGTGAATACTTAAAGTGTGATAATTTTCACTCGTAGGTAGTGGAGTACGAGTGGAGTAAAGAGTGCAGCTGACATCGTAAATCAAATGATGCCTCATTAGTAACTGTATAACATCTATGTTTACTTTTGATATTACTAGTTGGCATGTATTAGTTATATGATGATGCTCTAGTATGTATTTGACATATGGGTTGTAGTATTATATTATGTTTGAGCTTTAAGGCTATTTTACATACTAGTAGTTAATGAACATTTTTAATATTATTATATTAATTTTTTTATTTAAAGAAACAAAATTTTACTAGTTTTAAAGTATACAAATGTTTTAAAAATCATGTGACATATGTGACTCGTGTATGGGGAAGTATACGTGAAATGAGTGTTACAAATAAACTTGATTTGGTCTCATATTCTGCCCATGGTTAAAATTCGGATGTTCTCGCCACCTAAAATTATAGGTGTTGGCGTAAGGATTGTGAGGACTCTTAGAGGTCTAGAAAAATTTTCCACTGCATCCACATGAGTCGTAGTATCTTCTTGAAGCATTGGACAGTAGTCTATAGGATGATCTAACATCATGGAGAATCCACATAATCTTGATGGTCTTGTTTTACATGCAATAAGAGATTGAACCATATTGGTTAACTTATCAATTTTGTCCTCTAGAGAATGAGTACTTATCTCGTGAACTCGTATTGAGGATTCACTAGATGAGCGAAATTGTTGAGAATTAGCAGCCATAGTACAAATCAGATTTCTAATTGCGACGGGAGTCATGTTGACGAGAGCTCCTCCACTTGCCACGTCAATCATATTTCATCTCTATAGGAAGTAAGCCTTCATATAAGTACTGGAGAAGAGTTTGTTTAGTTCATCTATGTTGTGAACAACTAGCGTGTAGCTTCTTTAACTATTCCTAATAATCATATAGTGACTCGTTATCTTTCTGGCGAACTCCTATGATGCTTCTTCTTAATTTGCTTGCTTTTGTTGCAGGAAAGAACCCATCAAGAAAATTTTGAGTCATTTCAGTCTATGTAGTAAAAATATTTCATGGTAAATAAAATAATCGATCCTTAGCCAAATCGACTAAGGAAAATAAGAAAGATACTCCTTGTGGTTTCATGTTGGAGCAAACCATGTGAAATTCAGTGAAATGATTATGCATATTTTTACTTGGTAATCCGTGTAAGGAAGGGATAATATGAATTAACCCGTCTTGAGCTCAAATGGTGTTTCTCCATGAGGGAAAGTGATGCATAACAATGTTGGTTCTACATGTGTTGTAGATAATTCTTGAATTATATGTTGATGCATTAGAATTGGTTCATCGAAGTCTTATTCGGCATCAAAGAAGGTTTCTATGTCAAAGGGTATCTCCAAATTAAGTTCGGATTATTGTGATTATTGTTGTTGTCACCTTTCTCGTAGTGTACGTGCACATATTCTTTGGGCTAGTGCTTCGATCTTAGGTACCCAACCTGCTAGTTCGCCTGGATTTTTCCTTGTCATAAATCAAAACAAGAAACAATATTAGTAAATTTGTCAAAGTCCCCGAACACGGTGCCAATTTGACAAGCATCAAATTTTCCAAATAAAAATAATTCCTAATTCTCAAATAAAAAAATAAAGCAATATAGATAAGTAAGGTCGATCCACAGGGAGTAAGGAAGTTTGATAATGTTGTTTCTCGGATTGAATAAACTATAAGAAAATAAAAGGGGGTTTAAAATTAATGAAAATAAATGAATAAAATAAATAAAGTAGAATAATTAAATAAAGATGATATAGCCTTAGGATTTTCTTAGCCTCAATTGCGATCGACCATCAAAATAAAATTTTCCATTCCTGATGTTTGTCGATTATAGTTAACAAGGCTCAACCCCTGCAGCTAACTCTTCTCTACAATTAATCAAAATTTCCAAGTTTATCTCCAAAATCCAATCTTTGTTGGTCTAGCCACATCTATCGTCGTTAAATCCAAAATAACTTTAAATTCTGGAAAAGCCCAACTCGGGTTATAGCGTCTCATCGAGAATCGAACTTGATCTTGATTCCCCTTAACGAACTGTCACTAAGTTTGTTCACAGGAAGCTGAAGACCAACCAGTATGACTTCCAAACTTCAAGCAAAACAGTCTTCAAATCAACTTCCACCTTTTGAGTTAAAGATGTAATAACTTTTAGAGAATGATCGATTGCCACTCCCAGTTTCTAGAGAATCAAGAATATGATCTGAAGGTATGAAGATCAAGATTCAATTCTCATGAATGAAAATGAGTTTTGAAAAAACCTTTGGTTAAGTAGAAGTTTAGCCAAGCATGTATTAGATCATGCTTAGCATTGTGAAAAGAAAATAATGAAAGAAAATAAAGATAGAAAGATGGAGATAAAAATAGAACTTCAATAAATAACCAAGAAAATTAATTTTCAATATGAATTTCAACTGTTGAACCTAAGGGGTATTTATAACCTAATAGTTCTAAGCAAATAAAATAACTAATTCCTAAATAAAATAATAATAGAACAATCAAACTAAAAATCCTAAATTAAAAAGGTCTATCACAAAAGATAAATATTTAAGTCTTCTGGTTGAATTCTTCTTTATTATCTAGATAACCTTGTCTCATGTAAATTCCAAATTAAATATTCAACGAAGTTCTACTTATCTTCTATAAGATGTTGAATGGGCCATCGAAATCAACTAGTTTTTAGGCTAATTAATCTAATGAAGTTCCTGTCTATAATTAACTCAAAATAAAGATAAATCAATAATATCCAAGCAATAAATGAGAGGTAAATAATAATAATAAAAATATGTAATATTAAACTCTCATCAAAGAATACGGGCGAACTAATAGACTACGACCCTGAGATCGAAGTATTTTCCTAAGAACACACGTACACACTCTTTAAGAAAGAATACAAGAACAACAACAGAAGTCTAAATAAAATCTAAAACCCAATTCGGAGATACCCTCTGACACCAAGACATTCTTTGAATTCAATGAAGAATCGATTCCAATGGGTGATCAAACAATCCAAGAACTAGCTGCGACACATGTCGTACAACAACCATTATGCATCACATTCCCTCATGGAGTCACACATTTTAAGTTGAAAACATGTTTAATCCATCTTTTACCTACTTTCCATAGACTTCCCAGCGAAAATCCTCACAAGCACCTTACGAATTTCACATGGTTTGCTCAAACATAAAACCACAAAGAGTATCTGAAAATAAAAATAAATTTTACGCTTTTTCTTTTTCCTTAGCCTATTTGGCTAAGGGTTGACTATTATATTTACCTCCTAATTTTGTTAATACTTGGACTGATATAAATTGTCTTTTTCTTGACTGGTTCTTCCCTTGGGAGAAAGCGAGTGAACTGAGAAGAAGCATATTAAGAATGCATAAGAAATATGGAAAGTCGTTATATGACTATTGGGAAAGAATAAAGAAACTTTACACTAGCTTCCCACAACACGGACTGTCGGAGCAAACTCTTTTCAATAGTTTTGACTCAATCAATCAAAGAAAGTGGCCAAGAGGCGGTAAATTGGCTATAATTATTTTTGGAAACTTAAGCTAGAAATAAGAAATTGACATAAGAGATTTAGAGTGATTCAGTTTCCTTAATGAAGTCTACACCCACTACCTTAGCTTTCTAACTAAGGATTTCAACAAATTCACTAATTTGTTCTAATCTTTCAGGACGAGGTGTAACCTTACACAACACTAAGACTTACAAATGCTCTTTAATTGTTGGAATTATTTTCTTGCATCTTCTTAGTTGTTTTAAGACTCCTTTTATGTGCTCTCATTGATTTCTAGCTGTTTGAGGTGATTGAAGGGAGTTAGGAGCCTTTTGAAGCATTAAATTTGTGCATTAAAGTCTATCTGCAGATAAAGTTTCGAAACTAGGGGAAATTTTCGAAACTCTTCAAAAGAGGAATTAAAAAATATAACCGTTGAAACCCAAAGTAACGAAACTTCAAGGAAAGTTTCAAAACTCCTTTGAAAAGTTTTGAAACTTCTAATCAAAGCATATTTTAAAAAATGATTTTTGACATTTTGAGAAAAATATAACCTTGAAAATTATTTTAAAGTGTTTGAATGATATTTTTGACATAATTTGAACTTAAAACTCATTTTAAAGAATTGATAAATTTTAGGGACTTGAAGTTAATTTTATAAATATTATATATATATATATATGTGTGTGTGTGTGTGTGTGTGTGTGTGTGTGTGTGTGTGTGTTGTATTATGTTATATAAACATCATTTATGTTTATCAATCACCCTTTTTTTTATATAACAAAACATTTTTGTAAAACTTTTCTTGATTCAAAACTTGTCATAAATTGTCAAACTGTATATCATTCAAAAACAATAAATTTTCATTTAACTCCCCATTTGAAAAAGTATTTAAGGTTATAAAACTTTTAATCAAAAATTTATATTAAAAATAAAATTTAATCAAAAGTTTTTTTGATATTTTTCTTCCCTTTTTGTTAGATCAAAATCATTTAGCTACAAATAAGAAGAGAAGACTAAAGAATAATAATCCAAAGTAATAATCCAACATATGATAAGCTAAAGATATTCAAAATAAATATTGAACATATAAATCCATAAAAAAAGCTCATAACAAAAACATGTTCAACATATAAATCCATAAAAAATCTCATAACAAAAACATGTTCAATAAGCAAAATATTGGAAATAACAAAACATCCAAAATATGAAGTTCTAAAAATTCAAATTACTAAAACATTAAAATGCAATAATATCCAAAAAATCCAAAAATCCTAAATGTATCATGAAATGCTAAATAAAAGGAGGACCAATCCTCATCATCTTCAACATCATTATCGTCATCATCCGCATGAGAAGGACCAGGAGGAGGATAAGGATTCAGGAAATGAGCCTCCAAAGTGTCAAGACGAGCATCCATGACATCAAACAGATGAAAGACATCATCGAATCTACCAGCCATATAATTGTAAAGTGACTCCAAAGTGATGAGAGGATGCAGAGGAGGATCAATAATTCCATGAGCAATATGCACGTCATCAACTCCATGAGCCGAGGTAAGATCGATGGAGATTTAGAGTAGAATGGCGGTGTCATAGGAAAGATTCACATGTGACTAAGAACAAAAGTGTAAGGTAAGGAATGTTTATACCCTAGACCCTTAGAGACAATATTGACAAGCTTGGTAAAGATAATATGAGCTAGGTGAGGACGGGTTTGTGATCGAAAATGAAAAACACACCAATAGTTAAGTATCTCATATGAGTGGTTTTCCACCCAAAGGGTAAAGAAATCAAGTGACAAAATGGTGCAAGAGGCACTCTTCAAAATCTAAAATATTAGGATTATGACCTTGAAGAGGACCAATGGCAACCAAAGCATCCTCATTGAAAGGATCATCACAAGGAATTCTTAGGTAATTGGAAATGTGTTGAACGACAAGCTCAATGACATAGGATTTAATAACAATGACTTTTTAGGTTTGAAGTTGAGGAGGAATATTAGAATTAGGTTCTTAATGAATAAGAACAACATTACAAAAGAAAGATCGAACGATATTTGGATAAATGACATTTGTAATGCACATTAGATCGAGCCACTCCCAAGTGGTAAAAATCTAAAGAAAACTAAAGTTATAAACAATTGAGAAAAGGAAATCTTCATCAAATTTACGTTATGGTCGAATGTGTTTATCATGAAAGAATTGACAAAGCCTACAACAATCCTTGTCGAATTCAAAACAAAGTGACTCGAAGGAGTTGAATGTTGTAGATGATTGACCGACTCTAGGACGTTTGTTAGAAGTTTTGGGAGCAATTTGGTGACAAAAATAGTGGCTAGGATAAGAAATATTTGTTGGGTAATTTAACCGAACACTTGGTGGGTAGACTTAAAAATGACACTTCTAAGGAAAATTAAAGAATGGGTAGACCACCTGCATCAAAATATATATATGGTTCTAAAAATTAACCCAATTGTAGAAAATATAATCAATTTTCACAATAATTAACAAAAATTTCAATTATACTATAGTCAAAGTAATTTTTTGTAAAATTCTTGAAGAAAACATGAAATCATTATAATAATATAAGTTAAAAGTAGTCGGACAAGGAAGATAATATTGAAATAGAGTTGAAAATAAAATAAATAGAAGGATTTTTAAAAAATTTGGTGTTATGGATTTGAGCGAGATTACCATTAAAAATGAAGAAGAATGAGCAAGGACATCAGTGGGTAATGATCGAAGTGAATGATGACTACCGAAGAATCGAACAAAACAAGAGAAAGTGGTGGATAGATGATTTTAGTAAGGGTTTTGGGAGGACTTTGAACAGTTGGGTGAGAAGATTAGAGAAACTTTTGAGAAAATAGGTTTAAAACCTATTTTCAAATCAGGGTTGTAATATAAGTTTTGAAACTTGTCCAGGAGTTTCAAAACTTTAGGAAAAGTTTCAGTACTTCAAAACACAATGTAATTGATAGTTTCAAAACTCTAGAAAGAGTATATATACTTTATGCAAAGTTTTAAAACTCTAGACACTGTTTCAAAACTAATGATGCAAAAAATACAATTTTGTTAATTTTAATTCCTAAAACCACCCAAAATATAATTTTAACATGAATAGAATCATTGTATAGATGAAAAACATATAGAAACAAAATTGAAACTATATGACATAGATGTAAGCATATTTTTTATATGTATGAACTCACAAAGTTACATTTATGCATACTTAAACATTTATAGAGTGCAAAAACAAGTCTAAAGGTCATGAAATGACATACTTATCTCCCCTTGTTTTTTACATTGGATAACCAAATAGAAATACTCAAGCATGTATAAAAACCAATTTTAAGCCCAAAATTCATTTAAAATTCATTTAGAAAGTCCTAACTCTCTCCTAAGTCTCCAAAAAAAAAATTATCTAAAGGCTTAGTAAAAATATAAGCTATTTGATGCAAAGTATCAACATATTCTAGGACTACATCTTTCTTAAGGACATGATTCCTAATGAAATGATGCATAATTTCAATGTTTTTAGTTATAGAGTGTTGGATAGCACTAGTATTGTCACACTTAATTGGAATGGTATCAACATTAATTCCATAGTCTAAAAGTTGTTTTATCCATAAAACTTTTGCACAACAGTTACTGACCGAAATGTATTCCACCTCGGTGGTTGATAATGTAACACTACTTTGTTTCTTAAAAAACATGAAATTAGCATATTTCTTAGGAATTGACATGTATCGGAGATGCTTTTTCTATCCAGTTTGTAATATCCAAAATCCGCATCTGAAAAGGCATGCAAGCTGAAGTTTGAGTCTCTACGATACCAAAGTCCTAAACTAGGAATGTCTCTAAGGTATCTAAAGATTCTTTTAATGGTATGTAAATGAGGTTCCTTAGGACATAATTGATATCAGTACACAAGAAAACACTAAATATAATATCCAGTCTACTTGTGGTAAGATAAAGCAAAGAACCAATCATTGACAAATATAGTTTAACATCATCACATTTACATTTCTCATATTTGTCAAACTTTGTTGAAGTGCTCATGGGTGTGGCTTGATTGATGAATATGACACCCTTCATTTGTTTGATTTAGAGTCCGATAAAATGAGACTTCCCCATCATACTCATCTCAAATTCACCTTGCATCAACTTAGAGAATTCTTGGCAAAGAATAGCATTAGTAGCACCAAATATAATATCATCAACATAAATTTGTACTACTAGCATGTCATTCTCTTTTCTATTATTGAAAAGTGTAGTATCAACCTTTCCTTTAGAAAAACCTTTTCAATTAAAAATTTTGATAATCTTTCATACCAAGCTCTAAGAGCTTATTTCAAACCATATAAAGCTTTTCAAAGTTTGACAACATGGTTTAGAAATTTTGAATCTTTAAAACCAAAAAGTTGTTCAACATACATTTCTTCATTAATAAAGCCATTTAGAAAATCACTTTTAACATTCATTTGATAAAGTTTAATATTATTAAAACATGCAAAATCAAATAATAATATAATAGCTTTCATCCTAGCTATGGGAGCATATATTTCATCAAAATCAATTCCCTTTTCTTTAGTGTAACCTTCAACAACTAGTCTAGCTTTATTTCTCACTATATTACCACTCTCATCTAGTTTATTTCTATAATCCCATTTAGTACCTATAGTATATTTATTAGTAGGCCTTTCAACTAATGTTCTTACTTTACTTATCTCAAATTGATTTAACTCTTCTTGCATAACCATAATCGATTGTTCATCATTTAATGCTTCTTTGACATTCTCACACTCTATGTATGATATAAATGCAACATAATTACAAATATTCTTAAACAAAGATCTAGTGGTTATCCCTTTGGATGGATCACCCAAAATTTAACCATCTTTGAAAAAGTTGTAATCCCTTGAGCATGAGATCTCTCTTTCCTCTAGAGTTATATTCTTGAGGGCATCTTGAGTTTCCTCTTATTTTTTTCAATGATGATTCACCAACTTCATTTGAATTTAAGATACCTACATTATCATCAACACAAAAATATCCTTCCTTGGAAGGGGATATCATCGAAAACAACATGTATAGACTGTCTACCTCTAGAGTTCTTTTATTAAAGACTCGATAAGCTTTAGAATTTGAAGAATAACCAAGAAAACTTCCTTCATCACTTTTCGCATCAAATTTGCCAAGATTATCTTTTCCAATATTTAAAACAAAACACTTGCATCAAAAAGGATGAAAATAATGTTAAGCTTTTTATTTTTTTTAAATTTTATATGGAGTTTTCTTTAAAATAGGCCTAATCATTACTTTATTAATCATATAACAAGCGATATTTGTTGCTTCCACCCAATAATACTTTGGCAAATTGTTTTCATAAAGCATGTCCCTATCCATTTCTTATAAAATTCTATATTTGGCCTTAAATAAGATATTGTATCCCTTATCACATAATTGACTAATACTAAGTAGATTATGCTTCAACCCATTCACATATAAAATATTTTCGATAAGAATGGAAGAGTTGTTACCATTAGAACCAATTTATTCAATGTGACCTTTTGAGTTGTCACCAAAGGTTACTCCTCCTCCTTAGCATTAAGTTACAAGAACCAAATCTTATCATCAATTATGTCTTGAGCATCCACTATCAAGGTACCCTAAGCTTAAACTTTTGCTTTGTTCTTTTTAGCAATTCTCCACCTACAAACATAGATTAAGTTTTGATTTTTGGTGTCCAAATTACTTTGGGTCCATTAGCATTAATTCCCATGAATCTTGTCCCATTGGGTATCGATGTTTCAAGTACATCTTTATTACTAGAGGTAATGAGTCCTTTGGGGACTCATTTGCTTCTAATGACTTTTCTATATGAGGTTTTTTGGGGGACATATATGTTTGTAATAATTAAAGTTATTTTTAACATAGTTGGGTTTTGAATGTTCACTTTTTTCAAATCTTTTTATCCTAACATGATTAAAAGAATCTTTAAAATCAAGTTCTTTTAATTATGATCATGAACTTTTGAAAGCAAGTTATGCAAGTCTTGATTTTTCTTTTCAAACTCTTCAAGTTTGACTTGCATATCTTTGACTTGACTTTCAAGTTCAGGATTAGTCTTAGAAAGAAGAACATTTTCATCTTTCAATTTTGAAATATTTTTCTCGTGCTTAGAAATCATTTTGTCAAATTCTAAGGTTTATTAATCATAAGCCTCTTTCAATTCAACAAAAGAACACTAATTTGAAATAGATGGATTAGACGTTACCTTAGAATCATCCTCTATGGCCATGAGACAAAAGTTGGCTACTTTTTTTTCTCCTCTTCATTGGAGGACTCATCATCACTCCATGTAGCTATATGTGCCTCATTTTTCTTCTTGAAGGATCCCTTCTTCTTCAATTGTGGACAATCAAATTTAACATGTCTGGTCTTTTTACACTCAAAGCAAATAATAGGATCATTCTCTTTGGATTCATTCTTGAAGACCTCTTTTCTTTGGAATCTTCTTCCCTTGTAAACCTCATGAATCTCTTGAATCTTTTGGCAAAAATTATCATTTATTCATCTTCATTTCAGTCATTCTCTTCTTTTGTAGACTTGAGAGCAACATCAACCTTTTTATTATTTTCCATTTCCTTATTTTCTTCATCTTTCTTCTCTTATTCATCTTCTTCCTTCATGATCATCTCATGAGTAAGAAAATACCCAATGAGCTCGTCAAGATTGGGAGTCTTGAGATTATTTGCTTCTACTATAGCAGTTATTTTGGATTGCCATGATTTAGGAAGACTATAGATCATCTTTCTCACTAGTTTCTCATTTAGGATGACTTCACCAAAACCTTTGAGACCATTGACAATAACTAAAAATTTATCATTAATAGCTTTAATATCCTCGTCCATCTCATCTTGAATTTTTCATAATTATAATTGAGAAGACAAATATTATTTCTTTTACCTCATTGGTTCCTTCATGTTTGACTTCAAGTTTGTCCCAAATCTCCTTGGGATTGAAACAATATGAAACTCTCTCATATTCATCGAAACCAAGTGCACAAAATAGAATGTGCATTGCATTTGCATTAAGTGGGAACAATCTTATTTCTTCTTCATTTCATTTCATCATAGCTCTAGTTGGAGTAGAATGCCCACTCATCATGATGCTCCATGCTCCCAAATCATTTTCTTGAATGAAGAGCATCATCATATTTTTCCAATAGGCATAGTTGGCTCCATTGAAGTATGAAAGCTTGTTGATAGGTTGAGAATCAATAACGATGTTGAAGCTTGATGTAGAGGTCATGCATAACAAGAATAATGACTTGACTCTTTTGGGATCTTCTCAAGAGGTGTTAAAACATTTCAATGAGTCTAGCTCTAATACCAATCATTGAGTCAATCGATTAAGAAAAGTGGCCAAGAGGGGGTGAATTAGCGATAAAAAATTTGTTGGAAGCTTAAACAAGAAATAAGAATTTGACACAATGGATTTAGAGTGGTTCAAATTCCTTAATGAAGTCTACATCCACTACTTTAGCTTCCTAATTAAGGATTTCAACAAATTCACTAATTTGTTATAACCTTCTAGGACAAGGTGTAACCTTACACAACACTAAGACTTATACCTCAAAGTTTTGAGTGTTCAACCCTTCCCAAGAAGTAATTACAAATGTTTAAACTTTGAAAAATATTCACAAAGATATATTGTTTGCAAAATGAAGCTCTAATATACACACCTAAGAACACTAGAATAAAATTGATAGTGAAAGGAATAGTGTTTATAACCATCTTTTTGTTATCAAAATTATTCATGGCTTTTTAATAAATAGAAAGGAAAAATAGTATAGAGAAGCAGGGTCAATCCACAGGGACTGTGGTGTTTCTAATTTAGTCAAACTCTTTCTTGATTTAAAAGAAAATAAATTTCAGATGAAGTTAAAAAGATATGTTAAAATAAAATAATTATATATAAAAAAGAAAATAATAAAATAATAAAATAATAAATAATAGTAATAAAGATAAAAGGAGGGCTTTTAGAAGTTGTTTTTAAAATAAAAGATTAGAATTAAATAAAAGAAAATAATTAAATAAACAAATTAAAGAGATTGAGATAAAGAGAAACTTATAGTAAAAGTTATCCCAAACATCAGTTTAGCCTCAAATTCCTCGTATCATCAAAATAGATCTTTACTTCAAGATTCACGTCGGCTTACAAGGACAATTCTTTATTGCCGACTCAGATTGTATTGTTTCAACAATAACTGATTCAGATCTCCGTTTCCTCTTAGCAAACAATTTTGCTAAGTGTGTTCTCAGAAAATTGAGTGTGCTTCATTAAGACAATCCTTGTTCCAACGTTAACCATAAAAATATTTAGACCAATGTTGAAAATCGTTTTGAATGAAAAATAAGCCCAAAAAATAGAGAGAAAAATCTGTAGCGATTTAAGTATCTTACAATTCTCACGTTTGGAATTGAGCCTTCGCTTTAGCCTTCGGCTTAAAAGAAATTTAGCTAAGTATGACCAAAGTCATACTTAGCACATTTGAAAACAAAATTTTAAAGGGAAATAAAGGAAGTATGCGAAAAATAGAGAGAAAGCTAGAGAGAAAAAGAAGATTTAATTCTCAGATGTGAGAGATATATTTCTAGGCTCACCCTTAGAGTGTATTTATAGCCTTCAAATTCCTAAAAATAAGCTAAAGATAATTCCTAAAATATCTTTTATCCTAATAAAAAAAAACTTAGAACTATTTAAACTAAAATACCTAAAACAAAGATAAACTAAAATACTATTTAAAATAATATCCTAAATCCTAATTGAAATACTAAAACCTATTTAAACTAAAACATAATGTTTAAAATATTATCCTAAACTTGAGTTTGATTCAAATCCGTATTCCAGAAACGTTCGCTAAACTTATTCATTCTTATAGAAACGCTGACTGGGTCTTCTAGAAGGTGCTGACTTCATCGCCTCATCAAATGTTTCCTGCCCAACTTCATGCCCACTAATTTAACTTCGATTCCGGAAATAAAAAAAAAACTACAGAATTCTCTTCTTTTAGTGAAATTTCCATAATGTAACATCATGTACAGAAAAAAATGAAAACAAATAATTAAGCCACAAAAACCAACGATTAAGGGGTAATTTAAAAGGTAAATATTAACTAAATTAAGCACTTATCAAATTCCCCCTCACTTATTCAATTCTTGTCCTCAAGCATTCATCAATTAACATATCAAAATCATAAGTTGCCATCTTTAATTTCAACTTATTTCTCAAACCTCCAATCGAACTAAGTTCATGACATTTGACGAATTCAAGTTAAAATCAAGCAAAGGCATAACTAAGAAAATTTAAAGCAAGCAAGATATCCCAATTAATTGCCAACTTCAATGAAACATGACTCAATACCTTAAAAAGATCCACATGTTTGCTCAAAGTGTTTGGAGTAAATGAAATCACTCAAACCAAAACTAACCAAAATATTACCATAGGCTTAGAATCCAATCAAGTCTCCACTACTAAAAATGAACATAATGCAATAATCAAGGGGTCTTTAAACAAGGTGTAACGTGGCTTATGTTAGGGTAGGGAAAAGGCCAAAAAGAAAGGTTTAAAATACCAAAACAAGATATCAAAATAATTAAGAACAATCCACGAATTAACATGAAGCACAATGAAGGATAAAACAAGCAAAAAGAATAAATGAAAGACAATTGAAACGATCAATTTTTCCTTCCATTTTTTTTGAATTAAGGGTTTTTTTCTTTTTTTTTTTGTTCGAAACAGTGAACAACTTATTTTTTTCGATTTGTTTTTTTTCGAAACAGTGATTTTTTCATTTTTTCGGGAAGAAGATTGATACAATATCTCAAGTTTTGGCAAGGGTGTGAAAAGAGAATAAAAATGAACAGAAAAGTTTCAGGTTTAATTATGAGGTGTAAAACAAAGAAAGGGAAATAGACTCAAATGTGGTTCATTATTGGATATGTAAACGGGTAGGCTTTTTGGGAAAAGTGGGTTTATCATAGGTGCCCCTATCACATTAAAACATTAAGTTCAACATGTAGTCTCGATATGCATTGTGATTACAAGTTCTAGAACATCCTAATTAGTCCGGCACACACAAGTCAAACAATGAGCAAGAAAGAAAATGTATGCTCGTTAGGCTCAAATCTCACAAGGAAAGTTTATATGCACTAAGTCAAGTTCATCTATATCGACAAAAGTATGAAATATCAATACTCAACAAAAACTTCACCAGCTATACCAATCACAAATTATGCAAATTAAATTTGATCAAAACATAATCACAATCTAAAAGGAAGCAAGAGTATAAAGCGAAATTCAAGACTAGCAACCAACGATCCCAACACATTAACATCAGAACAACTCAATTTCAAACAATTAAATAAGTCAAGGAATAATTTGAAGACATGCTTAACCTTCCCCCCTCACTTATTTCATTTTATACCTAAAACATATATTAAATTAAAAAAAGAGGGAAAAGGAGTACTCCCCAATCTAGTGGCGACCAAGGCCACGGCCACGACGAGACGAGCTTAGGAGAAGGTAAGAGAGGACCTCAGCAAGGTTATCTTTAATGGTATCAAGGCAACTAGTCACGCCTTGCATCTATACTCGCATATCCGGTTGGGAACTGGCTGCCTGAGGTGGTTCAGTCTGTCTCATGTCCACGCGCCCATTACATGGTGTAATGGTGCCCAGAGGTACAATGTTGGGGGAAGCGGGAGTACATGCGAGACATCCCATTAAATCCAAACATCTATCATCAAGTGGATCCATAAAAAAAGAATGAGTGAAATATGCAGTATCAAAGGTTAATAAAAATAAACGAGATGCTAAATGTGTAATATAAGTTCCGAGAATCAAAGGTCGATTGGTTCGTACAACTCGTGCAAAATCTGGAGCGAACCAATATCCTAAGTTTACCTTCATGCCAGTTTGCATGCACCATAAGAAAAATAATTAAACCTTACTCAAACAGGATGTAGTATCATTAAGACCAGAATACTTGTAGGCAAGGAACCGGTGTATATAGCGGAGAGCGGGATCTTGAATATGCCACGCTTTGGTAATTGTGCATCGAATTGAATACCTACTAATCCTGTGAGTTCCTTATAAGCCATACCAGTGTCAAAATCATGTGGAATCTTACGCAAAGATGTCAGATAATCATGGTCCATGACATCAGTCACGAACCCCATAGAAAAATTTAAATCATTCAATGACATCCTAAAATTTTGTCATAGCAACCAAAAAGCAATAACGTCAGGTGTATTCATAGATATAGCACGACGCTGCTGAAAAACAAAAGTGGTATAGAACTCAAAAACCAATTCATAGTAAGTATCACATCTAATATTCGAATAAGGAGTCCAACCAATAGCATTGAAATAATGCATCACAACATCACATAAGTGTAAAGTGTCGAGTGTTCATGATGGAATGTACTTACACACTTGAAACCTGCGGTGACGAATGCTATCGAAACTCCTTACGTCATAACCATCAAAATTTAGATATCCTTGCAACACCTCCTTGGGTGGCACCTAATATGTTCGGCCCCTTCAGTTTCGTTCATCGAAAGGATCGAACGTCTCATCCGGTGGTCCTTCAGTTTCGTCTGAGCCTACTTCAAAGGATGTAGGTTGTGGCTACATGGATGAGTGGCGTGGTGGTGAAGGAATGGGTCCATACAAGGATACGGGACTCGGTTGTGGTGGTACACCACCCAAAAAATAAAATTCATTCCTAAAATCTTTAGAATAGCCAAAAACATGGTGCCACATTAGTAACAGTTCAATATCGACAGGTTCAGAATTTACCTCAGGTTGTTCGAGTGTAATAAACGATGGAGATTCCACGTTCAGCATTGAACTTGTTCTCAAACCTGACGGCATATAGTAAAATGTTAGGGTTGTTGGTGATGACGGGTTGGACGGTCGTGCAGTACTCGACCCGGTGGCGTAACGGTGGAAGGAGGAACAGTCGAACGAATGAGGGAAGGCGGTGATCTTGGGTGCATGTGTTGCTATCCTTGGCGGTGATCCTTGTGGTCGTTGTGCACCTCGTTGAGGAGGTGGTGGCGTTGGTAGAGGATTGGAGTCACTCGGAACATCGATGACAACTGGCGGGGCGTGGCGATGACGTCCTCTAAGGTTGAGCGGTGGTGGAGCTCCTTGGTTTTTTTGGTTTCGTGTTCTTACCATGGTGAAAATAACTAGAGTAATTGAAGTGTGGAGGAGGTAAAGAGCGTTGAACCGGTGATGAAACGATGAATGGTGGTCTTGGGTTTGTGGTATGTGGTCGACTGAAAGAAGCGAAAAAATGGAGATGGAGAGGCGTTAAAGGTATGAGGAAAAAAGATGTGGGGTTGTTTGGGGGACTTATCACGTGGGGAATAAATAAGGGAAAAGAATTTGAGTTTTAGTCAAACTAAAAATATGGAAAGATAGATGATTTGTTTAGAATTGGAAAGGTTGAGATAATGATAAATAAGGTGGGGCCCACAATGAATAAATTTGAAACAAAAGTGGTTTCAAACTTGGAATTTTTTATAGATGAGTGAATAACCAAAATTGGGGTTTCACTAATGTGCACCTCTTGGGAGTAGGGTTTTGCTTACGTGCACCTCTTCCTACTTCTAGACGTGAACATTATTCTTTTCGTTAAATATTCTATCGGAATTTGAATCTGTTCAAAGAAAAATAAAATAAAATAAAATAAAATAAATAGAATGAAAATAAAGTTTGGTAAAAATAAAATAAAAATAAAACGAAATAAAATGAAATAAAAATAAAAATATAACAAATTGGGTTGCCTCCTATCTAGCGCTTTTGTTTAATGTCGTTAGCTCGACGACTTGAATTTTCAGAGAGTGGGTTCCTCTAAATTGGTTTCTTTGATTAGACCAACCGAAGCATTTTCATAATACGCTTCAATCTTTTACCATTAACTTTAAATCAAACTCCTGAGTTATCTGCAATTTCAACAGCACCGTGAGGAAATACTTGAGTAATTGTAAATGGTCCGAGTTGATTTGAGTTTTCCTGCAAAAAGTTTACATTTGGAGTTAAATAATAAAACCTTTTGACCGACATAAATTTTTTTAAAAGAAATTCTACTATCGTGAAATTCTTTTTTTTTCTTTAAATATCCAAGCACTTTCATAGGCATTTCTTCAGATTTCTTTAAGTTCTTGAATGTGTAATTTTCGAGCTTCACCAATTGCATTCATGTCCATGTTACATTGTTTAACGGCCTAGTAAGCATGATGTTCTAACTCAACCGGTAAATGGCATAGTTTACCGAAAACATGTCGTATGGCGGCATCCCTATGGGACCTTTATAAGAGGTTCGATATGCCCAAAGCGCATCAGTTAATTTTAAACTCTAATCTTTTCGGTCCGGTTTAATAATTTTTTCAAGAATTGTTTTAATTTCCCGATTTGATACTTATGCATGTCTATTTGTTTGTGAATGGTAAGCGGTAACAATTCTTTGAGTTATTCCAAATTTCTTCATTAACAATTCGACCACTCGGTTTATGAAATGTGTTCCTCTAACGCTTATTATAGCCCTTGGTGTGCCAAGCCTGGAAAAAATAGTATTTTTTTAAAAAATTAACTGTAGTTTTATCATCATTATTCTGAGTGGCTTTTGCTTCCACCCATTTAGAAACATAATCTACAGCTAAAATAATATAGGTATTTCCTAATGACGAAACAAAAGGACCCATATAATCGATTCCCCAAACATAAAAAATTTCACAAACTTGTATAGAATTCAGAGGCATTTCATTCCTACAGCTTAAATTACCTGTAAGTTGGCATCTTTCACAAGTTTTACAAAATAGAAAAGAGTTCCGAAAGATGTTAGGCTAAAAGAAATTATATTCAAGAATTTTATGAGTTGTACGTTTTGGCCCAAAATGACCACCGCAAGAGTAAGAATGACAAAATTGTAAAATTAAATTTACCTAACTTTTAACAATACATCACTAAATTACCTGATCCGAGTAGTGCTTCCATAAATAAGGATCGTCCCAAATATAGTATCGGGATTCTCACTTAATTCAATTGATTTCAGCTCTCAGCAAATCTAATGGTAACTTACCTGTGGCCAAATAATTAACCATGTCCACAAACCATGGGGTTATGCTTTGCGCAACCATAAATTTTTCTTCAGGAAATTCTTCTCTAAGTGGTGGGTCGGATGTCGAAAAAGGAATTTGACTCAAGTGATCTGCTACCATATTTTCGTATCCTTTTTTGTCTTTGATTTCCGAGTTAAATTCCTGTAAAAGCAGGATCCATTGGATAAGCCTAGGTTTTGCTTCCTTTTTGCTTATCAAATACCTTAAAGTTGCATGGTCATAAAAAAATAGTAATTTTAGTGCCAGGCAAATAAGATCTAAATTTTTCTAAAGCAAAAATTATAGCAAAAAGTTCTTTTTACGTAGTTGAATAATTTTTCTGAGCCGAGTCCAAAGTTCGAGATGCATAAGCTATGACATGTGGCTCTTTCCCTATTTTTGGCTCTAACGCAAGTATCCGATGCGTCACACATAAGTTCAAAGGGGTAACTCCAATCTGGTGGCTGAACAATTGGAGCTGAAATAAGCTTTTCCTTTAATGAATTGAAAAACTCCTTGCATTTTAAATTAAAGTAAAAATATTGATCCTTTTGAAGAAGATTGCATAAAGTTTGTTATATCTTTGAAAAGTCTTTAATAAACATGCGGTAAAATCCTGCATGGCCAAGAAAAGAGTGAATTTCCCTCACATTTGTGTGGTAAGGAAGTGAGCGTATAATATTTGTTTTAGCTTTATCAACCATAATCCCTTTTGAGAAAACAATATGACCTAAAATTAACCCTTTATCAACCATAAAATGACATTTTTCATAGTTTAAAACAAGGTTATATTCTAAGCATCTTTTAAACACATTAGTTAAATTATCCAGACATTCACTAAAGGAATTACCATGAACCGTGAAGTCATCCATAAATACTTCAATGCCTTTCTCCACATAGTCGGAAAATATATTTAACATGTATCTTTAAAAGGTGGTCGGTGCGTTATAGAGACCAAAGGGCATTCTCCTATAGGCAAATGTACTAAAAGGACAAGTAATAGTCATTTTTTCTTGATCCTCTGACGCTACTGGGATTTGGAAAAAACCTGAAAACCCATCAAGGCAATAGTAATGAGTTTTCCCAGCTAATCTTTTAATCATTTAGTTTATAAATGGAAGTGGAAAATGATATTTTCGAGTAAGAGAGTTCAACTTCCTTTAATCAATACAAACTCGCCATCCATTTTGAACTCTTGTTGGCACTAACTCCCCTTCTTGATTTTCACCACTGTAACTCTCATTTTCTTGGGAACCACATGAATCAGACTTACAAATTACAATATGATATCGGATAGATTATGTCAGCATCAAGGAGTTTTTGAATTTCCTTCTTTACTACTTCCATTATCGGTGGATTTAATCGGCATTGTCCTTCTCGTGATGTCTTTGCTCCTTCTTCGACTTTGATCTTGTGCATGCTAGTCGAGGGAGTTAATCCTTTAATGTCGGCAATGGTACATCCTATGGCTTCTTTGTGAGAGTGCAATACCGCTACCAAAGCTTCCTCTTCTCCTTTAGATAATTTACTTGATATGATCACTGGTAAAGTTCCATTTTCGCCCAAAAAGGCAAATTTCAAATGTTCCGGTAACTACTTTAATTCTACCTTAGATGCCTGCAAAACAGAAGGTAAAATTTTAGTTTTATAGGAAGGTAAAGATAAATCAGAATTGATTGAATTAATATTTTCAAACTCCCTTTCTTGATTTTCGTGATAAAGTTCAAGATCCTTGAAAAGATCATAAAAAAATTAGATTCAATATATTCATTAATTAAAGGATCTATAACATCAATAGAATTAATTCTTTCAACATGCTCTGGGCATTTTATTGCTTTGTAAACATCAAATTCAACAAACTCACCATCAAATTCCATTATCAGTATATATCATTTCTAACATCGATCTTTGTATGGGATGTACTTAGGAAGGGTCGGCCTAAAAGTACCTCGGAATAAGTATCCGACCTGTCATGTTCCGTGTCAATGACATAGAAATTTGTAGGAAAACAATAATACATCGACCTTTACTAAGACGTTTTCCATTACTCCCGCTAGATAGATCACAGATTGATCAACCAACTATATGGTTATTCCTATTTTCTTTAAAGGCTTTGTAAGTAATCATTTTTATATAGAAAATGGCATAACATTAATTGAAGCTCCTAAGTCACACATTGCACGTTTAATTTTAAAGTCACCTATTTTACAAGGTATAGAGAACATACCTTGATCTTTCATCTTTGGTGGGAGTTTTCATTTAAAAATTATAGAGACATGTTCTCCTAAATTTACCTTTTCATGCCCCATTAATTTCCTTTTTGTAATGCAAAGTTCTTTTAAAAATCGAGAATACCTTGGTACTTGTCAAATTACTTCAAGATGAGGTATGTTGACTTGAACTTTTTGGAACACCTCTAAGATCTCCCTTTTTCAGCTCTTTTATCACGCTTCATCAATCTTGATGGGAAGGGTGGTTGCTTGATTTCATAAGAATAAATAGAATGATGTAAGTCAGACGTACATTGTGTTTCTGGAGGTGGTGTTTCCTCTTGTTCTTCCTTATGTGCGGCTTTTTCTGCTGGAACTTCGGGTGAGATAACTTTTCCAATTCGAAGTGCGATGGCACTAACATTCTCTCTCATATTTAACTCTATTTAAGAAGGTATTCTTTTTTCTGATTCCAATTTCCCCACAGTTTGAGCTAGTCGGCTTACTTGGTTATCTAACTCTTGAAGATATGTCTCGGTTCGACTTTGGATTTTTTCCTAGGATGCAATGAATTTTTTTTCAGATGTAACCAGCTTTTCTTGTGAAATTGCTAACTTTCCTATGATTTCTTCCAATGATGGCTTTTGTGTTCGTTATTGAAGATGAAGTCTTGGTTGATAGAATGGCTTTTGATTTTTTGCATAGCTGAAGTTTAGGTGGTCTCGTAATCCTAGATTATAAGTATTGATGTATGGGTTGTACTGTGTTTGTGGAGGACCTGGAAAGTTTCCTACGGCATTGATTTCTGCATTGCCTCCTTCATGTATCAGCAGACAACAATCCATTGGATGGTCTAGTTTCGTGCATATCCCACATGCTCTTGTTGCTCCATATTTTCCTGCAACAAGTGAATTAACTACTTCAGTTAGATTGTCTAACTTATTTTCAAGGGAAAGGTAATTGTCTAATGAACTCGTCGGCTGGGTTCACATGAAAACTCTTCAGAGTTGGCTGCCATGATTGAAATCAATTCCCTTGCTGTTGTTGGAGTCATGTTGACTAATCCTCCTCCACTAGTGGCATCTACCATTTTCATTTCCATTGGTAAAAGGCTTTTGTAAAAGTATTGAATTAATTTTTTCTCACTTACTCTGTGTTGCGAACAATGTGCGCAAAACTTTTTAAATCGGTCTCAATAGTCATAAATACTTTCTTCGATCTTTTGTTAAATGGAAAGAATGTTCCTTCGTAACTCGTTTGCTTTAGCTGCTGGGAATAACCTATCAAGAAAAATTCGACTCATGTCATCCCATGAATTAATTGAATTAGGAGGTAAATAAAATAACCGATATTTATCCAAGTCGGCTAAAGAGAAAGGAAAAATTCTCAATTTAATTTGATCCTCGATAACTCCCTGTGGTTTCATGCTACTGCAAACCACGTGGAGAACAAGTGTTTGGATGGATCTTTAGTGGGAAAGCCGTGGAAAGTGGAAAGTCGTGAAAATTTAATACATAATGGTGTCTGAGTGACAGGAGTTGTGGCTAGCTCTCGGATCATTTGTTCTTCTTATGCCATCGGGATTTGATCTTCGTTGTATGCATCTGCTTCAGAGTTTGTCTCTAGATTTGATTTGTTTCTGAACTTTTCTCTTGTTCTTCTTGTCTTTTTCTCTCTTCTTGAAGTATTTGTACGTGGATTCTTCGTGCTCGTGTTTCGATCTCCGGGTCTAGATCTACTAATTCACATGGGTTTCTTCTGGTCATAAATCAAAAACTAGAAAAATAAATCAGTACTTGTCGTTAGTCCCTAGCAACGGCGCCAATTTGATAATCGTCGTTTTATTACCAAAATAATTCCTAGCTTCTTAATAAATAGAAAGGAAAAGTAGTATAGAGAAACAGTGTCGATCCAAAGGGACTGTGGTGTTTCTGATTTAGTAAAACTTTTTCTTGATTTAAAAGAAAATAAAATTTCAAATAAAGTTAAAAAGATATGTTAAAATAAAATAATTATTATATATAAAAAAAGGAAAATAATAAAATAATAAATAATAGTAATAAAGATAAAAGGGGGTTTTTAAAAGTTGTTTTTAAAATAAAAGATAAGAAATAAATAATAATAATTAAATAAACAAATTAAAGAGATTGAGATAAAGAAAAAATTATAGTGAAAGCAACCTCAGACTTCAGCTTTGCCTCAAATTCCTAGGATCGTCGAAACATATCTTTATTTCAAGATTTATGTCGGCTTACAAGGACAATTCTTTACTGTCGACTCATATTGTGTTGTTTCAACAATAATTGATTCTGATCTTCATTTCTTCTCAGCAAACAATTTTACTAAGTGTGTTCCCAGGAAATTAAATGTGCTTCAATAAGCCAATCCTTCTTCCAACATTAACCATAACAATATTCAGACCAATGTTAAAAATTGCTTTGATTTGAAAAATAAACCCAGAAAGCAGAGAGAAAAATCTGAAGCGATTTAAGTACCTTACAATTCTCACGTTTGAAATTGAGTCTTCGCTTTAGTCTTCGGCTTAAAATAATTTTAGCTAAGCATGACCAAAGTCATACTTAGCATATTTGAAAACAAAGTTTTAAAGGGGAATAAAGGAAGTATACAAAAAATATAGAGAAATCTAGAGAGAAAAAGAAGATTTAATTCTCAGATATGAGAGATATGTTTCTAGGCTCACCCTTAGAGGGTATTTATAGCCTTCAAATTCCTAAAAATAAGCTAAAGATAATTCCTAAAATAATATCTTTTATCCTAATAAAAACAATTAAAACTATTTAAGCTTAAATACCTAAAACAAAGATAAACTAAAATACTATTTAAAATAATATCACAAATCCTAATTGAAATATTAAAACCTCTTTAAACTAAAATTCAAAGATAAATTATAATGTTTAAAATATTATCCTAAACTTAAGTTTGATTCAAATTCGTATTCCATAAACGTTCGGCCAACTCATTCATTCTTCTAGAAACGCTGATTGGATCTTCTAGAAGGAGCTGATCTTATCACCTCGCCGGATGTTTCATGCCTGAGTTCATGCCCACTAATCCAGCTTTGATTCCAGAAATAAAAAAAAAACTGCAGAATTTTCTCCTTTTAGTGCAATTTCCAGAATCTGACGTCCTGTACAAAAAAATGAATGAAAATGAACAATTAACCCACAAAAACCAATGATTAAGGGGTAATTTAAAAGCTAAATATTAACTAAATTAAGTACTTATCAAGTGTTCAATGAAAGAAAGACACGATGGAATACAAATTTGGCTCTACATATTCTTTGATTGTTGTGACTTTCTTGGTTCTTTTTGGCTGTTTTAAGACCCCTTTTATGTGCTTTCATTAATTTTTGGTCGTTTGAGGTTGTTGGAGGGAGTTTGGAGCAGTTTAAAGCATTAAATTTGCACAGTAAAGTTTACTTACAAATAAAATTTCAAAACTATGGGGAATGTTTTGAAACTCTTCGAAAGAGGAATTAAAAAATATAATCGTTGAAACCCAAAGTATTGAAACATCAAGGAAAGTTTTGAAACTTTTGTTAAAATTTTGAAACTATTGTGAAGTTTTTAAACTCCAAAGTCTTATATTTTGGAAAGTTTTGAAACTCCTTTGAAAGTTTCAAAACTTTTAGTCAAAGTATATTTAAAAATATGTTTTTTGACATTTTGAAAAAGATATAACCTTGAAAATTATTTTAAAATGTTTGAATGATATTTTTGACATAATTTGAACTTAAATGGCTCATTTAAAAGATTTGACAAATTTTAGGGACTTAAAGTTAATTTTACAAAAATTATTGTAGATATATATATATATATATATTGTTTATCAAAATCATTTAAGTTTATCAAATACTTTTATGAAGGCCTACTTCCTTTGGAGATGAAGATGATTGACACAACTAATGGAGGGGCACTCGTCAATATGACTCCAAATGCAACTACAAACTTAATCTCTACCATGGCCGCCAACTCTCAACACTATGGCTCTTACAGTGAAGCTACTCATCAGGTTCACGAGATAAGTAAAATTTCATTGGAAAATAAAATTGATAAGTTGGTTAATATAGTTTAATTTCTTATTATAGACAAAAAGGTATTGCTAGATTTTGTAGAATATGCACAATGTCGAACCATCCCATATATTGTTGTCCGATGTTACAAGAAGATATTGTCACACAAGTTAATGCAGTTGGTAATTTTCTGGGACCTCTCCAAAGATCTTATAATACTAACGCAAATACATATAATCCCATGTGGAGAGACCATCAAAACCTCAACTATGAGCAGAACCCGAGACCTAATCAGTCGTATCAACCAAGGCCTACTCCAGAACAACCAAAAAAATGTTCATTGAAATCCATTATCGAATGGTTAGCTCTGTCTCAGGAGAAATTCCATATCAAGATCGAAGCTCACTTTCAAGAGTTAGATAAACAAATCAGTTAGTTGCCTTAAGTTGTGAGTTGATTGGAGTCGTAAGGAAAGCTACCATCTAAAACCAAGGATAACACACGAGAAAATGTTTGTTCCATCACACTTTGAAGTGGCACTATTATCACACCAATACCTGGAGATGTTGCCCCAGAATCCAAAGAAAAAGAAAATGATGAGGCAATATCCAAGAAAGAAGAAAAAGAAGATAAAGCAAGATCCCATAAAGAAAAGAAAGAAGTTGACGCAAGATCCTAGATGAAGAAGAATGACGAGTCACGCCTCCTCCCACGCTATCTCCCTTTGTGATGCCACCTCCCTTCCCCTCGAGGTTAGTAAAATATGATAATCAAGTGGAGGAGAAAGAAATTTTAGATATTTTTTGAAAAGAAGAGATAAATATACCTCTCATTGAGGTAATACGAAAAATATTGAGATACATCGGATTCTTGAAATACCTTTGCACAACTAAAAGGAAAATCACCGACAATAAAAGTTAAACTTAGGCAAGAGTATCTTAGTTGCTTTTCAATGTAACCTTCCACCAAACTTAAAGGATCATGGTATGTTTATTTTACCCTGTAAAATCAGTAAGGTAGGAATTAAGCGTGCTTGATCTTGGTGCCTCCATTAATGTTATGCCACTTTCTGTTTACAACTCACTTTCACATACGCCTTTGAGAAACTAGAGTGATGATCCAACTCGCTGATCGATCTGTCATTTATCCCAAAGGATTTCTTGAAAATGTTTTGGTAAAGGTAAATGACTTAATTTTTTTGGTGGATTTCTATGTCGTTAACATGAAGAATGATCGAACCAACACTTATTCTGAAATTCTTTATAATACCCCAAATATCAGGCCAGGGATTTAATTGAAAAGAATTGAAAATTTAAGAGTTATTAAATAAGTGGTAAAAGATGAGAAAATGATTTGGAATAGTGTTTAGACTAATTTGTAATAATAGATAAATTAAGAGGCACTTTGGTCTTTTTAGAAGGAAAATGATTTTTTTTATATATTCCCTTATTAGGGATTTTAAAGGGAAAAGGAAAATTAACCATTTTCTCTTATTCTTCTTCTTCTCTCACGGGGGTAGTGCTATTTTCTCTAGTAAAAGTTAAACTTTCATTAGCTAGTTCTTCTTATAAATTATCGGTTGCTTTGGTAACATTAAGGATATGTAAGCTTAAAGAAGGATTAAAGAAGATTAAAAATAAGTGGTGGATGTTTTATATGAGATTTAAGGAAATGGGTTTTTGAATGATATGTTGATATATGTGTTTTTATTGAGGTTTACTAGTAGAATTGATTTGTCAAAGGATTGAATAAGAGATTAGAAGCATGAGATATAAATAAAAACATGTTTAAAAAAATGATATGATTCTTAATTTTAGATGTTCCATGAGGACGTTATATGTTAAAGGTGGAAAAATGAAGTAAAGTTAGTTGGGTTAAGTAAAGAGGAGTTTAATAGTATTGTTTGAGGTAAAAGTATAAGATTATAGGGGAAAATTAAGCAAAAACTGATATGAAAAATGGTAAATTTGTGCAATGGTATCGGTACTGATATAAGAGTACTGATACTATAGGTATAAATAGGTAGAAATATGATGAACAGTATCAGTACCGACACAAGGGGTATCGATACTGATAGGGTATCGATACTAACAAAGGGAAGTATCGATACTATAGATCTAGAATGTCAAAATAGTATCGATACTGAAATGGAGTATCGGTACCATAATATAGTGGCATCGATACTAAGAGAAGGGTGTCGATACCAGGCAACACAAAATATAGAAATGGTATCGATACTAAAAAGGGGTATCGGTACCATAGTATAGAAGTATCAGTACCAGGGTAGTAGTATCGATACTATTGAGCTTAGAATGGAAAATAGATTGAAATTGTTATAGAAATTGAAGTAATTGATATTTTGAATATTATTAAAGTATAATGTTAAGGAATATACTAAAATTGATATGTTATGTGTACTTAATGGATACTTTTGTAGTTCGTAACCAAGCTCCTAAATCTAGAAATAAAAGGGGTAAAGATAAAGTTGCTAATTAGCCAGACATCTCTACACCTTTTTAGTAGGGATTACCAGGTGAGTACATTTATTGTAATTAATTGAGATGAATAAGAATCACAATGATTCAAATTAGAACTTTTTAAAGTTAATGTATGTTTTATCATAACTAAAAATGCATGAAATGATGCATTAAGGCATGAAAGAATGTCATAACTAAAAATTCATGAAATAATGCATTAAGGCATGAAAGGATGAAAGGATGCCATAACTAAAAATGCATGAAAGGATGCATTAAGGCATGAAAGGATGTCATAACTAAAAAGGCATGATAGGATGCATTAAAGCATGAAAGGATGTCATAACTAAAAATGCATAAAAGGATGCATTAAGGCATGAAAGGATTCCATAACTAAAAATGCATGAAAGGATGCATTAAGGCATGAAATGATGCCATAACTAAAAATGCATGAAATGATGCAATAAGGCATGAATGAATGTCATAATTAAAAATGCATGAAATGATGCGTTAAGGCATGAAAGGATGCCACAATTAAAAATGCATGAAAGGATGCATTAATGCATGAAAGGATGTCGCAATTATAAATGCATGAACTGATGCATTATAAGATGAAAAGAGGCCATAACTGAAATTAACAAATAATTACTAAAGAAAAATAAAAAGAAAGAAATGTTTGTTGGACATCCTAAGGATGTTTATGATAATAGTATGATAAAAGTTTGTTTCAATAAGAGGAACTTATATAATCCTTATGGATTATACGAATTAGTTTAAATAAAATAACCATGATATACTTATGTATACCTTAATGTTCTTTACAATATTATGTCTCACAAAGTAAATGATTAACGTGTTTTCTTTCCACGCTTAGGTAAAAACAGATATTAACTGAGTAAGGAGTGCAACTATTGCAGTGGTGATCATCAATTAAGGTTGACTCATCAGTGACACTGGGACAATCTAGTTTATTTTGGAAAAACTTATATGGCATGTAATTAAAGTATTAAAAATACTCTGAATTTTAATTAAGTATAACTTTGTAACAGATTACAATCAATGTTTTACTTTATATTAAAAATATTATGTTTTCAGAAATCAAAAAACAAAAAAAATTATAGGTTTTCAACTGAGGAACTATTTTCAAAATGATGTGACATTTATTTCTTGTGTACGAAAAGGTATACGGGAGATGGATGTTACATTTATTGGTATCAGAGCTACAGTTTTAGTCAATTCTCAGTCGAAACTGGTTTTATTTTAAAATAGAAAATGGATTACATGCCATAAAGATTGCCAATGTTACTGATATGGTGTCATTATAGTAAAGTTGATGACACTCCTTACTAATTGTAATGTTATTATTAGGTATGTTATAATAGATGTCAGAATCTTTGAATTCACGAAGAGCTAGGGAACAAGAGATGCAAGAAGGAACTGGTAGTGAGAGTTATGAAGAAAATAGTGAACAACCTCTCCCTTCTGAAAATGCAAGTGCACTTGCACCTCAAGGGATTCTGGTGCATGAGTTTGGAACTTTCATTAAAGCCCTTGATGTCATAGTGAATCGATTTCAACCTCCCCCTGCTCCTCCAGCACCAAGAATGTTGATCCCAAAAGAGCTGAAGAGCTTGAGAGCTCTAGAGTTCCTTGGAGAAGAGGGTGAGGGTCCTTTGGAGGCCGATATATGGTTAAATGATATTGTAATAATGCTTGAAAGTCTTCAATGCTTAGATCCATAAAATTTGGTTGGAGTTGTATCTTTACTTAGAGGACCAGCTCGAGTATGATAGTCAAATACTACAATGTATACACCCCCAGAGCAAGTGACCTAGCAATTCTTCCTGGAGGAATTCAAGAACAAGTATGTGGTGAACAGTTCAAACGGGCAATGTTATTAAAGTTCCTTAATCTGAAGCAAGGTAATCGGGTTGTACATCAGTTTGTGGCTAAGTACAACAAGTTGAGCCGTTTTTCTACTAAAGTCGTTCCAAATGATAAAGCAAGACATGATTGGTTTATAGAGGGTTTGAGGCCAAAGTTGAAAAAGATGATGTTGGCCTTAAACTTGTCGAGTATACAAGAAGTCATAAACTGAGCCAAAGCTATTGAAAGAGCTTAGGAGTAGACGTTAGATGCGGAGTAGAGTTAACAGATGGGGAAAATAATGGGAATACCTTCCACTCCCCATCATGTTAAAAGAGGCATGGGCTCAAGTTCCAGATATACTGCTAGAGATAGTTCTGCAGCAGCTTCATAGAAAAATAAACAATCCCAGTCTTTTGTTGCTAGTTCGGGTAGAGCATCTGGGGAAAGAATTCTATGTCAAATATGTGGTAAATTGCATAGTGGAGCATGAAGATTTCTCAATGGAGCTTGTTTCCAATGTGGCGAGACTGGTCACTTTGCTCGAACTTGTCTTAAGAAATTTGGGGACAGCTCGGCACAATCTCAAAGATCAGTGGCAACCTCAAATAGAAACAGAGAAATAGGTAGATCCAGGGGTCAATCGGATTCAATGCAGAGATAAGAGAATCATGTAGTCGCTATAATTTATAATATTAAGACTAATGAGGATCGGGATGACCCTGAAATCATAACAGGTATTTTTCATCTTTTTGATGAGCTTGTATTTGTTCTAGTTGATCCTGGTTCTACGCACTCATACATCAGTACAAAATTGGTTAGAATTAAAGGAATTCCTTTAGAATTAATTGTGAGTGAGATGATAGCGGTAAACCCCATGGGTCATAGTGTGAGAGTAACTAGAATATGTAGAAAATGCCCTATAAAGATCTAAGAGATGGTGTTTCCGACAAACTTGATGGAGTTTCCCTTCAATGAATTTAAAATCATTTTAGGAATGAATTGGTTGTCTTCACATTATGGATAGGTTGATTTTCGTTAGAAACACTTGTTTCTAGAGGATGCCGAAGGTTCAGAAATCGTAGTGATCGGCGAAAGAGCGAAATCACCATCAAATATGATATCATCCATGACTACAAGGAAAATGATATCGAAAGGATGTTTATATTTTCTAGCCAATGTGATAGATACTCGAATCCCGGAGGTTAGAGAAAATGATATTCCCATGGTTAGAGAATTTTCGGACGTTTTTCCCGAGGAGTTATCGGGATTGCCTCCCGATCGTGATGTAGAATTTAGGATTGAGATTTATCCAGGTACTAAACCAGATTTTATGGCTCCATATAGGATGGCTCCGACTGAATTGAGAGAATTAAAAGCCCAACTGTAAGAGTTACTTGATAAGGGATTTGTAAGACCCAGTGTTTCTCCTTGAGGAGCACCTGTGCTGTTTGTGAAAAAGAATGATGGGTCTATGCGATTATGCATCGATTACCGCCAGTTAAATAAAATAACAATAAAGAACAAGTATCCTCTTCCAAGGATTGATGAACTTTTTGATCAATTGAAAGGAGCAACGATGTTTTCTAAGATAGATCTAAGGTCGGGGTATCATCAACTAAAGATCAAAGAGGATGATATTTCAAAGACAGCTTTTCAAACTCGGTATGAGCACTATGAATTTGTAGTGATGCCATTTGGTTTGACTAATGCACCTGCGGCATTCATGGACTTAATAAACCAAGTATTCAAACCATACTTTGATCAATTCGTGGTTGTATTTATAGATGATATTTTGGTATATTCCAAGTCAAGAGAGGAACATGATGTTCATCTTTGAGTAGTTCTTCAGATATTTCGTGAGAAGAAGTTGTATGTCAAATCAAAGTGAAAATTTTGGTTAGCTGAAGTTGTTTTCCTTGGTCACATAGTTTCCACTGAAAGCATAAGAGTAGATCCTAGAAAGATCCAAGCTATAGTGGATTGGCAACCCCCAAGGAATATTTTTGAAGTTCAGAGTTTCTTGGGACTTTCTGGTTATCATAGAAAGTTTGTGAAGAATTTCTCAATGTTAGATTTACCGCTAACTAAGTTATTACGAAAGGATATACCATTTGTCTGGACGGAGAAATGTCAAGAAAGTTTTGAAAGGCTCAAGAGAATAGTAACAGAGGCCCCCGTTCTGGTGCAAGCTGAGTCAGAAAAAGACTATGTTATTTTCAGTGATGCATCCCATAATGAACTGGGGTGTGTGCTGATACGAGATGGAAAATTTGTGGCTTATGCCTCAAAACAGTTGAAGAATCATGAGAAAAATTATCTGACTCATGATTTAGAATTAGAAGTCGTTATGTTTGCATTGAAAATCTGGTGTCATTATTTATATGGGGAAAGGTGTCATATTTATACGAATCATAAGAGTCTAAAGTACTTGTTGAATCATAAAGAACTAAACTTGAGGCAAAGAAGATGGATCTAGCTTTTAAAGGATTGTGATCTAATTATCGATTATCATTCTGAAAAGGTAAATGTGGTAGCAGATTCACTGAGCCAAAAGATTTTTGCCTCTTTACGGGCCTTGGATGTGCATATGTTAATAAAGAAAGATGGTGTCTTTATTGCTAAGCTTAAATTAAAGCCGATGTTTTTGGATCGGATAAAAGAGTTACAAAGTCATGATAAGAAATGCTTGGTGAGAATGGAACAAGTTGAAAAGAATGATACCAAAGACTTCAAAATAAGAGTGGATGGATGTCTATATTAATGGGGAAGACTTTGCATTCCTGATAATGATGAATTGGTGAAAAACGTTCTTTATGAAGAACATTATATCCCTTTGATGATGCATCAAGGCGAGAATAAGTTGTATCATGATTTAAAAAGTCATTATTGGTGGCCTGGTATGAAAAGAGTTGTATCAGAGTTTGTGGTAAAATGTTTGGTATGTCAGCAAGTGAAAGCTAAACATCAAGTACCCTCTGGATTGCTTCAACTGATATCCATTCCTAAGTGGAAGTAGGAGCGAGTTACCATAGATTTTATTTCAAGGCTACCTTTATGACCAGGTAAAAAGGACTCCATTTGGGTAATTGTAGATCAATTAACCAAAATAGCTCATTTTATTCCAGTTCGAGTAGATTACTCGATGGATAAGTATGTGGAGTTGTATATAAAAGAAATAGTCAGACTGCATGGAGTGCCTATATCAATAGTGTCCGATCGGGACCCAAGGTTTACTTCAAGATTCTGGAAGTCGTTACATGAGGCATTGGGTACTCGACTGAACTTTAGCACAACTTTTCATCCACATACAGATGGACAATCAGAAAGAGCCATTAAGATACTTGGGGATATGTGAAGGGCATGTGTGATTGAGTTTAAAGGATCATGGGAAAGGTATTTGCCTTTAGCGAAATTTGCGTATAATAACAGTTACCAATCGAGCATTAAGATGGCCCTGTATGAAGCTCTATATGAAAATGTCGAACACCATTAAATTGGTTTGAGCTAAAAGATAGAGACCTAGTTGGGCCAGAGTTGATTAAAGAAATGGAGGAGAAAGAAAGATTGTTCAGGGAAATCTAAAGATAGCCTCTGATCGGTAAAAATCTTATGATGGTTTGAAAAGAAAAGATATTGAATTTCAAGTGGGGGATAAAGTGTTTCTAAATGTGTCACCTTGGAAGAAAGTTTTGAGATTTGGCCATAAAGGAAAGCTAAGTCCGAGATTCATTGGACCTTATGAGTTATTAAAAGGGTCAAACCGATAACATATCAATTAGCTTTACCTCCAAATATAGATAAGATCCACAACGTTTTTCATGTATCGATGCTCAGAAGATACCGATCAGATCTGTCCCACATTATCACACCAGAGAAGATAGAGATCCGATCAGATTTAACTTATTAAAGAAGAACCAATGCAGATCCTGGTTAGAGAAATCAAGGAATTACGTAACAAGAATATTCCTTTAGTTAAAGTACTCTGGCAGAATCATAGGATTGGAGAAGCTACTTGGGAAAGAGAATAGGACATAAGAATGCAGTTCCCATACCTCTTCATTCCAGGTATTTATTTAAATTTGAGGATAATTTTATTAAGGGGAGAATTGTAATACCCCAAATATCAGGCCAGGGACTTAATTGAAAAGAATTGAAAATTTAAGAGTTATTAAATAAGTGGTAAAAGATGAGCAAATGATTTGGAATAGTGTTTAGACTAATTTGTAACAATAAATAAATTAAGAGGGCACTTTGGTCTTTTTAGAAGGAAAATGATTTTTTTATATTCCCTTATTAGGGATTTTAAAGGGGGAAAAGAGAAAAGTTAGCCATTTTCTCTTCTTCTTCTTCTCTCACGTGGGTAGTGCTCTTCTCTCTTGCATAAGGTAAACTTTCATTAGCTAGTTCTTCCTGTAAATTATGGGTTGCTTTGGTAACACTAAGTGATATGTAAGCTTAAGGAATGATTAAAGAAGATTAAAACTAAGTGGTGGATGTTTTATATGAGATTTAAGGAAATGGGTTTTTGAATGATATGTTAATATATGTGTTTTTATTGAGGTTTATTACTAGAATTGATTTGTCAAAGGATTGAATAAGAGATTAGAAGTATGATATATATAAGTGGTGGATTGAATAAAAACATGTTTAGAAAAATGATATGATTCTTGAGTTTAGATGTTCCATGAGGATATTACATTTTAAAGGTCGAAAATGAAGTAAAGTTAGTTGGGTTAGGTAAATAGGAGTTTAATAGTATTGTTGGAGGTAAAAGTATAAGATTAGAGGGGAAATTAAGTGAAAATCGAGCTGAAAAATGGTAAATTTGTGCAATGGTATCGGTACTGATAGAACAGTATTGATACTATAGGTGTAAATAGGTAGAAATTGGATGAACATTATCGGTACCGATGCAAGGGGTATTGATACTGATAGGGTATCGATACTAACAAAGGAAAGTATCAATACCATAGATCCAGAATGTCAAAATGGTATCGATACTGAAATGGAGTATTAGTACCATAGTATGGTGGTATCGATATTGTGAGAAAGGTATTAATACCAGGCAACACAGAATATAGAATTGCTATTGATACTGAAAAGGGGTATCAAAACCATAGTATAGAAGTATCGGTACCAGGGTAGTAGTATCGATACAATTGAGCTTGGAACAGTAAAATAGGTTGAAATTGTTATAGAAATTGAAATAATTGATACTTTGAATATTATTAAAGTATAATTTTAATGAGTATACTAAGATTGGTATGTTATGTGTACTTAATGGAAACTTGTGTAGATCATAACCAAGCTCCAGAATCTAGCAATAAAAGGGGAAAGATAAAGTTGTTGATTAGCCATACATCTCTACACCTTTTTAGTGGGGATTACCAGGTGAGTACATTTATTGTAATTAATTGAGATGAATAAGATTCACAATGATTCAAATTAGAACTTTTTAATGTTAATGTATGTTTTATCATAACTAAAAATGCATGAAAGGATGCCATAACTTAAAATGCATGAAAGGATGCATTAAGGCATGAAAGGATGCATTAAGGCATGAAAGGATGCCATAACTAAAAATGCATGAAAAGATGCATTAACACATGAAAGGATGTCATAACTAAAAATGCATGAAAGGATGCATTAAGGCATGAAAGGGTGACATAGCTAAAAATGCATGAAAGGATGCATTAAGGCATGAAAGGATGTCATAACTAAAAATGCATGAAAGGATGCATTAAGGCATGAAAGGATGTCATAACTAAAAATGCATGAAAGGATGCATTAAGCCATGAAAGGATGTCATAACTAAAAATGCACGAAAGGATGCATTAAGCCATGAAAGGATGTCATAATTATAAATGCATGAACGGATGCATTATGAGATGAAAAGAGGCCATAACTGAAATTAACAAATAATTACTAAAGAAAAATAAAAAAATGTATATTGGACATCCTAAGGATGTTTATGATAATAGTATGACAGAAGTTTGGTTTTAATAAGAGGAACTTATATAATCCTTATGGATGATACGAATTAGTTTGCAATAAAATAACCACGATATACTTATGTATACCTTAATGTTCTTTACAATATTATGTCTCACAAAGTAAATGCTTAACGTGTGTTTTTTCCATGCGTAGGTAAAAGCAAAGATTAACTGAGTAAGGAGTGCAGTGACACTAGGACAATCTAGTTTATTATGGAAAAACTTACGTGGCATGTAATTAAAGTATTAAAAATACTCTGAATTTTAATTAAGTAGAACTTTGTAACATATTACAATCAATGTTTTGCTTTATATTAAAAATATTATGTTTTCAGAAATCGAATAACAAAAAAAATTAGGGGTTTTCAATTGAAGAACTATTTTCAAAATGATGTGACATATGTATCTTGTGTACAGAAAGGTATACGGGAGATGGATGTTACATTATTCTTGGTCATCCCTTTCTGAGCATGACACATACCAAAATTGACGTTATGAGTGGAATTCTTACCATGGAATTTGACGGTGAAGTGGTAAAATTTTGCATTTGTAAGGTAATAAAGCATCTTGACTCTGTGGTTAATGTTAGCTTTGTCGATATAATTAAACCTTTTGTGAATGAATATGTTAAACATACTTTTTGTGATGAGTTGTACAAGAATTTGAAGTCTAGAACGGATATCACTTCTAACATGGACTCGCAATCATCTAACGAAGAGCTACGTAAGAATTTAAATTTAATGTATTCTTAATCTAAATTTTTCCATCTATTTTACATGCATCAAAGTTGGAATTAAAATCGTTTTCCGGAACATTTGAATGAAGGGGATAATTTATCTATTTCGGACTAGCTTCCAAAGCTGAAAAAGATACGAAGTAATGCTTATGAGAATGTTCGAATTTCAAGGACAAAATGAAGGAACTTGTTGATCGTAGAATTTCTCATAAGAAATTTCTTAGTTGGAAAAAGCATATGAAGTGGAGGAGGTATCTCTTGCGGAACTTGAAGCTAAACGACATTAAACAAAAGTACTCTAATGGGAGGCAACCCATTTTTTACAATTTATTTTGTTTTATTAGTATTTTCATTTTTTTTAATATTTATATATTTTTATTTTCTAAATTTGGTACACTAACATTTTTATCGATTTGTTTTGAGCTTGAATGCGTGACCCTAGTTTTTTTTTTAAATAATAAAAAAAAGTGCCTTGCGATTACCCGTGAGTATTGATCATAAACATGCAGGCGAGGAAACAATTTGTGGTACTAGTGCGCACCGTGTCAACCCCAAAACCCTCTGAACAATGCACGTGTTTTGTTTATAATAGTAATTCAATCAAACTCATTTTAAAAACCCAAATAGGAGTTAGAATCATCCCACTCCACATGATTTTCATTATACTCATTTCACACTTTTCTTAAACCTCCATCACACATGTTTTGTCTGTCATTCTACCTTTGTTCATTGTTCATTGTTCATACTATCCATCGAATCATTTTTTTCAGCGGGTTTTTATGTCATTGACATGGAGAATGATCAAACCATCACATGGATTAATTTTTCTGGTGGATTTCTATGCCATTATACCTTAGATCATTGTTCATACTATCTATCAGCTATCTTCTTTCTTGTTTAGCCATCATCATGCCCATACAAACAAACAATCAGTCATCTAAACTTCTTTGTTTCTTCCATCTTATTTGCATTCTATCCCACCTTTTCGCCCTACATCAATCCACCTATATCATTTTTGTTTGCGGTCTATCTTGCTTGCAATTTATATTGCTTTATTCCTAGATCCAACAATCAATGGGTTGTCGTCTACAACATCTCTCAAGGCATGCAACCAACCAACTCGCTATCAAACCATGACTTTGATTACACTTGTTAGGAATTTATAAGCACAAAAATAATCAAAAGGAAGATTAATACAAAATAAGACATACATAAGAGATTAATACAAAATAAGACATACATAAGAGATGATATTTAACGTGATTCTACTTTGTTTATCTCAACAGATGAGAGAAACAATAATTCATTATGAATATAGAGATTACAAAGAGCACAAATACATAAAATTCTCTCGTGTACTAAAATTCAATATATATCTTAAAACTCGGTGTATCTCAAATCAATCTTTCAACATTTCTACAATATCAATCTCTACAACATACTCTAGAATTTACATAGACATGAAAAAGATTAAATCTTTTCAAAGTAGTTCTCCCATAATTCTAAAGATGATATATACTCTAAATTTATAGAGAAAATAAATTTGATCACTAAAAATTCTTATGAAATTATAATAAACTTAATCATCAAATAATATTTAATCACTAAAATTAAAATAAAATTTAACTTAATTAAAAATTAAGAATATTATATATATATATATATATATATATATATATGCAAAACTCAAACTTTTTTTATAAATCCAAGGTAAATATATGACGATATCTATTAAAAAAACTCTGAATCATTTAATATTGAATTCTTATATTCCTACATATGTGATACTTAAACCCAAAATCCCAAGAAATAACAAAAATCCCTTAATTCATGCAGTAAAACTCAAATTTTTAATATTGAAGTTTAAACTTGAATCATATTTAAAATGTGTCAATCTTTTATCGGAACTCATTTTATCATATCAAATCAAGCAAGCCTTCAAATTTCGACGTTAATGAGTTCAGAAAAATTGAATTAGATTTTGAATCATTTCAATGTTTTTATATTCCTTTAATAAAGGAGATTCATTTGAAAGAAAGAAATTAACCCCAAAATCACTGTTAAGCAGTATATGTGGGAGAAAGATCTTCAATGGCCAAACAAGTTATCTTCGACAAGCAATTTCTTTATATAAATAGAATAAAATGAATAAACAAGTTTCACCGAGGGACAACAACCGAGACTGTAAGTTTATTCTGGGAGATCTCTGGTATGCTCTGACTCGACTCTAGTCCACTTCGGACATTCGAGAAAGCCGGTCGCACCGGAGAAGGCAAGATGGCGAGTTCGTTGTTCAACATCATGAAGACATTGGACATGGTTGGTCTGTTAGATGCTCGATCTTCGACGCAAAGGAGTGCAGTATTGATGTATCTAGTAGCTGCATTTGGACAACACTTATCTTGTAGGTCGATGTCCATCAACTCCAATGGCTTATTACTTGTCCAAAGATCCCATGCCTGAAAATGAAAGCAGTTTCAACTACTTTGGTGTACGTTTCAACATACTTTAATAAATTCAAAATGCTTACATATCCAATAAGATTGAGAGAATTGGTGAGATAAAGACCAGTGTTCTTTTTGCCACTCAAAATCTCTAACAACAAAACCCCGAAGCTGAATACATCTGATTTCACTGAGAAAACACCTTCCAAAGCATACTCCGGAGCCATGTAACCACTGCATTTTCATGATAAACAATATGCGCATTGATATTAAGTGTATAAGTGTATATCTCTACATGTTAAATACTTACTAAGTTCCCACGATTCGATTGGTGGCTCGTTGTTCAGTGCCTCCGAAGATTCTAGCCATCCCGAAGTCGGAAATTTTCGGGTTCATATCCTTATCCAACAAGACGTTGCTGGCCTTCAAATCCCTGTGAATGATTTGAACCCTGGAATATTGATGGAGATAAAGAAGGCCTTGAGCGATTCCTTCGATGATTCGGACTCTAGTTTCCCAAGGTAGTACGAAGATTGCATTGGTACCAAAGAGGAAAGAATCCAAGCTCTTATTGGGAAGATATTCGTAGATCAGAATGTTTTCATCTCCTTCAATGCAGCAACCAAGAAGTTTCACAAGGTTCTTGTGTTGGAGTTTGGCGATCAGCATTGCTTCGTTCTTTAACTCATCCCAACCCTGCCTGGATTTTCTCGACAGCCTTTTTACGGCTACTTCTTCACCTTTCAATAACTTTCCCTGGAAGAAACCAAAATTCCCAGTTGAATTTCTCAAAGAAAATGATTCATCTGAGTATGAATTTTACCTTATAAACAGGTCCAAAACCGCCCTCTCCAAGTTTGTTTGAGAAGGAGAAGTTATCAGTAGCAGCTGATACGCTTGAAAAGCTGAACAATGGAATTTCCACTTCCTTCTCATGTTCTACTTGTCGTCTTTGTTTCGCTGGTTTCTTTTCGGAACGTGCTGGGCTCATAGTAATATCAAATGTTAACAAGTCTTGCCCTGCTTGTTGTAGAGTTGTGAAGCATACGAGTGAGTACAAAGAACACTATATGACAAGGGGGACAAAAAGAGAGAAAATAAATATCTTTCACCTTTTCTATCTTCCCTTTTCTTCTTCACTTGCCAAATGAACAATGCTGAACCAAAAACTGTCATGGAAATCGTCACTGATACAATAATTGCTCTCCTAATATTGTTTGTGCTTCCTTCATTTCCAAGAAACAAAACAAGTTCATTATATCATTTTCCACCACTGTATGCATCTAAAAGATTGGATCACGAAATGGAAATGTTACAATTGATCTTACTGTTAGTCCCCAAATCCGATGTTGATAGTCTGAGATAAAAAGTTGTTCCAGAGATGCCATCAGCTGGAAGCTGCTGCAAGTTGATAAGATCGCCGCTCCATATCGAGCAATTCTGATCGGTATACGAGAAACCGGAACACGAGCAGTTATTTAAGCAAGTTGATCTGCATTCACCAATGCTTTGAACCTCTAGAGGTAGCTGATTTCGTGGCAATTTTACATTAGAAATCTCATGAAATCCATCCTCTGTAGTCCCTGGACCTTCCATGCCACATTGTAAATCATTTTTCCTATTGCACCCTTCTTTGAAATCTCCATTGCTCCAAAGCTCCGCCGAGCTTGGTTCAAATCCAGGTAAACAGCTACAAAATGGGGACGAAACATTGCTGCAGCTCGAATTGGCTCCACAGTAAGCGTATACGTCACATGGTTGTCTCGGTTGACTGTTCAACAAACTCCATTCATTTTCTAACCATAAGACTTGTCTCAATTGTCCTGTTGCATCGAGAGTAAATCGACTGATTATGTCATTCCTATAGAGTGTGTAAGTGAGATAAGCTGCATCGGATTCAGAAACAAAGGTGAAGTTGTACATGTTCATCCTTGCTTCAGGAGGGAATTCGAAAAAGCTGCTGTCATCTCCCCATGGCCTAATTGATCTCCAGTATATTTGGTCTCCGTTCAAGATTACGAGCCTCTTTTCTTTCCCGGGATCCAATTGGAAGGTGAAATTTCCAGGACTTGGGTCATTAGAGCTCCTCCATGACACGTATGACCAAGTTTTCCCAATCATCGTATCGTATCCGAGTTTCATCCCGGGCAAGAAAGTATGGGAAGGGTAATCAAAGCTTTGCCATAAGATGCTAGAATTCTCATCTCTCAAAACAAGATTGCCTGAATCCAACAATGTTGCACTCACATTTGCATTAGTTAAATTTAAATCCGTCACCATGTAAATGATCCTACCTTGCCGAATCGCTAGGTTGCCGTCTTTGCCTATGCAGAAAAAGGCTGAAGCAGTCACAGGATAATCCCGGTTCGCTATCCAAACGACTCGATCTTCTAAGATATTCTTGTACATAATTGCCACATAGTAATTCACTGAATTTGCAGGTTGATAAAATCCTAACTCAAACATTTCACCAGCTGAAACAATCGTTGCTGAGCTAATCAAGTGAATCCCCGGTGTGATTGTGTCCATTGCAGCAACCTCAAAGTATTTCGTGACATGACTTGAGAACATCAGTAGGATAAAAGGATATAAAAACCAGGTTCTGGAAAAAGCCATTTTGTTTCCTATAAAGCCGGATCGAAGTTTATGTCGGAGAAATGATGAGATATTATTCTCTAAAACTTGAAGCTCCAACACTTGGCTACCATGTTATCATCGCTTTACCAAATGTAAAAGGCAAGGGAAGATTAGTCAAGTAATTGAAATGATTTAAGCCATTGGAAAATTACTCTTGTAACAGAAAAGGCTGCTGGACTTAGTCTTTGAGCGATTTTCTAAAGAAATAAAATAAAAATATCAAAAGTCCACGATTCTGACAAAGAAATTTGCATGTACTTTATTAATTTAGCAATTGCAGATGACTTGGAGAGCAAGTAAAGATATATAATTGGTGTAAGATAATGACTTCCGCAAACTTTGAAAAGTGAAGCATTGATTTTCTTTTAACAAATTGATGGGAAAGTTCAAGTTGATTATCATTGAGGTATTAAGTAGCGTGAGGAAACAGAATACGGCAATACACCTACGTCTCTACTCGAGAGTTCTAAAGTTGCCAATAGCCTACGATCGAGGTTCCATTGAAGAAACTATGATGTTATTCACTGAAAACGTTGCAAGCTCGCTTGAAGGATGGTTTGAACTATTCGTCGTGCTTCTGGAATAAGAGAAAGCAGCCTTTTTGGGATAATTTAGAACTGTGTGCTCATTGGTAAGCATCGGGACAACTTCGGGCATTGTCGGCCTGTCCACCTTCATTTCTTGAACACAAACAGGAGCCACATGAATGTACCTCAGCAGCATAAGATATGAAACTTGGTCTTCCAATTTAGGATCCATCAACTCAGAACCTCTATGTCCTTCCCACAATTCCCATGCCTGAAGTAAAACCAACATGCATGTGTTGGACAAAAAACATAAATAAAACACTCGTGGACTCAGTTTGTCACTCACATGTCCGATTAGATTAAGACAACTTCTATGATAAATGCCGTGTTCGTTCCACTCACTATCTCCAACAGCAACACGCCGAAGCTGAATACATCGGGTTTAATGGAGAAGAGGCTTTCCATTGCATGTTCTGGTAACATGTAGCCACTATGTTTTCATCATCTTCACACACAAAAGTTGAATAGATTCTTCAATGAAAGAGGCTTAAAACTAGCAGATCATATTGTGAGTTATAGAGATTAAATTTAATGATCAAGTATTTACCCTGGTATTTCTACTACTTTGAGGATTAAATAAGGGATATTATAAGAAACAAAACTTACCACCGTTTAAACATCATTCAGTTATGTAAATTTAGGGGTAAATTATTTTACTCAAAAAGTAAAGGGACTAAAAGAGAAATTACCCTAAATCCAAAAAAATAGCATGAATTTGAGGTTGGATCAAGTTGATGAGATTGGATCGATTCGTATTTAAAATGATATCAATTTTTAGGTCCATTTGAGCTATCCTAAATGGTAACGAGTCCTGATATTTGATATAGTGAATGATGGATTGAAGAGGCAGGGACAGGTGGGGTAGTAGCTCTCTAATATTCTAAAATTGCTTTATAATTTAAATTTTTGATGTGTATTTCTTTTATTGATAATTTATGTTTATTCTTCTGAAATTTTATAAGTTCATTTTTTTCAAAAATTTTAGAAATTTATCTCTAAAATAAAATCTTACGTTTATATTTAAATATAATTTAAAGATAGTATTCAAGTAAAGTCCAACAATGAGCTTCAAGGTTCAAACTTGGTTCAAGTGTGATTAAAGAAGAAATTAAGGCTCTGTTTGGTTGGGTAGAAAAATAAGAGAGGTGGAAAAGTGGAAAGAAAATAAATTTTGAATATATTTGATAAGAAAGAAAAGTAAAGAGAAAGAAAATTGAAAAAACTATTTTTCGTACTCAAATGTATAAATATATCATTCCAATTTAAAAAAGAAAAGAGGAGAGAAAATGTGAAAAATGTGTGAATTAGCACAGTGTATATTTTTAAAGTTTAATCTTCTCCCCTTGCATAACAATGAATGAAAAAATATATATTTTATTTTTACTTTTTTATACTTCCTACTAAGCACATCATATATATATATATATATATTCAAAGAGTTCGTCCAATAAAAGATCTATTGGATTCCACGTGGACAAGTGATATTCTATTTTGAATCTTAAGCATTAGATTAAACATATGTATGTGTATGTATAAAATAAAAGTGCAATATAATTTGGTAAATTAAAACTTGACAACATAATTCGATATATTTACACAGATTTATGATTTTTAGATGAGTAAAAATAAATAATTAAAATTAAAAGTAGGAAATTTAAAGATATAAACTGAAAAATAACAAAGAGTCAATCTCAATCATTTGTTTTCACTCATTCAACGGTCATAAATCTATGTAAAACTAAAGAGTTTTATATTATGTAAATAGAGCTTAACTATGTATATCAAGAATGAAAAAAATTTAGTCTAAATGGGTATTAAACTTATGATTTAGGGGAGAAAAAATATGAACCGAAAATTTTTAACCACATATTCTAGAGATTGCTGTCATTTGATATTTAAGCATTAGATTTTGAACATATGCATAGGGATGGTATTGGGTCGGGCTTTCGGCCAACCCGACCCAACACGAAAATATATATCTTTCACCTAAAATTTGATTCAACCTAGGTTTAGGGTGATTTCATCTTATTCAAACTTGAATTGTTTTTGAGAAAAAAATTGAACTTGATCCGACTCTACTCGAAACAAATAAATTTATAAAAAAAATTAATTTTATTTTAATAAATACACATATCTCATGCAACTTCCAAGAAGCAGGGTCTTCACATTTAACATGACAATCTACTTGAAAAGTGCATGAAGCTCACTATCCCACCATGTCTAGAACTTTATCTTATTATCTGTACACTATGCAAGCTCAATGGAATGGTGAACTCAGTCGGAGTTTTACCCCTAGAAAAGGTATTTGACAAAGCGATCCATTATCACCTTACCTCTTCATTTTATCTATGGATCGTTTGAGTCATCTAATTAACTAGTCAGTGCACCTGGGTGCTTGGAAACCTTTTCACCTCTCGCGTTTAGGCACTTCATTATCTCATTTTTTTTTTTTTTTTGCAAATGACCTTCTTTATGCCCAGGCTACTTCTGAACATAACTCCATTGTGGCGCACAGTCTTGATGTTTTCAGCTATTTTTCGGGACATTCTGTAATCAAAACGAAGACTGAGATTTTCTTCTCACCAAATACTCCTCAAGATGCGAGACACTCCATTAGCTCTCACTTGGGTTTTCGCCATGTTGAGGATATGGGCACCTATCTCGGCATCCAAGTGAGACATCATGGCACAAGCTCTAGACTTCACAACACCATCATTGATATGATAAGAGAAAGCTTTTTACTTGGTGCTCATCAATACTTTCTCTTGCTTGTAGAATCACTTTGGCAGAAGCCGTGTTATCGCAATACCGACCTATTCCATGTAGTCTTCTTTGCTGCCAGTTCATGTTTGCAAGAGTATTGAAAAACTCATCCGCACTTTTATTTTAAGGCTAACGATAGAGGCTCTGCTTTTTCACTAGTTAAATGGGATACTTTATGCCAACCTTACAAATGTGGAGGATTGGGGATCCGCCATCAGTTACTACACAACATGGCTTTATGTTGGAAAATTTGTAACGCTTTAGTTACAACACCGGGTGTTCTTTAGATAAAAATCCTGCATGAAAAATACAGTCTCAATTCTAGCTCCTCTCACCATTCATCGGGCTTCATGCTCCCCTCTCTGGCATTCTCTTTCAAAATTTAGGCAAAATTTCCTTGCTAACCTTTCCTTGTCGATTGCCAATAGAGAGTTTTGGATTTTGGCACGACATTTAGATTCCATATCTTGGACCCCTACACTTAAGGCGGCGATCTCCTTCGATTGCATCCAATGATGCTACTGCTAACTTCTCGGATGGTAATGGTAATTGGGATTGGCATCGCTTGCTTTCAGTTTTGGATACTCAAGCCATCCCTCGTCTTCATAATATCCTTGCGTCGAATTCTGCTTTAGGCATGGTCACGTTCACTGGAGGCACAAAGCAAATGGTGTCTTTACTTTTACGAGTGCCTATGAGATTCTTGCTACTACCTCTTGGGGTAATGTTCACCTCATATGGTCTTTGATTTGAAGTCAAAAAATTCCTGAACGATTACGCATCTTTCTTTGGCTTGTTGCTCATGATAAGATCCTTTCAAACGTTAACAGATGCAAATGAGGAATTGCTCATGATCCTGTTTGTGAAGCCTGTTGCTCATATGATGAAACGACTTTTCATACTATTCGAGACTAATCAATCTATCAAGACTTTGTGGAGCTCTCTTGCGAGACGGAGCGGTGTCTCTAATTTTTTAAAATCTTAAGGCCGGTTTGGATTTAGATCGAATGGATCAGACGTGTCAGAGGGGTCAGATTGGACGATCGGGTTGGGTACGGGTCAGCAGGTCGGGTTAACTCGTTTCTAGATGCCCACCAAGGTAGTTGACAAGCCCCACGCACAACGACGCCGCGTGGGCCACGTGCGAGGTCTTTGGGCGTCGGAAAATTTTCTAAAAAAATTTCAAACTATTTTAAAGGTTTTAAGGCACTTACCAAGCTCGGTTCAACACGGTGAACAACAGAGAGCTCAATATCGACTCATCAAAAAATTGATGTTGCTCACCCCTTCACACGCCGACTAATGTGACTACGAAAGACACCAGTGAACTCGAGATCACAAAAAACATGATGGTACGAGAGGTGTAACAAACGGAGCTACGATCAGCGACAAAATGTCGTTTAAAGATTTCCAGGGATAAGTTTCTAAAAATATGAAGGTTGAAGAGAGAAGTTTTTGTTTCTAGAAATGGATACTTTCCAATTTTGGGGTTTTAAACCCACCTATAAAGGAAAAGGTGCAAATTAGACCTTAGTTCTTCACGCTTTTGGTTACTTTTTTATTTGGGTTCAAATTTAAATAAAAATTTTATTTTAGTCCCAAAATTTAACCAAAATTTAATTTAGTTCACAAAATTAAATTAAGAAAAATTTTAGCCCCAAAATTAGGGTGTGAAAGCACTCTCCCCTTAAAAGAAATTTTGTCCTCAAAACTTAGTTGGTCTGAACTTTAACCATTGGATCCTCCTATTCCGAATAATTCTCTCGTCCCCGTCTAAAATTTGAACAGGTTCCTCCTCATAAGACAAATATGGTCTCAAGTCTACATCCTCAATCTGAATGACATGACCAGGATCAGAACAGTATCGTCTCAACATAGAAACATAGAAAACATCATGAATTTGACTAAGCTGAGGAGATAACTCAAGCTGATAAGCAATAGGTCTGACTCTCTTCAGAATACGATATGACCCAATGAATCTCGAACTCAACTTACCCTTGCGTCCTAATCTCAGCACATTCTTCCACGGAGATACCTTCAGGAAAAACCTGATCCCTAACCTCAAACTCGATCTCCTTTCTCCTCTGATCTCCATATGATTTCTGCCTATCAAAGACCTCTCTCAAGTGATCACGAATCAATCTGACATTATCCTCTGTCTCCTGGACTAATTTTGGACCCAACGTCCTAATATCATGCAACGCATTCCAACGAATAGGGGGTATGACCTTTATGTCCATACAGAGCCTCATACGGTGTCACGTGGATGCAAGCCTAGTAGTTGTTGTAAGCGAACTCGGCTAACTGTAGAAAGTCCTCCCAACTACCATGGTAGTCAATCACACAACCTTGTAGCATATCCTCCAAATCATGTATCACTCTCTCGGACTGGCCACCAGTCTGGGGATGAAAAGCTTTTAAGTTTGCTTTCTTTGAATGTTGAGATTGAAAAATAATGAGTAATTAAAAACTTCAAAATCAAACTGAACTGAACCAAATCAAATAAAAAATTGAGGTTTTTATATTGTTCGATTTCGAATTTAATTTTTTAAAACCTTAAAATGTAGCTTGGTTAATGTCGACATCGTTTTCCGTCCGGGGCGGGGGAAACTTAGTACGACTTGGGGGTTTTCTTTTGAAAAGATTTTGTAATGTTTTGGAGTCTCCATCGACCTTTTGAGTTAGGTAGGTCGAATGCCTAAAAATACCTTTTAAAAGAGTTTTTAAGAAAACATCATATTAAAAGATAAATCAGTCTGCGTGTAACCAGAGATTAATTCTTTTTGAAATAAAAAATGGTTCGGGGATCGATTACATGTAGGGAAGGATAAGCACCCCCACAATACCCAAAATTGGTACCCCATCGATTACAAATTATCTCTAGTAGTGGAAATTGAAGAATTCGAATATAAATTTAAGTTATGATACTATTATTCTAGATTCAACCATAAAATTTTTATTTAATTGAAAATTCTAAGGAGAAATGAAAAATATTCTAATATTTCCAATTGAAGAGAAAATAATCCCTAAAATATTTTAGGAAAAATATTTCTCTTTCCAACTGAAATAAAAAGAATAATTTAACTTCTCCCAAGAATTCGAGATTAAACAATTTGATTTGACCAAAATAAGAAACTAAGGCAATTAATCCAAATTATATTAATCATGCTAGATAATGATAGTTTAAACTAAAATGGTAAAAGTATAAACACAATAAAAATCAAAGGCCCAAAAATAATTATGACACAAATATAAGTGCTTTAATAAAATAAAATCATAAACATAAGGACCACAATGCAAGATAGCAAAATAAGGCATTCAATATGATAAAAACATGAAACATGCATATATATATATTCATGGGACTAAAATAAATTAAACAGAAACTAGAGTGCAATAATTAAAGAACTGAAATTAAATTGATATGAATAATACGATACCAAAATATAATAAAACAAAAAAATAGTAACCAAATCAGAAATAAAAAAGTGACTAAAATGAATAAATTGTAAATATCACATCTACATCATAATAACATAAGAAACAAACTCCAAACAATGGCTAAAATGAATAAACATAAAAAATGACTAAATTAGAAAATTAATAAAATTAATATGAACATTATAAATAAATAACAAAGTCAATGACCATAGTGCAAAAGAAACTAAAATATGATGAGCTTAATGATGATTTTACCCTGATAGTGACCAAAACATAAAACATGCTGAAATTGTAGGATTTGGACTGCGATTTGACCTTGAAACATAAATAAAAAAGAAGCTAGAATATGGGGACATGGTTAGTGATTTACCCATTTTCCATACACACAAAATATCATCCCCTTTCACGTAAACTGCGCAGAAGCTTGCAAGCTTCACAACCTCACTCGGCCACCACTCAACGCCCCCCACACGTTGGCCACCAGGCCGGTGACTGGCCTACAACCACGGCGACCTTTACCATGGCCAATGGAAGCCCAAAAGACGGCTTAAATGGCCGAGAACCTTTCATGTTATCCTCCTCTGTCATTCTTTCTCTACAACGTCAAGGGACGTAAAACCGACCCCCAACGCCGACCACCAAGATTTTATGACCCCTCACTCCCTCACGATCGTCTTCGACCGGCCAGTGAAGATCTAGATGATATAAACGACCCTCACCCCTCGCTCATCACTCATAGATTCGAAACCCCAAAAATCACCCTCCTAGCATCGACCTCTAGGTTGAAACTCCTTATCCTTCACCGACCACCAACAACCGAAGTTTCCTAACTGTGAGAGGGTATCTCTCGCACGCCGGCCACCACTCAACGGTGGCCACTCCCTTGCCCGTGAACACCCACGAAAACCGAAAGCCAAAAATAAAGCAAAAAGGGAAAGCTAGATAAGAAAGCAACACATGGAGAGAAAAAGTTAGTAAAAAGTCTCTTTCATTCCTATTTTTAAGGACAAAGCCTGAATGATTTTACATAGGGTGGTTGGGGGTATTAATAACCCCAATTAAAACATTATAATATTAATTTTTTACAAATAAAATAATGATAAAATAAAAAATGGTGTTTACAGCTGCCCCTCTTTGCTCATTATTGTAGAACAGGAATAGAGCAAAGATATTAAGCACCATTTTTTATCTGGCCTAAGCTGTTAAAATCTTGAGCTCCAATTTCTTTTGATCGGACAAGTTCTTCTTGTTATGAACTCCTCGCTGGTGGTGTCATACCACTTCATTTTGTGATGAAATCACCAAGGTTGAACAAGTTCTTCTTATTATTAACTTCTTCTCCCTCATCGGATGAGTTCTTCTCATTATGAACTCTCCCATTGGAAATGTTGATCCACCTCATTCTGTTATGAAATAGAAAAAAGTGATGACGTTGATCTAACTCCATATGCGATGAATCGAGCTAAGGTTAAACAAGTTCTTCTCATTATGAACTTCTTCTCCCTCGTTTGGATGAGTTTTTCTCATTATGAACTTTCCATGATAATCCCTCAAGCGAGGCGTCACTGATTCGAAATACCGTGAATTGAGTGATAGGTTGAACAAGCTCTTCCCATTATGAACTTTTTCTCTCTTATCGAATGAGTTATTCTCATTATGAACTCTCCATTGGAAATGTTGATCCCTCGAGTGAGGTGTTGTTGATTCAACTCCATATGTGATGAATCGAGCTAAGGTTGAACAATTTCTTCTCATTATGAACTTTTTCTCCCTCATCGGATGAGTTCTTCTCATTATGAACTCTCTACTGGAAATGTTGATCCCTCAAGTGAGGTGTTGCTGATTCAACTCCATATGTGATAAATCGAGCTAAGGCTGAACAATTCTCATTATGAAATTATTCTCCCTCATCGGATGAGTTATTCTTATTATGAACTATCCATTGGAAATGTTGCTTGGTTTACCATTTCTTTGAAGAGTTTTAAACCTGCAAAAGATTATCATGTGTTAGTAATAATGGTGTTTGAAGTACCCGAAGGTATTGATTTAAAGGTCTTCGAATTTTGCTGAGATCCATTTCTTTCAATGGTGAAAAATATGGATTGATTCTCTGCTGAAGTCATGAAATGAAATCTTTGTTAACTCTTTGAATTCCTTAATGTTGCAAATTGCCGAGTTTTTGTCTTTGTTAGGTCCAACCTGCATGTATTCTTGTGAATCTTGACTTGTGAATGGGCGGATCTTGCCCCAGTAAAATTTTTATTTTGATAATTTTAGCTTCTTCAAAAAGATTCATTTACAGTTATCAAGAAACACCTAAAATTAGGCTTAGCTTCTTTCAAAAATTCAAAAAACAATCAAGAAACCTCTGAAAATCAGGCTTAGTCTCTAAAAATCTTTCATTTTAATTTGTCATCAAGGAACCCCTAAAAATTAGGCTTAAATTCCTTTAAAAAATCTTTAGAGATAATCATCAAGAAACCCCTAAAAATCAAGCATAGTTTCTAAAAACTCATTTGAAAACATGCCGCCCGAAAGTCTTATGGATGTCCCGAAGGACTTATCATCTTGCTCGAAAGACTTATAGATGACCTGAAGGATTTAAGAATTGTGCTCGAAAGACTTACTGATGGCCCGAAGGACTTAAGCTGATTCGAAGTGTATGAATCGAGTAATAGGAAATGTTAACCCCTCTAGTGGGGCGATGCTGATTCAAAGTGTTATGAATCTAGCAAAGGAAATGTTGAAAACACCCTGCCCAAAGTTCTTATGGATGGCCCAAGGACTTACTCATCAATAAACCCTTGAAAATCAAGCTTAGTTTCTTAATTGTCAAAGAACCCCTAAAAATTAGGCTTAGTTTTCTTTTAAAAACTCATTGAAAACATCATCAAGAAACCCATGAAAATCATGCTTAGTTTCTAAAAACTCATTTGAAAACATCAAAAAATCCCTAAAAATTAGGCTCAATTTATTTGAAATTCATTTGAAAACATTAAGAAATCCCTAAAATTAAGCTTGATTTCTTAGAAAGCTCAAATAATCAATAAACTTCCAAAAATTGGACTTAGTTTATTTCAAAATCATTTGAAAATATCAAGAAACTCATGAAAATCAAGCTTAATTTCTTTGAAAGTTCATTTAAAAATCATTAAGAAACTTATGAAAAATCAGACTTAGTTTCTTTAAAACTTATTTGAAAATCGTCAAGAAACTTCTGAAAATCAGAGTTAGTTTCTTTAAAAACTCATTTGAAAATCATCAAGAAACTTCTTGAAAATCAGACTTAGTTTCTTTGAAAGCTCATTTAAAAATCATCAAGAAACTTCTGAAAAACAGAGTTAGTTTCTTTAAAAGCTCATTTGAAAATTGTCAAGAAACTTCTGAAAATCAAACTTAGTTTCCAAAAAAACATTAGTTTGGTAACATGCCCCACTTCGAAAATGATTATTGTTCTGTGTATTGAGTTCCTCAATTCTTGAGGTTTTGCCACTATTAATGTAATTCCCTCCATTTAAGGCTTGAATTCTGACTTTTCCTTTTCTTTTTTTCTTGAAAAATATGTAAAGATATGCTTTGATGCATGAAATGTGAATATAATATGTATCTATATGTAATTCATGACTATATTATATGTAGAAATGTTAAATATTAATCCTCTTTTGGTTTCAAAGTGGAGATCTCGGTCCTCCTTCACTTGATCCCTCTTGTATGGAGTCTTCCTCAATGGCAACTTGTCAGCATAAGCTTGCATCTTCCGAAGAGTAATCTAATTACCTTGTGCAATCATGTCTTTTCTATCTTCTATCTTTGGTTTCTTCGTTACAGTCTTTGAAGAAGTGCTTTCATGCATTAAACATGTGGTTTTGATGCCTCTTTCTGGCTCTAATTCAATGGTTCTATTAGGTACATTTTGAGGTAAACTCTTTGTGTCCTCATATTCTGCCCTTGGCATTCCAAACGGTGAGACTCATTCACCATGCCTGTTTGATTTGAATCTTGTTATCTCAGCGAGATCTGGTTTTGGTAATGCCCCAATGTGGGTACTTGTGGCTTTCTTCGTGCCAAAGTCTTAATCTCGGATGGTCTCACTCTGGTGTCACCAAACATAAATATTATCGAATAACTTGAGGGATGATGCCTCAATTAGATGGACATTTAAGAAGTGGTCAATTCTTCTAACAGAAATGTCTTGAATCTTTGCTATGAAATGAGATATGTGCCCCTTTTCGACTAAGGTGATCATCCGCTTCTTGATGAATTATCGACCATGTCATAAAAAAGTGTTAGACGTTCTACCCTCCGGTTTTTCTGATCTCTCAGACTATGTGAAATGTCTTCATTACTCTGACATCATTTGTTTTTTTCTCTTATTGAGGCAGAATGAGCATCACCAGCTTCAAGTACCTTTTTCACTTGAGATTATCATGTTTGAAAATGTTTTTCTCCTTTATTTTATTTTAGAAATATGAAAACAATTGTTGAATAAATTTTAAAAAATGTTGTCATTTTCTTCAGGCTCACAATCAAAACAAATTGTAACACAAGAGTTCATTGAATATTAAATAAATCAAATACTCTTTTAATCCTTCAAAAATTATACACATTTGAAAAGCATAAAGATCAATGTTGATATAAGGCTTAGGATTCTGGTGTTTATTGATTTGATGCAGTAGCCATTACGCTTATCTTTTGGAAATGTTCACTAGTTCCAAGCCCTCGTAGGCAACTTTGGGTTGTGTAGTTCTTCATCAAGAGATGTATAAGATCGTCTTTTGCGCAGTGGTTGACAATCTTCGTGTTCGAGCTGCCTTTTCAGGTTTTCAACTTGAATTCTCTTTTAGTTTCAAGACGTCATCTAAAATTTTACGTCTTGAAATCTCCTTTTATTATTTTTCTATCATGCAATAAAAATTTTAGAAAACTAATTTTTGCAAAGAAAATTAGCCCTGAGGGGCGGAGTGAAATCTGAAGACAGTCTCTCCACTTAGAAATCCATGTATGATTAGAAGGGACTTTTCAGGCACGTAATGTAGGCTAGGGCTCATGGTTATGAAAGAAATTGATAAATAGGCCCAAACAATTGTTTAAGGGTTAACGAACCAATGATCAATTCGTCATATTGTCTTCAATCTTGTCTTGCTCGACTTGAATCTTCTCGTGTGTCTTTTATTCTCTTTTTATTTTTTATGGTGTTCTCTATTTTTATGGGGAATTGATTCTAGATCTTTGAACCACTCGTCTTGAAGTGTTGGATCTGTATTTTTTTCTTTTTTTTTCATTTTCTCTTTTTCTTCTGTTTTCTCTTTCTTTTTCTCTTTTTTTTCTCTTTCTTTTTTTTCTTTTTTCTCTTTTTACTTTCTATTTGTGTGTGTTTTTTTCTATATATCTTCTTTTTCTCTCTTTGTTGTTAACTCGATTTGATCTTCGAGCACTTCGTATTTGTTCCACCTTGTGATATCTTGTTATTTGTTCCTATGACTTGCCTCTGTAGCGAAATCCAAATTGATGATGTTCACTCATGCGAGTAGATGTCCTTCATCTTTTCCCCCTAGTGTGGAGTGTGATCCTTGGTTAGGGTTGAATCAGAAGAAACAATATTACAGGCTCAAAAGGGGACAACAAGATATATATATATATATATATATATATATATACATATTTTTGAAATGATAAATGAAACAAAGTCATTCATCATCTCATACATGGAAGTCTTTGTAAAAGAGGTATCCCCAGGGGGACGAGTATTCACGATTAATCTTATTTACATGAAATAAAAAGTAATTAATGCATGATAGAATTATTTCAATGATTTCCTTTTTTTTCTTCTTCCATTTGCCCCTAGTATGCCCTAATTATTTGATTTCTCTTGCAAAAATTTGATCTGTAACACTCTATCTTGTCTTTCTTCTTGCAAAAATGGTTCTCGTATATGCAGACATCTTGTACTTTATGCCTCCTGATTTTATTGAAGTTGGGAAAAGAATGCTAGTTCTGTATCTATGAAGAGAAATGTGTGACTTTAAAATCATGATTCTGAAAAAAGGTAATGTTATGGAAAGGCTAGCTCTGTTTGTGAAGGTAAAAGTACGGATTTTAAGGCCTCAATGAGGATAAAGGCATGATTTTATTGCTTTAGAGGGAAGTGATGTCAAGTTTATGTCTCTATTATTTTGGGTAAGGAACCAAATAATGGTTCTTTCGGCTTTGAATGGGATATGGAAGGTCTAAACTTGTCATTTTAAAAAACATATAATTAATGAAGTAGTAAAATAACATTTAATTCATTTGATATTCAAAGAATTGCAAGATTAAAACTTGATTTATTGCTCGTAACCTTAGAAAATGACATAAGTTCAATCAACAAAATATTTATTGAGTATACAAAGAAAAAAAACATGTTCAAACAAGATAATGCCAGTGCAATAAGGTTTCACGGTGGATGGAATAACTTTTTTTTTGTCGGCACCAAAATTTCTCATGAAATGCTAAAAGTTAATACCCCTGGTCAAACAAATTATGAACCTTACTCTTCGGTGCCCCACAGATCTCAATGTTGTGCCTCGAACTTCAGACGGCTCTAACATCATGTCTCTATCTCTCAATTATTTTCTAAGTACGAAGGGGTGACTTTAATTTACCTCAAAAGATTCTGTGGGTTACTCTAAGGATTCGTGATTAATGCACGTTGAGATGCAATGTATATCATGTAATGTACTATGTATAGTTTCTAATGCAAAGATTCTCATGCAAATGCAAAGATGCAAAAATGGTAATGCAAAATGTAAATGCAATAAAGGAATTGATCCCCAAAGTAATTGTCATAAAACAACTTCCAAAGAGCGCACAATGTCTCAATACACAGAGGCAGATTGAAACTACAAATCACGTCATACTACTTGATTGCTTCAATTTTGATCGAACATACAATGAAACAATCTTCTTTTATCCTTGGCTAGATGGGAAACTCCAATGCTTCGACTTTTTTTCCAGAAATGCATTTGTTTAGCGACTATATGCGACTGACATCATCCACTGTCTCTTGTTGATTATCATTGTTGCTTGATGACTTTAAACATATTATTTCTTCTCGGCTAGTTATATCATCATCATCGTAGCACCCTTAAAAAGCTTGTTTTTCTGCATCATTTGAGCTTCATGTATTCCAGTTTGATGTAGCTCTTAAGTTGTTCCCAGAGCACCATTCTGGATCATTGATGCGTTTTTGCATTTCTATTCTACCTCTTCGAGTGACATTATTGTATTGAAAGCCTTCTAATGTGACTATTAACTTGGGAATCAATACCTTATATGTCATGATATATATGAAACATGTTTTAATTCTAAGGTAATTATCCTAAAACAACTTTCAAATAACTCACAACGTCTCAATATGTCAAAGTAGATAAAAATATCTACCCATTCATGTGACGTTGTTGTTTTAAAAGCCTTCTAATTTTGATAAATAACTCAGGCATTAACAACATGTTTATGCACAAATAAAGCAACGGTACAAGGAAATATGTTAGTAAAAATAATAATCAAAGAGATGAAATGTATGTTAGTGAAATATAAAAAGATTAAATTCAACTAGTAAATGAACCATAAAATACAATGAATAAAACACAGAGAGGAAAACAAAACCCTAACCGCATAATTTCTAGTTTACATACATTTATTAAAAAATACTCTATTAAAAGATGAATGTTAGAGTTCATTTCTCCTTGGTGTACACTTATTTGGGTATCTATGGACAGAGTTTCATCATGGTCTTAGATCGTTTGGGTTTCTAAATTTTACTATATGCAAATTTTTTGTTCTAGGAGTAAAGGTACTCAAATTATCCTTGTCGGTGCTCCTTTGGGCGAGCCAGACCCTCAATCCTCACCCCTTATAGGCTTAAGCGGATCGAGTTCAATTCGATATGGCACATTTCCCTATGCCTAACACAGAGAATAAATTCTCACGAAGACATAGGGCATATGAACCCCGGAAGCTACTTGCTAGGTCTGAGACGGAGAATAAGTTCTCACGAAGACGTCGCTTTCACTCCCACTTAAAGGGGAAAGCTCGAGTATAGAGCTTATGTTATACAATACACGTGTTGTGTGTGAGGAGAAATTATCAAACCTTTGACAAACAACCACTCAAAAACGAATCCAAAATTTAAATATCTGAAAAATTAATCAAATGCAAACATTAATATACAAGGATATAAAATAAAATAAAATAATAAAAGAATTGAAATAAATCAAATGAATCATAAATTAAATAAAATTGAATTCTCAATTTCCAACTATAGAGACAATATATAATCGATTTAAGGCTTGATCCACTAAATCCCCAGCGTAGTCGCCAAGCTGTCAACACCGTTTTCTGTCCGGGTGGGGGAAACTTAGTACGACTTGGGGGTTTTCTTTTGAAAGGATTTTGAATTATTTTGGAGTCGCCATTGGCCTTTTGAGTTAGGTAGGTCGAATACATAAAAATACCTTTTAAAAGAGTTTTTAAGAAAACGTCATTTTAAAAGATAAACCAGTCTGTGTGTAACCAAAGATTAATTCTTTTGAAATAAAAAAAGGATTCGGGGATCGATTACGTGTAGGGAAGGATAAGCACCCCCACAACGCCTAAAATTGGTACCCCATCGATTATAAATTATCTCTAATAGTGGAAATCTAAGAATTCAGATATAAATTTAAGTTACGATCCTATTATTCCAGATTCAACCATACAATTTTTATTTAATGGAAAATTCTACGGAGAAATAAAAAATATTCTAATATTTCCAATCGAAGAGAAAATAATCCCTAAAATATTTTAGGACGAATATTTCTCTTCTAACTGAAATAAAAAGAATATTATAACTTCTCCCAAGAATTTGAGATTAAACAATTTGATTTGACCAAAATAAGAAATTAAGGCAATTAATCCAAATTATATTAATCATGCTACATAATGATAGTTTAAACTAAAATGGTAAAAGTATAAACACAATAAAAATCAAAGGCCCAAAAATAATTATGACACAAATATAAGTGCTTTAATAAAATAAAATCATAAACATAAGGACCACAATGCAAGATAGCAAAATAAGGAATTCAATATGATAAAAACATGAAACATGCATATATATATTCATGAGACTAAAATAAATTAAACAGAAACTAGAGTGCAATAATTAAATAACTGAAATTAAATTGATATGCATGATACGAGACCAAAATATAATAAAACAAAAAAATAGTAACCAAATCAGAAATAAAAAGTGACTAAAATGAATAAATTGTAAATATCATATCCACGTCATAATAACATAAGAAAAAAACTCCAAATAATGGTTAAAATGAATAAACATAAAAAATGACTAAATTAGAAAATTAATAAAATTAATATACATATTATAAATAAATAACAAAGTCAATGACCAGAGTGCAAAAGAAGCTAAAATATGAGGAGTTTAATGATGATTTTACCCTGATAGTGACCAAAACGTAAAACATGCTGAAACTGTAGGATCTGGACTGCGATTTGACCCTGAAACATAAAGCAAAAAGAAACTAGAATCTGGGGACATGGTGAGCGATTTACCTATTTTCCATACACACAAAATATCATCCCCTTTCACGTAAACTACGCAGAAGCTTACAAGCTTCACAATCTCATTCGGCCACCACTCAACGGCCCCCCACACGCCGACCACCAAGCCGGTGATCGACCTACAACCACGGCGACCTTTACCACGGCCAATGGAAGCCCGAAAGATGACTTAAACGGCCGAGAACCTTTCATGTTATCCTCCTCTCCCATTCTTTCTCTACAACACCGAGGGACGTAAAACCGACCCCCAACACCGGCCACCAAGATTTTATGACCCCCTCACTCCCTAACGATCGTCTTCGACCGGCCGGTGAAGATCTAGACGACATAAACGACCCTCGCCCCTCGCTCATCACTCATAGAACTGAAACCCCGAAAACCACCTTCCTACCATCGACCTCTCGATCGAAACTCCCTATCTTTCGCCAACCACCAACAATCGAAGTTTCCTAGCCGTGAGAGGGTCTCTCTCGCACGCCGGCCATCACTCAACGGTGGCCACTCCCTCTGTCCGTGAACCTCCACGAAAACCAAAAACAAAGCTAAAAGGGAAAGCTAGATAAGAAAGCAGTACATGGAGAGAAAAAGTTAGAAAAAAGTCTCTTTCATTTCTATTTTTAGGGACAAAGCCTGAATGATTTTACATAAGGTGGTTGGGGGTATTAATAATCCAATTGAAACATTATAATATTAATTTTTACAAATAAAATAATGATAAAATAAAAAATGGTGTTTACAGTTAATCTTTTAATAAAAATTGAATCGGACCGAATCAAATACATCTCTAATGTTTAGTTTTGATTAACTACATAATCCGCATCAAAATAGCCAACTAACTTACAAAATCTTGACTTTTTATATTAAAAATCATGACCATTTATCTCAAAATTCGTCAAACTACCTTCAAGCAAACATTTTAAATTCCTCATAATTTAACAATTCTAAATTAATAAATCTACCAAAAATTTAATTGTTGAAATAAGATAAATTGGTATTTTATTCACTCTCAATAGTTATATATGTAATGCTTCTAAAAATGAATCATAAAAGTTATTAGTTTATCATTTATTAGTTCATGCACTACAATAAATAAGATCTTTAGTGACCATTTAATCATGACACTAAAGATTTTTGTCATAATCGTCACAAAAAGTATGTTATTAATGACAAAAATTGTTTTTGTTACTTTTGAAATGAGTAATTGTGATTTATTTTATTTTGTCACTCTTTAGATAATAATTGTGGCAACTTTGAAGCTCATTGCAAGTAATTTGTCACTAATAATGTTTTACTATGATCAAAACAAGTTGTCATTATCAATTGGTCACTAATAGAATGGTCGAATTGGCGCTAACGTATTTTTCGCGAGAAAATTTGTAATAGTGACAATTTATTACATAGTCACTGTTACTATTCATAATTGTGATGAAAACATTGTGTCACTAGTCTTAGTTGTATTTGTGACTATAATTGTTTTTGCCACTAGTCTTAGTTAGTGATTTGTGACAATAATGATTTTTGTCATTAGTATTAGTTGTTGATTTGTGACGAGAATAATTTTATCACTATTGAAGTGAATAGTTGTATCCTACTTGTATTTAGTCACTAATAAAATGTTTGAATTGACATCACTTTTTTAAAACAATAAATGATGTAATAGTTAGAACATATTAAGTGTCACTATTATTATACATAATCCATTTTTTCACTAGTAAGTTTAGCATTTTATAATGTCTTGCCCGTCTAGCTCAGTTGGTAGAACACAAGACTCTTAACCTTGTGGTCGTGGGATCGAGTCCCACTTAGGGCAATTCATAACGGAGGTCTTCCACTAAAGTTGCTCTCAACCTGGCGTTGGGGTAGCCTACTACCCTACCTCCCCCTTACCCCATTATATATGGGAATAGGTTCATCTAATTTTTTAGCATTTATTAATGATACACTTGTAACAATCTTAAATTACGTCACAAGTATCACTACAAGTGTAAAGGTTTTTACTGGCAAATTGATAGTGACTATTAGTAATTTTGTCACAAATATTAAACTTTTGGTGTCAAAAATTTTGTACGACACTGTTAATAAAAATAAGTGTGATGTATTTTTATTTCGTCAATGTTATATTAATAATTATGATGAATATATTTTTCTCACAATTAAATCATCACTATATGTATATAATTGTGATACAAATTTCACCGTCACAAAAATTTTGATACTATTATAATATGCAAATAGGCACAATTATTTCTTTCGCAATAAATGATATGATAGTGACTATATATAAAGTGATCACTATTATTTGATATTTATTGTGACAAATAAAGTTGTTTGTCACTTAAAATTTTACTTTTTTCTGTGATAAATATTGACATCAATAATAATTAAAAATGTTATTAAGATAAACTAGTTTGTCAAACAGTAAAATTTTGTTATTTGTCTTATGCTCTAATTTGATCAATTTTAGTTTGTATACATTTTAAAATTTTAAATTTCAATAACCATACAAATTGTAAAATGACTATATGAATAATAAATGACTAATAAACTTATCTTAATCTTTAAATATATTATTTTATATTATTATGAATTTTATTTTTATTAACAAAATAAATAACTGAAGATACTATAAGCTTTGATAGTGTCATGTAAAGTTCAATTATAATTTTTTTTTCAATAATTGATTAACTTTTATATGTAACTTATGATCTTTATAGAGATATATGTGAAAAAACACAAGTTAATTATTAGTATTTTCTTTTTTAATTTAGGACTTTCACTACAAGAGGTTAATACATTATCAAATATTTTTATTTTTTAAATATAATTTAAGAACACTTAGTATTATTTTAGATTTAAATCTAAATATTTATGTGATTATATTTTAAAATAAACCTAATTAATTTTTATATTTATCTTCCACAAACATATTTCATATGAGAAAACATAGAAAATTTAATAAAATTTATTATAATAATAATTAATATTATATATATATATATATTAAAATTAATTAATTAATTTCAACAATAGTTAATGTTGAAAACATTTTGATATTTCGATATAACAAATTAAGATAAATGAATTTTAAGATTTTCCAAAAAGATTTTCTAAGTATATTCGATATAATTATTCGAATATCAAAATATTAGTCCAAATCTTTCAAAAGTCATTTTTAATCCTTACTCAAGTGTAAAATTAAGTTTTAATCTTAAAATTATTTCAAAATAATTTTACAAAGTATTTCGAACCGTTTCAAAGCCAAAAATTTCAGAATGTCCATAAGGAACTGATCCCCCCCAAGGGGGTACCGATTCCCCCTGAATGGTTTGGCTCCGAGAAAAACAGAATGCTCGGAGGGAACCGATTTTCCCCCAAGGGGGAACCGATTTTCCCCCAAGGGGGTACCGATTTCCCCCTGTTTAACAGTCGAAATATTTGAATTTTACAGTTAAGGAACCGATTCCCCATGAGGGGGTACCGATTCCCCCCCCCCCACGCTCCAAGCTGTTTTATTAATTGATTTCACACTAAAACGGCTCTATTGACTCCACTAATCATTCCCAACGTTCAGAATCATTTGAAGGTGTATTTAAACAAGCTTAGAAGCCATTAATCAACAACAAGAAATAACAATCAACTAGAATCAAGAGACAATCAAAGAGAAAGCATCAAACCTCAAGTTTGAGCATTTCAAGCCTATTTTTCATTCAATATTCATTTTGCTTTCAAGAACACTACTTGTACTCAATTGTATTCATTTTTTAGTGTTCTTTTCTTTGTTCTAGAATTGTGAAAACATTCTACCTTGTGAGGATTTCCTTGTAAGTTTACAAATTTGTAATCTTCTCTTTGAGAAAGAGTGTTCTCAAGAATTGGGGTATATTCTTGAGGGAGTTGTAAGCTTATCTCTTTGGCCTCAAAAGAAAGAACAAATTAGTGAATTTGTTAGAAAATCCTTAGTGTGGATAGCTAAGGTAGTGGGCGTAGACTTTGATTGAGAAATTCGAACCACTCTAAATCGATGTGCAATTACTTTCAATTTTATGCAAAAGCTTCCACCAAAATTTTAATTTCCAATTCACCCCCTCTTGGCCAATTCCGTCGATTGATTAACTCAATAATTGGCATCAGAGCCTAACTCATTTGAAGGTTTAATCACCTCTTGAGTTAATTCGGGAAGAGTTACATCGATTATCAAGTCATCAATGGCCTCCACTTCAAACTTCGACTCTGGTCTCGATTCAATGCCCGTCAACAAGCCTCCTTTCTTTAATGGTGCTAACTATGCCTATTGGAAGAATAGGATGATGTATTTTATTCAAGAAAGTGACATGGGAGCATGGAATGTTGTAGAAGACGGATATATCAAGCCTCTCACTCATCCAAGATTGTGGAGCAAATGAGAGACGAAAATGTTCCAGCTCAACTCCAAAGCCATCCATATTATATTTTGTGCTCTTGGGCCAGATGAATATAGAAGAGTTTCATCTTGTACAACCGCCAAAGAAATATGGGATAAACTACAAGTCACTCATGAAGACACCGACGAGGTAAAAGAATCTAAAATTAGTCTTCTAACACATAGCTATGAAAATTTCAGGATGAAACCAAATGAAGATATCAAAGCTATGACGGATAGATTCTCAACGATTGTCAATGGTCTCAAATCATATGGAGAGATCATTCCAAACGAAAAGCTTGTGAGGAAGTTAGTTTACTCACTTCCAAAATCATGGCAATCCAAGAATAACGTAATCATCGAGGCTAAGAACATAAAGTCCTTAACTCTTAAAGAGCTAATCGGTTCTCTCCTCACTCATGAAATGATGCTTGAAGATGAGGTGGACCTCGATAAGATTGAAGAGACACCAAAGGAGAAGGAGAAGAAGAAAAACATTAGAGTTGCTCTCAAATCCATGACAGAATAGAGTGATTCGGATGAAGATGACGATGACGAGGAAATGGCATTGTTTACCAAACGGTTCAGAAAAATTATGAGACCTTACCGAGGAAGAAAATTCAAACGAAATGAAGGCCTCAAAAATGAACCAAAAGAGAAGGACCGGATCATTTGCTATGAATGCAAAAAGTCGGGGCATGTCAAATATGATTGCCCACAATTGAAGAGAAAGGGTCAATCAAAGAATAAGCACAAGGCTCATGTGGCTACATGGAGTGATGAAGAAGGTTCTGATGAAGAGGAACAAGAAGTAGAAAACTTGTGCTTGATGACATTCGGGGAAGATTCTAAGGTAACCTCTAACTCATCTGAATTTGATGATTTATCTAATGATGAGCTATTAGAGGAATATAATGGGTTGGCTTCGGATTATGAGAAATTGTTTTTAAAATATAAAAATGATGTTTCAAAATTGAAAAATGAAAATAAACTCATATCCAAAACCAACAACGATCTTGAAAGTAAAATCAAAGATTTGCAAATCAAACTAGAAGAGTTTGAAAAGAAAATTTTGGATTTGCAAAATTTACTTTCAAAGGTCAATGATGATCATCAAAAGAAAATTGATGATCTTAAAACCTCTTTTGATAAAGTTGGAACAAAACGTTTTGAAAATAGATAAAATTCAAAATCCAACTTTGTTAGAAAAAGTTTTAAAAACTAAAATCATAGAGGTCCCCGAAGAACCTCTAATGGAAAAATATTTAGAAGTATATGGGTTCCTAAAGAGCTCATTACTACTAAAGATAAGGATATCCTACAAAATGGATACCTAAGGGGATTAAGATTTTGGAAACTAATGAATATGAACCCAAAAGAATTTGGGTACCAAAAATTAGAAATTAATCTATGTTTGTAGGAAAAGGAGCATTGCTACAAGGCACGGGAAACAAATTCAAATTCATGGTACCTTGATAGTGGATGCTCGAGATACATGACCGAAGACAAAAGTCGGTTCATAGAGCTTAACACCAAAAATGGAGGAGAAGTGACTTTTGGTGATAATTCAAAAGGTTACATCGAAGGTATAGGTACAATAGGTAATACCTCTTCCATACAAATTAGAAATGTTTTATATGTGAATGGATTAAAGCATAATCTTTTGAGCATTAGTCAATTTTGTGATAAGGGATTCAATGTCATGTTTGAAATTAATGGTTGTAAAGTCATTGACATTGCATCTAATCGGATTATGCTTGTTGGTCATAGAATAGGAAAGATTTACATGGTGCATTTAGACTCTATAGATATGACTAATTTATGCCTAGTTGATAAGGATGAGCATGATAGTTGGTTATGGCATAGAAGACTAGGTCATGCTAGTATGAGTGTTTTGCAACGGTTAATTCAAGGAGATTTGGTTCGAGGACTGCCTAAACTAAAATTTGATAATGATAAAATCTGTGATGCTTGTGCTAAAGGAAACAAAAACGAGTTTCTTTTAAATCCATTAATGATGTATCAACTAGTAGAGTATTGCAATTGATCCATTTAGATCTTTTTGGGCCATCCAGAACTACTAGCTTGGGTGGAAAATAATATGCATTTGTCTTGGTAGATGACTATTCTGGATATACATGGGTTCTATTCTTAAGTACTAAAGATGAAGCATTAGAAAAATTCAACACGTTTTCAAAAGTAATCCAAAACGAAAAAGGTTACTCTATAACTAGTGTTAAGAGTGATCATGGAACTGAATTTGAAAATCTTGGATTTACTGAGTTTTGTAATTCTAATGGTATTAGCCATAATTTTTTAGCACTAGAACCCCTCAACAAAATGAAGTTGTTGAGAGGAAAAATCGAACTTTAGAAGAAATGGCTAGAACCATGCTTTGTGAAAAAAATTTGCCAAAATATTTTTGGGCGGAAGCTACAAATACCGTTTGTTATGTTATAAATCGAGTAATGATTAGGCCTATTTTAAAGAAAACTCCATATGAACTTTTCAAAAATAAAAAGCCTAACATTAGTTATTTTCATCCTTTTGGATGTAAGTGTTTTGTTTTAAACAACGGTAAAGACAATCTTGGCAAATTTGATGCTAAAAGTGATGAAGGAATTTTTCTGGGTTATTCCTTAAATTCTAAAGCTTATCGAGTATTTAATCAAAGAACTTTAGTTGTAGAAGAGTCTATACATGTTGTTTTCGATGATAACCTCCTTCCGAGGAAGGATTCTTGTATGAATGATGATGTAGGTGTTATAAATACAAATGACGTTAGACATGACGTTGGAGAACCATCATCAAAGGAAGAAATGAAAGATGAGGAAACTCATGATCCTCTCGAGAATCCAACCATTGGAGAAAGGGAAGTCTCTTACCCAAAGGAATACAACTATGTCAAGGATGGTGAGATTATAGGTGATCCATCCAAAGGGGTAACAACTTGATCTTCTCTTAGAAATATTTGTAATTATGTTGCATTTATCTCATGCATAGAGCCTAAGAATATTAAAGAAGCATTAAATGATGAACATTGAATTATGGCTATGCAAGAAGAGTTAAATCAATTTGAGAGAAGTAAAGTTTGGACACTAGTTGAAAGGCCTAGTAATAAATCTACTGTAGGTACTAGATGGGTATTTAGGAATAAGCTTGATGAGAGTGGTAATATAGTGAGAAACAAGGCTAGACTTGTTGCTCAATGGTATAGTCAAGAAGAGGACATAGACTATGATGAAACATACACTCCCGTAGCTAGGATGGAAGCAATTAGAATATTATTAGCATTTGCATGTTTTCATGAATTTAAATTATATCAAATGGATGTTAAAAGTGAATTTTTAAATGGTTTTATTAAAGAAAAAGTGTATGTGGAACAACCTCCAGATTTTGAAGATTCAAAAATTTTCGGATCATGTTTTTAAATTGACAAAAGCACTTTATGGTTTAAAACAAGCTCCTAGAGCTTCGTATGAAAGATTGTCAAACTTTTTAATTGAAAAAGGTTTTTCAAAAGGGAAGGTTGACACTACATTGTTTTTAAAGCATAAAGGTAAAGATTTATTAGTAGTTCAAATTTATGTTGATGATATAATATTTGGTTCTACTAATGATGTTTTTTGCCAAGAATTTTCTAAGCTAATGCAAAGCGAATTCGAGATGAGCATGATGGGGGAGCTCTCATTTTTCTTGGGACTCCAAATCAAGCAAAGAAAAGATGACATCTTCATCAATCAAGCTAAATACGTCAAAGATATGCTCAAAAAGTTTGGACTAGAAAATGGGAAACCTCATGACACTCCAATGAGCTCTTCTACAAAGCTTGACTTGGATGAAGGAGGTAAATGTGTGGATGTTAAATTATATAGGTCAATGATTGGTTCTTTGCTCTATCTAACTGCAAGTAGATCGGACATTATGTTTAGTGTTTGCTTATGTGCTAGATTTCAGTCATGCCCTAAGGAATCACATTTACTAGCTGTTAAGAGAATCTTTAGATACCTTAAGGACACTCCTAGTTTAGGACTTTAGTATCCTAGAGACTCTAGCTTTAGCTTGCATGCCTTTTCTGATGTGGATTATGGAGGATGCAAATTAGATAGGAAAAGCACCTTCGGTACTTGCCAATTCCTTGGAAATATGTTGATTTCTTAGTTTTTAAAGAAATAAAATTGTGTTGCATTATCTACCACTGAAGCCGAATACATTTCAGCTGGTAGTTGTTGTGCACAAGTTTTATGGATGAAACAACAACTTTTTGATTATGGAATTGAAGTAGGTACCATTCCTATCAAGTGTGACAATACTAGTGTTATTTGTCTCACTAAAAATCCCATCCAATACTCTAGAACTAAGCACATTGAAATAAGACATCACTTCATTAGAGACCATGTCACTAAGGAAGATGTAGTTCTAGAATTTGTTGATACTTTGCATCAGTTAGCGGATATCTTTACAAAACCTTTAGATAAGGAACAATTTTGGACACTTGGGAGAGAATTATGTTTAACTGACCTATCTTCACTTAGTGTTTAAAATAATTTTAGCACTTTTAAGAATAAATGAAAAATGCATATAATAGTATTTTTGATTGCATTCATTACTTTTAGTTAGGGGGAGTTTATGATTCTTGGTGAAAATTAACTTTATGTTCAAATAAATTTTAATGATAAATTTGATTGATTGAACATGATTAATTTTCAATATATGAGTGGCCAATACCACTAGAGAAAATTAATTTAGCATTTTTAACACGGGCAGAACACACCAAACTCTCAAACCCTTTCTTCTCTCTTGCCGTCGTTCTTCTCTATACTCTCTCCCTACCTCCATATTTCATCAAAACAACGTTTTTAATCAGAATTCTCTTCAAATATCATCTCCTAAATCTGTTGGAATCATCAAAATCGTGCAAACTTCATCTAATCTCACTCAAATCCGAAAATCTTCAAGGTATTTTTCTAAAACTTCTTTTTCATCAATTTGTTTATTTTAGAACTAGTTTTAATTAGTTCTAGGTTGAACTTTAGATTGGGCATTGATTGTTTAGTGATTAGAAACTAGATTTAACAACTAATTTCATCAAAAACACAAGAATTTTCCAAAGTTCTTTGAAATTTTCGAAATAAAAAAAACTGTTTTTCAAATTATTGTGTTTTGATTGAATTATGTTGTTGTTATGAAAACTATACATATATTGACTCTCAAAACATTATTTTCCAATAGTTTTCAAAAACTTTGCCCATTAGGATTGGTATAAAGAACCTTGAAATATTGAGGACTCAATTGAGTTTTAGGATTGATTATTTTGCATACATATGTTTTTAAAATTGCAGGTTATCTTTTTATTCCGATTATCTTAGATCATGTCTCATAAACGTTCTACAGCCTCCTCTAGTCGTTCTAGCCAACCTCCAAACTCACCTCCAAATCCTCCACCTATCCCATAAATTCCTATTCCTAATCTCGATGATCCAAACATGACCATTCGCAATTCTTGTTTCAATGAACCCGGTCGTAAACAAAATCTCTACTTTAGGTTTTGTCAATACTTTGAGTCCTACAAAATCCGGGAAGAACGTATCCCATCTCTTCAAGCCATGTTAGACATCAATTTTCGTCATCTTCCTACTTTTCATGAGTGGAAATTTGACAAACTCTTCGAGCTTGAACCAATTGTCTACCATCAACTTGTTCGTATCTTCTACTCTAATGCCGTTTGCATTAAAAATCGAGAGAAAACCTTAACTATAGGAATCTGATCCTATCTTATAGGATGATTCTTTCATCTTGACTCGGAATCCATTGCCAAAGCATTAGGATTAGATAATGAAGGGTTAGACAATGAAAAACTTACGGTAGGATCTCAGTATAAGAGAAGGGATAGTGCAAGTGTTCTAGACCTTCATAACTGTTTTCTTCACCTAATGATCTCTTGGTGGTTTCGACCATCCGGAGGCCGTTACTCTACTCTTCGAGCCTTAGATCTATTTTGGCTTCATTGTGTCCAAAATAATCTCAAAATTAACCTTCCACATATTATTTTTGCTGAACTTGTCGAAACCGTAAATCTTGTTCCCAATAAGAAATTATGTTCTTCTTTAGTTTACGGTTGTATTCTTAGTAATCTATTTAAGAAGGCTGGGCTTAAAGTTGGTCTTGATGCTTCGTTTCCCCTTAAAAACCAAATCAATCTATTTTCTTTAACTAAATCCGGATGGAAGATCAATGAAGAAACTGGTCTTTGGGTTCGTACCGATGAGCAACCTCCGGAAGAAAATGACTCCGACAATGAGCCAGAGCAGCACGAGGAACAAGCACCTCCAGAGGAACAACCTCGTCCAGAGTATCAAATTCCTCCATACTTCCGATCTTTTATGGAGAACATTGATTTGAGGCATGCATCTATCGATTCAAATCTGACTACTACCACCGAAATGATGAATCGTCGTTTTAATTTGTTGGACGAAAGGATCGATGCACTTTCAAGTGATGTGACCAATATTTGGTCACATTTATCTCCTCCTGATGCACCGATGGACGATTAGGCCCTATTCTTGCTTATCTTTAATGGATCAAAACTTCAAACTTATTGTTTTAACATTTTGGATATTTTGGAATGTTTGAATTTGTGGATTGTTTCACTTTGAATTTGTTTGAATTTATGGATGTTTGAACTTATATTTCTATATATTTGGTTTGGTTAAATTTATTCATTATTGCATCATTTACATCAATTAGATATATGACCAATTTTTCCATGTCACATTGTTTATGAATATTGATTATGAAACTAATGGCTAACATTTCTCTTGATTGTGATCTTAGTAGCTTAAGCTATATATATTTATCATCACTTGGCTAAATGATTTCAAAACCTTGTTTAAAATCTTTTAAAAGTCTTTTTGATTTAACAAAAAGGGGGAGAAATGTTAAAGTGTTTTAAAGGGGAGAAGTGTTAGAGTAAGGGGGAGTAATTTCAAAACTTGATTTCAAAATCTTAAAATTACTTATATCAAAAAGGGGGAGATTGTTGAAAAAAATTTGATATTTCGATATAACAAATTAAGATAAATGAATTTTAAGATTTTCCAAAAAGATTTTCTAAGTATATTCGATATAATTATTCTAATATCAAAATATTACTCCAAATCTTTCAAAAGTCATTTTTAATCCTTACTCAAGTGTAAAATTAAGTTTTAATCTTAAAATTATTTCAAAATAATTTTACAAAGTATTTCGAACCGTTTCAAAGCCAAAAATTCCAGAATGTCCATAAGGAACTGATTCCCCCTGAATGGTTTGGCTCCGAGAAAAACAGAATGCTCGGAGGGAACCGATTTCCCCCCAAGGGAGTACCGATTTCCCCCTGTTTAACAGTCAAAATATTTGAATTTTACACTTAGGGAACCGATTCCCCATGAGGGGGTATCGATTCCCCCTACGCTCCAAGCTGTTTTATTAATTGATTTCACACTAAAACGGCTCTATTGACTCCACTAATCATCCCCAACATTCAGAATCATTTGAAGGTGTATTTAAACAAGCTTAGAAGCCATTAATCAACAACAAGAAACAACAATCAACTAGAATCAAGAGACAATCAAAGAGAAAGCATCAAACCTCAAGTTTGAGCATTTCAAGCCTATTTTTCATTCAATATTCATTTTGCTTTCAAGAACACTACTTGTACTCAATTGTATTCATTTTTTAGTGTTCTTTTCTTTGTTCTAGAATTGTGAAAACATTCTACCTTGTGAGGATTTCCTTGTAAGTTTGCAAATTTGTAATCTTCTCTTTGAGAAAGAGTGTTCTCAAGAATTGGGGTATATTCTTGAGGGAGTTGTAAGCTTATCTCTTTGGCCTCAAAAGAAAGAACAAATTAGTGAATTTGTTGGAAAATCCTTAGTGTGGATAGCTAAGGTAGTGGACGTAGACTTTGATTGAGAAAGTCGAACCACTCTAAATCGCTATGCAATTACTTTCAATTTTATGCAAAAGCTTCCACCAAAATTTTAATTGCCAATTCACCCCAACTTGGCCGATTCCGTCGATCGATTAACTCAACAGTTAATCATAAATATTATTATTTTTTCAACATCATATATTTCTTTCTCATCACAGTGGTCAGGCGTTGCACTCTTTCTCTAAAGGTCACAGGTTCAATCATCTAAAAAGCAATGTATTGTATTAATTTATCAAAAATTAAAATGTTAAAACAACAACCAGATGGACGGTCGCCTATGTTTATGTAGTACTCGATCTTGAAACAACCGATTGCAATAATTGCAATGCAAGTTCCTAAAGAAGATGTATACAATTAAAATTGTAATATATATACTATAATTGATTGTATAATAAATTAATTTAGTTATGTAGTTGTGATAAAATATTTATCACTAATAAGTATGATATTAGTATCTAAATTTTTGTTATTGTTATTAATATTTTTGTGTCAAAAAACGTAGTCACAAAAAATACAAGTAATTGTGACAATTCATTAAAGTTGTCCCTAATATAATAGTGACGAAGTTATTGTTAATAGTATTGAAGATTTGGTCACTAAAATACACTTATTGTGACGACATTGGTGGTAACAAAATATATTTTCAGTGTCAACTAAATTTATCACAAATTCTATTGATAATAATATCGAACATTTGATCACTAAAAAATACTTAGTGTGACACTATTAATGGTCACAAAATATATTTTTAGTGTCAAAAAAAATATCACAATTTATATTGATAATTGTGTGAGATAAATGGTCACAAAAAACGAACAATTATAACAATATTTAGAATAGTTGTCATTAATATAATAGTGATGGTGTTATTAATAACAACTTAAAATTTTGTCACTATATATTTTAATGTCTAAATTTAATGTTTTTAGTGACTATTTGTATTGCCACTAAAGATATATTTTCTTTGCAGTGTCACTTACAATATATTTTTGTGCAATCATATTACATTAAAATATAAATCTAGGGTAGTTCCTCAGCTTTTGAAATAGAGCCCACAAATCCATTATTGGCTATTGCCTATACATTTCAAAATTTTGAAACGTCTGTCACATGCTCCTTTTTTATAGGATAGAGCAAAACCTCTAATAGAATGTGATGTCTCTAATAGAATGTGATGTCTCTAATAGAATGTGATGTGAGCGATCTTCAACATCATCAGTAGTGCAAGGACGCCCTACATCAAAGTGAATGTCCTTTATTATAGTAGTATATGTATCAAATAATAATATTAGTTCAAGTGATAAATAACTTAATTTCTTTTGAATATTACTTAAGTTTGAATATTTGTACGTAAAAAATTTTCATTGGAAGACTTAGTAACCAAAATCAAGTAGGTCATATGGGTCGATCCAGATTAATCGAAAAAAATCTTGAAAAATAGTAGGACAACTAAAAAATAATAATAATTTACATTTATTTTTATAATTATATCATGTAAAAATTAAAATATATAATTTTCTTTAACTTATCAAAATTATCTTTTGTTTATTTTTTTTAAATTTAAGTTATTTTTATTTAAATTTTATTATTGTAGAAAATGTTAAACAACTTTAACGAAATGGCTAGCACAAAAAATTTAAATGTAATATTAGAGCCAAACTATACCCTTTCTTTTATTTTAGGTGCCTATTTTTAATAGATGTATAAACTACATTCTTTTTCATTTAATCCTATAGGGGTAAAAGTTGGTTTAGGTAATTAATTTTGCTTAAGAATACGAAATAAACAAAGCATTTTGTGAACTACTCCTAAATTATTGGGTAAGTACACAAATGGTCCTTGGACTATAGGATACTATTTAGTTGAATACTTTAATTATTAAAAGTTATGAAATGGTCCTTTGAATATAGGCAGGGTCGACCTTGGGCAAGAGGGGCGCCCGCCCAAGGCCCATAATATTTTCCATAGTGCCTACTAATTTAGAACTACAAGATTTTGCATAACTAGGGGCCCATTTCTTTTATTTTGCCCCGGGCTAAAAAATACTCAAAGTCGGTCCTGACTATAGGGTGTTGCTTTGTTAAGTCCCTCCACTATTAAAAGTTAGAAAATGGTCACTCGACTATTCATTATGTTCCAAACTCATCCTTTTCCTTTAAAAAGTTAATGGTAGTCTAAGATGGATATTAATTTGTTGTCAGAGATATGATAGTCGTTTGAGACTATGTGATCAAATTTTATCATATCTCAAACAGCATATTAACATCCAGTTCAGATTGTCGTTCATTTTTTAATGGAAAATGACGAATTCAGAACATAATGAATAGAAGGGGTGACCATTTTGTAACTTTTAATAGTCAATAGACTCAAAAAAAGAAACATCCTATATTTGAGGGACCAATTTTTAACTCTTATAGTTAGAGAACTTAATAAAACAACATCTTATAGTCAGAATACCATTTATGTACTTTACCTTAAATTATTTTTATATTCTTTATTTAATAAGTTAAATAAGTATAAAAAATAAATTCATTTATTAAATGAACAAGTTTGATTAAAAGTATTTTTAATCATTTGTATCTACAAACAAACTCATTTATAAACTTGTTTATTAGTTGGGTTGCTTAAGATTGATACTTTTCCCTCAAAAGATACTTTAAAAAATAGGTTTATTTTTTATTTATAATATAATTATTAATATTTATGTTTGGTCATTTTATCTCTAACAAAGAATTGTGTTATTTATAGTTTGTTTAGTTATTATCAATACATTTTGACAAATTCTAAATCTAAACATAATTTTACTTAAAGGAAAGTTGAAGAGGGAATAATAGGCGAAGATAAGGGAGTGCCTTTGGTGGGTTTAGAATTCATCACCTAAGAAAATATGAATGAGCAAAGATGAGCAACTTAGCTAACCAATTAAATGTACTTGTTCAACATATTTAATGATATGTTCATAAACATATTTGTTCAATGTTCACACACACTAAATAATTATAGTTTAGATGCTAAACATGTACTTTACCCCTATTTTTATTGAGGTAAGGGGAAGAAAATAAATAATATTGAAAAGGATAAATAAATTTAAATTATTTGAAAATAAAATTATTTATATTTAATAAATTTTAAAAACTTTAAGCGATTTCATCCAAATTATATTTTGGATGTATTCTTTTTTTATGTACTCTTTTAGCTCAAACAACTATATTTGTATAACTTATATTATTAATAGGTTAAAAAAAGTTTTGAATAGATATTATCTTATAATTATTATAATTTAAAGTTTACAGATTTATCAAAAATTCATGCCTTCCCCGTCGGTTTGAGGTTTGCTTGTGATCATATGGTTAAACGCAGGGTGCTCTTTGAGAAGGATGCGACGATGGTCTTCAACTCGTGTTGGTGGTGATTTGTTCGCTCTAGACTCCCACTTGGAAGAAGCATGTAGAGTTGGGTGCCAAAGTCCATTTTCGACTATTCTTGACTTGTTGGACAACTAATTAGCTACGTGGACTCTTAGCACTTCTCATTTATTATATTTGGATTCGATTTTTCTGGATGTTATTGTCTTTATTATAAAGGGTGATATAAGACCTCTTTGATTTAATGATATTTTATGAATTCTCTATTTCCCTTGGTTTTTTAAATAAAGCGAGGCACGTTAAAAAAAATTCTTAATCGTTAATTAATCAAAGATTAAAGTTAAAAAGCGAAAGGGAAAAAAGAGTGACGAAATTTTATATAAAATACTCATATAACAATAACATAGAGTCTGCAACAGTAAAAAAGCACCCATAGACAAACACCCATAATACAAATTAATGCACCATTAAGCACCACCCCACGGAGCTTAACATCCTCCCCCGCTCTCCTAAACTAAACCTGATCATCTCACCCCATCTTTTGCGAGCGCATCCGATGTATCTCAGGATCTGGCGAAGCATCAGTCAACCCATGAATATATACGGTGCAGTAGTAAGAACCTCGTTTAGAAAAGTCATCGGGGCAGAGGATGACTCAGCAATCCATTTACCTACCGTCTCAGAATCACTTTCTATAATGAGTTTAAAATTCCGAATCCAATCTAAGGTTCTAAAAAGTCAACTTCATATTTAATCGCTAACAGCTCGATAGAGTTTACTGAACCAGACCCTACAAGCAAAGAAAAAGCGTGGAGATGACGACCAAATTCATCCCTGAACAAACCTCCGATGCCCCCAGCATCTTGCACAGTCGACCACGCCCCATCCACGTTAAGTTTGATCTACCCAACTGGAGGAGGTCACCACGATGTTTTTATAGTAGTTGTAGTTTGATTTAAAAGACATTTATCCACACGAGCTAAGTATACTATAAAGTCATCCATGGTCAACAAGGAAGTATTTTTAACGATATCTTTTATTCTTATAAAAGGTTAAATTATGAATTTAATACTTAAACTATCAGTTATAGTTTGTTTTAGTATTTAAACTTTCAATTTTTTAAATCATATCTAGCATTTAGTTTTTGATTCGTTTTAATACCTCGCCGTTAAAAACTTAATGGTTGATTTGCACGTGATACCTTTTTAATGAATAAATTACATCATTCATCACTCAACTATCTTCTCACTCCTATTTTCGTCACTAAAGTTTTTTTTTTAAATTTAATTACTTAACTTTCAAATTACTCTTAATTTAATTATTCTAACTTCTAAATTTATTTTTATTTCTAATTATATATTAATAAAATAATAATAAAAATATCATGTCACAAAAATTATTAATGAAATAAATTAGAGTGATTAAAATAGAAGCAATTTGAATGTTGAATAGTTAAATTGAGAAATTTTAAATTTTAGTACCAAAATATGAGTGATAAAATAGTTGAGGATGAATGATGTAATTTACCCATAAAATGCTGCCCATTAAGTTTTTAATGTCGATATGCTAAAATGAAAAATAAATAAATATTAAATATGATTTTGAAAAAATTAAAAGTTTAGATACTAAAATGAATCAAAATTAATAGTTTAGATATTAAACACGTAGTTTACCCGAAAAATAATGAATTGGAGAAACGTAATTTGGTAAAACGGGGATGGGGCAATAAAGGCATGGAGAAACGTAAAGATGGGTCCCACAATGCCACGACAGAAGAAATGATTTGAATCACGTGGGTAGACCTCTCTCGTAATGGACTGTGTTCCTCCACGTGGGATAGAGATGGGGATCAGCCACGTCAGCATCCCAATCTTCTCCCCTTCAAGAAAAATATCTTTGGATCAATGAATAAATGCCCCCACAGTCTTCCACGTGGAACCCAACAGACGGCCATTATTACTCCTTTCACACAATTAACCCCATTCAAAATTATATTTTTCAATGACGTGGCCCAAACTTCTAATTTAAATCTTAAACGAAAAATTAAAATGTCTCAAATTTTTTAATTTTGAGTATATGTATGAATTATTAAAATATATATAATTATTTACCATTTATTATGGATAATATCATTTTAAAATACAATACATTTTAATAATTTAAAAGATGAAATTATAGAGTAATTGAGTATTAATCTAACTAATAATATTGTTTTTGTAACATTTGAAAGATCATAATTTTAATATAGTTAAATGTAATTGTTTTTAATTTATATATTAAAAATATTAATAAAAATATATAATTTATAATATATAATTTAAAAAATTAAAAATTAATTTGTTTTTATTGTAACTAAAAAAGTGAACCATAAGATCGAAATCAGTAAAAACTTCAAACACTTAACAATTATTTAATATATTAACAAATATTAGATATACAGAATTATTATATTAAATATGATTTTTTAAAATATAACTTTTAAATTTATATAGTATATTTAATAAATTAACAAAATAAAAAAAACTCATATTCTAAACTTTTACAAGCCTTTTTACAAAGAAAAACTTTTTAAAATTTAATATTAATCAAAATTAAAACAATATCTTACTAATACACAATATACTTGATTGACTAATAAATTTAATTACAAATTGAAAATAAAATAACAAAACTACCCTTGTCACGATTTTTTGGGCGTTTTTACATAAAAAGCACACAAACAATTAATAATTATCTGTCAGGCATTCATTGACCAAACTTTACAGATTTAACACCCATTTGGCATCCGCGCCTTTCCTACGTTTTTGTCCGAGCTGGCGTCACGCAAGCAAAGCTCTGATTACCATCCACACCTATGTGGGAAAAACTGACACACGGCGGAAAGTATCCGCGCCTTCTATTATTTACCTTGAATTATTGGATACTCCATTATTACTTGAGCCTTAAAGCTCGACGACTCACCACTCTTCCTCCCCTATAAATACCCCCGAATACAAACATCAAACCACACCAAAATTACTTTCACATTTTTTATTCTATCAAGCTAAGTATATTTTATTATAGTTATTAGAAAGTAAAATTATTTATTATTATATTATATTTATTTTATATTTAATTATTTGACAAAAAAAATTTGTATTGATGATTTTGTTTTATTTTGTACTAATATAAATTGGAAGTCATGATCAAATCTCGAAACATTTTCCTGAATTGTAACAATGTTAAATTGTGTGATTAAATTTACTATGAAATTTTTTAAATGTTTTAACATTAATTTATTTTTAAGTTCGTACATTATTTATTTAATCAGGCGTATTTAATCTATTATTTTTGCAGATATAATACTCTCAAACTCTCAAACTTTCAAACTCTAAAAATGAGGCGTATTTCAACTATTGTTTGCTATGATGGAGAAATTAGGGAAGATGAAACGACCATTGTATTCGTATCAAATCATTATGTCAGAATATCCTTTAAGAGAAACATCACTTTTGAGGAGTTGATCACTAAAATTTCAAGGAAGGTTCATGTTGGAAGTACTAGAAGACTGTCTTCATTTCAGTATAGATTTCTAACAGCAGTATTTTCATTAACTTATACAACGTTCGAACTCTCCAACGATGATAATGTTGCTATGACGGTTGATTTTCATAATCAAAATTCAAACACCGATACACAGATGTTTGCGACATTTGTTGAAGTGTATGTTATTTATGGTATGTCATAATGCTCCCACTACATGTTGGCTCAATAAGCTGATCAAGTTGACAGCCCAACTAGAGTAATGTATAATGATTATAACGCCATAATGGGAAATCCACATCATGGTACCATCTCATCAAGTTCAATGGGGAGACATTCATCAGCAACTTGTTACGATGTCTATCGATGTGGCTCCACAAACAATCTGTATGGCAACGTCGCTTCCAGTTCAAGGGGAAGACATTTGTCTGCCAATTTTGATACTTGAATATGGGGATACCATCGACACAACAATTTGTTCATTACCCATTTAACATGATGCCTTCAAGTTCTAGGGGAGGCATTCAACTGTGAGCTTTTTTGACCTCTATGTCGAGATGTCTGTGACATAACACTCAATCCAAACCCTGTATGACACGATACCTTTAAATTTAAAAGGAAGACATTCAACTACCAGCTTGTTCGACCTAAATATCGACATCACAGAGGAACCCTCATCTCTACTAGAAGAACCTCTTCGTGAGCCAGGTGCAGATGGTGTTTAGAGTGGACTATTCGTTGAGTCAGAATCACTGCAGTTTAACATGAACTCTGATGATGATGATGTAGATGAAGTTCCTATAACTACGGTACACACCGAACCTCCAACACACATATATGAAGCTGACTATGATGCAATGTACGAGCCAGAATTTACGGATATACTTAATGTTGGTGACTATAGAGTAAACTTATCAGTTAATGATGATGAGTTATATACCAAAATGGAGTTTCCATCGAAAAAGAAGCGACAATTGCTATTTAAAATCAAAACATTTGTAATTCTGTTCACTCCAGAGTAGATTGATCCACCACCAAAAAGTATATCTGCTACTATGTCCAACGTGATAACGGATGTAAATGGATGATTCATGTATCGAAGAGGAAAAGGAAAAAATATATGAGAACTAACATTATACAAAGGTCCTCATATATGTTGTGCTAAAGGGATCAACCAAGATCATCCCAACTTGGACTCTAACATTATTTGCCAAGCCATCATGCCCATGGTTAAAGCAAGCTCACATATAACTATTGTTGTGATGATTTCAACTATACAGTCTCAATATGGGTACATTCTATCATATAGGAAAACATGGAATGTAAAGTAGAATGACATTAAAAAATTATAAAGTGAGTGGGATTCATCCTACAATAATCTACCAAGTTGGTTTAGGGTAGTGCACAGAATGAATCCTGAGACAATAGTGGACTTCAAAACTTGTCATGCATACAACAATGATTGAGTGCTTCGCAATCGATGCCAATTCTACCAGCTGTTTTGGACTTACCCACAGTGCATTAATGTTGTGAAATACTACAATCCCATGGTCTAGATTGATGTGACATTTTTGTATGGAAAATACAAGTAAGTTCTATTATTGGCAGTTGTTCGAGATATCAATCACAATATTCTTTCAGTTTCTTTTGCACTTGTGAATGAGAAGATACAAATTCTTGGGCTTTTTCCATAAAAAACTTATGCTTACATATTGTCACGAGGGAAAAAATTTGTGTAGTTTCAGATAGCGGAGCTGGGATCAAAGAAGCAATGGACTATTTGGGCCCAATGTGACAACCTCCATATGTCCAACATCAGTATTGTGTTCGACATATTACCGCAAACTATCATGGAAAGTTCAAGAAGAGTGATTAACTCCAATTATTTATGCGCATGGGTATGTCACATTTCTTAATTTTTATTTTTGTATAATTTTATTTTTATTTTTATGGGAACTTAACAGTATGTACTACATAAATCACTCAGGTTACGATCTACTACCTCATACGTTTGAGTCCATACTTCAAGAATTGCGAGGGAAAAATGAGCAATGATATAAGTATATTGGCCTCATCAACAAAGAAATATGGACAAATGCATATGATGGTGGATATCGATATGGACACATGACGACCAACTTGGTTGAGGATATCAATTCGACCTTAAAGGGGGAGTGTCATTTACTAGGTACAAGTTTGGTTAAAATGACGTAGTTTCGTTTGGGGGGCACTTTTTGCCACGCTCGGTGGACAAGCTCAAACTTGGATTCAAAACGATCATGTTTATCACCCAACAGATCTACGAAAAAGAATCACTGCTTCAAATGAAATGTTTTTAACTAGCTTCTCTCGAACCCATGAATTATTCCGTATCACAGAAATGTCACGACCTCTTCAAAGGATTGAAGCTAACTCGTTCATAGTTAATCTACAAGACAAGTGGTGTGACTGTGGGTTTTTCAAGCTCAGAAGTATTCATGCTCCCATGTCATAGCAGCTTGCTCTTATACGTGTCAAGACTTTAACAGTTTGTGGATCTCGTATACCGACTTTCAGAAGTATTTAAGGTATATGCATTTGAGTTCCCCCATAGGTAATGTGAAATACCCAAACGAGATTTAGATTGTCTTCCGATTGTACCAGATTCGTCATTATTAAGGGAAGCATGTCGTCCAAAATCTAATCGAATTCATTGTGATATGAATATTCAAGAGACATTCAAAGAAAAAAAAAAGATGTGGCCATTTTAGAAACCTAGGCCATAATAGAAAAAATGTCCATATCTTTTATCATCACGTAACAATTGATGATGTGCCGATGAAATTATTTTTCTGAAATATCAGCTTGTGTTATTTCATTTTCGTTTACGTTCAAGTAATGGGCTACTCAAGTGAAGATTAAGCTTACAAACACTTCAAGGTTTATACCCCAAAGCCTTGAATACACTATCTCCTAAAGAGTAATTACAAATTTAGCAAACAGAAGAAAAACCTCACAAAGGCAAATAAGTTTGCACTAATTAAACTCTCACCTAAATTACACTTGAACAATTAAATAATGTAGCTCACAAGTGTGTTTACAAAAAAGAATTTACAAATTAAGCACAAAACTAAGCTTTGATGTTGGTAGATTGATTCTGTCATAACCTTTTTCTAGGTAAAACAATTAAAAATTATTTTAAAAAAACAATTACGACTTTAATTTGGAAAATTGGGTGATTTTAAATTGATTTGAATTAAATCAAAAGGAGTCGCGAACGACCTTTGGGTTAGGTAGGTCGAATACCAAAAAACGTCTTTTAAAACAATTTTAAGAAAAAAAACGTTTTTTAAGACAAAAAATTGGTATGCGTTTACCAAAAATCCATTTTTAAGGGTTCAGGAGTCGATTAAGCGCGGGGAAGGCTAAGCACCCCCACATCACCCAAAATTGGTACTAAAATCGCTTACACGTTGTAAATGGTGGAATTTATGAATTGAATATAAAGTTAAAATGTGATCCATTTATCGAACATTGATTAATTTGCTTCGAATTGACTATTTAAAGAAAATCCTTTAACTCAATAAAAAATCTTGAAATTAGCAATCCTCCATCGGGAAAGCTATTTCAAATATTTTTCATTGTTAAAGAATATTCTATCGTTGAATATGTAAAAGATGCATATCAAATATAAATTGCAAATTGACTGTTGCAAAAAAAAATACATAACTTGCATTGTTAAGTGTAAAATAAAAATGAATTAACAATTAACAAAATAAAATTGATGTATTTCAAGTTCCATTTAGTTCGAACGTCTTATTAGATTGTACCACTTCGATCAAGTGATACTTTCCACGCCCGTTCTACAAATACGTTTTTGAAATTATTCGGATACCATACGCTATATGAAGAAACATAAGGGAAATAAATATTAAATAAAAATGAAATAAAATATAATATAATAAAAACAACATACAAATGAAATAAAATAAAAAACACAACATACATTTATACAATAATCATGGATAATATTTATTTAATATGATACATTATATTGTAAAATATTCATACATGAGGGACTAGAATAATAATAATAGAAACATAAAGAACTAAAATATGATTACAACACCAACCGATCTCATCGAAAATAATAAATCACATGGACTGAAAATGCAAATAACCTACAAGTAACTAAGGACTAAAATAAAAACAACAAACATTACAAACCAAAATAAAATATCAAAAATAACCATTTAAGGGATTAAAATATAATTAATAGAAATTTAAAAGGCTGGACAGTAAATATAGAAAAGTAAATGACCAAAATAGCAAAAAACAGAAAGGTAAAGGATTAAAACATTAAATACAACAAACCAGAGTCAAGATTAAAAATGTTAAATAATGTAGGTACTGGAAGCAAAAATAACCCAATAACTACAACTAAGGACCAAAATGAAATAAACAAAAACATAAAAGATTAAAAAGTAAATAAATAAAAAACATAGCCAAAATAAAAATATTAAACATTTACAGGCACTAGAAACAAAAATAACCCATAAATAAAGCTTAGGACTAAAATAAAATGACCAGAAACATTGAGGACTAAACAATAATTAAACCATACCAATTAATGACTAAAATAGCATATTTGCAAATGAAATGGTTGAATTCGAATATCAACAAAAATAAACAACACATGTAATAAGCGACTAAAATGAACTTAATCATAAATCATAGCTCAAAACAAAGTATTACCCTAAACCCATTAATGAACAAATAGTGATTAAAACGACATAAGAATAAATATTGAAGCAAAAATGAACTAAACAGAAACATTAAATGCTAACCAAAACGATCACTACACAAAAATAACAATCAAAATCAAAATATTTAAACATATAAGATATTAATACATATATAGGACTAAAATGAAATATATAACATATACATAGCTCGAAATAAAAAGATGAAATTTCATTAAATGGTTTCACATTGAAGTTACAAAGCAGAAGGGACCAAAAGTGTAGTTAACCCACACGCTGAAAACACGCAAAAGGTCCCTAATGAAACAGCGTAGTTTCAGTCGAGGGATATAAGCCCAAAACCGGGCCTAAACTCTCATTCTTCCTCATTTTCCTTTTGTTTCAGATAACCAACAGAGAGAGAGTATTTAAAACTCTCTCAAAAATCCCCTAATTGGGGAAGAACAGCTAGTTGCCGCCGATGACATTCACATCGGGGCCACGGCGGCCGGAGTAAACCGATTACTCCAAAAAGAACCCCTCTTCACCCTCAATCCTAAAACCAAACCCTTCTCATCTAAAATGAAACCCCAAGTGCTAGATCTAAAAAAACCTAGGTATTACCTTCGAAAATCGAGAGATCCAGCGACCTCTCACCTTCCCCGGCTTCACACCCTCGGTAAGTTCCTTTTTATCCCCTCTCGATTTTTATTTTCTTTTCGGTTTTTTTCCTCTCTCATTTTTTTCACCTAATGGTCCTCCTCCCTCCGTTTCTCTGGTTATCTCCCTCTTTTTAAACCCGAATGAGCTCCTTGATTTATGTTTATTACTTCTGTGAGACGATGATAATGCCTAGCATAGGGGAAATAATTTCTGATTTGGTTTGATTTGCCTTGGAAAGATATATTGAAATGTTTATATTTTTTCCTCTGATTTTCCTGCCATTTCCACTGTTGAGTGTCATTGTTTGATAGATGGATGCAGGCGAGGCTGTCGGCAGCAACATCAGAGAGCGGTAGCGGCGGCAGCAGCTAGGGTTAGGGTTATAAAACTCTATTTATCTCAGGTCGGGTTAGATCCTTTGTTGGGTCCTGGATTCGGGTTGTGTTCCCACTAGGTTCTGGTGTTGTTGGGTTAATGGCTGGTATGTGTTAGTTGGGCCAGCAATTGGGTCTACTGAATTTGAATCTCATTTGGGCTTTGGTGTTGTAACGGGCTTCGGTTGTAATTTGGGCTTGAGTGGGTGGCCTGCACAAAATGATGTAATATAATAATAATAATAATAATAATAATAATAAAATTAATAATAAAATTAATAATAATAATATTAAAATTAAATAGAAAAGACCTGGACAAAAACGGGTGTCTACAGCTGCCCCTCTTTGTACATTCTTGTGTTAACAAGAATAGGGCAAAGGCGATAAGACAACACGTTTTTGTCTGGTTCTTTTCCTTTTATGCTTAGAAATTGGATAATATTTGTTGGTGGGGACGACACTATTCATACGCGATGAAGAGGTCTGGTCGTCTAAGGGTGACACGGCTCATACGCGATGAAGAGTTCTGGTCATCTTTAGGAAGGGTGATAACTCGGTTCTTACGCGATGAGTAAGGCTGGTTATCTAGGGGTGACACGACTCCTACGCGATAAGGAGATCTGGTCGGGGGATGACACGGCTCATACGTGATGAAGAGTTCTGGTCATCTTTAGGAAGGTGATAACTCGGTTCCTACGCGATGAGGACGGCTGGTTATCTAGGGGTGACACAGCTCCTACACGATGAGAAGGTCTGTTCAGGGGATGACACGATTCCTATGTGATGAGGATGGCTAGCCATCTTTAGTGATTATGGTTTCAAGGGAAACCGACTCAAAGATTTGTTTCAAAAGAAACAGACTCAAAGATTTATTTCAAGAAAAACAAACTCAAAGGTGATGTGTTTCAAAAGAAACTGTCTCAAAATAGACAAAATTCGTTTAAAGGGAAATGACTCAAAAGATGACGTTTAAAGGAAACTGTCTCAAGCGAGACAAAATTTGTTTTTAAGGGAAACGTTCTCAAAGATCGGTGTTTCATGGGAAAGTATCTCAAATGAGACAAAATTCGTTTCAAGGGAAACGATCTCAATGATGTTTGTTTTATTTTAAGGAAAACACACTCAAAGATGGTAAATTTTGTTTCCAAAGAAACAAACTCAAAGATTTTTCTCAAAGAAACTGTCCCGAGAGAAACAAAATTTTGTTTCCAAAGAAACATATTCAATGATTTTTTCAAAATACATTGTCATAAGAGACAAAACTTTGTTTTTCAGAAAATTGTATCTTAGTGAGACAAAATTTTGTTTCCAAAGAAACAGACTCAAAGATTTTTCTTCAAAAGAAACTGTTTTAAGGGATAAAACCTTGTTTCCAGATAAACAAACTCAAAGATGATCTTGTTTTAAGAGAAAATGTTTCAAGAGACAAAATTCATTTTAAGGGAAATGACTCAAAGATGGTTTTATTTCAAGAGAAACAAACTCAAAGATTTTGTATTTCTAGAGAAACTGCCTCAAGGGAGACAAAATTTGTTTTAATAGAAATGATCTCAAAGGTGGGTATTTTCAAAAGAAATTGTCTTGAGAGACAAAATTTCTTTTCGATTTTTTCCTCTCTCATTTTTTTTTTCACCTAATGGTCCTCCTCCCTCCATTTCTTTGGTTATCTCCCTCTTTTTAAACCCGAATGAGCTCCTTGATTTATGTTTATTGCTTCTGTGAGACGATGATGATGAATAGCATGGGGAAATAATTTTTGATTTGGTTTGATTTTCCTTGGAAAGATATATTGAAATGTTTATATTTTTTTCTTCTGATTTTCCTGCCATTTCCACTATTGAGTGTCACTGATAGATAGATGCAGGCGAGGCAGTCGGCAGCAACATCAAAGAGCGACGGCGACGACAATAACTAGGGTTAGGGCTATGAAACCCTATTCATCTCGGGTCGGGTCAGATCCTTTGCTGGGTCCTGGATTCGAGTTGTGTTCCCACTAGGTTTTGGTGTTGTTGGGTTGATGGCTGGTCTGTGTTAGTTGGGCCAGCAATTGGGTCTGCTGAATTTGAATCTCATTTGGGCTTTGGTGTTGTAACGGGCTTCGGTTGTAATTTGGGCTTGAGTGGGTGGCATGCACAAAATGATGTAATATAATAATAATAATAATGATAATAATAATAAAATTAATAATAAAATTAATAATAATAATATTAAAATTAAATAGAAAAGACCCCGACAAAAACGAGTGTCTACAGATTCAATATGATTCTTGATGACCTTGGGAAGCTTTGACCTTCAATTTATACGTTCTCTATTAATTCTAGCCATTTTGGTGCCATTAGAGATCATTATAGCTGTTACATACTACAGAAAAACAACATTTAATGCACAAAGGATCGATCCTTTATTAAAAGGGATCGATCTGAAACTCACTGGAGGATCGATCCTTTGGTCAAAAGGGTTGATCATTTTAGCCAAAAATCCTTGGCCACTTAACTTTAAAGCATGAAAACGATCGAGTTTGTTTTTGAAAAGGTTCGACTAAGTCGAAAAACATTTAAAACATATTTTCAAGTTAATTTAGACTTTGAATTATTTTTGATAAATTTTTGACAAATTCAATTAAATCCAAAAAAAAATTTGTAATTTAATGTTCTATCAAAATATTAGTTTAAAAAATATTACAAACTAAATAAGTCTATCGATATCTGTATCTCGAATGTGTTCCACAGGGCGGTAACCGTTTATTTCGATGAGGGTTTCTTCATATAAGTTATTATTCCTCCTCACTCTCATCAACATCATCATCATCATCAGTAGTAGGTACATTTTGTTGATCATGGACGAATGACGATGTACCACCTCGTAGAAGAAGGACCCTGGAGGTGTATGACTAACCATCCCACCGCTCATAGAAAACTGTGAAAACATAGACATCGATGAATGTGAAAATTGGGTCGGTGGTGTCTGAGTCTGTGGTGGCATATCACCGGCCAAATATGATGCATATGACGCTCATGCTAGATCTACAAGTATGGAACTGTAATATCCGCATGGAGGAGACATAAAACCCTACGGTGATGGCATCAAAACCTACTGTGGTGGCATATGAAATGGAGGCGGTGGTGTCTGAAACATCTATGGAGCCATCTAAACTGATTTCTCCCCCATCTGAAACGGTTGCAGAATGTAACCTGGTGTAGACGGTGGTTGCTGTGATGGTTCTGATACTACAGCTGAAGATGAACCAAAAGCGTATGCTCTTCGTCTACTAGTCAGGGATGATGTAGCTATGATAGTGGATACCTGTCTCGACGCCGATGAATGCTCCAAAATCATGCTTCCTTGAAAAGAAGGAATGACTTACCGTTCGTATTGAACCACTGGTAGTAATCATCCACAATCAAATATTGATCAACATTAATTGGCTCCCTATATTAAATACATCCACATCGACCTCCCACATCATCACCAGTTGCTGTGTTTCATCAGTAAGTTAACATTTCCCCCCGTCTATTAGTGTTATGTAAATTTTTTAGATTCATAGGTTCTTCTGGAATAGATTGTACGAAACCAAATTTCCATAGCACGTGATCAGTTGGATGCTACTCGATAATAACATAACATATAAGAGTGATCACCGCCATCCATACATCTAGTGGGCCACTTATATTAGGTGAGATACAATGCCTCATTTCGTTAGTAGCATAAGGACTTCATTGAAACTACAACAAATATATATAATTCTTTTCAAAATAATATTTTAATTATATAACTATAATTAAAGGTAAATAACAAAATTTATATACATACTCGTGTGCTAGTTTTTTGATCAATGAGTAGTCGAATTTCTCCTAATTCGTCTGGTATTTCCGATGATCTTTTCTTACACATGACCACTTATTCAGTGTAAAAAAATATTCATTATACACTCGAAAAAAATATTTATATACGAACTCAGTATTGAAATTACCTCAGCAATAACAGGAATACTAACAGGTTCTTCACCATCGGACATAAAATGAGCATGCGATACCACGCCCATGATTGCAGAAGTATGAGACATCTGCCGATAACATTTTTCTGATAATCAGTTGCTCGGTACATTTCTCTATACAGAGATGCCAAAACTGTGGAGCCCCAACTGAATGACCCGACAACTCGAAAATCGACGAGGTGGCGCAACCACATACAATGAACTTGGTTGTGAGATTTATCGGGCATCAAGATCCCTCCTATGAGTCGTAATATGCAAGCCCGGAAAAATATTTTAGTCTCTTCCTCGGAACAATCATCGTTCAACTGTAAAATATTTATAGCCAACCATGATAACAGTATTCGACCACTATTGAAATTAGGAAAGATACATCCAAGATACTCCTCTCACAAAGAATGTCAATCACCATCCGCCATACCAGAAATGACATCCCATCTACTGAAAGTCCCAAATGTAAGGAAACATCCTCCAGCGTAATAGTGCAGTCCCCACACGGTAGATGTAATGTGTGTGTCTCTGGTCTCCACCTCTCGACTAGTGCAGAAATAAGGTTAGATTTAAGTTTACAATGCTCTTCATATCTAGCTATGTAACTGAATCCAACCTTGGCTAAATATGGTCATACACGTTTTGGTATCTCTAACTTAGCGTTACGAATAAATGGATCAAATATACGGTCATTCCCCTAATTAAATAAATAATATACAAATTAAAATATAACCAATACTAAAAAATAAATAAAACATTTAAAATAATTAACATAACATAATTTAAAATTGTTACCGTATCCGTAAAATGACTTGAGAAATGTTTCCTATCTAAACACATCAATCCACCTTCAATTTTATAACTGCAAAACATAAAAAATTAGCACAATCAAAGATATTAAAATAATACACTACTTAATGATTATAATATAATAAAAATAATTTTATTTTCTAAAAACAATAATAAAATCCACTTGAAACTTGTTAGAAGGAATGATAAAAGTAAGAAGAAGATTTTTTTTTTGTTTGAGAGTTATATAAGGTGATATTTATATGGGAGAAATATATGGTAATTAAGGGGGAGTGATAGACGGTTCATCCGCGTCTTCTACCGTATGTCAATTTTCCCAGCGAAGACGTGGATGGTGATCCGTGCTTTGCCCGCATGGCATCATCTCGAACGAAAATCTAGAGAAGGCACGGATGGTGATTCGCGTTATCTGTCTATGTCAACAAATGAGTGTAGATTGATAAAATTTGATAAATAGATGCCTGACAAAAAATTATTAATTGTTTGGGTATTATTGGGTAAAAACGCTTTTTTTTTGTTCGGAGTTAGATTTAGGGGGTATGTGAGGAAGGTTTCATACTATCTTTTCATTCAACCAAACACTTCCAAGAAAAAGAAAAAAATCTGGGGAAAATGAAGTGTGAACTATGTGGAAAGTTAGCTCGAATGCACTGTGAATCAGATCAAGCAAACATATGTTGGGACTGCGATTTGAAGGTTCATGGAGCCAACTTCCTTGTAGCCAAGCACAATCGAACCCTTCTTTGCCATGTCTGTCAAAACCCTACTCCTTGGCTTGCATCTGGTCGCAATCTCGGCTCAGCCGTCACTGTTTGCGATTCCTGCTTTGAGAACAGGAATGATGAGCCTGAAGTGACGGCGGAAGAGTCATCGGAGGGAACGTATGGTGAAGAAGAGGAAGATGAAGATTATGATGATGAGGCGGTAGAAGAGGAGGTTGAAGATGCTGAAAATCAGGTGGTTCCATGGTCTGCCGACTCTTCTTCTTTGTCATTGTTGAAACCGGTCTTGGAGTGTAGCAGTGATGATGGCGGTGGTTTTGGGCTGAGGAGGATGAGAGAAAATCAAAGTTTTTGCTCCGATGTATGTTGATTCTTTCTCTTTTAAAGATTCGTTTATGATTTATATTTAAATTTGAAAATGGTTTAATTCAACAATGATTTCCAGGAAAAAAATATAATCAAATAATTTGCTTCAAAATTCTTTTGAAAACAGAGGATCTCTACTAAGCATGTTTTTTGAATTTTTTCAATGATTTAATGAATAAAAAAATTCTTTGCATTTATAACTGTTCTAAATTTCTAATTAATCAACAGAGGCTTGTTTATATATTTTATGTTTTCCGAGCAATAAACTTTTCTTGGATTTTCTGTGAGTCTTTTTTTGTAACGGATGCAGGATGAGATTGGGTGCTCCTCATCTCTCGTAGGCTCGGGAGGTTGGTCCAATGGAGAAGCATCATCATCTATGGGATCATCAAGATTTTTGAAGCAGCCAAGATTAGCTGAAGTTCATCCATCAGCTAGAAATGAAGAAGATGGTGAACCAAAGTCCAGATCAACGGCTGTCATCTGCTATCTGAAAAGGCTTCAAAAGCACACCATCACCAATGATGATGATGCATCGGCCACAATCACTGGAATCTGCAGGTTGAGGAGAGATCAGAGCCGTTAATTTCATTCCCACACTAACTCTTATTCAATCCTAACATAATACGACCTCTTGTTGTAGTTTTTGTCTTTATGCTTTTCTCAGTATTTTACTTTTTATATTTATATCAGGGATTTAAATAGATATCACGTTTTTGGTCGCATCGTGTTTATCGTGGTTACGGATATAACAGATGTTATTGCGATTATTGTAGGTGTCGCGGTCGTAAATTATTTTAAATTTTGTATAATTTATCCTAAAATATAATAATTATAATTATAGTCGTAAGGAATCATTTTTTAATGATTTTTAGAATGTTTTTTAATCAAAAATCACACACACATTTATATATAATATATAGTTTAACCAAATAGAATACTTTAAAAATCCAGTAATAAGATAAGATAGTTAATTAATAATAATTTTATGAATACATGATTATTTAAATTATTAAAATTAGGATTAAATTAAATTACATTCTAAACTAAAGATTAAATTATAAATTTTAAAAAATATGACGGGTAGCATATCAATATATTCCTTAAAAATATATTTTAAAATTAACTTTAAAAAAATAAAAAATGAGAAATGGCCTTTAAAAAAATAAAAAAAATAGGAAATGGCCTTAGTGTGTGTGAAACGACCTATGTATTCTAATTTCTTTTAATTGAAAAATCAACATATACTTTAATAACTAAAAAGAAAAATATATAATCTCTCTAATTCTCTTCTCCATGGAGTTCTATGTTGTTTCCCTCATTTCTTCCTCCCTTACTCTCTTAAGGTTTTGAGATAATCAAAAGCAAAAAACTCTAAAACCATGACTTCTTCTAGCCTAGAATAGAGACTTAAGCACCTAAAGTTTAGGATTCCAGCAATTTCTACTTCAACGAGACCCAAAAAATAGGTAAAATTTCATTCTTCCTTTTTACTTTTTCATTTACTTTTTCTTTTTTAATCTCAGTATGAATGTATCAAAAACGGAGATTTAAAAAGAAAGAGAAAAAAATAAGGTTCAACAATGATGAACAAAAAAAATCTTTTTTAGTTTTTTTGTAGCAACGGTAGAATAACGCTTATAAAAAATAATCTTTTTTAGTTTTTTTGGCAGTAACGGTAGAATAACGCTTATAGCGTTTCGTGATCGGCGTTTTCCATCGTTACATGTTAAATTGCGGGCGCCATGGACCGCTATCAACGTGAATCTGGTACCCACCATTAAATTCATCAATAATGGTTTTGGACGGTGGCGCGACTACGAAATAATGACCGCTATAGCGTTTGCGTCCCGATATTTAAAACCCTTATTTACATTAAAAACATTGTTGTGTAACTGAATATATTATTTCTATTCAAATCATGCCACGTGTCTTAATCAAATTTATGAATAAAATTAATTTTTATTACACATGATTATTTAATAATAAAAACCTTTGATGGGCCCCCTTCACAGGGGTCTACTAGTACTTGAAAATTGATTTGAAGTTTTCATTCGACATCATCTCAAAGTTTGAGATAGCTTTTATATTAGGTGTTTTTCCTGAAAAATCACCGGTGACCGGTATATTTACCGATCTAACATCGGTCAGACTATATTTTTTGATCTAACACCCTTAGCAGTAAAGCGCGCCCCCTGCACCGCGCTATATGCTGATTTGGCACCACATGGGGTAAGGCGCGGCCCCTGAAGCGCGCCTTATGCTGACATTGATACACGTGTGTAAAGCTCGGCCCCTGGGGCACACCTTACGCCACGTAGGGGTATAGCGCGGGGTAGGGGCCGCACCTTACCTTTAATTCTGATTTATATATAACGCGGGGCAGGGGACGTGCCATACCTTTAACTGATATAATTATATAAGGCGCGGTGCAGGTACCGCGCCTTGTAACCTTTCCCTACTATAAATATCCTTCTCCCCTATTAAGTTTCTCACATCTCCTCATATCTCTCATCTCAACTTATAAATTAATACAACAATTTCATCAATGAGTCAATAATTCTGACAATTTTCTCATATTTTATTCAGAAGTTCGTTCGATTTTTCGTTATAAGGTAATTTTGTGATAAATTTTTTTTATTATATTTATTGTTTATTATGATTATTTGAAAAAATATTATACTAATTGTTGTCAATTAATTTCCATGTTTGTAAAGTTAGAAAGCGGGAATATACGTCGAAATAGTTTTGCGGTACAGGTAATAATATAAAATTATATTATTTAAATTATTTACGTTTATGTGTAAAAAATTTATTCTGTTATATTTTCGTTTATATATTATTTATTTAATCAACATTATTTCAGTTGTTTTTTTTGCAAATATAATATTGCCACACTTTTAAACTCAAAGAATGGCGTGACTTTCAGCCATTGTTTATTATGATGGTGAAATTCGAGAAGATGAAACCGACGTTGTTTTCGTATCAAATGAGCGTGTTAAAATATCATTGAAGAGAAACATAACTCTTGAGGATCTGATAACGAAGATTTCGAGGAAGATTCATGTTGGAAGTAGTAGAAGAATGTCGTCGTTACAGTACAGATTTCCAACATCATTGTTGCCATTAACTTATACAGCGTTCGAACTTTTGAACAATGATGATGTTGAAATGATGGTTGAAGCTCAAAGTAATTATTCAGACGTCGATATTGAGATGTATGAAAATTTTATTCAAGTGCGTGCCGTTCGGGGTCAATCATTAAGCTCCCACTATGGGTTGGCTGAACAAGTTGATCAAGTTGATAGCCCGACGACAGTAATGTGTAATGATTTTAATGCCATAATGAGGAGACATTCATCCACAACCCCATATGATATGTATCGAGGTGGGTCGACGAATAATCCGTATGGCAACATCGCGTCCAGTTCAAGGGGAAGGCATTCATCTGCAAATCCGTTTGACCTTAATATGGAGATACCATCGACGCAACCATCTGTGCAGTTTCTATATGACACAATGGCTTCAAGCTCTAGGGGGAGGCATTCGACTGCGAGCTTTTTCGATCTGAATGTCGATATGCCTTCCAGTTCAAGGGGAAGGCGTGCAAGTAGTAGGTTCTTCGACCTAAATGTGGAGAGTATGGAGGAACCATCATCTCCACCAGAAGAACCGCTTCGTGAGCCTGGTGCGGATGGTGCTGAGACTGGACTATTCATTCACCCAGAATCACCGCAATGCAACTCCGATGATGATGATGATGTGGATGAAGTTCCAGCAAATGTGACACAAACTGACCCTCCAACACACATGTATGAAGCTGATTATGGTGCAATGTATGGGCCAGAATTTGCGGATATGCCTCATCTCGGTGACTATGGATATTACTCATCAATAAATAATGGTGAGTTATATTTAGGCATTGAGTTTTCAAGCAAAGAAGAAGCGATGATGGCTATAAAAAATTACAATATCCGTAATTCAGTTCAATCGAGAGTCGACCGCTCCACGACAGAAAAATATGTATGCTAATGTGCCCAACGCAAAAACGGATGTAATTGGATTGTTCGCGTATCAAAAAGGAAGAGGAAAAACAACAGATGAGAACTAACAGTATACAACGATCCTCACACATATTGTGCTGGAGGATCATCCCAACTTGGACTCTGAAGTGATATGTCACGCTATCATGCCCATGGTAAAAGCAAGCTCTCATATAGCTATTGCTGTGTTGATTTCAGCTATACAATCGCAGTATGGGTACACTGTCTCCTATAAAAAAACTTGGTTGGCAAAACAAAAAGCCATTGTCAAACTTCATGGCGAATGAGATGCATCTTACAACGAACTTCCAGGCTGGTTTAGGCTGGTGCGGAGGTTGAATCCTGGGATAATTATGGACTTTGAAACCTCCTATGCATACCATAATGATCGAGTTCTCCGCGATCGATGCCAATTCTATCGAGTTTTTTTGGACTTACCCACAGTGCGTTAATGTTGTCAAATACTGTAAGCCCGTGGTCCAGATCGACGAGACTTTCTTGTATAGAAAATACAATCAAGTTTTATTATTGGCAGTTGTCCAAGATGGCAATCGCAACATTCTTCCAGTTGCTTTTGCTCTTGTCGAAGGAGAAGATACATATTCTTGGGCTTTTTTCCTCCGAAATTTACGTGCACGTGTTATCACGAGGGAAAACATCTGTGTCATTTCAGATCGCGGAGCTGGGATCAAAGCATCAATGGAGTCTTTGGGTCCAATGTGGCAACCACCCTTTCTCCAACATAGGTATTGTCTCCGACACAATGCTGCGAACTACCATGGAAGGTACAAGAATAATGATGAGCATCAATTAATTGTGCGCATGGGTAAATGAAACTGATGTAGTTTGTTTTCTTTCAATCGTTTTAATTTTACAAAGAAAACAAGTTAGTAAGTTATACATTTTTTGATCAGGTTACGAATTACTTCCTCGAACGTTTGAATCAATGCTTCAAGATTTGCGGGCGAAGAACGAGGAAGGATACGATTACATCAGCCTCATTGATAAAGAAATATGGACGAATGCATATGATGGTGGATATCGATATGGACACATGATGACCAACTTGGCAGAGGCAATCAATTCAACTTTAAAGGGTGCATGTCACTTACCAGTAGCGGCTTTGGTAAAGACTACATATTTTCGTTTGGGGGAGTTTTTTGCGAAGCTCGTGGGACAAGCTCAATCCTAGATGCAAGGCGGTCATGTCTATCACCCTAGATTAGTTGCAGATCTACAGAAAAAAAATTTCTGCATCAAATGGAATGTCTATAACAAGCTTCTCTAGAAGGCATGAAATGTTTCGTCTCACAGAGTTGTCGCGACCTCTTCAAGGGATTGAAACTGTGTCGTTAAGAGTAAATATAAGGGACAGAACGTACGACTGCAGGTTTTTTCAAGCTCTAAAGTATCCATGCTCTCATGTGATAGCAGCTTGCTCGCATACACGTCAAGACTATAACCATTTTGTGGATCTCGTATACCTACTATATGAAGTTTTTAAGGTATACGAATTTGAGTTTCCCCCCATAGGTAATGACAATGACCCTGATGAGGTTCAAGATTAGCTTCCGATTATACCAAATCCGAGTTTATTGATGGAGCGTGGTCGTCCAAAATCCAATCGAATTCATTGCGATATGGATATTTGAGAAAGATCTAGACAAGATAGAAGATGTGGGCATTGTAGAAACCCAGGACACACTAGAAAAACATGTCCACTTCTGTTGCCATCAAGTAACAATTGATGAGAAAATGATGTATTTGTTTATCAAATAATAATTCTTGTACTTCAAATTGCATTATATGTGATTATATGTGATTATAATAAAAGAGATAATAAGTGACAAACTTAAGAAAGTTATCGAACACAATCATTAAATTTTATCAAACTGATAACAATTTAGTATTTCAAAATAATTTTAAATACAACTTACAATAAGTATTAAATGGTAAATGATAACCAAATTACAATAACTGATATTAAATGATAAAAAAAATTAACTGAAATACATTAAAAAAAGTCCAACAAATTTAACAAAATAAAGTAAGTATTAAATGAGAAATAATAAAAAATTACTATTAAAAAGTCCAATAAACTAAATACAAATATAATAAAAAACAAAATCTATCGATGCCTGCGACACGAATGTGTTCCGCAGGGCGGTGGCTGTCGGTCTCGAGGAGGATTTCTTCGTATCACTGGTTGTGACTCCTCGCTGTCATCATTATCACCATCATCATCATCGTCGTCGTCGTCGTCGTCATCGTCATCCTGAGTAGGTACATGAGGAGCTGATGACGATGAAGCACCTCCATAGAATAAGAACCCTGGAGGAGTATGACTGACTATGCCACCGGCCTGCGAAAACTGGGAAAACTCATAAAACCCAGACATCGCTGAGTGTGAAAACTGTACAGGAGGTGTCTGTGCTACGGCCATGGGTGATTAGGCTGAACCCGCCAAATATCCAGTATATGAACCCCAAGTTAGATCTGCAAACATAAACCCATAACATCTGTGACAGTGGCGGCGACCAGGTCATAAAACCAGGCGATGGTGGCGGCGGCGGCGGCGGCATCGGGTAAGGGAATGGCGGCAGCGACATCTGGTAATGGAAAGGTGGTGACGACATCATATATGGCTGCGGTGGCTGCTATGAAGGTTCTGCTGGTGCAACTGAGTGTGCAACTGAGGATGAACCGGAAGCACCTGCTCTCCATCCACGAGTCAGGGGACGATGATGCTGTGTCGGTGAACGTCTCTGTCGACGTCGTGGAAAGGTCTACCCTCGTGCATCCTCGGAAAGAAGAAACGATTTCCCGTTACTGTTGAACCACTCGTAATAACCCTCAGCAACCATCAAGAGGTCAATGGGCTCTCTACGGGGAAGGCACCGATGTCGATCCTCCCACAACACGACCCACGCATGATGCCTCACCAGCCAATCTTTATCTTTCTTTCCGCGTCTATATGTGATATGCAACTCGTCCATATTGCGAGGTGCTTCCGGAATTGGTTGAAAACAACCAAATTGCCGGAGCACACGATCAGTGGAGTGCCACTCGACGGTCGCATAACAGATCAAGGGAACTGTCGCCATCCAAACATCTGATGGGCCCCTCAACTCAGGTGGGATCACCGCCCTCACATCATCAGTAGAATATGGCACCCATTCAAACGAAAATAAATATATACAATATTTATCAAAATAATAATCTAATTATATAACTATAATCTAAAATCGATTTTTAAATATTAAAATTCATATTAAATATTAAAATTCATACCTGTATGCCAGCCTTCTGATCGATTAATACCCTAATTTTTTCTAAATCATCAGGTAGCTCCTAATGATTTTTTCTATCAGTAGACCACCTATTCAAGAAAAATAATTTCTTATTCACTGTATCAAATTATTAATATACAAAATCAGTTTTACAATTACCTTAGTAGTAGCGGAAATACGAATGGGTTGTTGACAACGGGACATAAAAAGGGCAATCGATACCATGCCCAAGACTGCAGCAGCAGGAGACATCCTCCGATAGCATTACGCTTGTAGTCAATGGCTCGACACATCTCTCTGTATAGGAAAGTCAAAACCGCCGAGCCCCAACTGAGTGATCCGGTCAGATGAAAGTCGCCAAGGTGTCGCAACCACATGCACTGAACTTGGTTGCGCGATTTGTCTGGCATCAACGACCCTCCTATCAGCTGCAGTATGCATGCCCGTGCATACATTTTAACTTCATCCTCAGACACGCCCTCACTCAAATGATGAAAATTGGCATCTAACCAATTTAATGGTATCCGACCACCGTTAAAATTTTCTGGGACACGGCCTAGATTTTCCCGACACAAAGCAGTCCAAGAACCATGTGTGATCCCCGATATCACATCTCCATCTACCGGAAGCCCCAGGTACATAGAAATATCCTCAAGTGTAATCGTGCACTCTCCGCATGGAAGATGGAATGTGTGGGTCTCCGGCCTCCACAGCTCTACTAAGGCAGAAATCAGGTCTGACTCTATCTTACAATGACCCTGATATCTACCTATGTAACTGAATCCAACCTCTACTAAATACGGCAAGAGACGGTTAGGTATCACTAACTTAAGATTCCTAATAAAAGGATCTAATACACGGTCCTTCTCCTAAAATTAAATAATTACAAAAATTAATTCTTAATCTAACAATCATGCATTAAATAAATCAACAAATTATTACTAATAATTTAAATTAAATTAAAACGTTAAAATGTTACCGTATCAGCAAAGTGTCGAGATATATGCTTTGCATCCAAGTGAAGTAGATCATCTGCCATTTTATAGCTATAAAAAAATTAAATAAGTAAAATATTAAATAAATTAAATACTTAAATAAATTAAATACAAAATATTAAAAATATAATAAAATATACCTTAGAAGAGATTATAAGAGTATTTGAGAGAAGTTGAGAGAATTTGGTGTGATGAACGTGATTGATGATGGAGGTATTTATAGGGAGGTTTGGGGGTATTGAAGTCGGGGTAGGTGTGTAATTACACCTAAGGCGCGCCGCAGGGGGGGCGCCTTCCTGACGTGTGTCAGATTCACAGGGAAGGCGCGGGGCAGGTGTAATTACACACCTACCCCACGCTTTATCCACATGTATCCATGTCAGCATAAAGCGCGCTTCAGGGGGCGCGCCTTACCCCACGTGGCGCCAAATCAGCATATAGCGCGGTGCAGGGGGCGGTTTACTGCTAAGGGTGTTAGATCGGGAAATATAGTCTGACCGGTGTTAGATCGGTAAATATACCAGTCACCGGTGATTTTTCGGGAAAAACGCCATTATATTAGGATTAATGGCGTCAATGTTTTCTGTTCTCTGTCAAATTTTATGATGTGGTGATTGAAAATTTAAATTTTAAATGTTCAATGTATTACATGTATTTTGTTTTTATGTTATGTTTATTTGGATTAATGTAAAAGTAAGTGTTTACGGTAATTAAATTCAGTCGTTAAAATATACGTGTAATATTTGTAAAATTTTAATTCTTTCAATTTAAATTTAAAAATCTAAAATTAGAATTTATTTTAAAAATCCAAAAATTTTATAAAATTATCAAAAAAAATCAAAATTGCTTTAAACCCTATTTTTAATCTCTTAGCATTGTTGGTTGCCATTAATCTTGACAATTGATCGAACACCTAATATTACTCAATCGGCCAATGACCCAACAGTTGAAACCTTTTATTTTCGTAATCGATGAACACCTAACGACCATATAAATATAAGATTTTGTGATCGATTGAAAGGAGTTCCCACATTGTAATCATCGGTTGGTAACTCCAATTAGAGGTTGAAACAATAATTTCAATCGTTGGATGTTTGATTGGTCTCACGATTTTGGAATTTCGACTGGTTGGCAGCGTATAACATCTCAAACTTCGGGCCAGTGACTAAAGTGTAAAGATTGAAAATTTAGTGGTTTAATTTTGATAAATTAAAATGTTCAAGGACTGGTTTGGGAATTTTTGTGTAGGATTTAATTTCAAAGATGGAAAAATAAATGGGCATAATGGTCTTTTAGCATAAAGGAGCTTAAAATATCTTTTAATAAGGCTTTATAAATGGGATTAAAATAAAGAAAGAAAGAAAAAGTCTGGAAGTTTTCTCTTATCTTCTTCTCTTCTTCCTCGTGAAGCTCCATGCTAAGGTAAGTTACCTTTCAAGTTGGTTTTTCTTTCATTTTTGAGTTGGATTTTAATACTTGGGTGTTATATAAGCTTAAGGAAAGCTTATATAAGCTTTAAGCATCAAGAAGAAAGATTTAGAAAGGAAATTAGAAAATGGATGAAGAGATGAATTGTTTAAATGAAGAGGTTTTTGAAGTTTTATTTTTAAATTTGACTTGTCATAAAAAGGATTAAGAAGTCTAAAGCATTATAATTGAATTTAGAACACATTGAAAATTTGGTATGATTCTTGAATTCCATGTAGAAGATAAAATTTTGAAGGTTAAGAGGTGTTAGATAAGTACAAATAGATTTAAGTATGTATATTTGAGTTAAGAATATGAATGGGGTTAAAGTATGAAATGTTTGGGTGAATAAGAGAGAATTTCGGGCTTGAAAATGGAAATCTGGGCAAGAGGTATCGGTACCTATTGAGTAGGTACCGATACCTCAAGACAATTTATGAGGAAGTGATGCATGGGGTATCGGTACATGTATGAACAATATCGATACCTTATGGTAGATGTATCGATACATATGTGGAGGGTATCGATACATAGGGAACATCGAAGTTAATTTTGGTATCGGTACCTGGGTAGGGTATCAGTACCCTAACCTAGAGGTATCAGTACCTTGAGGGTGGTACCGACACCCCATAAGTTTGAAAAGTTGAAATTAGTATTTTATGTAGTTTGTATTGATATGTATCTTTATAGTAGTTTGAATTTCGATAATTATTGGATTTTGTATTCGTATAGATATTGATCGGAAGCGAGCCCCTGATGAGTCAACGAGATAAGATTGAGCAAGAAAAAGATAAGATTATGTTTTTGACTAGTGAGGCCAGGTGAGTGCATATTAGTGGTATCTGGTGTTAATGGAAATATGACTTGTGATGAGTCTATTTCCTATAGTAGAATGTATGAGTTCATAGACATAAGCATATGTTGGTTATGATTTATATGTGTGCATGAGTATATGTGTTGACATGTTGTTGTATATTACATGATTTATGTAAACACATGTTAGTGGGATAAGCCAGGTGAAATAGTATAAATAATTTATTTGATTATATAAGAATATAAAATAGAGATAAAATAAGGACATAAGGAATGACATGAATATGTGACATAAGCTATAAGAATTATATATTATTATATATATAGGTGAACATAAGATAACTCAAATGTAAGTTATATGATAAGGTATAAGGGATTACTAAAGGAAGGTTAGGAGCTCAATGAGATATGACCTATGTGATTTAGGTGAACATAAGAGAACAAATATAAACTATGTGATATATGGGGAACATATGTGAACAAGATAAGACATACATGTTTATATGAACACATGAGAAGTGTTATAAGTTATGTGACATATGAATATGATATCATGTGAAAAGTGATATGAACTACGTGAAATAAACTACATGATTACATGTATATGTGAATGTACTTATATGACATGTGAACATATAATATGAGACTCCATGAGTGTAACATCACAAAATCGGGGTTAGCGACTAAAATGAAAATTTTAAAACTTTGAGGTTTGATTTCAAAAGATTGAAAAAGTATAAGGACTTAAATAGGAATATTTTGGCAGTGGATTAAATAGCAAGGATGAAAAGAATTAAGGTTATTATGGTGTTTTCAATATTAAGGATATTTTCTCTCATTTATTTAAGGATAAACATGTGGGATTTGGGAGAAAAGTCTGGAAGCTTATTGTTCTTCTTTCTTTCTTCTTCCCGTGAGCTCCTTGGTTAAGGTGACTATGATTTCTGTGGATTATTTCTTTTATGTTTAAGTGAGTTTGATTCTTAAGGTATTAAGAAAGCTTAAGGAAATCTTAAGTTATCTTAAAATCAAAGGATGAAGGAGTTAGGAGAGATTAAAGATTTGGAGTTTTTGAATGAAAAATTGGAATAAAGATGAAAAGTAGAATTGGAAGCCAAATTTGACTTGTCATCAACCTAATTAAGAGATATGAAGTAATAGAATTGAATTTGGAACATGTTGAAAATTGAGTTTAATTTTTGAATTTCATATGGATGATAGGATTTTGAGGTTTAAGAGGAGGTATATAAGTATTAATGAGTTTAAGCATGTGTATGTAAGTTAGGAATATGTAAGGGGATGAAATATGAAACAATTACACTGAATTGAGTGAATTTTTGGGTGAAAAAGTATGTTCTGGGCAGAGTGTATCGGTACCCTATAAACAAGTACTGATACACTAAGACCAATTTTAAAGAACATCTTCATGGTGTATCGATACATTAAAGAGTATATCGATACCCCCTTGAAATGGAAAATTTTGAATGTAATTTGAGTATCGATACACCGGTTAAGGGATGTACCGATAGCCTATAGAGTGTATCGATACCTACTTTAAATAGAAAATAAAATTTTCCTTTCCTTTAGTCTAAGAAATGAAAGATTAGAGTATGCCAAGTGGAATACTGATATATATAAATGTATGATTGTGTAGATAGTGATCGAGAGCAACGTTAGGACAAGTTGATAAGTAATAGTCATCGAGAAGAGATAAGAGATCGATATTGACTAGTGAGGTCAGGTGAGTGCATATTAGTTGATATATGATGTTTAAGGGAATAAGACTTGCGATGAGTCTATTTCCTATATTATGATGCATGAATTCATGAAAATCGACATGTGTTGATATGATTGTTGGGTGTTACTTAGTGCTTGAACATAATTGTATGAGTTACATGTTATGGTATATGTTATATAATATAAGTGAGTATATGTTAGTGTAATTGAGAATGAGTATAAAGGATATATTTATATGAATAATAGAAACATGAGTTGGACCAGTACATAGTGGTATGATCAATTATGAGAACTAGTATAATAAAGTTATACGATTTAATAAGAATTGAGGAAACTGATTAAGATTAGATTATAGAATGAAATGGTAATAGTATATCAATTAGGAAACTTGAATATAAAGTGATGATATAAACATATAAGATAAGTTATATGCTAAAGATCTATAGAGTTATAAGCTAAAGATCTATAGAGTTATATGAAAATGAGTATATGATGGTGTAATAGATTCTAGGAATTGATATAGTAAAATTATATGAATAAGTAAAAGATTAAATAAGCTAAGTGATGTTGGTATAAACTATATTATGAATTAGTGATGTAGGAATGTGATATAAATATTAAATAAGAAGTTATGTGTTATATGATAAATATGAACATATGAGAACAAGAGATAAGATAAGTGACTTTGTAATAGAAGCTAGATAACCATGAACTATGTAAATAGGAATGATTTAAGTGTTATGTGATTATAAGTACTTGAATACGTATCTATGTGATGTGATATATGAGGTCATATGAAATATTATATGACTACGTGATTATATGAAAAAGAATACATGTATATGTGATATGTGAATGTGGATCACAAGAATATGTTCTATATGCAAGTAAACCATATGACTATGTGAAATGACAAATAATAATGCCCATGTTATGTGTCACGAGAGCTAGGGATATATTTGGCATGCCAAGAGTCGAGGGTTCTGTGTGGTCATTTGGGACATATATGTAATCCTTTGGAACATATATGTGGTACTTCCGTACACTTATTTGGTCCATTGAAATATGTATATGGTTCTTAAGGAGTGGTCCTTCGGGAGATAGTGGTCTTTCGGGACATATGTGTTATATGTAGTCCTTCGGGACATTTCTACGTGGTCATTCAGGACAAAGTTTAAGTGCCACTAGTGGGAATTATACGAGATGTGGTGACAACATTAGTGCATAACCTCTAAGTACTCACATATCTTTAGTTCTCACATGTGTACATGGGTTAATAAAGAAATAAAAACGAATACACGATATGTAATGTATCTGCTTTCCTATGTGAAATGTAATATAGGTTATATGTAATGTTGAATATATATTACTTGTTTAAATGAATGATATGATTGTTAAGAAGTCTAAGTATAAGAATATATAACTAAAAGACATAAATGAATGTAATATTGATAATGAAATGAGGTTATTAATAATCAGGATAAGATTTATATATGTGTATGCATGTGATTATATGAAATGTTATATTGTTTTTTATGATATTATTGTCTAATATGTTCATGCATTTTTAGGAATTAAAGTTTCTATTATAAGTTTTTTCTATACCTCACTAAGTCATAGACTTAGCATGTGTATGTTTCACACGAAGGGTTCGACAAGAGAAAAGGAAGTAAAGATAGGTGATCCAGGTCAGCTTCTCCTTTCCACAGATTAGATCAGAAATTATTTGAATATATATAGTTTGTTACATACAATATAGTTGGCATGTAATCTAAGGGTCTAAATTGTATAAGCTCTGATATGTTTTGTAAACCAATTGACTTTAATTAATGTAAAATATTCATTTTCTTGAATGGTGAATTTACATTTTAACTAATCTACAAAGGAATTTTTTTTAAAAGTCAATGTGACACCTCAGACTCAGATCCGGGTCGGATACGGGTTGGGGGTGTTACAATGAGAGTATTACATGATATGTGATATTAATGTGTATATGTGAATGACATAAGTGACTATGCCCATGTTATGTGTTATGAGAGCTAGGGTATAGTTGGCATGCCAAGAGTCGAGGGTTCTACGTGGTCCTTTAGGACATATGTGATATGTGTTATATGTGGTTCTTCGGAACATAATGGTCATTCGGAAAAAATTCTACGCGCCCCTAGTGGGAATTATACGAGCTGTGGTGACAACATAGTGCACAACCTGTAAGTACTCACATACCTTAAGCTCTCAGTAATGTACATGGGCAAATAAAAGATAATATAAATAAACTTGATATGATAATGCGTTGAGTTTTGTGTGAAGTGGTATATGTGATATATGATGTGCATGAATATAATTATCATATGAATGGTTATATGATATTTGTATTAAGTTAATATTTGAAATATGTTAAAAAACATATATGATGATGTGTACATATTTGGTTAACAAGGTTAGGTACAAGAACTCATAACTAAGAAATATGATTGTTAATCATATGAATAATGATAAGAATTATAATAAGAATAATGGAATGATATGTATATGAATGTGTTTATGTTTTGATGCATAATGCATTCTATAGTTTATGAGGATCATATGAAATGTGCATAGTAAGAACTAGTAATGATATGGCATAATATGTTTATTTATGCCTCACGAATTCATTAAGTTAGCGTGTGAGTGTTTCACACGTAGGTTCCTGGAATCGAGAAGAGAAGTTAAGAGAAGCAAGACAGGTTAGCACCTCCTTTCCAAGAATCAGATCATAAAATAATTGAATCATATGTATTTTATAATATTGATATTAATTGGCATGTAAATAAAGTTTTGGATCAAGTATGCTCTGATAGGTTTTGTAAAACTATATATTTTATATAATAGAAATTATTCTGTTTTATTATAAATGATAAATTACATTTTTAGTGGTTTTATAAAGACAAATGATTTGAAAAGTCAATGTGACACCTCGGATTCGTATCCGGGTCAGATATGGGTTAGGGGTGTTACATTTAATGTTATCAGAGCTAAGGTCTAGCCGATTCTAGGCTTAAATCGAAGGTAAAAGAGTTTTAAAATGTGCACATGCCAACATAGAGTGAAAAACAATTCTGATATGATAGTGTAAGGAGTATGATGTCTTGTTAATAGAATAAGATTAGTATGAGATAGTTATGAGAAATGGTCAAAGTGAATCGAGAGGTGATAAACCTAATGGTGGTAGTAATTCACCTGTCCTGGTCAGGTAGGATGAAGTGCGAACACCTTAGGAAGTGTCTCGTAAGTTAAAAGGTTGATTTCAGAAAGTTGAAATCATATCAGAAAAGTGATAGAGAGTAGTTTTGTTATTTCGTGGATAAGATAGAATATGGTGAACAAGTGTCACCATAAGAATGTTAGAAGATCAAATGATGTGGTTAGAATTTGTAGAAGAGTTGAAGAATAAGTGCATCAGTTTCAAGTTTATAAGATAGATGAAACTAGAGTTATGAATTTCAAATAAAGGAATAGTGATGTGTATAAGCAAAAGTGTGGATATGATAAGGGTTTTCATTTTAGATGGAAAGACTTGGCATTGCCTAACAAGATTACGTGATGAAAAGTGTATTGGAGTTGAAAGATTTTAAGATATTGTCAGGTTAAGATAATCTATTATGAAATGGATCTAGATACAGTTGTATATATTTTGATCATATAAATGTGATATAGTGAGGGAGGTGAGGATTCATATGTTTGAGTGAAGCTAAGGATTGATAAGAAGAGTTTAAGAATGGGTACATCGGTGATCAGTTTGTAATACAAAGGAAGTTGGAATGTTGAGACTGAACAATGGAAATTTCATAGTGTATGAGAATAAATGTGGATCTGATAAGTTAAGTAAACTATTGTTGAGATAATTCCAATTGGAAAGGATGTATATGAGTGGTTGATTAGGGCTTGTTCCCTAGATTGAACAGTTGCTATTGACTAGCTGTAATAGTAAAAGGTGATAGAGTGGTAAGATTTGGAAAAGATATAAGGTTAAGTTAATCAAGTATGAATTAGATTTGAATATGGTGGTGTATTCTGATTATGTAAAGGTGGTATAACTAATAATATAAAGATTGGTGTATCCAAAGGAAGCTAATGATAGTAGTAGAATATGTTTATTGTAAATAGAATGAGGATTTTGTATTAGAACAAAAGGTTTAGTTATTGTGGTAAGGTAATTAGAGATTAATAATGAAGCAATTTGACTCATGATTCTGAATGGAAAGGAATGAGATTATTGGGCATTGTTTATATGATAAGTGACAGTAGATGATTGTGTAAAGGAAGACGGTAGTTGAAGAATTAAAGGAAGGAAAGATTAAGTAACATGAGAACATTAGAAGATATGTTCTTATTAATGCGTGCAATGAAAATTCGAGGACGAATTTGTTTAAAGGAGGGGAGATTTGTAACATCCCAAACTTCCAGTAACTAAAGTGTAAAGATTGAAAATTTATTGGTTTAATTTTGATAAATTGAAAAGTTCAAGGACTAATTTGGGAATTTTTGTATAGCATTTAATTTCAAAGATGGAAATATAAATGGGCATAATGATCTTTTAGCATAAAAGAGCTTAAAATATCTTTTAATAAGGCTTTATAAATGGAATTAAAAGAAAGAAAGAAAGGAACAATCTGGAAGCTTTCTCTTCTCTTCTTCCCTTTTTCCCCGTGAAGCTCCATGCTAAAGTAAGTTACCTTTCAAGTTGGGTTTTCTTTCATTTTTGAGTTGGATTTTAATACTTGAGTGTTATATAAGCTTAAAGAAAGCTTATATAAGCTTTAAGCATCAAGAAGAAAGATTTAGAAAGGAAATTAGAAAATGGATGAGGTAAAACCCAACGGTTTTGGGTAGAGGACTATCTACTCTACACCAAGGGATGACGAATCTATGTCCCAAAGTGGGACAACTTACTGTGAGATCTTATTAAAGAGTGCCACGACACCAAGTGGGCTGGCCATCAGGGCCAAAAGCGCACTATGGCATTGTTAGAAACAACAGATGAATTGTTTAAATGAAAAGGTTTTTGAAGTTTTAATTATGAATTTGATTTGTCATAAAAAATTTAAGAAGTCTAAAGCATTAGAATTGAATTTAGAACACATTGAAAATTTGGTATGACTCTTGAATTCCATGTAGAAGATAGAATTTTAAAGGTTAAGAGGTGTTAGATGAGTATAAATGGATTTAAGTATGTATATTTGAGTTAATAATATGAATGGGGTTAAAGTATGAAATTTTTGGGTGAATAAGAGAGAATTTTCGGGCTTGAAAATGGAAATCTAGGCAAGGGGTATCGGTACATGTTGAGTAGGTACCGATACCTTAAGATAATTTATGAGGAAGTGATGCGTGGGGTATCAGTATATGTATAAATAGTATCGATACCCTATGGTAAAGGTATCGATACCTATGTGGAGGGTTTCGATATGTAGGGAACATCGAAGTTAATTTTGATATCGGTACCTGGGTAGGGTATTGGTACCCTAGCCTAGAGGTATCGGTACCTTGAGGGTGGTACCGATACCCCCTAAGTTTGAAAAGTTGAAATTGGTGTTTTATGTGGTTTGTATTGATATGAATCTTTAGAGTAGTTTGAATTTCGATAATTATTAGATTTTGTATTCATATAGATATTGATAGGAAGTGAGCCCCTGATGAGTCAACGAGATAAGATTGAGCAAGAAAATGATAAGCGTACGTTTTGGACTAGTGAGGACATGTGAGTGCATACTAATGATATCTGGTGTTAATGGAAATATGACTTGCGATGAGTCTATTTCCTATAGTAGAATGTATAAGTTCATAGATATAAACATGCGTTGGTTATGATTTATATGTGTGCATGAGTATATGTGTTTACATGTTGTTGTATATTACATGATTTATGTAAACACATGTTAGTAGGATAAGCCAGGTGAAATAGTATAAATAATTTATTTGATTATATAAGAATATGAAATAAGAGATAAAATAAGGACATAAGGAATGACATGAATATGTGACATAAGCTATAAGAATTATATATTATATATATAGGTGAACATAAGATAACTCAAAGATAAGTTATAAGATAAGGTATAAAGGATTACTAAACAAAGGTTAGGAGCTCAATGAGATATGACCTATGTGATTTAGTTGAACATAAAAGAACAAAATATAAACTATGTGATATATGGGGAACATATGTGAATAGGATAAGACATACATGTTTATATATGAACACGTGAGAAGTGTTATAAGCTATGTGACATATGAATATGATATCATGTGAAAAGTGATATGAACTACGTGAAATAAACTACATGATTACATGTATATGTGAATGTACTTATGTGACATGTGAACATGTGATATGAAGTATTACATGATATGTGAATGATATAAGTGACAATGCCCATGTTATGTGTTAAGAGAGCTAGGGTGTAGTTGGCATGCCAAGAGTCGAGGGTTCTACATGGTCCTTCGGGATATATGTGATATGTGTTATATGTGGTCCTTCGGGACAAATTCTACGTGCCCCAAGTGAGAATTATACGAGCTGTGGTGATAGCATAGTGCACAACCTCTATGTACTCACATACCTTAAGTTCTTAGTAATGTACATGGGCAAATAAAAGATAATATAAATAAACTTGATATGATAATGCGTTGAGTTTTGTGTGAAGTGGTATATGTGATATGTGATGTGCATGAATATAATTGTCATATGAATGGTTATATGATATTTGTATTAAGTTAATATTTGAAATATGTTACAGAAACATATATGATGATGTGTGTACATATGTGGTTAACAGGGTTAGGTACAAGAACTCACAACTAACGAATATGATTGTTAATCATATGAATAATGATAAGAATAATAATAAGAATAATGAAATGATATGTATATGTATATGTATGTGTTTATGTTTTGATGCATAATGCATTCTATAGTTTATGAGGATCATATGAAATGTGCATAGTAGGAACTAGTAATGATATGTCATAATACACTTATTTATGCCTCACTAAGTCATCGGCTTAGCATGTGAATGTTTCACACATAGGTTCCTGGAATCGAGAAGAGAAGCTAAGAGGAGCAAGACAGGACAACACCTCTTTTCCAAGAATCAGATCAGAAAACAATTGAATCATATGTATTTTATAATACTGATATTAGCTGTCATGTAAATAAAGTTTTGGATCAAGTATGCTCTGATAGGTTTTTTTCAAACTATATATTTTATATAACAGAAATTATTCTGTTTTATTATAAATGATAAATTACATTTTTAGTGGTTTTGTAAAGTCAAATGATTTGAAAAGTAAATGTGACACATCGGATTTGTATCCGGGTCGGATACGGGTTAGGGGTGTTACACAGCGGACGACAGTAACAAAGGGATTGAAATCAAATTTTTAAGGAAGTTTGAAATATTTTTATAATTTAAAAGAAGATTAAAAAAATAACTTTTGAAGTGCTTTTTCTTAAAATAAAGAATTTTTAAATTTTATAAAATCAACATATGTCACTTAACTATCGAATTTATTAGTTGTTACGATTCAAGTATTTAAAAGTGTAACATCGAAAACGTTATACTCCTATTTTTAACAAAAGATTCTTTATACACTTAAAATTAACTTATAATATACTTTAAATTTTTTTTTACTTTAAAAAGTTTTTATGTTAGGTTACTTAAAATTAACATCGTTAATATTAACGCGATAGGACATACAACACTCTTCTATATTGTCATACAAACAAAAAATGATAGTTAGAAATGTCCAATGTAAGGACACCTAAATAATTTTGCCAATTATTTCATAAAGACAAAAACAAAAAAAATAAATTGGAAGCACCAATTAAACCAATTTTAAATTAAAAAGTTAATAATTTCCTTTATTGTTTCCTTCATTTTCATATTTCCTTCCTTAATCCCACCCATTGTATTGAATTTAAATGAAGCTCAACCGATCGACCGAAATTATTGCCAAGAGGGGTGAATTGGTGAAATACAAATTTTGGGGTATGGAGAGAAAGGATAGGAAAATTTGCACAAGTATTTAGAGTAGTTCAACTTCCTCAAATGAAGTCTACATTCACTACCTTAGCTTCTCACTAAGGATTTCTAACAAATTCACTAATTTGTTATTTCTCTTTCTAGGCTCAAGAGTAACCTTTTACAACTCCCTAGTTTTCAATGGCTAAACTTGAACCAAACCCATTTTACAAAAGAATAAAGAAATGTAAACAAGAAAACCTCCAAAAAGATAGATGTTTACAAATTAAGCTCATAAAAACACTCTATGTACAAAAGAAAAGAAAAATAAGATTGACAGAGTTTTTCCCTTGATGTAGATTGCTTGGATAGGTGTTTTAACCTTCTTCAAGTGTCCTCAACTTGATTTTATATGCTGAAATGAGTTACTTGTCGTTTCTAACCATTGGAAATGTTTTGGAGCCATTGGAAGCCTTAATTTTAAGCATTAAATGCTCACATACAAATTTGGTATCGATACCGAGCATGAAATATATTCAAAATTATAGACTTTGAAGCCTCGATATCGACAATATTTGAAGGAGTATCGATACCACACCATGGTATCGATACCAAAAATGTCTTTTGGAATTTTGTTATAGAGACTGCCATGTTGGACTCGAGACTGGCTAGGTTTTTTGACAAATTTCAAGAGTTTTGATCTTTAGAAGAATGTTTAAAATTTTGACAAAGTTTAGAAAACATCTAGGACATATTTTTCAAATTAATTTGGCCTTTAAATTATTTTTTAATCATTTGAGAAAATTTAATTTAGTCTAAAAACATTTTTCCCTTATTTGTTATATCAAAATATATATTCAACACATTGGCTTTACACATTTGTATTATGCCACTATTTAGTTAAAAAATCATCAAACATAAATTATTTTTCCATCTATCATTTTATTGATTTATATTTCATTATAAATAAATATAAAATTTCATGAAAATAAAGTGAAAGCTTTATGAATATTTTTTTACTGTAGATTGATCAAATCATCGTTAGAGTATATTTTAGATTTTTCTATGTATTTTTATTAAAAAATTATTTTCATTTTTCTAAAATTTTATAAGTTCAAGTTTGTCTTCTTGAAATTTTAAAATTTAAATCTATTTCTTATAACATAAAATCATATGATCGTCCCTGAATATGATAGTTGTTGGGGTTGAAGTGGTTGAACGATGAGGAGTGATAGTAACACGTTGGTGTTTGTGTAAGTTTTATAGACTGTTGAGGGAAAACAATTGCAAGAAAAAAGAATGAAAATAACTGGATGAAGGAATTTTCTTTTTGAATATGTATTAAAAAAGAAAATCATATTAGTAAAGTTCCTTAATAATGTTTTAATTCTTTTCCTTGTACGAAAGTAATATTGTTCACATGCCCACATTTTCTCTTTTTTTTAATTTTATCATGAAAAAGGAAAAGGTCAAATTATTTTAATGTCCCTTAACTTTTAAGTATATTTTTCTAAAAGAGTATCACATGACAACATAGAAGAATGCTACATGGGAATATCATACATCAATTAACAACGTCTAAACATGGCGTTTAAGAAGATGGAAGCAAAATAAAAGGGGCATATTGAACATTTAAAAAGCAGATGCACCACATTGCAAGTTTGGCAAAGTACATGGGTATTGGCGCCATTGTCTTTGGTACGCACGAGCTGAGCGTTGATATGGATATATTAGTATTTTGTTCAATCACTCGATAAATGTATGTTTAATTATAAACTTTTAAATATACATTTATTGAACTATTGAACTTAAAGTTAATATGGGTATCGCCCTCGTCACTCGGCCCTTACTCGTGTTATGATCGTCTTATATCACATAAAGCATGTTTAAACAGGGATTACAAGGTTATTAATTTTTTAAAATAGTTTTCATCTTTTATATAAAATATTTATAACCTACATTGTGAGCATAACAACAGAAACAACAATATTTTTTTAACTTGCAAGTATTAACTAAGGAGTGGCAATGAAAAATGTATACACTTAAAGTTAGTATACATACATAGTTTATGTAATGTTTGTGGATAAAAATCATTAACAAAACTAAAATGAAAACTCTACATCTTACTACTTAATTAAATAAAACTATATTTTTATATGATCGTATTCTTTTATATAACCATCAATATCTAATTTATTGCTTGATTAATATGAATCAAATACTATAAAGATTAAGATGACCCTCTCAACTTAATTCATTCCATTTACAAACGTTATAATTCAAACTATTGATCTTACTTAAGAGATTTGATGAGACCCTACTAGACCAACTGACTTTATTCCATTCACAAGCGTTAAGATTTAAACTACTGACCTTACTTAAGAAATCTGATGAGACCCCACTAGACCAACCGATTGTTTATTTTTAATCCAATTAATACCTTTATTATAAGGTTCTAAAGGTTATAAGTTGAAAAAAGTCTTTGAGGTTTATACCTAATTCAGATATTATATTAAAAATATCATATTTTTTTATTTTCCCTAAAAAAGCCCTAATCTTCAATTTAAGCAATTATAAACTCAACATAAATTGATACTACTTGTGTAGGTTGAAACTAAAAAAAGATTAAATTGATGCAATAGAAGTATTAGTTTAGATATGTAATCACCCTAGATTAATAATAATAAAAAGTTTAGATATGTAAATAAGCCTAAACTTCACCCCAAAAATGACATTTGGAAAGTACTCTCCATGCAGTGCAAAATTGAACTACGGCTTCAAAGCAAATAGAACGGCTCATTTGATACTAAAAGCAAACTTTGACACTGGGTTTATATTGTAATTATAACATTATACAACAATATCTCCTCATAGTGCAATAAAAATGAAATCAAGAACCCCATCAACCATACATCAACATCGTCGATAGAATTACACAACGAGATGAAAGTATAAAGAGAAGAACCCTAGGTCCACTTTACTGGACAATCCCTGGCGATTGCGAGCCTTCAACTATGCTATCTACAAAACAAGAAAGAAAAATCGAATTGTAGACAGGGTTACACAAAAAGAAAGGCACATGACAAAAAAAAAATTTCTGACACCAAAGATGTGGACTCGCTACAGATGTGATAAAGCTGCAATTACAAGGGACTTGCTAAGCATCCACTATGAGAGAAGCATCAAGCAGTAATGTCAATTTACAAGAGATATACACATTCCTTACTATACCAAGTTAGCAGTGACATGTATTATCAAATCATCACTAAGAACATCGCAATTCCAAACACCACCATTATATATCATCACAACAAAATTGAAAGGGAACGAAAACAAGCCTATCCACTCGACAACCATGCCATCACTGAAAATGGAAGGCACACACTAAGCTAAGTAACATACAAGCTACAAGGACAAGAAACCGAACATTTTCCCACACCTTGGATGAGTTATATAGATCATATTCCTCTACCATGCCCTATTTATCATCTAACGTAACAAAGGCTTCTAAAACCATCCAAATTAGACTCTGTGTTTTAAAAGGCGTGAGGCGCTCCAAGGCGATTAGCTACCCGAGAGCCTCAATTTTTTGAGGCGCTTTGAGGCGAGAGATTCACGTACGCGAGGCGCTTAATTTTACAAAACATTTGTAAATATTTTATAACCATACCTCAAACACAAAACAACTTAATAAGCAAAAATACCAAGTAGCATAGGTCATATTGTATCTCAAAAAGACAAATAAAAACATCATCAATAATCAAAATGCCTAAAACTCGTCTTCATCATCATCATCATCAACATCAATGAAGCGGATTATATATCTAAATTCTAAACAGATTACCTAACAATTAAACATATTATAGATAAACAATTAAACAGATTACCTTAACAAAATAACAAGTAAGCAGATCACCTTAACAATGAAGCGGATTATATATCTACAGCTATGATAACCGATAAAGAAAGCTTGTGTCTTCCAATATATAAACAATTAAACAAATTACATTGAAGATGAAGCAATTAAACAAATTACAGTGAAGTAAATTAACCATGTAGGAGTGGAGGGGAAAAGAAAAGCAGATTGTACATACACTACAGTGATACAAATTTTAAAATTAAGACTTACCTTAATGGAGAAAATCGAGAAAGGAGATAGGAGAAACTGAGAAAGGAGTCTGCTTTCAACTTCAACGTAGAACAATCGCTGAATTAAGCATGAATGGAGGAGGGAGAGAAAATTTTAGGAGGGAAAAGAAGCTCCAGGGTATGCATCGGAGAAACTAGAGAGCTTGGATCATGATTTATAGACATACAGTAATTAAAAAATTAGACGTTAGAAGGTCAAGAGACAGTTCAAAGTTCCAGGAAAACATTAATGTAAGTAATTGGAATTTAAAAGGTCTGACTGTTGGAAGAAAATCGAGCCCAGACTCAAAATTTAAAAATGGGTCATTGTACGTGAATCGCTAAAAGCATCGCCTCGTCGCCTCGTCGCCTCTCGCCGCCTCCGACGACTAAATTGCCGCCTCATGTACTCGCCGCCGCCTTGGTGGTCGGAGGCTTTTTTCTAAACGCCTCGCCTCGCCTAGCGCCTCAAAGCGCCTCAGGCGCGCTTTTTAAAACGCAGATTAGACTATTAAAAGAAAATGAAAAGAAACCATAGCTTGAATCACTAATAACAAAACAAACTAAACATTTTCCCAATATGTAATCATCTACAAATTATGCCAGGAAAGGACCAACCTTTACCAACTTAAATATCATATCAGCCATATAGATAATGTTAAGCTGTTAAGCCTTATCAGTGCCGAAAACAAAAAACATATTAACCAATAAACAATACTAAATCATCCGAATAAACATCAAGACTGCCAATAAACTAAATTTCAGTCATTCAGAACCAAAACAAACTTAAGAACATAACAATTAGTGTGTAAGATTGTTTGTATGAAATCTATGGATCATGTGATGAGCCTTTATTAGTTGTTACTACATCTAGGGATTTCAATAGCGGTCCGCTATAGGAATAACAGCAGTTATATAGCGGTAGAGGTGCCATCCAGAGATTCAAATAACGGTCGCGGTCGAAATTTTCGGTCATTTCATGTTTACCGCGATTGCGGCCGTAGCGGGTGCTATTGCGCGTGTTGAGGGTATATCGGAATGCAGTGCTACCGCTATTTCATGGGCACTATTGACCGTTATTTGAAACCCTGGTGCCATCCAAAACCGTTATGCAATAGCAGCTCTTATTCCCGCAATTACGATAAAACACTTCAATTTAAATCCCTGACTATATCCAATATATCAGTTCATAACTAAAAAACACTGCAAACCATCAGAGCTAAGCATTGATACAAATATTTGTAACCAAACCGATAAAAAGAAGTAAAGCCCTAACCTCTGCCACCTTCCTCCTCCACCTCAGCCTCCTTAATGGTGACCACAGGCTCAGCATTCGCTCCATCTTTATCATCAGGGTACCTAATAACAACAACAGGGCAAATACAGTGATGCACACAGTAATCACTGACACTTCCCAGCCTCCCATCACTCCCTCTTTTCTCAGCCCCAAACCCTCGACTCCCCATTATAACAGCGCTCAACCCCAACCTCTCAACTTCGAGACACAACCTTTCCCTCATATCATGATCTTTCACTATATGAACCTTGAAGGGAACCCCGGATTCCTTCAAGGGTTTGGCCAAATCCGCCACCTTTGAGGCCGTGAAGGCATCGAAATCGTCTTCCAGTTGCTTCTGGGACTGTGGGGTCTCTGCGCTCTGAGGGATGTGGGGGAGTGGGCCCCAGTCTGCTCCAAAGAGTACGGAGGTGGGTGAGACGTGAAGGAGGATGACGGCGTCGCCGGGTCGGAGGTAGTTTTGGACGGCCCAGCGGACGGCGAAGGCAGACTCGTCGGAGAGGTCAACGGCTACACCGATCTTACGGCGGGCGCCTGCGGTGGGTGTGGGTGTGGCGGCGGAGGTAGGGTGGTGAGGGGATAATGGGTGGCGGATCTTGATGGTTGGAAGCTTAGGGTGATCATTATTATCTGAATTATCCATTTTCTTCTTGAATTTAGCTTTGCTTTCCTTTTTCGGTGGGGTTGTATTTAAAAGGAAAACGATTGAGCTTTCAGAGGGAGAGGGTTCTACAGGCCGTTTTTTAAATCTGATTCCAAGGGGAAAAAGACTTGGCAACACCAATGGGTACACTAAACAAAGGTCCGCATCTCATTTGATTATTAAAAATTATAAAATATTTTGTATGATGTGTTATTTTATTTGGTCATTTAATTATTAAAAGTGATAAAATAATTATTCAATTATTTATATGTTATAAACTCATTAGTTTTTTTTAAAAAATATAACTCAAATGATTCTGGATAAGATTTTGTCTATTGGAACTGTAGCTGCTTTCAAGTATTACTCGAAAACATAATGCTTCAAGCACTAGCTCGAAGACATAATATAAACGGAGATTCGATCTATAAAATATAGCTCAAACGGTTCTGAGATAAGATTTTGTCTTATCTCAATCAACACATTAACGTCTAGCTTCGTAGATCTTCAATTTTCAACAAAAACACAATGAATTTAGAACATATGAATAATCGAATGATGTAAGCTAATTGAATTGATGCCATGTAAGAAGAGTATAAGTATATATAAGATAATAAAATTTGAGAGTTTGTCTCCTTACATGAATGTAAAAGTTAAATAGTAGTAAATGAATATTTAAAACTAAGAACGATGCAAACGGTGATATTGAAAGTTATAAATCATATATTGTATCTAAAATATATACTAAAAAAAGACATTAATTTTATAGAGATTTTCTCTCTCGTTTTATTTGAAACTTTTTTAAGATAAACATGATATTTGTTGTTCATATTTGATCTTGAATTACATAAGATAGATTTCAAGATTGTATTTATTAATAGTAAGATTAATGAGATAATTTATATGTTACAAATAGAAAATTATATTTAGTGATATACAAATTAAGAAAAATTCATCTATGAGCTTAAGTATAACTCTCGTGAATGATATAACAAATTTCACCAAGTGATTATCTTGTTTGGTTTTGAGATGAATTTAGTTGACGACTGGAAGTTCAGTGGGAAACCAATGATACCCTTATTTATAAAGGAAATGTAACACCCTCTTTCCATATCCATCACCAAACACGAGTTATAGATGTCACATGGAACTTATAGAACTTTCTTTATTGAAAATCAGTAAAATTTATTTCTTTAAAACTATTATTGCTGAACACTAAACCATAATTCATTTAATCGTATAAAATATATTTAATAATTATTTGACATTCAAACTAAGTCCATTTTCAGGCAGCAACCTGGTAGTTCATAACTACAAAGTATAATCGTTATAACTGCCTAGAAAACTACTAATAACTTATTCCAAACTATGTTTTAACAAAGCTTATATCAATGCTTATAACATATACATGCCAACTAGAAAAATCAAATAAATGAAATGGATATCATTACTAATATTGTATACTTGCTTCTCGATAGATAAGATGTCAAACACTTCTTACTTTGATCTTTGTTCTTTACCTACGTGTGAAAATCATCACATGCTAAGTATAGACTTAGTGAGACATAATCAAATAATATAAAGTAAAACATATCGATGATATAAAATAAATCATATAATGGAAATAAAAAATATATCATATTATATAAGCATATAAAATGAACTTATACCAAAGTCATTTCCAATTCAAAGATACCTAAAATTATCAAGTCAAATATAAAACATTTTATGCTAAATCACTTATAATAAATGGAAAGTTTAACTTTCTCACTTATATGCCATAATCTACACTTTTTTAAAATTTCTTTATTTCATAAGCAAAGGTATATTAATGAGAATGCAATGTATGTGAGTCAATAAGTATAAATATGCACTTTTAGTGTCAATCAGATATACATATACCATAATCATGTACCAATGTATCAATAATCAGGAATATCATAGTACCAATATCACTTTACTATGAATTTCCAAAGATCACAATAGAACTAAAATCACATTTATTATGTACTCGATGCAGCTACGTAAAATAATATAAAAAACACATGTACTATGTGCTCAATGCAGCTGCTAATACTCAACCTTTATGACATGACAACTATACCAATGACTCTCAATGTTCCTAGAATGAACATTTTCATTAATTATCATTTATTCTTCGATTATCAAAGATAACAATATATAGAACATTTCATATAATAGCACAATGGACAATTTATACCCTAAATATTTTATTTTTCACATAACATGAATATATCATGAAAATATCATTGATCACCTACCTTTTTGACATGTAAATAATATGTCTATCATATGATACATATCATAATTATCATGCAAATATAGAGTTGGCTCATCTCAAGCCTTTAAAATAACATATAACATAAAGGTAACATAAAATACATGATTTACCACTCATTTTCCTATTTGGACACTTGCACTATCCTTAAAGAATTATTATTCAGTATTAATATACACACTGTAATTCAACTATGTTTGTTCTATTAGAAACTAGATTCGAATATGAATCTAACCATATGAAACACTCTTTCTAGTTTGACTTGAACAATTTATGGTGAATTTTATAATCCAACTTACATAATTTGTTCTTAGCAGAATCTGCTACCTTATTTTTTAACCTATCATAAATAAAAAATTCATATCTTCTAGTTTATAATTTGATATCAATCGCTTTTTATTTTATGTGAAACTAGATCGACATACGAATACAATGGTATAAAAATCACAGTCTAATCATTTTTATAGGATTTACGGTGATTTTCCAAATCTACTATTAAGATTATAAAATCTAGAGAAATTTTATTATTTTGTATCTTTAGCATATTTGCTAATTCTTCTAAATACAAATTTAACCTAAATTCTTGAATCCAAAAGTTACATAATACTCAATAGACACTTATTACCATATTAACTCATTCTTTGGCTCATCGAAAGTCAATGTTTACATTTAATATAATTACAACATAAACGTGCACTCATCTTGACACTTTAAACATAAACCAAATGTAGTCTTCCCGAAAGCTTTATAAGTGTTAGAACTTTTTTTTCCTTTGTTATTCACTTCACCTCAATTGAACTTGGATGGTTCACACACATTAATTACAAAACAACTAAAATCAAAGACATATGTTAGAATCTATTCTAACCATGTGTACAAATATAAACAATTCTCTAAAAATTCTTTCGATGCTCAATCAAAACTAATTACCCTTCATACACTTAAAATTAACCTTGAATATTAAAATTTTACTAAAACTTTATTTTCTTTCTCTTAGGGTTTCAAGAACCAAATTAGGGGTTTTCACATTTTAATTTCAAATTCAATAATTTTACTATCAAAATGAAACATAGAGATTTCAAACAACATGGACACTTCAATTTCATCAAAACCCTAAAGCCCTAATTGAAAACCGCAATAACACTCCAAATTTTGGGCCAGTAGTTTCAAGTTTACCCGAGAGTCATGAGGGCCTTGTGGATTTCATAATTTAAATCGTTGGGCTTATTTGGGTTGAACTTGGGTACAATTAGCCATAAAAAGGAGATTTTTGAATCATAGAAATTATGGAATGACCAAGAGTATAATTTCACTTTTTTTTATTAAAGATGAGAGCTTTTATAACTCTGTCTTTATCTTCTTCCCCTCATTTCTCTTCATTCTCTTTTCTTCTCTTTCCTCTCAAGTTCAATAGCTCAGAGGTGAGTTCTTAAACCTTTTTAATGCTTCAAATTTGTTCATAATTCCTTCAACAACATCTTTTAAATGAATCAAGTCTTGGTTTAATTCTTAGTCAGAGAAACGTGGTGGTTTTCATCCAAATAACCAAGAAAAGGAGTATGCTTAAGCAAGGAGCTTTATTTCGAGATCCTAGGATCAAGGCAATGTATTTCTAATCCTTTGTGGTGTTAAGGCTTTCTTAAACATGAAGATTTACTAGGATTTTAGTATTTAAGCATTTTAGGGTTTATAATTGAATTCATAGTTAGATTATTAATTTGACATAAAGAAGACATTTTTATGTGACTTTATGACCCTAAGTAACTCCATAAAGCTTCAAAACATTTTTTAGAAACAAAACTGTAGACACTTATTTCCGTCCGGGGTCTTTATTATATTGTATAACATAGTATACATAATAATTTCAATTATAGTTTTTGAAAATATATAATATATAGTTTTTGAAAACTTATTTTTAAAAACGTATAATATATAGTTTTTTAAAATAGTTTTGAAAACATATAATATATAGTTTTTAAAATGGCTTTGAAAACATATAGTATATAGTTTTTTTAAAATAGTTTTGAAAACGTATAACATATAGTTTTTAAAATAGTTTTGAAAACGTATAATATACAGTTTAAAAAAAACAGTTTTGAAAACATATATAATATAGTTTTTGAAATGATTTTGAAAACATATAGTATATAGATTTTTAAAATAATTTTAAAAACGTATAATATATATAGTTTTTAAAAACAATTTTTAAAAAAATGTAATATAATATTATATAGTTATTATTATTATTATTAATTTTATTTTATTTATTTATTTCATTTATTTATTTTTTTCATTTCAGGTTCAAGTCCAAGGTCAGATTTGGCTAAGTCCAAGTCCAAGGGTCCGAAACAAGCCCAACCGAAGCAAGCCTGACCTAGCAAGCCCGGTAAGGCCCAAACCCCTCTGCCTGACCCAGTAGAGGGCTAGGGTTATGTGTTTAACCAGTGAAGCCGCACGAGAGAAAGCAAACAACACACGTGGAGGCTACGCGCCAGTAACCAGTGAGATTTCTGGCCGAACAACCCAGGACTGCCTCATCCTGAGATTTCTGGCCACACCAACAAGCAACGACGTCGAAAGGGACTGAACCATCTTGGAAAAATCGGTAACACCCCAATATCCCGAGATATTCAGGACCACAACGGTCTATTACGAGGCTATAAAAGCCTCCAGCCATACAGTGAGAGGGGGACGAAAAAAACATCGAGCATCAAATAAAGCAAAGTATACAACATAACAACAAAACCTAACCAAGCAACCCATTCAAATATCACCAAAAGCAGAAAAAGCCAAAGCCTTTTCCCATCGAAGGGAACAAAGATTGTCAAGGAGCAGCATCAGAAGGAAAACACCAGAAAACGAAAGGTTTTCCCCTAAAAAAGGTAAGAAAAATCGAGGCTTGTTTTATAGATCTACGTCGATTAAGGCTTATTTTGGAGATTTGAGGCTTAGATTTCTCTCTATGGGGTCAAGAAGAAGCTTGTGGGTAAGTTTGGGTTTTTCGAACACCGGTGGTGGTGGTCGGAGCGGCGTTCGGTGCGGTGGGACTTTGCCGGAGTGGTGGCCGGGTATCGGGACCGGTCAAGGAGAGGGGAGAGTGTTTGAGAATGTTTGAAAGTTTTTTTTGAGAATGGGGTTTAAAATGATTTTTTTTTATTTTAGGGGTATTTATATCCGGGGGACCTTGATGTAATTAGAAAATATTTAAAATATTTTCGTAGTCCCCGCAGTTTTGATGCGTAATTCGTTTAGGTCACCTGTTGTAAATTTTCTCGTGAATTTCAAATTTATTCAATTTAGTCCATATTTATATTTTCTATATTTATGCAATTTGGCCCCATAACCTTTTGTTTTCTCTTGCAGTTCATTTCTAGAATTAATTCAATCCATAAATTTTAATTCGTTTTAATTTGATCCTTTAAATTTTCTATTTATTATTTTTTAATTTTTTTTCATTTCTTTTAAAATTTAATACTTTTTCATTTTTTTTAATTATTTTCTCTTTTAACATTTTGACTTTATTATTCTTTTTTGTTTTGATTTTTTGATTTTCTTAATTTAACCTTTTTTTTATTCTCTTTGTTTTACTTACTATTTATTTATTTATTTATTTTATTTTACAATCTAACATTTTTTTAACTTTTTAAGGGGCAATTTTAATCAATCAAAGGTAAGTAATTCGAATTGAATTTTAAATTTTAATTTAACTTTTAATTTTTGCAATTAAGACAACCAAGAAATCAAATTGGTACCGAAAGAGCAGTACAGGGGTGCTAATCCTTCCCTGCCTGTAAGCGACTCCCGAATCTGACAATTTTATGGTAAAACGTAGATTAGGTAAATGGTCAATTAAGGTATCTGATCAACCTAATTTTAAATGACTGGTGGCGCCTATAACACATTTATTTAAGTCGAAGCCCGATTCCGGGCCTACCCGAAGGGCGATTACGACAGCTTGCCGACTCTGTTGGGGATAGGTAAGTGAGTCAGGCCAAAATTAATTTCTGATTGTCTTCTTAAGCAAGAATTGTACATTTAAATTTTAATTTATCTATTTGATCCTTATTATTTTTCTTTGATTATTTTTTTCAAATAAATAGTTATACTGATTTTTTTTAATGATTTCAACTTTTCAAAATTTTATCTCATGCTCTATACCTGAGCTTCAAACCCTTTCGTAAGTGGGGGTGAAAACGACGCCTTTGTGAGAATTTATTCTCCGTACATGCCTAGCAAGTAACCTTCAGGATTTATATACATTTTGTCTTCGTGTGAATTTATTCTCTGTACAAACATAAGGGAATGAGTTATCTCGAGTTTAACTTTGTCCACATAAGCTTGTAATGGGCTTAGGATTGAGGGTCTGACAAGCCCATGGGGGACCATCAAGGAGAATTCGGGTACCTTTTCAAAACCAAAACAGGGACGTTGCAAGGAATTATAGCCCACCCTAAAACTTCATTTCAAAACCTAGGATGCTTGAGTTATTTTCTACTTTAGTTTCTGTTCAAATTATGCGAACTAGAAATATATGCAGTTAGGACTTCTCCAAAAATTAACATGCGGGATAGAGATCATGTCCGAGTAGGAATAGTAAGCACGTGGGGTAGATATCATGTGGGGTAGGAATTTCTATTTTCGTTAGTATTTTGATTATTATTTTTATCTTACTAACTTGTTCCTCTTTCATTTTTTTGTTTTCTTTTATTTTTATCATTCACATCATTTAAAAGAGGTGTTGATCTACAAAAAGTGTTCATTAAACACAAATAATTTGCATTAATGGACAAAGATATTGTAATGTAACAGGTGAAAAATGTAGAGGTCTAGCTATGGTCAGAGATAACTCAGAATGAAAAGGGAGACAGTCTGCAAAGTAGCTATGTGTCAGATTTGGATGGTTATGCTTCCGTCAGCCTTAAACAGAACGATGTTCAAGAGTGTCGGAGTATTTGGGACAGTTGGAAAAATGACAAGAAACATAGATTCTACCAGCGGTATGGTGATATCGCGCTTCTTCTCTATGTCAAGATAGACGAGCACCTAATTCGAGCCTTAGTGCAATTTTGGAATCCGGGGTACAACTGTTTTACATTCAACCAAGAAGACATGGTGCCTACAATTGAAGAGTATACTACTTTACTATATTGTGAAGGAATTAGAATGGACCGGGTCTATACCAAGTATATCAAAAGTCAAACTTTCAAGAATGGGTTGGCAAAGGTTGTAGGGGTAGATGAAAAGTCGGTAACTGACCGAATTCATCATAAAGGTAAAGGAGAAGGAGTTGCTTAGACCTATATCAAGCAATTAATAAAGAATCATCGAGAGGATTGGAAGGTGATTGACCTTTTCGCAATAGGTATCTACAGCTTGGTTGTTTTCCCAAAAACTTTGGGATACATTGAGGCAGTTGTGGTGGAACTGTTCGAACAACTGCCAAAATGAGTGAACCCTGCGCCAGTAATCTTAGCTGAAACTTTTCATTCACTAAACCATTGCAGAAAGACTGGGGGAGGAATATTTATAGGGTGCACACAACTTACTCTTTTTTGGAGAAACTTCTTACACAAAAGTGGTAAGAAGGCATTCCGAAGGAAAAATTGGTAAAAGTATTCATGCACCTTCAAGATAAGGACATTGTCTGGAGGGCCCCTTGGTTAACCCATAATGACATCCTTTATCAATGTGGAGACTCAGGAATTATAATGTTAATTGGATTATAGGGAGGAGTCAGCTATTCTCCGCTTTTGACACTTCGGCAGTACGGGGCACGTCAGTTTGTCCCGACTACACATGGAATATTTGGATAAGAATTAACATACCATGATGACAACTAAAAGAAGAAGGTCAAAGATGTAGCTAAGTCATGGAATAAGATATTTCGTACGGATGTTGTGGCTGCTAAAGACATTCTTACTCAAGATTATTTAGAATGGTGGAAGCTAAGGAAGAATGACACCGTTCTCATACCAGATCATAAATATACTCAGACCATGGAATATTATCTTAAACTTGTTCCCTATGAATTGGAGATAACAAAGAAAGAATTCGAAGCTAAAAAAGAGGAGCTAAAACAAAGACTCAGGGAACTTGAAGCCGAAAGATTCTAATAGAAGTTGGATGTCGATACTCAAAAGGATCGAGCAGACAAGCTAGAAAAGGAACAGAAGAAAGTATGTTTTGAGTTGGAAGATTTAAGAAAAGGGTATTAGAAGCAAGTTCAGAATAATTCTAGTCTGGAAAGATCTTCCGAATACTGGAAAGGTGAAGCCAGCAGCTTGAAAAGGAAGTTCGAGGGACAAGATAAAAGGGAGAAACTGAAACAATAATTAAAGACTTCCCAAAGACATTTGTTAGAAAGCCAACAAACGGTTGAAGACCAAGGTTATTGATCTGGAAAGGTCCCTTCAAAGACAACAAGAACATGATGGCAAAACGATTGCTGAATTGGAGGCCATTATTGATAAGTTTAAGAAGCAGGCAATTGAGCTTCAGATAGTTCCTTTTGATGGAGGACTTCAATGGAATTTTCGTTGGGAGCAAGCTCAACAAAGAGTGAAAGCTAGAGATATGGTTATTCAAGACTTCTTAGAGAAAGTACAGAAAGTGGAACATCATTTGAACGGTTTAGTGAGAGAAGCCGAAGTGGTTCGATAAGGTATTTAGCCGGTGACATATGAAGGAATAAGACTTGTCAACCTATTAGAATCCGTCCAGGATCTAGAAGATTTAGTCAGGATGTACCTTTGAGTTGTTTTTATCTCTTAGAAATAACACTTTTGTCCCACTAAAGATTATTTATAATAACAGACACGTTTTTGGATCAGTGCCTCGAAACTTCATGCATCATGCATTATTTTTATTTTTTTCGTTTCTTTACATTCACATTAACTAATATAAAATATCTCATAAAAAAGGAACAAACACTGGACAGACCACCCTAAGCATTGGACACACCTCATCCTCATAATACCCATTCAAAAAAGAGGAAAATAGAAGCTAAGATTGCTCAACTTGAAGAGAACATGCTGAGGTTACAAAGGGAGCTTTCAATCACTAAAAGCCAATAGTCTTTTGTAGATCAAATTGTCTTAAAGTTATATGGCTTAAATCAAGCAAGTACTCCTGGGGTAGGGACATCTGAAGGAGTAACTGTGCCACCTATCCCGCAGGTGGTTATCTCACCTGGAATCTTACCAGGACTTTAAGGGGACTCATCCGCTGTAAAAACACAAGTCTCGTATGCTGTAAAAATACATGCTTCTATAGAAAATCCTTAGAATAATCCGGATGACTACCATATATCAGATTTTGATGAAGAAGACAATGAAAAGAAAATAGAGGAAAAGATCAAGCAGTTGGAAGACCAGATGAAGACAGTTAAAGGGGACAATAACTATTATGGAGTTAATGCTTTGGAATTAAGCCTAGTCCCAGATTTGATTCTTCATCCAAAATTTAAAATCCCAGACTTCGAAAAGTTTGATGGGAATAGTTACCCTTCAGCTTACATTACCATGTTCTGTTGAAAGATGACAAGATACATAGGGAATGACCAACTCCTGATTCACTGCTTCCAAGAGAGTTTATCAGGTTCAACTATCAGGTGATATAATCAGCTGAACCGCTCGCATATTTGGACATGGAAAGATCTTGCCAAGTTATTCTTGGAACAGTACAAGCATGTAAACGATATGAGGCCGGATCGTGCTACAAGGCATGGAAAAGAAACATAACAAAAGTTTCCAACATTATGCACATTGATAGAGGGATTTAGCTGTGCAGGTTCATCCGCCCTTGGATGAAAAGAGACAAGGAAACTCTTCGTACATACCTCAAAGGCTCCTTACTTCGGGCATTTGGCTGCAATTATGTCTGGAAACTTCTTCGATTTGGTTATGGTCGGAGAGATGGTGAAAAAGATCATTAAGAAAGGAAGGATTTAAGGAGATGAGTGTAGCAGAAGACCTCCTATAAAGAAAAAAGAAAGAGAGATCAACAACATCAATGCTTTTAACACTAGCAAAGGTATTACGGTCTCCAACTCACAAACCAACCGTAGCTGTACCGTCTGGTACTTCTAAACAAGACTCAAGGGAACCAAGGAAAGAAAGAGAGAGGGAACATTTTGATTCTATTCCCATGACTTATAAGGAACTCTATTAATAGCTATTTAACACGCATGTGGTGTCACCTTATTCAGTGGAACCTTTAAAGCCTCCATACCCCAAGTGGTATGATGGAAATGCATATTGTGAATATCATGGTTGAGTTTTGCGGTACGCCATCGAGAACTCCCTCGCCTTTAAAAGAATCATACAACGGATACGTAACCGGAACTAAATTGATTTCAATAATTCAGACTCACCAAATGTTGCATAGAATCCTCTGCTTAACCACCAAGAAAGTGGAGTTAATGCAATCGTTGAGGAGAGGAGTAAGAGGGTCAAAACAAGTGTTTCTGAAATAAAATCTCCTTTAGCTTGGGTATAGAGGGAGATGGTAAAAGTAGGATTTCTTGCACTATATTCTGAAACACCAGAATGTAAAGATGGAAACCATTTCTGTTATCACAATTAAGAAGGACATAATGTGAAAGAATGTTCAGAATTTAAAGCTTTGATCCAACTCATAATGGATAGGAAGGAGATGGAATTTTACGAAGAAGTCAAAGATACTCTAGAAGCTGATGTTTGTGTGACTGGAGATTCATCTGAAAGAGGGTATAACGTGGAGTGTCCTTTGATAATCACCCTAAAGCAAAAGCAATAGATAAAGCACCAAACAAATGTGATGATAGTGGCACCAAAACCTTTTCCTTACAAGGACAACAAACAAGTACCTTGGAGGTATGAATGTCAAGTAAGCAAGTTGAAGGAAGATGTCAATGAAGTGGGCCATACTGTTGGGAAGTACTACTCCCAAAAGTCTAACTTACCCCAAAAGATATACCAGTCAACAATACGTATTAACTGATTAACAACATCCAAGCTAATAATCTTATCTCATTTTCTGATGATGAGATTTCGTCTGGAGGAAGGGGCGAGCTAAAGCATTACACATCACAACTCATTGCAAGAGACATGCCTTGCCAAGTGTGTTTATTAAAAATGGTTATACCCTTAATGTGATGCCTTTGGTTACTCTGAAAAGGCTACCAATGGATACTTTCCACATAAGAACATGCTAGAGTGTGGTTCGAGCATTCAATGGGACAAAGAGAGAAGTGCTCGGTAAAATTGAGATACCATTAACCATTGGACCTGCCACTTATAACATAGAGTTCCTGATGATAGACATTATGCCTTCTTACAACTACCTTCTAGGAAGGCCATGGATCCATCAAGCTGGGGTAGTACCATCAACACTGCACCAGAAAGTCAAGTTTGTTATCGATAGAACTTTGATAATCATTAATGCCGAAGAGGATATAGTGGCAAGTGTGACCACTTACGCCCTTTACATAGATATACATGAGGAAGAATTAGAGTGTCCGTTCTGCTCTTTGGAATTTTTTAATACAACATTTATGGCTGAAGGGGGAAAGATTTCCAAACCCAGAATGCACCAAGATGGAAATCAAGCAAACTCTGGAAGATGTACGAAGATAGGAAGAGGTTTTAGGAGTTCTTTACAAGGAAGAGTCAGACCCATCTTTCCTATTGTCAAGCTAGATTAGTTCAGGCTCGGATTTTAGCCCAGTCATTAATAGAGAGAAAAGGAGATTAAAAATGTCAAGAAAGAAGAAATGTCATATTGACCGGGGAAGACATTCAAGGGGAGCCTATGTAATTTCCTCCCCTTCACAGCACATTCAGTTTCGGTGGTTATGCTTTCGAGGAAGAATCAATGATGGCCTTACCTCATATAGAAGAAGCTCTGAATGACTTGAGCATCAATGCTATAACAACATATGATATTGAAGATAATGATAGGACTAAAATCCGTCTACTACCGTAGGGGTTTGTGCTTAACAACTGGACTACTGAATAAGTACCTATGGTTTTCAAATATCTTTTAGAGTAATACTCAGACTTTCTCTATTTTCCTATACCTGGGGCAATAGGTGATCTTTTGTAAGGGTTAATAAATTGTTTTTATTCATATTTCAATAAAAGATGTAGTTTCTTTTCCGGTAAACATTTTTTTCTTTCTTCATTTCATTTCTTTCGTATTTAATTTTATTTCTTCATTTCATGTAGGATACTTTTCTCTCGTATATACACTTTTCTCTTCTCATTTCCCTTTCAGGTCCTCAAATATTAATGATGTTGACAATGATGATTCTGACCTGGAGGTGGATTTTGAGCAGCTTAGTTATCTTGGGGAAATTGATGAATGTGACAATGAATAAAAGTGCAAATTACCTTATGAATTATTAAGAATGGTGGAGATAGAAGACAAACAAATATTGTCACATGAAGAGAAAATTAAAATTTTGAATTTGGGCACAAAAGAGGAAAAAAGGAAGTTAAAATTGGCACGACACTTTCATCGAAATTAAGGCAAAGCTTGCTAGACTTACTTCAGGAGTATAAAGACGTGTTTACATGGTCGTATCAAGACATTCCTTGGCTAGACAGGGATATGGTAGTCCATAAACTTCCCATCAAACCAGAATGCATGCTCGTACAAAAAAAAACTAAGGAAGATGAGACCTGAAATGCTCCTTAAAATAAAAGAAGAAGTCAAGAAGCAGTTTGATGCTGGCTTTCTTCAAGTGGCCAAGTACTCGGAGTGGGTGGCTAGCATAGTGTTGGTGCCAAAGAAGGATGGAAAAGTGTGCATGTACGTCGACTACCAAGACCTCAATAAGGAGAGCCCTAAAGATAACTTCCCCTTGTCACACATAGATACTCTAGTGGAAAACACGGTGGAAAATGCTTTCTTCTCATTCATGGACAGATTCTCAAGATACAACCAGATTAAAATGCACCTAGATGACATAGAGAAAACCACGTTCATCACAATATGGGGAACATTTTGTTACAAGGTGATGCCCTTCAGATTAAAGAATACTAGGGCAATATACCAAAGAGCTATGGTAACCTTATTTCATGACATGATGCATAAAGATATTGAAGTTTATGTTGATGATATGATTGTCAAAGCACAAACTGAAGGTGAGCACGTTGAGAAAATAAGAAAACTCTTCCAAAGATTGAGAAAGTTTTAGTTGAGACTGAATCCCAACAAATGTACCTTCAAAGTAACATCTAGAAAGTTGTTAGGCTTCATTGTTAGCAAGAAAGGTATTGAGGTTGATCTAGACAAAGTCAAGGCCATTCAGAACTTACCTCCCCTACGAACACAGAAAGAAGTTAGAGGTTTTCTGGGAAGTCTAAACTACATCGCTCGGTTCATATCTTAGTTGACAGACAAATACGATCCAATTTTTTGTCTTCTTCGAAAGAAGAATTCTGGAGCATGGGATAAGGACTGGCAAACTGCATTCGAGAAAATAAAAGAGTATTTGTCTCGTACTCCTGCCTTAATTCTCCCTTCCCAGAAAAAACATATATTCCTTTATCTATCCATCTTCGAGAATTCGATGGGATGTGTTTTGGGCCAACATAATGAGTCTGGAAGAAAAGAATGTCCCATTTACTACCTAAGCAAGAAGTTCACCTATTACGAGGTTAGATATCCACCTATTGAAAAAGTTTGTTGTGCTTTATTTTGGGCTATACGAAGGCTCATACAATACATGTTATACCACACAACTTGGTTGATTTCCAAGTTAGATCTGATACATGATAGATGTGTCTGCTCTCTCTAGAAGGTTATCCCGATGACAGATACTACTATAAGAATTTGACATTGAATACGTGAGCCAAAAGGCTATAAAGGGAAGTTCTATATCAGACTTCTTAGCAACCAAAACTTCTGAAAAATACGAGCCGCTGGACTTTTATTTTCCAAATGAAGACTTGATGGCCATATCTCTAGAAGAAGCAAGTACTTCCACATGTGATTCCTGGAAAATACATTTTGATGGTGCATCAAATACATTAGGACACGATATGGGGGCTATTTTGGTTTCACCCAAAGGAAATCATTACCCGTTCACTAGCAGATTGAACTTAGATTGCACTAACAACATGGCAGAGTATGAAGCTTGTGTTTTAGGGATTTGAACTACTATTGGATAGAATATAAATACATTGTGGGTATATGGAGATTTTGCCTTAGTGATCTCTCAACTCTGAGGAGAGGAGAGACAAAAGATACCAAGATAGTGGAATACAGAAAGCTTATATTGGATCTACTCAAAAAGTTTGATGAAGTCACTTTCCACTATGTTCCTAGACAAGAAAACTAAATGGCTGATGCATTAGCTACCTTGGTAGCATTATTCAAGGCTGGTGGGGAGTCTGATATGATGCCAATTAACATGGAGTCATATGAGTACCCTGCTTATTGTTACCAAATTGAAGAGGTAAAAGACATCAAACCTTGGTACCACGACATTCTGTAATACATTAAAAGTCAAAGCTATCCAGAAGAAGCCATTGAAACTGACAAAAGAATAATCAGAAGGATGACGGCCGGATACGTTCTTGATGGGGAAGTCTTATACAAGAAAAGCCATTATCAAGTCTTGTTAAGATGGATAGATTTAGAAGAAGTAAAGATGATATTGAAGAAGTACATGACGAAGTATGTGGAACTCATGCAAATGGACATATGATGGCAAGACAAGTTATGAGATGCGATACTTTTGGTCCACATTGGAGAGTGACTGCATCAACTATGCTAGAAGATATCATAAGCGTAACACCCCTGACCCGTATCCGACCCGAATATGAATCTGATGTGTCACATTTGACTTTTCAAAACATATGCAATTCATAAATAGAAACAAAAATTAAAATTTTAAATCAAAATAAAAAGATATAAACTTCTTTAATAAGATAATCATTTCACATACATTTTTACATAAAAACTTAATAATTTACATAAATACAAAATATGTAAGAGTTTACAAAATCGATCAAAGCATTTCAAATTAAAAGTATAATACATGCCAATAGTTTACAAAATTAACACAAAACCCTACATTTAATTTGTCCTGATCTTATCTTCCGGTGATATGCCATCCTCCACAACTCAGTCTTCTGTTTTCTTCAAACCTACCATGAGAAAATCACACGCTAAGTTGATGACTTAGTGAAACAATACTAATAATGCTAACTTAGTAAACAAAATATTATTTGTTTTATTCGAAATGTTATTGTAGATGCTCATTTTGTCCGGGGTGTCTTTTGAATTTATATGCATATGTTTTTAAGTATTTTCTTTTTCAGTTATTATTAAGTTCATAGGTCGATATTAGTTAGGGTTATTATTAACTGCATGTTTGATTTCATAGGGATTATACATTTTGCATGTGAATATATGAGTATAAACTAATAATTAAATACTAATTAAATTGTTTTTATTTATAGTCCAAATTACAACAGGCTGGACTAAATTGGCCCAAAAATTGGAGCAACCAGACTTGGATGTTTAAGCTTAATTGTAGAAACCCTAAACCCATTAAGGTTTTCTCTAAGGAGGTTTCCAGCACCACACTATATGGACCACAAGATTGAACGATCCTTATCCGATGACCCAAGAGGGATGATAGTAATTTTAGGTTTTTCTAGACCCTAAAGATTTACAGCACCGCAGTATGAAGGTCGTTGGATTTGGTATCATGATCCAATGGCTCACAAGACTCCAAGATTCTCGAGCCATAGTGCAGATCCATTCAAAGCCCCGAGACAGTGCGTGAACCCACCGAGGAAGACCAATGCTCGAGACCATATCCTGCAGACACACCAAACAAGAAACATAACACGAGGAGAAAACACACATCAACTAGAAATAACCACAAAGAACTCAGTGAAGAGATCTATCAGTGGTCATTGAGAGAACACTAAGCAGAAAAAACCACAAAAATCAAGAGTAAAAAACAACAGCCATCAGGAACAACCGAGGAAAAATCACCTACCAAATCGAAAGTAGAAAACCATCCAGAGCAACCAGGATATAGAAAACACAAAAAAACATACCTTCATGAGTCAAAGAAAACCATCACCACCGCCTGAATCTGAACCCCGTTATCATCGAGGGTAATATTTTCACCTTTAGGCTACTATTTTTACTTGAGATGCGGTTTATGGAGTTTGGTTTTTAAGGAGGTTGTCTTGGGCTTTTTTTGGGTTGAGGGTTTTATGGGTAGGATCGTAGTTAGGTTTTGGTTTCCCGATTCCTTGTTGGAATCGGAGAACGGTGGTGTAAGGGAAATATAGAGATGGTTTTGTCTGGGTTAGCATTGGGGTTTTTGGTTTATGGTGTCTAGGTCGTGGGATTTGATAAGAGTAGGGATAGTTGAGGCCGAGTAGTCATCGGAGCTGGTGGACTTTCCATCGAGGTCATTTGGAGGAAGCAACCAAGGCGGCTGCTACGATGGAGATGAGGCCAAGGTTTCGTTTAGGTTTTGGGAGAGAAGAAGGTTGAGAGAGGGGAAGAGAAAATAGCTGAGGGGGAGGGTGTTGTCTGGCTTAGGGTTGAGAGGAGAATGAATTAGGGTTAAACGTATTTACCCTAATATCATATATCAACACGCCAGAACGTCGTAGTTTCATGATGGTGTTAAAATGGCAACATTTCACTAGTCTAAAATCCCTGTGTTTTAGTGGGAGGGGAAATTACTTGATAGGTCCTTTCGTCTTTGGCTCATCCCAATATGGCCCCCTAAATCGATGCTTGTTAGAATATTAATTTTGTCTTTTAATTTTAAGCGTGTTTCATTTTAGTCCAGAATCATGTTAGGGCTATTTTGGTGTTGTTTTTATGTTAGATGTGCAGTTTGGAGAAACTTTCATTTTGATCCTATGTAGCACTTTGGTTGTATTATGTTTGGAGTACCTGGAAATGAAATTTTTATGAAAAGAGCCAGTTGTTTACTGTCTTTATATTTTAGCCCCTTCTTTTAATATTTTATGCATGTTTGTAGGGTTAATTTAGGTTTACTTTAAGTGTATGCATGTATATATTATTTCAAGCATGTTGTCCATACGCACAGATTTAGGTGTAATTTATTTTTTATGCATATTAGCCTCATATGCATGACTCAACCTAATCACATAATCAGATTAAGGGTAATACCCTTTTAATTTAAAATTGTCGGGATGACTTCTCTTAACTTACTAGAAAGCTATGTTCGACGATTTTAAATTACAAGTGTATCCCATTAGTGTCATTAAAAAATTTGATTCTTCACCTTAAAATTTGGGAATGAAATAAAAATAAATGTTCAACTATTTAAATTTGTTGAGAAAAGATCGTTAGAACTCACCTAAAGATCTGGTCTCAATATTTTTAAATATTTGAATATTCTTTATCTTTCTAATGGCTTGGTAATTTTAATTTAACCTATTTCGTTGCTTTTGAATGTTATAAAATTTTCATTTTTGTTGTTTTAAGGGATCATAAATCAAATTAAACTCGAACTTGTAAAATTCGTTGCAAAGACATTAATTAAACGACTAGGTACCGATTTAGGGTGTCGTGGGGGTGTTAATCCTTCCTCATGCGTAACCGACTCCAGAACTCGAATTTTGGTAACACAGACCTCTATTTTTCGTTTTAATTAAAATTAAAATTTATTTAAAATGACAAAACATTTTTGGGTGCCCAATCACACCCTAATCAAAGATTAATAGTTTCACTTTGTATGTCTTTGTTCCAAATGCCCAAGGTATACTATTGAGAACGCTAGGTATTCAAGTATATTGAGGTTGCGCACTAATGCAGTCACCATAGCTCGTAATTTGCACCGAAGTGCCACATAATTGTCCCGAAGGACCACATAGGTTTGCACCGAAGTGCCATATAGGTTTGTACCGAAGTGCCACATATTTCTCCCGAAAGACCGCATAATTATCGCTAAGGACCACATAAAACCCTCGACTCTTGACATGCTAACTATGCCTCTAATCCTCATATATATACTTTGGGCTATTAATCACATCATTATTATCAATCATTTTTCGAAGTGTTTCTTATTCAAATAGTTTCTCTCTCATAGAGTCTTTTCATATTCATTTGTTCAAAGTTCACATTTCCAAAATTCATATAACCACAAAACATAACTTGTATAATATAAATCGAATAAAACATTGCAATATAAAAATAAAGAAATAATAAAGTTTTCGATCAAAAACACTGAGGTTGGCTTATCACAAGCCTTCCTCAATTCTGTTACAAAACCGAGAAGCTACACTCACCTTTGCGTCTTTAAAATCTAATCCAAATCCTTAACCCTTCTAAAACGATAATCAATATGCCGAGCTGACCGAAAGTTGAATACGTTCAAACACTACACCAAATAATTGAAAATCAATATCATTCTTCGACTCATTAATATCCAATCAGAATAACTTATGATGCAAGAAACCCTACATTTCTGTTTCATATTTAGAAGTATCAGTACTACCCCAACAGTACCGATACTTCCCTTCAAGGGTATCGATACCTCCTCATGGTACCGATACCGATATGGCATTCTGTAATTGCATCTTAAAAATGGTATCGATACCATCCTTCTTGTATCGATACTAGCCATACAGTATCGATACCTCTTCAACCGGTATTAATACTACCCTTAATAATTTCACAGATTTTTCCCTTGAAGTATCGGTATTGTTCTAATGGTACCGATACTTCAAGCCTAGAATTGCCATTTTTACTTCAAAGATCACCCAAAAATACTCTTAAAACTATTATAACATCCTTCTTTAAGCCTTTAAACTAAACTTCTTTCATTCAAACCAACTTGTCATCAATTACTACCCTTAAACATACCAAATTCTCACTAAAACAATTACATTTAAGAATCATACCATGTTTTCAACCAAGCTTTTAATCATTTCTATTACTCCTAACCCTTTGATTAACTCATTGACAAGTCAAAAATCTCACGAAAACTCTAAAAACCAAACCATATCAAAAATTCATCTTAAAACCCATTTTATAAATCCATGTCTAATTCACTCCTCTTGATGTTTTAATCCTATTTAAGCTTTCCTTAAACTTATTTAACACCCAAGTTTCCAAAACCAACCAAAAAATTAAAGAAATCATCAGATTTACACTTCTCTGTTTTTACCACATACTTATCCAATAAGAAAGCAATTAAAATATCCTTCCATGCATATTACCATTTTGCCCTTGTTAACCATCCATATTTGCTATAATACCCAACACAAAAATTCCTCTATAAATCTTTGAATTTATCAAATTATTCTAATTCAACCATTGAGTTTAAAAGTTCTTACATTTTGGTCACTAACGCGATGATTGGGATGTTACAAATCTCCCCCTTAAGAAAACTAGTCCTCGAATTTTCATTGCACAAAAAGGTGGGGATATTGCTTTCTCGTATCTTCTTCACGCTCCCATATAGCTTCTTTTACTTTATGGTTTTCCAAAGAACCTTAACTAGTGGAATTGTCTTATTTCGCAACTACTTGCTCTTAAAGGATAAAATTTGAACATGTTCTTCCTCATATGTCAAATCAGATTGAACTTCTATTTCATCTGGAGTAATGATGTGTGCAGGATCTGATCTATATCGCCTAAGCGTAGACATATGGAGGACATTTTGGATCTTTTCCATCTCTGGTGGCAACACTAACTAATATGCCACAGGTCCAACTTTCTTCAAAACTTCGTAAGGTCCAATGAACCTAGGACTCAGTTTTCCTTTTTCCATGGTGATAATTTCAAAAACACCTTATCACCTACTTGAAATTCAATTTTTTTTCTTTTCAAATCGGTGTATGACTTTTTTCTGTCTGAGGCCACCTTCAAATTATGCTGAATCACTTAAACCTTTTTTTCTACTTCTTTAATTAAGTCTGGACTATGCACTTCCCGATCCCTTAATTCATACCAATTAAGTGGGGTTCTGCACTTCCTTCCATTCAATGCTTTATAAGATGCCATCTTGATGCTGGATTGACAAATGTTATTATAAAAAAATTCAACAAGCGGTAAATATTTTCACATAATCCCGTAAAATCAATCAGCATGCTCTCAACATATTTTCCAGAATCTGAATTGTTCGCTCTGATTGACCATCAGTATAAGGATGAAAAGTAGTGCTAAAATTCAATTGGGTACCCAAAGCTCCTTGTAAAGACTTCCAAAATCTTGAAGTGAATCTGGGATCTCTATCAGAAACTATTGAGATTGGAACACAATGCAGTCGCATTATCTCTTTGATATAAAATTCATCATATTTCTCCAAAGAAAAATATGTTTGCACAGGGATGAAATGTGCAGTCTTTGTAAGGTGATCCACAATAACCAAATCGAATCATTTTTAACCGGTGATAAAGGCAAACCCATTACGAAATCCATCATAATGTTTTCCATTTCCACTGTGGAATTGAGATGGGTTGCAATAATCCCGAAGGCACTTGATGTTCAACTTTCACTTGTTGGCAATTTAAACACTTTGCTACAAATTTAGTAATATCTCTCTTCATACCTGGCCACAAAAAACATTCTTTTAAATCTTGATACATCTTGTTTCCTCCTAGGTGCATCGTTAAAGGACTACAGTGTGCTTCATACAATATATCTCTTTTCAACTTGTCATCATAAGAAACACACACTCGATTTTTAAAATATATACACCCATTTGACTTAACCTTGAAATCCTTGAGTCCACCTTTATCTACTTGTTCGAACCAAGCTAAACACTTATCATCTTTTTTTTGCAACTCCTTAATCCGCTCTAACAATAATGGCTTCAACATTAAATCAGCCATAAATGCACCATTTTCCTTTAACACAATTAAAGCGTCCAAGCTACGCAAAGTGGTAAAAGTCTTCCGACTAAGAGCATCTGCTACCACATTGGCTTTCCCAGGATAGTAATCAATGATTACATCATAATCTTTCAACAACTCCATCCACCTTCTTTGCCTCAAATTTAACTTCTTTTGCGTCAACAAATACTTCAAACTCTTATGATCGGTGAAGATGTAGCAACGTTCACCATATAAATAGTGCCACCAAATTTTCAATGCAAAAACCACAACTGCTAACTCCAGATCATGCGTTGGATAATTCTTTTCATAAGGCTTAAGTTTTCTTGAAGCATAAGTAACTACTTTTCCATCTTGCATCAAGACACATCCCAAACCATTATGGGAATTGTTTGATTCTGGTTGCACCAACACCAGAGCTTCTGTCAAAACTTTCTTTAATTCTTCAATGCTCTTCTGGAAATCAGGAGTCCATTCAAAATGTACATCCTTTCTTAACAATTTAGTTAAGGGTAGAGAGATCATCGAATTTTTTTAACAAACCTTCGATAATATCCTACAAGACCCAATAAACTTTGAACTTTTGATACAGTCTTCGGGATTTCCTATTCCAACACAGTTATAACTTTATGAGGATCTACCTGAATTTCCTCAACAGAAACCACATATCCTAGAAATGCCACTTCAGACAACCAAAACTCACATTTTGAGAACCTTGCATAAAGCTTCTTGTCTCGCATCGTTTGAAGAACCACATGAAGATGGACATCATGCTCCTCCATTGACTTTGAATACACTAAGATGTCATCAATAAAGACGACCACAAACTGATCAAGGTAAGGTTGAAAAATTCTATTCATCAAGTCCATGAACGTTGCAGGCGCATTAGTTAGCCCGAATGACATTACTACAAATTCGTAATGACCATACCGAGTCCTAAACGATGTTTTAGGAACATTTTTTTCTTGGATCTTCAACTGATGATACCCTGAACGTAAATCAATATTTGAAAACACTGCAGCTCCCTTGAGTAGATCAAATAAATCATTGATCCTTGAAAGAGGATACTTATTCTTTATGGTCACCTTATTAAGCTGACGATAATATATACAAAGGCGCATCGAACCATCTTTCTTCTTTACGAATAACACTGGAGCACCCCCAAAGTGACACACTAGGTCTAATGAATCATTTATCTAAAAGTTCCTGCAACTGAGCCTTTAACTCTTTTAATTCCTTCGGGGCCATTATATAATTGAAATTGGTGCTGATTCTAGCACTACTTCAATCTAGAACTCAACCTCCCTATCTGGAGGTAACCCAGGTAACTCATCCGGAAATACTTCTGGAAACTCTCTGACTGTTGGAATATCTTCAAACTTATTTTCTTTGACTCTTATATAAACTATACTAGCAATATACGCTTGGCATCCTTGCAACATTAACTTCCGGGTCGACATCAATGAGATCACATTAGCTAAAGGATTGATTCTTTCACTAACCACACTAACCTCTACTCCATCAAGACTTGTTAATTGAACTTGCTTAACTCTACAATCCATGTTGACATAATAATGATAAAGCCAATCTATACCAAGAATAACCTCAAATTTATCAAAGGGTAATTCTATTAGATTAGCAGGGAATTCAATTCCCTGAATCCATATGGGACACCCTTGACTTACTTGTCTCACCCGAGCACTATTTCTGAATGTATTCGTCACAATCATCTCACTATGAATAGGCTCTAATGGAAAGCTCAAATTTTTAACCAGTTTACTACTTACATAGGAATAATTCGATCATGGATCAATCAAAACTAAAGCAGATTTACCAGTTGGGATCCATCTCGTTTCCAAGGTCTTCCAGATCGTATCGCGGGGAACACTATCATACGCCTTCTCAAGGTCAATGAACGCCATGTGAAGATCTCTATTTTTTCCCTATATTTATCCATAAGCCATCGAAGTAGATGAATCGCCTCCATAGTAGACCTGTGTGGCATAAAGCCAAGTTGGTTTTCCGAAACCCTAGTAACCTGTCTCAACCTAGCCTCTATCACCCTTTCCCATAGCTTTATGGTATGGTTGAGTAGTTTAATACCTATGTAGTTGCCACAACGTTGGGGATCTCCTTTATTCTTATAGATTGGTATCACCGTAGACTCTCTCCACTCCTTTGGCATCTTGGATGTCTCTAAAATAATATTAAAGATGTTGGTCAACCACTTAACTCCCTCTTCTCCTAGGGCCAACCACACAGTGATAGGAATTTGATCTGGACCGACAACTTTGTCCCTCCCCATCTTTCTAAGAGCCATTTTGACTTCCTCAAACCCAATTATACTTGTAGGGCAATCATTGGTCATAGTATGATGGTCGGCTGACCCATCAACGATACTATCTCTACAAGGAGAGGCACTGTCATTAAATAAGCCAAAGAAATAACTACCCCAAACCCTCTTAATATCATGATCTTTCACTAAAAGAACACCATTGTTGTCCTTAATAAACCTAATGCTATCTAGATCATTTTTCCTATTTTCCCTGGATTTTGCAAGCCTGAAGATGTTATTTTGTCCTTCCTTGGTGTCTAATCTCTTGTACATTTCCTCGTATGCCTTATCATTTGCTTTAGCCACTGTTTTCTTGGCTTCCCGCTTTGCCTTCCCTGTATCTTTGTTTAGCTCTCAATTTTTCTTCGTCGTCATTGTAGTGTAGAAACTCCTTGAAGCAAGTTTGCTTTGTCTTCACCTTAGTTTGGACTTCGTCGATCCACCACCACGATTCTTTATGTTCCTTGACCTTCCCTGTCGAAAACCCAAGAGTGTTTTTGCCCACCTCTCTGATGGAATTTGCCATTCCATAAAATATATGCATTATTTGAGTTTGTAGTTCCAAAACCTGTATTAGACAAAACCTTACTCCTAAAGTCATCAGCTGTCGCTCCATGTAAGTTCTTCCAAATGATCCTAGGATTACCAAGTTTAGCCCTCCTATGAGTGCTCCGCCTATGGCGTACGTGGAACACCAAAACTAACAATCTGTGTTATGATGCACATGCCTCTTCAGGGAACACCTTACAGTCAATGCAAGCCCATCGATCCCGATTTCGGACCAAGATGTAGTCAATTTGGGTATAATGTCCCCCGCTATGGAACGTAATCAAGTTCACATCTCTCTTGTTAAAAAATGATTTAGTGACCACCATATCGTGTGAAGTATCAAATTCAAGCAATGTACGCCCCTCCTTGTTCCTACTACCAAAACTGAAACCCCCATGAACACCGTCATACCCGTCGGTTGCACTACCTATATGGCCATTGAAGTCTCCCCCTATTAAAACTCTTTGGTCCTCCGGAATGCTCTAAGTGCATCATCTAACTAATCCCAGAAGCAACGTTTCTCCCCCTTCCCTAGGCCAACGTGTGGGGCGTACACTGAAAGGACATTCACCACTTTTCCTTCTATAATAACCTTAATCATCATGATCCTATCCTGGTATCTACAAACTTCAACTACATTTTCCTTGAGCCTAGAGGATACCAAGATACCGACCCCATTTCTAGCATTATCTACACCTAAATACCACAACTTGTACCCATTACACTCTCTGGCGTGAGCCCCTTTCCACCTAGTCTCCTGAATACATGCAAAATCTATTTTCCTATTACTAAGTACGTCGGTTAGCTCCAGCAGCCTAGCATTTAATGTTCCTACATTCAACGAACAAACTCTAAGTCTAGTCTCCTTGACACCACTCTGTCGAGCCTTCCCCCTATACGTCCTATGGGATCTAAAAGAATGGCATGACCTCAAGTAATCATCTATAGCCAAAGCTATGAGGAACTATGAAAATGAATCCAAAGAATACAAAAGATGCACCAATAAAACGCTAGAGAATTGAGGGGTACTAAGAAGCCTAGTTGGTTACTTAATAGGATTTTAAGACAAATTAGCACTATCTTACTTAACTTTAGGCCAACAGCTAGAAACCAATGATTGGATTTATATCTTACCTAAATATGTAAAAGTAAGATACATAGGTAATTCTTATCTTTGTATCCAAATCCAAACATGTCAAACAAATTTAACTTATTTAACCCCTAAGATCTATAACTTTTAAAACATCAACAGATTTGATTTAATAAATTTCTAGCTACCATAAACAGACTAAAAATATAAGCCAAAAGAAATCAATCAAATGCTAACTTTAACAGGCATATCTCACTAGAATAACATAGGATCATATTATTCAAAACCAAGAACCCGAGTTAAACTATCAAACGCTAACAAAATAGTAAGGGGAAAAAAACAACTGAAATTGTTGGGATATATATAAAAAAAGGCAGTTCAAACCCAGATAACAGTGAAGAACCCGAAGAAGAGATACGTAAAGAACCCGATTTAGGTGAGACCCAAACCCAAGTAGAGATCTGTGACGGTGAAGAACACGATTTAGGTGAGACTCAAACCTAAGAAGAGATCTGTGAATAACCTGTTTTCGACTGAATCAAACTCTGCTTCCGTAGTGGAACAGAGAGAGAACAAAAACAACTGAAATTTTCGAGAATGAGAAACGGGAGAATGGAAGCTGATCTGCTCAGCGGCGGCACGTTTTTACAAGAAAAATAAGATTTATTTTTTTCCATCCAACAACTTAGATTTAACATGGAAATTCAACTTAAATTTGATAGTCCATATTAAAACATGTAAATGACATTTTTTTCTTTCTCTATCATCTAACAAAATATCTCAAATTTTTTATTCGATCCAATTATATTAATTTTTCTCAAACTTTAACCCTTTAACACAAATTCTGGACCAAAAATCGGAGTAACACGAGAAATTTATTCTTGGGAATAAACTATTCATTCATGGGATAATAATATATTTTTTGGAAAAATATCATTTTGGTCCCTAAACATTTCCCAAATTTATACTTTGGTCACCAAACTTTCAATTTATTCATTTTCGTAATTAACCAAAATTTTGGGGTATTAGAGGAAACAAGTTTAATCTTGATGAGTGCCTTAAGAATAATTTTGAAATTAAAAAAATGAAAAAAAAATTCTTTATGCTTTAAAAATAAATAAGTTTAATATATATTCAGATTTGTTACGCATTTAATCATAGCATATGACTTTAGGATATAAAGTATATATTTAAGCAATTTGGGTATGAATAGTTGGATAACAACCAAAGGATTCGTACAATACCTTTTGAGACAACATTAAATACTCACATATCATAAGTCTAATAAGTAAGAGAACGTTATGTATACAAACTTCATTTTTTTTAAATATGGATGCAAAATTTTATTACTCATTATGGATTGAATAGAAAAAATACTTAAATTATTTGATCCATTTATAAAGCTTTGAAATGCTCTTGAAATAAGAATAAACTAAACAAAAGTATTTGTTTAAAAAATAAAAGATTGTGATTTTTACTTTTAATATATATATATTAATAGTGGTATGTGAAATTCAAAAATACCTTAGCTATCCACACTAAGGATTTTCTACAAATTCATTAATTTGTCTTTCTTTTGAGGACAAAGAGTAACCTTACAAATTCCTCAAGAATTATACCCCAAATTCTTATGAACACTCTCTCCCAAAGAGAACAATACAAATTTTGCAAACTTACAAGAAAATCCTCACAAGGTAAGATGTTTGCACAAAACTAGAACAAAGAAAAAACACTCAAGAATAATACAATTGAGCACAATAAGTGTCCTTGAAAGAAAAAAATGAATATTGAATGAAATAGGCTTTAAAATGTTCAAACTTGAGGTTTTATGCTTTCTCTTTGATTCTCTCTTGGTTCTTGATAATTGTTGTTGATCAATGGCTTCTAAACTTGTTTAAATAATCCTTTCATCACTTCTAAACGTTGGGGATCATTAGTGGAGTCAATAGAGCCGTTATTGTATGAAAACAATTAATAAAACAGCTTGGAGCATGGGGGTATCGATACCCCTTCATAGGGTATCGGTACCTGCAGTGTAAAATTCAAATATTTCGACCCTTATAAGACTGGGGGTATCGGTACCCTCCGAGCAATCTTTTATTTATCGAAGCCAAATCCTTCATAGGGGTATCAGTACCCTCTTGTGGGGTATCGGTACCCTCTGGGCAATCTGGTTTTTCGGTTTAAGATTTATTAAGAAAATATTTTTGGCTCGATTAAGGCTCGAAATAATTTGTAAAATTGTTTAAAAGATTAAAACACACTTTTACACTTGAGTAAGGATTGAAATTGACATTTGAAAAACTTGGAGTAATATTTTGATATTCAAATAGTTTGATCGAATATATATTTGAAAATGATTAGAAAATCTTAAAATCCAATAACATTTAATTTGTTATATCGAAACATCAAAATGTTTTCAACACTTCTTCATGGCCTAACCTTGTATATCAACTTATACATGAAATTCATCTTGATTTAAGCATGGAAAAGCTATATAAACAATTAACCCTTCAAATCTAAGCCTTAATTCAATTTAATCCATAAACTCTAATATTTATTTTCGTTAAATTCCATAGTTTATACAAACCAAAACCATAAATTAATGGTACCAAATTGAAGAGAATTCAAAGAAGAACAAAATTGTATTTCACAGCTTCACCTTAAATCTGAACCAAAATGCTTAAAAAATCAAATGAAAATGTTTACCCAATTACCTTAGCTACCCATGGCAATGAAGAGAAAAAATGGAGAAAATCTTAAAAATTCCAAAATAATTAATAAAGTCATATGTCATCTTTTAAATAAAATGAATTTAAAATTCATTTTATTACAAAATGACCACTTTACCCTTAACATACAATGCTCATCATTATACCACATGTTATGATCTTGGCTAAGTTAATTCATGGAGTTAGTAGTTAGTTATCAACTTTGTCCGTGTAAAATTTCATATTTACAATCTTGCCATTTTCATCCAACAACTTAGATTTAACATAGAAATTCAACTTAAATCCGATAGTCCATATTAAATATTATCATTTTAAAGCATGGAAATGACATTTTTTTCTTGCTCTATCATCTAACAAAATATCTCAAATTTTTCATTCGATCCAATTATCCTAATTTTTCTCAAACTTTAACCCTTTATAGCCTTTAACACAAATTCTGGACCAAAAATCCGAGTAAAATGAGAACTTTATTCTTGGGATTAAACTATTCATTCATGAGATAAAAATATTTTTTTTAAAAAAATTACCATTTTGGTCCCTAAACTTTTCCTAAATTTACACTTTGGTCACCAAACTTTCAATTTATTCATTTTCGTAATTAACCAAAATTTTGGGGTATTAGAGGAAACAAGTTTAATCTTGATGAGTGCCTTAAGAATAATTTTGAGATTAAAAAAATGAAAAAATTTCTTTATGCTTTAAAAATAAATAAGTTTAATATATATTCAGATTTGTTACGCATTTAATCATAGCATATGACTTTAGGATATTAAGTATATATTTAAGCAATTTGGGTATGAATAGTTGGATAACAACCAAAGGATTCGTACAATACCTTTTGAGACAACATTAAATACTCACATATCATAAGTCTAATAAGTAAGAGAACGTTATGTATACAAACTTCATTTTTTAAAATATGGATGCAAAATTTTATTACTCATTATGGATTGAATAGAAAAACTACTTAAATTATTTGATCCATTTATAAAGCTTTGAAATGCTCTTGAAATAAGAATAAACTAAACAAAAGTATTTGTTTAAAAAATAAAATATTGTGATTTTTACTTTTAATATATATATATATATATATATATATTAATAGTGGTATGTGAAATTAAAAAATTCCTTTGATAAATGAGATAATTATTTTAAATTGGAAAAATAAAGTTTATAATTTGGAGCACATATACTTTATTATTCTAATTATTTATATTGGGGTTTTTTTATTTATAGTAATTAATAGCAACCATGAGATAAAGATTGTGGACTTAAAACAATTATAGCAGATGTAAGAAAAATGAAATTATAGCAGATCTAAGAAAAATGAACTTCGTACTCTAAGGCGGTGGACGTGCCGGAGTTGTTATCGGCATGACTAGAAATAATGTTGGCTCTGCCCGCGCAGGTTCGAATCCTGCCGTTTACGCAATTTTCCCTCCGCCTTGTTTACATTTTTGTTTTCTTAAATATGAGTATTTGTTTTATTGTTTTTAAATATATAATTTAACCAAAACCTAACTCGATAATCCGATTTTCAAAACTCTACTACAGCAACATTACATTCTAAACTATTCAGTTTCATCCTCAACCAAGAAAATTATACGTTTGAAGATTATGATCTATGTAAAGTTAATTCAGGTTTGTTTAGTAACCATTTTCTTTAATTATATCTATTTATATTTTTATATTATGCTAAATGAATAATATGATGATTAGATCCATATATCCTTTCAACTCAATTTAATTGAAGCTCTACAAATAAACATAACATTCAAATATTAACCTAGTTTTGTTCTAATATGGATTTAACCGAAATCAGTTAGCCAACATTGATCCAAGTGATTAAGCATATTGAAGATCATGGTTTAATCAATAATAGTGTAAATACTTGTTCTGACCTAGTAATGTCATTGTTCTTACTCGAGATTGAGATTTTTTTTTGTTACTCTATATATATTTGGATAAGGCAAAGCAGTCATGATTAAGAACACCGGAAGGATAGGATGTTGTGGTTGGACAAGAATTTATTTGCAACATGACATCGATAAATATCAACTTGGACATGTAACATTTGAGGCTTACTACAAGTTATCTGAGCATTAAATATATGAGTGTGCAGTGAAAGCATGGTAATTCTTAAAGTAATTCCGGAAAAAGCCAAAAGGGATAAAACATTCTTGATTGGGAAAAATTGTAGTTAGAGCCCCCAATGGGTTCATATGTCTATAAAAAGGTTTAAGTGAAAGCGAGTGGGAATTTTATGATTATTTTATTGAATTCATATAAATTTCGAGGAAGAAGTTCTCTTAATAAGGGAATAGTTGCCATCGATTATTGTTGATCGCTGATTACCATTGATCATTGATTTTTATCGAAATTGAATTTAATTTTTGATTTGAACTTTGACTTTACATTTTTAACCTCATGATTTTGATTCTACGATCCGTTTCGTCTAACCCTAACTTGATAAAAAAATTCATATTTGGCAATTTGATTCTAATTGTTATCTTACTTTTAATATGTAATTATTAATGGAATTCTTTGTTTTTGACTTTTATTTGGGTTAATTCAAACATCATGTTTTGTGTTTGGAGCGATAGAATTAATAAATCAGACAAATTAATTCGTATCCACAATTGCTACAAGTCTTTTCTAGACAAACTAATATTTTCATTCTTTTGGTATAGGTTTTGACCTTAGTGCAGGGTATACGAAAGGTTTTGGTCTCTGAATCGTACCTTTCTAAATCAAACGACAAATGCGCATCATAATTTTATGTTGAAAATGTATGTGTACTGTTGTTGGATGATTGTATATATATTTTGTTGTCTATTCTATTAATTCGTATGTATTATTTATTTTGTGATATCATGATATAATGCTTAAATTGTTATGTGATAATATGTATGATATGATTGATTTATCTGATTCAAAGTCATATGATTGTTACCAAAAAATTAAGGATTATATATGAAGGATTGAAAAATTTTACATGTACAACATGTGAGGTGTAGAGGAATTTAAAATGAAGTCAAATGCCTGCCCTACTAATTGGAAACAAGCCCACGAAAAGGAGCACAATGTATCTGTAGATAAACGTTAAGGTTGTTATGCCAAGGACATACAACTGACGATTCAACAGATTTTCAGTTCTTTGTAATAAAATAAAACAGTACTCCCAGCGAATAACTCTTGTATTTGATGATGAAAGTTTTTTCTTCCTGAAATCTCTCTTTCTCTTCTAACATCTAAATTCTCCCAAAGCAATCTATGGCTATAACAAATTGACATAGAACCTATTTTCCTAGCAAATCTGCAGGCTGAGTAAACCTAAAAAGAGTCAAACATTGGCGGAATCAACTGATCTTGCTGCCATACAACAATAGTTGGAGGATTCGAAAACAAAGGTGGAACAAGTTAAAGGTGTAAGTGAACCTCCCAAGTGGTGGGAGAAGCAAGAGGACTGCTTGAGTAATTTGGAGTCAAGGATGACCACAAATTAGAGTTATATGGAACATATTCAGAGGATTTTGATTGGAAGGAGTGAGGAACAGTAGCTTAAAAAACACCAGAAAAACTCTCCTTGTAATATCTCGAAAAATGGGTTAGTAGTTTCGGGTATAATGTTGGGCTTCGAATGCTTATGTAAGCTTAATTTAAACAATTGGTTTAAGTTTGAGTGAGATTGAGCATAGATTGAGCTCACAGATTGATAAAAATGAGATTTTTGAATTAGAGCCAATAGGAGAAGGGCTAAATAGGCATTAACCCCGAAATTTTTGAAAGGCTAAAAATCATTAAGTTTAGGTGATGTCATCGGGGTAAAAGGCTGAAAACTTACCTCCTCATTTTCTCCACATTTTGTCTTATTCTTCATCTCATTTTCCTCCATCTTCTTCCTTGAGTATCAAAAGTTAGAATTTGGTTACACAAAAATGTCTAGTCCAAATTTTTTGAGGTAAGAACATTAATCTCTTTCCTTAGAGCTTCATTTCTAGATCAAAATCTCAAGGTTTGGTCATGGTGGCCAAATTGGGGTTTTAGAGAGATTTTGGTTTTAGGGCCTAGAAATATTTCTCATCCGTCCTTAAATGTTTAGAATCACATTTCTACTCATTTAGAGCCTTTTAAACACATTAGTAATCCTATTATTTGTTTTTGGTAGGTGAGAAGTTAGCGAAAACTTAAAAAATAAGAACAAAGAGAAGTTAGTGTTTGGGTGATCTTGTGAGCCCTTTTCTGTCAGCTAATGTTAATCTAACACATTCCTAACTCATATATACCACTTGTAGATCATTAGTTTGTGTTTTGCTTGCTTATTGTAGACATAGTTTATTGTGATTGTTGATGAAACATGGAACATTTGATGTTTACATTGCTTTATAATGATATATAATGATGCCTTGAACTTCCATAAAGCTTAATAAACATTCAAGAGCCTTAGAAGGCTTATGAAGGGAGTTTAGGGGACATTTTCGTGCATAAACAGGACATTTCTGGGTATAAGTATCGGTACTAGATGAACAATACCATATTGCTCTTTAGATGGCCTAAATTAAAAAGGGTTTTGGGTTTCAAGTATCGATACTCATCCTTGAAGTATCGATAGTGAGCAGTGAGTTTCGATAATTCGGGGTGATTATCGATACTAGGATTACAATTCAGATTCTAGTAGCCAATTTCGATATCGGTACTCATGCGGGTATCGATACCAAGGGTAGAGTATCGATAATCTAAATAAAAGCATCGATACTAGGACTATTTATGAAACTCGAAGCTACTTTTGCTATCGGTATGCGGGGAAGTATCGATACCCCTAGGCATAAGTACCAATACTCTCAATCAAAGTATAGATATTGGGAAATTTTCTAAAATATCGAAGCCATTTTTGGTATCGATACCATAGGGTCAGTATCGATACCATAAGAGTCAGTATCGATACTATCAAGGCCAGTATCGGTACCATTATCCTAGATTGGGTAGAAAACCCAATCTTGTTTCAAGTACTCAAGAGAAAATTTTGAAAGTCGTTGAAACTTTCTTAATAAGACTACAAGTGATAATGACTAATAACTATCATTATAACAAGAACGAATTAAATAAGGTGGCATAAAACTAGTCTTTGTTGAATGTTTTGGGAACAATGAGGACATCTGAACTACTTGAAAGTATGAATGTTCGTCGAGAAATTGTAAGTTGAGATATTCAAATTTTCTCCTATCAATATTAAGTCAATTTTGTATCAATGCAACTGCACTTTCGTACTAGTGCTGAGGCATTTTAGGATTAGTGCTAAGGCACTTTCGTTATTTGATGGCAAGATCAGTATCACAACTATCCTTCAGATGGTCCCGGGTTCGTGTTTTGACTTTAATTGATGTGATGAAGTCTCCATCGATCGCTTTTGAAATAGGTTTATCGGACACCTCGAACTTACCGTTTACCGGATCTTTGTCTTACCAGAGATATGTAGGATTCAAGATTCGTTTACGTTCGAGGAAGGATGAGCACCCGTAAATCATCTTTTCGGTACCATTTGGTTACTTGTTTGCCTTAATTGTAAATATTAGAATTGTAAATAGAAATTTAAATCGATTCAAGTTATTTACCTTTAACGACCTTCGAATTTTAATTAAATCCCTTTTGAAAAAAATTAAAGTAAAAAAAAGGAAATAGTAAAAGGAAATTGAGTAAATAATGAAAATTAAACAATAATAAAAAATATTTAAATACAAAAAAATAAGGGTACTAATTTATAAAAATAGAAATATAAAAAATGACTATATTGAATTAAATTAAAATTTAGTGGCGAAATTACAGTAGGTGACCAGATTGAATTACACTTCAAAACTAAAAGAATTGCGGAAAGAATTTAAGATTCTTGTATTTACACAATGGTCCCTACTATTTAAATGCCCCAAAATTCCCTTTTCATTTGATTTTATGCCATTCTCCTAAAACCAAACTCTCAAAATGCTCTCAACCCTCCTCTCCATCTGATCACCTTCTTCGATGAGCAACCACTGTCGCACCGCCGCTCCAGCCACCACCCATGGTAGTCAAAGTAACCTAAAACTACCCGAAATGCTCATCTCATCCCGTGAACCCCGATCTGCCCATGAAATCAACATGTAATGGCCTTATCGACCTAGATCGAACTAAACAAACTCAATTTTTGTACATTCGTTCTCGGCGGCTGTTCACTTTTTCACTATGTTTTTTGCTTCATGACGACATTAGCTCTTGCAAAAAGCTAAGTGCTCTCTCTTTTTTCTCTCACTCTTCGATTTGTGGTTTTTTTAAAGCTTTCTGATTTGTTGATGCCTTTTCGGTTTGGTGCAGAGATTTAGATAGTAGCGACAGGGAAATATGTTTCCCTTTATTCTGGTGATTCCCTGATCTTCGGGATGACCATGGTTTGATTCGAGATATGATTCAGGTTGACTTTTGATTTGGGTTGCCATGCATATTTGATTTTCTGTCATATTTGTTGATCAGATTTGATTCTTTCCATGTTTTGATTTTTGAAAAATCTACCCGAAAATCTAGAAATAGCTCATCGGATCAGTCCATGTGGCTTATTTTCACCGATATGTGGTCTTCATGCGCCGCAATTTGCTCAACCAATCACCCTTGATGTCCTCCTATGCCTTTTGGATTGTTCTGATATGATTCATGGCCGTTGGATTGGGTCAGATCCAACGAACCATATCTGGCGGTGCATGTCTCATACTTCAAGGGTTTTAAAACCCTAGATTTCCTTTTATCTCGACCATTGATTCTTGATCCCATCCTACGGTCTTAATGATTGCAGAACATGGCTTAATGTCAAATCCCTAAGGCTTTGAACTTCTTCTGGGCCTGGTATAGCAGCCTGCTGAGTTAGGCAAGCTGACTTGCTTAGGTTCCCCTCTTCTGGGTTAAACAGACGGGGGCCTCCTTGGACCTTTGCTGGATCGTTGACTTGTGAACTTGGAATCTGGCTTTGGACACTTATCCTAAAAATAATAATAATAATAATAATAAATAATAAATAGATAAACAAGAAAATTCTTTTAAACTATATATATTATATATATATATATATATATATATATTTCAAAACCACGTTAAATATTTTCAAAACCATATATTTATTATATGTTTTTAAAACTATATTAAATATTTTCAAAACCATATATATTATATGGTTTCAAATCCATATGTATATATATATATATATATTATATGTTTTCAAATTCATATATATATTATATGTTCTCAAAACCATATATATATTATTTGTTCTCAAAATTATATTATATATTTTTAAAACCATATATATATATATATATATATATATACATATTATGTTTTCAAAACCATATTATATATTTTCAAAGTAATATAATGTGTACTATAAAGTGGATCCAGATGAAAATAGGTGTTTATAGCTGCCCCTTTTTATCCATTTCCGTGTGACAACAATAAGACAAAGATAAAAATACACGAATTTTCGTTCGATTTTCAGGATAAACTGATTTCTAACACAAGTGTGCTCTTCTGATGTTGAGTCATTCAACATTTCTTTAAGAATCAGGTTTGAAATCTACAAATGATCATCTTCTAAGTTGGATATCCTCCGTTGCGGAGTTGATAAATGAATTTGTGAATTGGTTCTGAATGTTCTTTTTGGTCAAGTATCTTTGCAGTTGTTCTTAAAAGTTCGACCGAAATATAGTTCCTAGTCGCCATCATATGGTCTATGTGCTCTCAAGTTAAGTGGAATTGATCTTGAAAGTTTCGGTCGACATATATCTCTTCTTGACTTAAGCTACGTCGAAACCTGGGCTGGAAAGTAGTTCCTCGTTGCTAAATCGTAGCCAAAGTGTGTCTTCTTCTATACTTAAAGACCTCAGTTTGAATTTTGACCAGAAGGTAGTTTCTCGTTACTACCATGCATTCAACTACTTTCAATTTAAATGAAATCAAACTTAAAAGCTTTGGTCGATAGATAACTCTTCTTGATTTAAGTTATGTCGAGATCTACCTAGGAAATGGTTCTTTGTTGCCAAATCGCAACCCACCTGGGTCTTCTTCTTGGTTTAAAAACTTTGATTTGAATTTTAACTAGAAGGTAGTTTATTGTTGCTACCATGCGGTTAATGTGCTCTCGAGCTGAGTAAAATTAAACTTGAATGCTTTTGTCGAAATATAGCTCTTCTTGATTTAAGCTATGTAGAGATCTGGGTAGAAAGTGGTTCATTGTTGCCAAATCACAACCCACTTGGATCTTCTTCTTGGTTTAGAGACCTTGGTTTGGATTTTGATTGGAAGGTAGTTCCTCATTACTTCCATGCAGTCAACGTGTTTTCCAGTTGAGTGAAATTAACTTGAAAGTTTTGGTCAACAAATAGTTCTTCTTAATTTAAGTTATGTCGAGATCTAGTTGGGAAGTGGTTTGTTATTGCCAAATCGTAGCCCATCTGGCTTTTCTTCTAGGCTTAAAGACCTCGGTTTGAATGATGATCGGAAGGTAATTCCTCGTGCCTTCAAGTTGAGTGAAATTGAACTTGAAAGCTTTGGTCAACAAATAGCTCTTCTTAATTTAAGCTATGTCGTAATCTGGCTGAGAAGTTGTTCCTTGTTGTCAAATCGCATCCGATTCGGATATTCTTCTTGACTTAAAGACCTCGATTTTGATTTTAACCAGAAGATGGTTCCTTGCTGCTTCCATGCAGTCAATGTGCTTTCGATTTGAGTGAAATCAAACTTGAAAGTTTTGGTCGACATATAGTTCTTCTTAATTTGAGATATGTCAAGATCTAGCTGGGAATTGGTTTTTTGTTGCCAAATCGCAACCCACTTGGGTCTTCACTTGGCTTAAAGACATCGATTCACGTGCAGTATCCTTTATGAAGTTGATACTTGCCACACCCCTAATTTTTAGTTATCTTTAATTTGAAAGTATTTACCTTAATTTTAGGGATCATTTTATGAGGTTTAGTAAACTTAAGGTTTATGTTTGAAATTTCTAAAAGTTCAGTGAACCAATCTTGCATTTTCCCCTTCTTTCCAGCCAAAGACAAAATAAAAACAAAATTAAATAGTGGTTATAGTGTTTTGAACCCCTGACCAACAATATGGTGTGCCATACCTCTACTATTAGGCTAGGCAACTATTCCTTAATAAAATAATTTAATCAATATTTTATATATGATTTGTATCAGGCTTTGCAAAAGAAAAATGTTCGAACAACCCCTACCCAGAAATGTTTAAACCCCCTTCACTTCCCCTTACATCGTTTAGCTCCGATCTTAGTAACCGTCCGACAGTGAGTGTCGCCGTCGCCTCCATCCGAAATGCTACATCATTCCGACCATAATCTCGATGGTCGTTTGTCGAAACTCATCGTCGTTCATCGTGAATCGTTGATTGAAGGTTCATAAAAAACCTTATCACCGCCACTAATTTTCGTGATTTTTGGCTGCATTCGACGTCCGTTCGACTCACCGTCACCACCATTGGACTCCCCACGTGAATTCGATCGGAACTCAATTAAGTCTGATGCCTCGCCATTGCTCTTTTTTTTGTCGTCCGTCGTGGGTTGCTCTTTAAACTCTTTTTTACCATTTAACGCTATTTTGGTTGGACTTTCAAGTTGCTTCAAGATGATTTTGGTGTGTGTGTATGCTTGTAGAGTAATCAACCATCCAAAAAGACCTCTGTCGCCATCGCACACGCCGGCAATATGCATGGGGCTCCTTTTTCGATCCAAAAGCCTTCTGAAATCAGTCCAATCACATCAAACTGGCCCAGTCAGACCGAATTGGTCGATATGAGTTAATTCGATTGAGCCAAATTGGACAAATTCAATCGTTGACTTTGACTGACCATTGACTTTGACCAGTGTTGACTTTGACTTTGACATTGACAAAAAAGTCAAATTTCTCAAAAAGTCATATTTTATATTTTTGGCGTCTTGAGCCCGAATCTGAAGTCCGTTTTGTCAAATTCTAACTCGGTAAACAGTTTTTTGGCATTTTATCTAACGATTCAATACAAATTTTCAAGTTTAAATTCCATTTCTAATGTAATTGGTTTTTTCCAGGTATCTGAGACATTATTGGACGTGGAATTAAAGTTCGAGGGTGATCAAATGGAGTTTAATTGGTTAACTTATGTGACTTGTAAATCGAGGTAATACTCTACTACCTTTTGTGTTCTTTTCGAAACTCATTGATAATTGGAAAATGCATGAATAGAAATGATTGGTCAAGTAGGTGTATTTAATTATAATTGGACTCAAACTAAATATGAAATTAAGGTAGTTTATTGTTGCTACCATGCGGTTAATGTGCTCTCGAGCTGAGTAAAATTAAACTTGAATGCTTTTGTCGAAATATAGCTCTTCTTGATTTAAGCTATGTAGAGATCTGGGTAGAAAGTGGTTCATTGTTGCCAAATCACAACCCACTTGGATCTTCTTCTTGGTTTAGAGACCTTGGTTTGGATTTTGATTGGAAGGTAGTTCCTCATTACTTCCATGCAGTCAACGTGTTTTCCAGTTGAGTGAAATTAACTTGAAAGTTTTGGTCAACAAATAGTTCTTCTTAATTTAAGTTATGTCGAGATCTAGCTGGGAAGTGGTTTGTTATTGCCAAATCGTAGCCCATCTGGCTTTTCTTCTAGGCTTAAAGACCTCGGTTTGAATGTTGATCGGAAGGTAATTCCTCGTGCCTTCAAGTTGAGTGAAATTGAACTTGAAAGCTTTGGTCAACAAATAGCTCTTCTTGATTTAAGCTATGTCGTAATCTGGCTGAGAAGTTGTTCCTTGTTGTCAAATCGCATCCGATTCGGATATTCTTCTTGACTTAAAGACCTCGATTTTGATTTTAACCAGAAGATGGTTCCTTGCTGCTTCCATGCAGTCAATGTGCTTTCGATTTGAGTGAAATCAAACTTGAAAGTTTTGGTCGACATATAGTTCTTCTTAATTTGAGATATGTCAAGATCTAGCTGGGAATTGGTTTTTTGTTGCCAAATCGCAACCCACTTGGGTCTTCACTTGGCTTAAAGACATCGATTCACGTGCAGTATCCTTTATGAAGTTGATACTTGCCACACCCCTAATTTTTAGTTATCTGTAATTTGAAAGTATTTACCTTAATTTTAGGGATCATTTTATGAGGTTTAGTAAACTTAAGGTTTATGTCTGAAATTTCTAAAAGTTCAGTGAACCAATCTTGCATTTTCCCCTTCTTTCCAGCCAAAGACAAAATAAAAATAAAATTAAATAGTGGTTATAGTGTTTTGAACCCCTGACCAACAATATGGTGTGCCATACCTCTACTATTAGGCTAGGCAACTATTCCTTAATAAAATAATTTAATCAATATTTTATATATGATTTGTATCAGGCTTTGCAAAAGAAAAATGTTCGAACAACCCCTACCCAGAAATGTTTAAACCCCCTTCACTTCCCCTCACATCGTTTAGCTCCGATCTTAGTAACCGTCCGGCAGTGAGTGTCGCCGTCGCCTCCATCCGAAATGCTACATCATTCCGACCATAATCTCGATGGTCGTTTGTCGAAACTCATCGTCGTTCATCGTGAATCGTTGATTGAAGGTTCATAAAAAACCTTATCACCGCCACTAATTTTCGTGATTTTTGGCTGCATTCGACGTCCGTTCGACTCACCGTCACCACCATTGGACTCCCCACGTGAATTCGATCAGAACTCAATTAAGTCTGATGCCTCGCCATTGCTCTTTTTTTTGTCGTCCGTCGTGGGTTGCTCTTTAAACTCTTTTTTACCATTTAACGCTATTTTGGTTGGACTTTCAAGTTGCTTCAAGTTGATTTTGGTGTGTGTGTATGCTTGTAGAGTAATCAACCATCCAAAAAGACCTCTGTCACCATCGCACACGCCGACAATATGCATGGGGCTCCTTTTCCGATCCAAAAGCCTTCTGAAATCAGTCCAATCACATCAAACTGGCCCAGTCAGACCGAATTGGTCGATATGAGTTAATTCAATTGAGCCAAATTGGACAAAGTCAATCGTTGACTTTGACTGACCATTGACTTTGACCAGTGTTGACTTTGACTTTGACATTGACAAAAAAGTCAAATTTCTCAAAAAGTCATATTTTATATTTTTGGCGTCTTGAGCTCGAATCTGAAGTCCGTTTTGTCAAATTCTAACTTGGTAAACAGTTTTTTGGCATTTTATCTAACGATTCAATACAAATTTTCAAGTTTAAATTCCATTTCTAATGTAATTGGTTTTTTCCAGGTATCTGAGACATTATTGGACGTGGAATTAAAGTTCGAGGGTGATCAAATGGAGTTTAATTGGTTAACTTATGTGACTTGTAAATCGAGGTAATACTCTACTACCTTTTGTGTGCTTTTCGAAACTCATTGATAATTGGAAAATGCATGAATAGAAATTATTGGTCAATTAGGTGTATTTAATTATAATTGGACTCAAACTAAATATGAAATTAAGGTAGAATATTGTATACGACTCGGATGGCTCGTAAAAGAAATTGGTAGACTAATCATAAATAATTCTAGGTTCAGGGATTAGTTAGTAAATAAATTGACATTAGGATCCAAAATTCTTATTAATTTCTTTAAACGTCGTGAATACTTGGTTAAGAAGTCACAAAAATAGCTTTATGGAGTAAAATTACGAAAACATCTTCGTACTATAAAAAGACCAAGATTACCCTTGAAGGTGAAAAATAACCCATAAAGGACATACTTGACCAATTACCAGAAAAATTTAATATGTTTGGATTGAAAAGAATTATCGAAATGTCATCGAGCTACGAAATAACTAAAATATCCTATGATATTGAAATGATTGAAATGCCCCTAAACCCCAAAAAAATTATAATACCTAGAACTTTAAGATGTCTGGAGTAACCTTGAGTGTTAAAGTGACCTAAATATCCTAACGACTTGGAATAAGTGAATGTCTTTGGATAAATTCCAGACACACCAATAAACTTATGTTGTATGATCTCTAAAGGTTATAGAGCATAACTCAAGTATATTGAGTATTCTTGATACTGATATAACACAAAAATATATAATACCATTGAATACATGATTATCTTCTCTAGTTTCGTTCAATGGTGATTCTGAAAGTGACCAATTCAACTAGTGTAATCAATATTAATAAGTGATTATTCGTGAAGTATATCAGTCTAGATTATTGACAAGTTTTATAAGGTGGAGATCAGTTAGTACGATTTGACTCAAAATCATGATAATTCGATATAAATTAAGAATAATGCAAACTACCATTTTACCCTTATTGGATTAAGTTACTTAGAATTCATAAAAAATCAAAATGTCTAAAATACCCATATTTGCTTGAACAATGAAAACACTCATGTTATATCTAGATCTTCAATAATTCTAATGTAAAGGTTCCTGAGAACATTTTTAATACACTTGAATCATAAATGATTTTTGAAACATTAATTTCTGAATATTAATTAGATATACCAATGAACGAGCCCTATTTATAGGGACCTCAATTCTGAATTCCCTCCAATCTATAGAAGTTATACGTTTTCCCTTACTGATAATGATCAATTGCCTTCGAAAAATAACTGAATCTTCTGGTGTGTTCCCTATATGCTACCTGACCATTTTATTTGTATTGAAATTATAAATGGATATCTGGTTGATTTACGATTGTTTTTACCGATTGATATAATGATTTATTGGTTACTTGTTTTACTGGAAAAATGAAAAATGCCTGAAGTATGGATCATGGAACTGCTGGTTACTACTTGAACTGATTTATTGGTACACTATCTGGGTAGGCTAGAGTATGGAGGTTCAGCTCTGATTAAGCTGGTAATTCTTTACGAACCTAAGGTGACCTTTGGGTAGGCTCTAAGGCCCCAAGGCATGATTTTGATAACTACATTATCATTTTTACAACGTTCTATGGGAACATGATTTTGATATTAAAGTTATTGCTCAATCTGAATTCTATTGGATACTATATGGGTAGGAGTCTAGAGTATGGAGGTTTAACTCTGATCAAGCTGGTAAATCCTTATGGACCTAAGAAGACCCTTGGGTAGGCCTATAGGCCCCAAGGTACTCCTTTAGGGTGGCTCCTTTGATGTGTGCTTAGGGTAAGTTCTTATGGAAGTAGTTTTAGGGGACTGCATATGGAGTATTCGGGTGGAGGGTATTACAGTGATTTTAAAACTTGTTTTTATTGAAATAAACTACTATTTTTTGTAAACTATAATTACATTTATTTTGGTTTAGAGGGAACACACGAGATTTTTCATCTCAATCTCCTGAGTGTCTCTATCTAAATATTTCTTTTAGATTTTTATTTCCTGACTGTTACCTGAAGAAATGATTAATGAAATCTGAGCGCGTCGATAGAACCTGATGATGTATGTATCGTTAAGAAAAATCATATTTGACTTATACCTGATGGCCTATTGCATTCATCTGGTAGTTTTGTATTACTGATCTTCCCCAAGCTCACCCTTTACTCACCATTTCAGTTTAAAAGAATAAATCCAGTGCAGCTAACAATTTCAGTATTGGGAGTTCATTTTGTTATTCTTGTAGAGTACGGTACAATATATAATTATGGGGCATATAGGTCACATTTGATTTTTTTATACTGAATCTGGAAGTTGTATGATTTTAATTTTGTTTTTAATATACGAGTGGTTTTCTAAACTTGTATTTTATTTATAATTTTGTTTTTAATATACGAGTGGTTTTCTAGTGGCTCTAATGTGTCACCTCAAATCGGATCGGGTCACATGAATCAGTCTAAGGGTGTTACATTTAGTGGTATCAGAGTTTAGGTCGAGTCGAGTCTTCTGGGTAGATAGGCCGATCGACTGTCATAGGATGTTTGTTTTGTACATGCCCTTAGATTATGATCGTACTCTTCTGATCCTAAACTCTGATGTCAAGTAATGATTCTGTAATAAGTATACCAAAGTATCTTAGCTGTTATGATTCAATCTGTACAAAAAGGGAATAATTTCAGTATTCGTCCCAATTTTGGAAGTTACCTGTAACAACCCGAATATTTACAAAATAATATTAATTGAAATTGGAGGTAAATTGTGAAAATGGGTGAAATTAAGTGACTAAATTAAAATTTATGAAAACTTGTATGCCATTTTCGAAGTAAAGGAAATTCAGGGACCAAGCCATGAATTTCCCCTAAAACTGTCGGTAGGCTTGATGATTTAAGCGTGATTTCTGATTTACAATCAGAAATCACAAATGCAATTCCTTAAACTTTCTTCCTTTCACACCTCCACTTTCAAGTCCGATTCCGACGCCGTTTGACATCCGATCGTCAAATTAAAACCACCATCGTGTTCGTTATCGAGTCAGGAACAATTCCCTTAAATTAATTGAAGCGAAACGCTGCCAAATGTTGAGAATTTCAAGTCAAAGCATCGACGTTTTTTTAGCTCTATCGTCGGGAAAATCTTAAATTCATCACCGATCGTTGCTCCGTTTACGACACCTCCAGCACCATCGTGTTCCTTGTGTCGTTGCGGGTCCGCCGGTGTCAACCTTGTCTGCCGTCGACGGTGGAGCGTGAGGAGGTGGAGCAGTCAAAGATTCGGCCGATTTGAAATCGAGCTCTCCGCCGTTCAAAAATTTGAACCGATCATTGTAAGTATCTCGAAATCGCTCAAAATAATTTTTAGAAATTTTTCCGGGATTTTTAGGGCCCTGGAGGACGCCACACGCGCCGTCGCAGGGAGAGTGGCTGCTTGAAATCGGTTTAACCGGTTTTCAACCGGTTCTGACTGGTTTCGACCGGTTCTGACCGGTTCGGTCTGAACCGGTTTGACTGGTCTGACCCAACCCGACCCGACCGTTGATCCAACCCGACCCGACCGTTGACCGTTGACTTTCTTTGACCAAAACCTAAAATGGCTTTGACCGAGCATTAAACGACCGTTAATCTTTTCTGAGTATACCTATCCTGATAGTTTTCGACGTGCCGAATCCGTTTCCGCTGTCCGTTTCGTCAAATTCGAACCCGACGGCCTCCAAATTGATGGTCAAAGTGGTTTACTTTGACTTTGACCAAGAATCTGAATTTTCAGAAAGTCATACTTTATGTTTTTCGACGTCCTGATTCCGATTTCGCAATCCGTTTGGCCAAATTTGGACTCGAAATACCCCAAATTGATAGTTAAACCCGAAAAATGCTTAGAGACTTAAGAATTCTAGCTTTGAATAATTAAATAAGATTTGGGGCTGATCAATTATTATTTTTTGAAGGTACAAGAGACTCTCTGGATCGTTCGACAGCTCGACCCAGCTCTTCTAGATCAGTTAAACCACGTGTGCTAGTATTCACCCGTAAGACCGTAAATTTTATGATTTTAGGGATCTATTTATATTACTCATAAGTAATATAGTGTTATTGTTAAATAGGTTCGAAAATTGTAGCAGAGCGTGGTGAAACCATCAATCAGTAGATTTGCTATTTGAACCTATTATCGAGGTGTGTTCCCTACTTATTACTGAACTGTTTCATTGGTTTTAATATGTGGTACACCGAATTCATTGGTTATTGTCTTATGGATGCACCAATTTAATGTGACAATTTATGGAATATGGCTGCTATCTAATTTTTGTTTTGAAATGGTATATGATTACTATGTTTTTGGATTTATGGAATTTATGTCACGGTGCAATTGAATTTTGGAATTGAATTACGATGGAATAGCTCTGATCAAGCTAAATGGGCCTAATGTGACTCTTGAGGGCCCCAAGATGTTTCATCAGGTCGGCTTTCCTTTGCTGTGTGCTTAGGGTAAGCTATATGGACTTATTGACTTGGGCTTAAGGATACAAGCTTCATAGCCTATCCTTAAGTCGGCTTTCTTTTTGCTATGTGCATAAAGTAAGCTATATGGAAAATAATTTTGGGAACTACTGATGGTGTACCATAAAAGGGTTTAAACTATGATTTTTAAAAGTTAAACTCTTTTACGAATTTATGAGATTTACTGGACTATGATTTGTACCTATTGTGATTTTATGGAAATGTTGGGACACACTGAGCCTAGCTCACCTTTCGAAAATGATTTCCCCTTTCAGATAATGTTGGTTAGATACCTCGGTTCGAGCACTTGGAGGATCCACTAGACTTAGTCAAAACGCATAGGCCTGGTCAAAGGGGTTACATTAATTGGTATAAGAGCTTTTGGTTTTTAACCCTCGGACTGTGTATGAGTCCACATTGAAAATACGGTTTTGAAATATTTTACAAAACGAGTTACTAAGGCCATGTCACAAAGTTATTAAGATTTTAACTATGTTTGAGACTCCAAGTGCTTATCTAACCCTAAGTTTTATCTTCTGTAGTAAACTTGAGATCCATCAAAGTGAGTGCTAGATATGGTCATCGAACTAGCCGTGGACGAGGTCGAGTGGCTAGATTCGCAGATCTGATCGATGAGATACAGGTAGATCCCTCACCTCCGATAGGTGATCATGCTCCTACGACCCCAACGGATCTGCCTCCTGCCGCTGGTATTGGCATGACTACACCGATCATAGGAGCGACCGATATTGAGTTAGAGTCTACCGGAGTTGCTTTGGATGAGAATTTTGGTAGACAATTTCTGCAGTTAATACAGGGAGCAGTCAGAGCTACTGGTGTTGTATCTGAGGTTCCTATTTCGCAGACTTTGATTGCCAATGGAGTTAGAACTTTTGGGGGACAGATAGGTGGAGCTCCTACTGAAGCTGAGGATTGGCTCCAAGATACAGAGAGACGCATGGATCAGTTGGGTTTGGACTCAACTAAGAGATATCAGGGTGTTGTGGCGATGTTAGATGGCAATGCCTACACTTGGTGGGAGTCAGTGACCAGTAGTGTTCCTACCGATCGTTTGACCTGGAATTTCTTTAAGGATCGCTTTCGGAGCCGTTTTCTGGGAGAGTGCTACTTAGCTCAGAGACGACAATAGTTTCAAGACCTGGTTCAGGGAGACATGACTGTTTCTGAATATGAGATCGAGTTCCTGAAGTTGCTGAAGTATGGATTCAGTATGGTACCTACGGAGAGAGATCGATGTTGTAAATTTGCCCTTGGACTCAGATACGAGCTGCGTAGGCAAGTTGTAACCCATCAGGATGAGATATTTGATGTGCTGGTGGGTAGAGCCAAAGATGCGGAAGAGGTGGAGGTTTTAGCTTCTGGTAGAGAGCGTGTTGATCAAGATCAATCTAAGAAATTTTCAGGCCCGATGGAGTCATCAGCACAGTCCGGGAAGAGGACTCGTACTTCAGCCCCTCAGAGAAGCAATACATGTTTCAGGCCTGCAGCATCCTCACCTTTAACTGTCAGTCGAGGCGGTTCCTCGTCGTATTATAATGGGCCCCTTTGTGAGTATTGTGGTAAACAGCACTCAGGAGAGTGTCGTAAGAAGATGGGTCTTTGCTATCAGTGTGGATCTAGTGGTCATTATCGGAGGGATTGTCCTCAGCTAGCTTCATTTGAGCAGACCGCTACCTAAACTCCTGTGCGTTCGTAGACTACAGTACAAACCCTAATTAGAGATCATAGTCAAGGAAATACTCGAGGATCAGCGTCCAGGACAGACAGTAGAGCCCGACCTCAGCAAAGTAGAGGGCCAACAGTTTCTGAGGCTAGACAACCAGCCTTGGTTTATTCCACTAGACATCGTGATGACAGAGATGAGCCTGAAGTTATTGCAGGTACATTTACTATTTATTCCATTCCATACTTTACACTATTGGATAATGGCTCCACTCATTCCTATGTATCGAGCTCAGTATCTCGAAACCTTCAGATTCCGATAGAGAACACTGAAAATACTGTTACAGTTACAAGTCCAGTAGGGCAAGCGGTATTAGTGAATAAAGTATTCCGGTGTTGTCCTCTCGAGGTTCAGGGAGAAATTTTTCTCGCTGATCTTATGGAGCTTCCTTTAGAGGAGTTCGATCTAATTCTTGGAATGGATTGGTTGAATAAACACAAGGTAAAGCTGGATTGCGAATACAAGCGGGCTACTCTGAAGACTTCAGATGGTCGGACTGTTGTGTTAATTGGGGAACGGCGTGGCTATCTCTCCAATATAGTTTCAGCGATAGAAATTGATCGTATGATTCGGAAGGGATATGAGACCTTCATTGCTTGTATTTTGAACACCAAAGGTGCATTATCCACGATCGAGGAGATTCGTACAGTTAGCGAGTTTTCTGATGTTTTTCTGGAGGAGTTGCCTGGTTACCTCCTGATAGAGAGGTAGAGTTCGAGATTGAGACTTATCCGGGATCTTCACCTATTTCTATGGCACCTTATCGTATGGCTCCAAAGGAACTTAAGGAGTTGAAAGTCCAATTGCAAGAATTATTCGATCGAGGATTTATCTGACATAGTACTTCACCATGGGGAGCTCCAGTTCTGTTCGTGAAAAAGAAGGATGGGTCGCTAAGATTATGTATTGACTATCGGAAATTGAACAAGATGACGGTCAAGAATAAATACCCACTACCCAGGATTGATGACTTATTTGATCAATTGCGAGGAGCTACTGTATTCTCTAAGATTGATCTTCGTTCGGGGTATTATCAATTGAAAGTTAAAGGATCAGATGTTGCAAAAACGGCCATTCGCACTAGATATGGTCATTATGAATTTTTAGTGATGCCTTTTGGTTTGACGAACGCTCCTGCAGCTTTCATGGATTTGATGAATCGGGTGTTCCGACCATATTTGGATCAATTTGTGGTGGTCTTTATTGACGATATTCTAATCTATTCTCGTACTGAGGCAGAACATGACGAGCATTTGAAGATCGTTCTGCGGACTTTGAGAGAGCATCGTCTATATGCCAAACTAAGCAAGTGTGAGTTTTGGCTTCAAGAAGTGTCGTTTCTGGGGCATATTATTTCTGCGCGAGATGTTCAGGTCGATCCCAGCAAGATAGAGGCTATTATGAATTGGAAACGACCTAAGAACGTATCTGAGATCCGCAGTTTCTTGGGCTTGGCTGGTTATTATCGACGTTTTGTTGAGGGCTTCTCGATCATTGCTTCCCCTTTGACAAAGTTATTAAGGAAGAATGTGCCGTTTGACTGGGGCGAGGCACAACAGGAGAGCTTTGAGAAATTAAAGGCGGTTTTGACTCAAGCACCGGTGTTGATTCAACCAGAGTCCGGGAAGGATTTTACAGTGTATAGCGATGCTTCACATTCAGGACTTGGTTGTGTTTTAATGTAGGAAAGTAAGGTGGTAGCTTATGCATCCCGTCAGCTGCGGCCGCATGAGTGTAACTATCCTACTCACGATTTAGAGTTGGCAGCAGTAATTTTTGCCTTAAAGATTTGGAGACACTATCTTTATGGAGAGAAGTGTTATATTTTCACGGATCATAAGAGCTTAAAGTATCTTCTGACCCAGAAGGAGCTTAATTTGAGACAGCGTCGTTGGTTAGAGCTTCTAAAGGATTATGATTGCGTTATTGATTATCACCCTGGTAAAGCTAACATTGTAGCGGATGCTTTGAGTCGAAAGACGGTATCGGAGTTGAGGTCTTTAATGGCCAAGATGAATTTATATGACGATGGCACTTTGTTAGCAGAATTGCAAGTTAAGCAAACCTTGGTTGATGAGATCAAGGCTAAGCAGCCCCTTGATAGCTCCTTGCTTTCCATCTTTGAGCAAGTAGAGTAGGGGACAAACTCAGATTACGCAATTGATCAGGATGAAGTTTTATGCTTTAAAGGTAGATATTGTGTGCCTGATGATGCTGAGTTGAGGCAGACTATCCTTACAGAGGCTCATAGTAGTCCATATGCTATGCACCCCGGAGGAGATAAGATGTACCGGAATTTGAGAGAGAGGTATCATTGGTTTGGGATGAAGAAAGACATATCTGATTTTGTGGCTAGGTGTTTGACTTGTCAACAAGTTAAGGCAGAACATCAACATCCATCAGGTTTGTTACAGCCTATCAAGATTCCTGAATGGAAATGGGAGCGTATTACTATGGATTTTGTTACTGGCTTGCCTATGACTCCTTCGAAAAAAGATTCAGTTTGGGTGATTGTTGACAGACTTACAAAGTCAGCTCATTTCAATCCTGTGTGAGTAAATTATACTTTGGACAAGCTGGCAAGATTGTATATTTCAGAGATTGTCAGATTGCATGGTGTTCCATTGTCTATTATTTCTGATCGAGATCCAAGATTTAGTTCGAGATTTTAGAAGGCGTTACATACGACTTTGGGAACAAGATTGGATTATAGTACATCCTTTCATCCATAAAATGATGGTCAATCTGAGAGAGTAATTCAGATTCTGGAGGATATGTTGCGGGGTTGCGTAATTGATTTTCATGGTAGTTGGGAGAACTTTTTGCCGTTGGCTGAATTTGCTTACAATAACAGTTATCAGACCAGTATTCGTATGGCACCTTACGAAGCACTCTATGGGTGTAAATGTCGCACTCCGATCTATTGGACTGAGTTGCGTGATAGGAAGACGTTGGGACCTGAGTTAGTGCAAGAGACAGAGGACACAGTCAGATTAATCCGTGGCCGTCTGAAGGAGGCATTTAATAGGCAGAAATCTTATGCAGATCAAAGGAGGAAGGATATACAGTTTGAGGTTGGAGATCAGGTCTTTTTGAAAGTTTCACCCTGGAAGAAAGAATTGAGATTCGGGCGTAAGGGTAAATTGAGTCCAAGATTTATTGGACCATTTCGTATCTTGAAGAGGGCAGGACTTGTTGCATATCAGCTTGAGTTGCCTTCTGAGCTAAGTCGTATTCATGATGTCTTTCATGTATCAATGTTGAGGAGATACTGTCCAGATCCAGGTCACATTATTCAGGTTGAAGAAGTAGAGCTGAGACCGGATTTGTCATATGAAGATGAGCCCATTCAGATTTTAGAGAGAGATGAACGAGTTCTTCGGAATAGGCGAATTCCAATGGTCAAAGTTCAATGGAGTAATCGAGGCCCCTCAGAAGCTACTTGGGAGACATTGGAGTTAATGGAGGCTCAGTTTCCTCAACTATTCTCATAAGGTAAATTTCGAGGACGAAATTTTTTTGTAGAGGGGGAGAATTGTAACAACCCGAATATTTACAAAATAATATTAATTGAAATTGGAGGTAAATTGTGAAAATGGGTGAAATTAAGTGACTAAATTAAAATTTATGAAAACTTGTATGCCATTTTTGAAGTAAAGGAAATTCAGGGACCAAGCCCTGAATTTCCCCTAAAACTGTCGGTAGGCTTGATGATTTAAGCGTGATTTCTGATTTACAATCAGAAATCACAAATGCAATTCCTTAAACTTTCTTCCTCTCACACCTCCACTTTCAAGTCCGATTCCGACGCCGTTTGACATCCGATCATCAAATTGAAACCACCATCGTGTTCGTTATCGAGTCAGGAACAATTCCCTTAAATTAATTGAAGCAAAACGCTGCCAAACGTCAGGAATTTCAAGTCAAAGCATCGACGTTTTCTTTTAGCTCTATCGTCGGGAAAATCTTAAATTCATCGCCGATCATTGCTCCGTTTACGACACCTCCAGCACCATCGTGTTCCTTGTGTCGTTGCGGGTCCGCCAGTGTCAACCTTGTCCGCCGTCGACAGTGGCACGTGAGGAGGTGGAGCAGTCAAAGATTCGGCCGATTTGAAATCGATCCGCCGTTCAAAAATTTGAACCGATCGTTGTAAGTATCTCGAAATCGCTCAAAATAATTTTTAGAAATTTTTTCGGGATTTTTAGGGCCCCGGAGGACGCCTCACGCGCCACACGCGCCGCCGTAGGGAGAGTGGCTGCTGGAAACCGGTTTTCAACCGGTTTTGACCGGTTTGACCGGTTTCGACCGATTCAAACCGGTTTGACCGGTCTGACCCAACACGACCCGACCGTTGACCCGACCCGACCGTTGACCGTTGACCGTTGACTTTCTTTGACCAAAACCTAAAATGGCTTTGACCGAGCATTAAACGACCGTTAATCTTTTCCGAGTATACCTATCCTGATAGTTTTCGACGTGCCGAATCCGTTTCCGCTGTCCGTTTTGTCAAATTCGAACCTGAAGGCCTCCAAATTGACGGTCAAAGTGGTTGACTTTGACTTTGACCAAGAATCTGAATTTTCGGAAAGTAATACTTTATGTTTTTCGATGTCCTGATTCCGATTCCGCAATTCGTTTTGCCAAAATCGGACTCGAAATACCCCAAATTGATAGTCAAACCCGAAAAATGCTTAGATACTTAAGAATTCTAGTTTTGAACAATTAAATAAGATTTGGGGCTGATCAATTATTATTGTTTGAAGGTACAAAAGACTCTCCGGATCGTTCGACAGCTCGACCCAGCTCTTATAGATCAGTTAAACCACGTGTGCCCGTATTCACCCGTAAGACTGTAAATTTTATGATTTTAGGGATCTATTTATATTACTCATAAGTAATATAGTGTTATTGTTAAATAGGTTCGAAAATTGTAGCAGAGCGTGGTAAAACCAGTAATCAGTATATTTTCTATTTGAACCTATTATCGAGTTGTGTTCACTACTTATTACTGAACTGTGTCATTGGTTTTAATATGTGGTACACCGAATTCATTGGTTATTGTCTTATGGATGCACCAATTTAATGTGACAATTTATGGAATATGGCTGCTATCTAATTTTTGTTTTAAAATGGTATATGATTACCATGTTTTTGGATTTATGGAATTTATGTCACGGTGCAATTGAATTTTGGAATTGAATTACGATGGAATAGCTCTAATCAAGCTAAATGGGCCTAATGTGACTCTTGAGGGCCCCATGATGTTTTATTAGGTCGACTTTCCTTTGCTGTGTGCTTAGGGTAAGCTATATGGACTTATTGACTTGGGCTTAAGGATACAAGCTTCATAGTCTATCCTTAAGTCGGCTTTCTTTTTTCTATGTGCATAAAGTAAGCTATATGGAAAATAATTTTGGGAACTACTGATGGTATACCAGAAAAGGGTTTAAACTATGATTTTCAAAAGTTAAACTCTTTTACGAATTTATGAGATTTACTGGACTATGATTTGTACCTATTGTGATTTTATGGAAATGTTGGGACACACTGAGCCTAGCTCACCTTTCGAAAATGATTTCCCCTTTCAGATACTGTTGGTTAGATACCTCGGTTCGAGCACTTGGAGGATCAACATATCTCTTGAAGTAAATCAGATTGTAATGTTTTTTTTATTTTGCAAGTTGACTTTATTTTAGTGACATGGACCTTATTTTAAAATATCAGATTTTATAATGATGACTCTTTTGCTATTACTATTCGGTTTATTGTGATTTTGAATTTGAAAACATGTTTTAAATTAAGTTATTACTTATTGGTATTATATTTACGAGTTGGATTTTGATAGTATAATTTGTTTATAATTTCATGTTATTTATAATGTGATTTTATATTGATGGAATAACGGTTTCGAAAATGTCTTTAATAATCATAATGTGATCCACTAGACTTAGTCGAAACGCATAGGCCGGGTCAAAGGGGTTACATTACCCCAATGTAACATGGGGGATTATTTGTTTGAGAATCTTGACCTGACTCCCGACCTGAATTTGAGTTGTTACCCCCTAAATGCTATATGATAATAAACTCATAACCAACCTTTATAAGTAAAGTTTTGAGATTAAGATATGCTACCCAAGTAAATTGGAGAACAAGGTATTTGGGTCAAACGTAAACAAGGTGTTATGCCCCAAAAGGTTTTACACTGATGTATTGAATTAGAGAATTTTTGGAATCATGTTTGTTCTAATTTTATGAGTTTGAAACCCAATAAGTGATGAGTTTGATACCTCAATGATTTGACATGTATGAGATTAAATTAAATGTTTGAATACTTGGTAAAAGTGTAAATTTCGAGGTGATATTGCTCGTATAAAAGAAATTGGTTACGTATGTATGTTGCATTAAAGTTAAGTAAATATTATTCTAATTAAGGATTGATATTTAAGGTATGTTTGGTTCTACGAGAAGAATTATGTTTAGATTCTGGAATTTTGACAAAGAAAATATCTATACATAATCAGCTGGTTAAGGTTTAGTAGAGGAATTGTAACCCTTTTAAAAGATACTTGGGAGAATGAAGAATTGATGAAAGCTTAGTTTCCACATTTCTTTAACTTGGGTAAATTTCGAGGATGAAATTTCTTTTAAGAAGGGGAAAGTTGTCACACCCTAATTTTAGTTGTCTTTAATTTGAAAGTATTTATCTTAATTTTAGGGACCGCTTAGTGAGGTTTGGTAAACTTAATGTTTACTTTTTAAATTTATAAAAGTTCAGGGACCCAATTTTGCATTTTCCCCTTCTTTCCAGCCAAAGAAAAATAAAAATAAAATTAAAAAGTGGTTATAGTGTTTTGAACCCCTGACCAATAATACAGTGTGTCATACCTATACCATTAGGCTAGGCCACTATTCATTAACAAAACAATTAAACCCATCTTATATATCTGATTTGTATCAAACTTTGCAAAAAAAAAAAAAATGCTCGAACAACCTCTACCTATAAATGTTTAAACCCCCTTCACTTCCCCTCATATCGTTCAACTCCGATCTTAGTCACTGTTCAGCGGTGAGTGTCATCGCCCCCTCAATCGGAAATGCTACCTCATCCCAACCATAATCTCGATGGTCGTTTGTCTAAACTCATTGTCGTTCATCATGAATCGCCGATCGAAGGTTCATCAAAAAACCTTATCACAGCCACTGATTTTAGTATTTTCGGTCATATTTGACGTTCATTCAACTCACCGTCACCACCATTGGACTCCTCACATGAATCTGATCAGAACCTAGTCAGGTTTAATGCCTCACCGTTGCTTTTTTTTTATCGTCCGTAGTGGGTAGCTCTTTGAACTCTTTTTTCGACCGTTTAACATTATCTTGGTTGGACTTTCAAGTTGCTTTTGGTGTCTGTATATTGCTTGTATAATAATTGGCCATCCCAAATGACCTCTTTCGTAGTTGCACGTGCTGCCACGCACCGACAGTGCACTTGGGGCTCATCTGCCGGTCTAGGAGCTTCCTAGAATCAGTCCAGTCAAACTAAACGGTTCAGTATGATCGAACTAGCCCAGTCAGACCGAACCGATCAAGCTAAGTCAATTCACTGAGTCAACTCGGTTGAGTCAAATCGAACAGAGTCAACTCATTGACTTTGACTGACCATTGACTTTGACCAGCAAGTCAAATTTCCTGAAAAGTCATATTTTATTTTTTTGATTTCCTGAGCCCGAATCCGAAGTCCGTTTTGTCAAATTCGAACTCGATAAGATGTCTTTTTCGGTATTTTATCTCCCTATTCAATACAAATTTTCACGTTTAAGTTATGTTTATAATGTAATTGTTTTTTACATGTATCCGAGATATTATGGGATGTGGAATTAAAGTTCGAGGGTGATCAAATGGAGTTTAATTGGTTAATCGATGTGGCTCGTAAATCGAGATAATACTCTACTACATTTTGTGTGCTTTTCAGAACTTATTGATAATTGGTAAATGCATGAATGGAAATGAATGGTCGATTAGGTGTATTTAATTATCATTGGACTCAAACTATATATGGAATAAAGGCGGAACATTGTATACGACTCAAACGGCTCGCAAAAGAAATTGGTAGACCGGTCGAAAATAATTCTAGGTTCAAGGATTTGTTAGTAAATAAATTGACCTCATGATCCAAAATTCTTATTAATTTACTTAAAGGTTAAATGCTGAGAATATTTGGTTAAGAAGTTACAAAAATAGCACTATGGAGTAAAAATCTATTCCGTTGATCAGATGTAATTGAGGCAAAGCAGAAACCTGAGATTGTTTTTACAATAAGTTTTCTCATCTCAATTTATTTTAAATTTATTTATTTATTTTATCTTTATCCTCAATTATTTTTAAACAATTAAAATTTCCTTTTTTTCTCTCATCCCTATCTTTATCTTCCCTTTTATCCAAATCCCTATCATTTTTCATCTTTATTCATATCTAAATTTGAAAAATCTACAACTTCAGAAACTCTGAAGTCTTTGTGGACCGACCATGTTTCTCTTTACTACTCTTTCTTTTTATTTATTTATTTTTGAGAAGAATGAATTATTTGAGAGACGGCTGTCATCCTCCCAATTAACATCAGACAAATCAAAGGGCAACAATATGTTGCAGCAGCCCTGAGATGGGGATCTGATTAGTTTGTTGCATATTATATGAAGCTGGCCTATCAGCAGAAATTGTTGTTATGTTTCTAGTTTGAATTTTGAACTGGAAGTGTATAATTTTGTTTGAATCGGAAAATCATCTTGTAATTTATTAAATACCTTTTATGAATTTGAACCAAGTAAATCGGTAAAGTGAAAAGGCCAGAGAGTGAAGGAGAGTTAGAGTTAGAGAGGAAGCTTATGTGAGATATTATCCGCTTTGATTTAAAAATTGTATGGATTCGTTGATCCTATGATTATTGTTCTTAAGATAAATTGCCTATTTAGTTCCTTATCTAATTTTATTTTTGTTTTAGTTATTCAACTTCCTTTTTTAAATCATATTAGTGTTTAATTTTTCTTTTGGTCATCCACCATTTGTGCATGACTTAAAGGAAATTGTGATGTGATATGATATAATAATAATTTTAGTCTTTAAAATTTATACATTTTATTAAATTGTTTATATTTTTAAAATAATTTAATAAATTCTTAATAATTAAAAATGATATTAATTTGATCTTCATTTTAGTTTGAAATACTTTAATAGTTTAATAAGTTTAATCATCTAACAAGATAAATTAAAGATTAAATTGGATTAAATAGTAGATTCAGGGTAAATTTTGTGAAACCTAAAATTGCCTTCTTCTAAAACATTGTACCATGTAACGAAATCTTAGTCCTTCGTCACTCATTCATTTCTTTTAAAAAAAACCTACCATTGATCGCTCATCTGCATTGATCATTTAGCACTACAAATATCGTTCATTACGAATTCTTTTGTCAATTGAGGACTATGCAACCTCGATGAATCGTGAACATCTTTTGAAACTCTATCACTTGTCTTGAAACCTTGGCTAATTTTCTTTCTTTGTCGATCTTTCAATACCGCAAACATTGTTCTTCACGAACCCCTTTGTCAATTGAGGATTATGTAACCTTAACGAATTCCAAACGTCTTTTAAAACTTTCTCCTTTATCCCAAAACCCTAATTGATCATCACTGGCTCACTTTTCCCAAACATCCATAGTTGATCGTTCCTTTCATCGTCATTCAACAATCAAAAGCCGTCCATGACATATTTTATCGTTGTTGTTAAATTATAAAATTATTTTAAATTAAAATGAAGAATAAATTGATATAATTTTAAAATATTGAGTATTTATTGAATTATTTGAATTAAGATTAAGTTAATCTATCATGATACATCTCATTTTCTTTAAGTCAATAATTAAATCTAACATGGATGAGTGATAGACTAAAACATATGTAAAATGGGAATATTATATATGATTTAAAAAAATAATTAGATGACTAAAATAATACATGAATGAGAGAGTATTCTATATAGTATATTGTGGATAACGAGGATATGAGTTCGAGATATTTGAAATCCTTTGCAGCCTTGTCATTGGCTCATTACTCTCCACCACATTTCTCCTGCTTGTTTCTTGCCCATCCATTCCTTCTTTCATTCTCCTCCTTCCACACGTATAATAAACTTTACTTTCTCCCTTCTCCAGCCTCTAAATGATTATTTACTCAAAACTTCACAAAACAATGGCTTCAATGCTTAGCTCTGGAACTGTTCTTAGCCCCACCCCATTTCTCGGCCAAATCAAAAATGCCAACCCTCTTAGAGATGTACTTCCTACAGGCACTGCCAAATATACGATGGTATGTTGGGTTCTCTTTGTTCCTTCTTACAATTTGTTATTTTTCCTCTATGTGATATTGGGGTTTAATGTGCAGGGAAATGAACTGTGGTATGGGCCAGACAGAGTGAAGTATTTGGGACCCTTTTCTGCGCAGACTCCTTCTTATTTGACTGGCGAGTTCCCCGGTGACTACGGTTGGGACACTGCTGGTTTGTCTGCTGAGCCTGAGGCCTTTGCCCGCAACAGGGCTCTCGAGGTTACCTATAACTAGGGTCATTAAATCTAATATCTAATTAATCAAACTAAATTTCGATTTAATGAATTATTTCAGTTAAAATGGAAAAGTGAATGCCCCTGCTTTTAGTTCACCTCCTAAATTTTATGTTTCTAACCAAAACCAAAAAAAACATGTAGGTAATCCATGGGAGATGGGCAATGTTAGGAGCACTAGGCTGCATCACGCCAGAAGTCCTTGAGAAATGGGTGAGGGTGGATTTCAAGGAACCAGTGTGGTTCAAGGCAGGAGCTCAAATCTTCTCGGAAGGTGGGTTGGACTACTTAGGCAACCCCAACCTGGTCCATGCTCAAAGCATTCTCGCGGTCCTCGGATTCCAGGTCGTCTTGATGGGACTCGTCGAAGGGTTTCGCATCAACGGCCTCCCCGGTGTTGGAGAAGGCAACAATCTCTACCCCGGTGGCAAATACTTCGACCCTCTCGGCCTGGCCGATGACCCCGTCACGTTCGCCGAACTTAAGGTGAAAGAAATCAAGAATGGAAGGTTGGCAATGTTCTCCATGTTTGGTTTCTTTGTTCAAGCCATTGTTACTGGGAAAGGTCCCTTGGAGAATCTCTTGGACCACCTGGACAACCCTGTTGCAAACAATGCCTGGGTCTATGCTACCAAGTTTGTGCCCGGATCCTAAATTAAGACATGTGCATGCATGTATGTATGTATCTATGTAATTGTAGATTTTGAACAACTTTGACTATTTAAACTCTGTTTCATTGAGAATGAAAATGTAGTTCCTGATTCAGTGCTGTGCATATGAATTACTGCAGTGGAAAGAGAAAAAACAACGGTAAGGATAAGAAAACTGTAAACAAGGGAAAGCCAAATTTGCTTTTTATTATTCATCTGAGGTAAGTAAGGTAATTGAAAGAGTAAGTTGCCGACTGATTACTTGAGTCTTCCATTAGGGGCGAAACGCAATGCTCGAGTGCTTTGGCAGCCGGTATTTGAAAGAATAGAAAAGAGACTCGTAGGGTGGAAGTCACTTTCTTTATCTTTTGGGAGTAGAATTTCTTTGATTAAGTCGGTTCTGACCAACCTCCCAGTCTACTTCCTATCGTTATTTAAAATGTTGGGTTCGGTATATAATAAATTGAACATCATATTCTCGAGATTTCTTTGGGTGGATCGCAGGACAAGAAGGAGATCCATTGGATTGGTTAGAACGATATTTGCAAGGCGATCGACTGTGGAGGTCTAGGCGTCCTCGACTTAAAGATCAAAAATAGGGGCTTGCTTGGGAAGTGGTGTTGGCGCTTTGGTTTGGAAGTTTCATCCCCATGAAAATAAATTGTAGATGCCAAATACAAATTCGACCCGGATGATATCCTCCCCCTAGCACGAAAGCTCAACGAGTGTCGTTGCTTTGGGGGGATATTTTAAATAATTTCAGTAGGGAGGAGAGAGAGTTGAAATTTAAAGACAATCTCAAAATTCAAGTCTGTGATCGTAAAAGAGTGAAATTTTGGCAGGACATTTGGATTGGCAACAGACCGCTTATGTATGCTTTCACAAGAATGTTTGCACTAGCTTTGAATAAAGAAGGGAGAGTGTCGGACTTTGGTACCAAATCCGAGTCAGGTTGGAGTTGGAACATCCTGCTAAGGAGAAACGTTTTTTACTAGGAAAGAGATCAATGCGAAGCTCTGTTCCTTTTTCTGTATGAATTTGAGAGTTCGTCTTCAAATTCGGATTGACTAAAATGGTTTGGGTCTAATGATGGCAGTACTCAGCGAGATGGGCAGTACTCAGCGAGATGGGCAGTACTCAGCGAGATGAGCAGTACTCAGCGAAATCTGCAGCGTAATTGCAATGTACCAAGGACCTTTTGGAGTTCGATTGGAGGACAACTTGGCAGGGGATTGCACCATATAAGGTCGAGGCGTTTGTTTGGCGAGTTCTTCATCGGCGAGTCCCGGTCAGATTAGAACTTGCGAAACGTGGAGTAGTGCCATTAGCGGATAGCTGCTGTCCTTTTTGTATGGAGTGTCAGGAATCGGTAAGTCATCTATTCTTCTCTTGCATCGCTGCTTGGAAAGTCTGGGGAGCTTTCCTTGAGCTTTGGGATGTCTCAACTTCTTTGCCAAATGACCCAAAAATATTCCTGCTGGTTTGGAGAGAGCTCCTCTGTGTAAGACTTAATCACAGGATCGTATGGGGGCACTCTTCCCATAGCGGTTATTTGGACCATATGATTACATAGAAATGAATTGGTGTTCAAAGGGAAGAAGTTGGACGTGCGACAGATGGTGTTTTCTGTTAAGGTTCAGGTGACTTGTTGGTTAAATGCAAAATTCTCGGATGCCCGATTAAGAGGACTTGTTCGCGAACTTATCACTTGCGGACGACGCCTTACTTTTGAAGAAGCCGGAGCTGCTCCATCACTCATGGTCCCAGCCCGCTGTGGGTGGAGCAATGAACTCGGATGGCTGTGTTGGAGGAATTGGAGGAGCCCTTCTTGAAAAGTCGAGTGAGCTGTTACTGTCCTTCTCGATTCCAATAGGGAGTGGTTCTTCGTTGCAAGCTAAAGCTATGGCGATCGAATATGCATTAAAAATGTTTATGATCTCTGAGTGGTTCACCACTCATGGAATGAAATGTATCTACCGTCCCATCGGATTGGTCTTCTATGCTACTCCCTATTGCATCTCGTTTGTTGCAGGCTAACGCAGTTCTTAAATTCTTCCCTAGAAGGTGCAACTCTCTGACTGCTTGGTTAGCAAAATAGGCGATTGGATACTAGTGTTTCACAGGAGTGGAGGTTTCATGGGTGCTGGCTTCTCTGTTTTTCCTTAGGGAAGGGAAATGCGGTGTTGTTGATGGATTAGGGGTAAAGTGCCCAAGTGTTTTAACATGAGCCTCGAGGGTTGGAGTTAGAAGATGGATAACACTTTATTCTAGCCTATATTCTCTTTATTCTAGTGGCAGATGTAGATCCTTGACATGTGTCATATTACTGTCAAATAATTCATTCTTCTCAAAAATAAATAAATAAAGAAAAGAGAAGTAAGGTCAGTCTACAGGGACTTTAAAGTTTCTGTGCTTGTAGACTTTTTGATTTAGATCTGGATACGGATGAGAAAAGATAGAGATTTAGATAAAGATAAGAAAATATAGAGATGAGAGAGAAAAAAAGAGGTTTTAAATTGATTAAAAAATAATAATAATTTGAGATAAAGATAAGATAAATAAATTGAGATAAGGAAAACTTATGGTGAAAACAGCCTCAAGCTTCAGCTTTTGCCTCAATTCAAATTGATCATTAAAATAGATTTTCACTATCGGTTACAGTCTACATGGCCTAACCCCTGTAACTTGTTTCTCACTCTTGTAAACCGAAAATCCAAAAGCTATCTTTGAATTCCAATCCTTATGTGGACTAACTACAACTATCGTCGTCAGCACCAACTCGAATTATGTTGTCTCAATGAGAATCGAGTCCAATCTCAATTTCCCTTAGCGGATCGCCGTTAAGTGTGTTCACAAGAAGTCAAACTTGCTACCATTCGATTCTTCCTCCCAACTTTAAACCAGAAAACATCCAAACCAACGTCGACTATTTGATTTAAAAACGTTTTGATTTTAAAGGATATGTCGATTACTTATCCTATTTCTCCAGAAAATTGAGAAAATAAACTGAAGGTATTTTAAGTGTTTTTCAATCCTCACAATAGGAATTGAGTCATAGCTTTAGCTCTTGTCTTATGGAGAATTTAGCTAAGTATGACAATCATACTTAGCATCTTTAAAAATAAAATAAAAAAATAAAAACAAAGAAAACTTTGAAAAAAAAAACTTTTATAAAACCTCAGAGTAAAGAAGAAAATTAATTCTGAATGTGTTTTTAGGCTTACCCTGAGAGGGTATTTATAGTATTCAACAATCCTAAAAACCAAGGAAAAAATAATTCTTAAAAATAAGAGATAATTCCTAAAGATAATTCTTAAAATATTTAAACTAAAATCCTAAAAACATGAGATTAACTCGAATTCAAATTTCAAAAATGCGAAAGAACAATTCGTCCTTCTAGAAACGCTGACTAAACCTTCTGGAAGGTGCTGACTCAACGCCAAGTCAAATGTGTCATGCCCAGAGTCATACCCACTAATCAAGCCTTGATTCTGAAAATAAAAAAAAACTGCAGAATTATGTCCTTTTAGTGTAATTTCCAAAATCTAGTGTTGTAACCCCTAGACCTGACATATGCGTTACGAACATATCAAGCAGATTACAATAAAATTTTTCAAAACATTTTTTTCAATAATTTAAAACCATATTACGAGTAAACATCTTTAAAAATAAATTTGAAAATATTAAAATTCAATTCTAGTAACTAAAAGTCGTGAAAACTAAGTAAAATAAAATATTTCAAAAATCAGTATCGAAAGCAACATACATCGTGAAACCAGCATTTTCAAAATATAGGCACATGCCACCCAAAATGAAGGCAAATCGGAAGATAACAACATTACTTCAAAAAGTACTATATGAATGTGTCGATCCTCCAAGTGTCAGGTGCTGGTCGCCTATCCAAAATATCTGAAAGAGAAACGTTTGGGGAGTGAGCTAGGGAGTTCAGCATGTTCCAACAGTACAGAAATAAAACATACAATTAAGTTTTTAAAATCAGTTAAGATTAATGTTATTAAAACATTAGTAGAGTTTTTAGTTTAAAATTTCAGAATCCCCCTCCAACCAGACGTCATATACAGTTCCCCATAACTATATAACCTAAGGGAGCACCTTGGGTCCATAAGGTCTTACCCTAGCCGAAGTGTAGTGATAACTCCCTAAAAATGCTACTTTTAAGGCCTTTTTCACTTAATTTATTATTTTTTTAAAAGTTCATTTCGGTCATTTTAGGATCATGTAGTTGCATATAGTTGCATTAGTGGTGGTGGTGCTATTTTATCTTGTAAAGGTGTTATATAAGGGAAATATGTGGTTGTTTATGTTGTGCAGGAAATAACAAGCAAAATGTTGAACTAGGAAGGAATGTCGTGACATCACACGTTGCTGAAGCAGATTGAAATGTCTTGGCATTTCTGGAGCAGAAAAGGACAAACATATATTTTTTATAAAAGGACAACTGGCAAGACACATGTCTGATGGTTATAACCGCCTGCTGGGGACCACTGCCACATGGTAGAATAAGTCTCACGCCCAAGGAGTGACTCTAGGGGTATGATGGGTAATTAGAATGTTAAAGCCCATTAATACCCTTTGATATTTTTTATTATTTAATACACCTCATATGAGAGAGAAAGGGGATGAGGCATTGACCATATTCAACTAGATTTTCTTCACCTTCTCCACCTTATCCTTCATTCCATTCTCTTAGTAGTGTTCCTCCATTAACGAGCTCCAAGGAGTTGTGAGCTAGGCGTCTGAGAGGAGCTAGCAAGCTAAGATGAGTCATGGTGGTTGAGGAGAGCTCCAGCAACGCGCATCGAAGGTTTCTTCCCCCTTCCCCTTTGCTGTTATTTTTCAGTTGATATTGGGTTGTTGGAACGAATGAATTTCATGTTTTATTTTATGGATGATTTGAACCCCACCATAAACTAACCTTATTTGGTGGGGTTAATTTTATGGATGCTTGATATTATTTTAATGGTAGATTTAAATTTATCTTTTGCATTTACTTGTTTTGCTTATGAATACTTCATCTTTTAAGTTTGTAGGAGGCATGAGAGTGTCTATTACTTAGATGAAGGCTAGGTGTTCGAGAGAAACTTACTCATTAATACTTGTAATATTCAAGAGAAACACAAGTAAGATCCACATAAGCAATGAGGTGTAGTATTTTCTTAAGCTTAGAACCGACATAGTAGTACTATATCATAATCCCTTCGTGCTTGAGAGAGACTAAGATAGGTTTTCAGCGACTAAGAGGGGTAGTTTTTATCAATAGCATAGGCTGCCATAGTTGAGACTGAGAGCAGATGTTGTGGCATTATATTCTATTAGGTTCCTTTGACTAGAGATAGCGGGAGCACTTTCAGCAAACTCTATCGAGCAAGTGACGCTTAGATAAATCAAATCTACTTGAGAGATAAGTTTTAGCATCCTTAAATCAATCTCTACCATTCATTTCCCGTGGAAGCTTGTTGTGAGAGGATTATCAAACTATCATTTATTTATTGTTTTTATCATTTTTCATTGTCTTGACATTTCTATCATTTTCAATATTTTAATCAGCTCTTACCACTACATTTTCATCTGCTACCACATCATACTATCAATCCATATCCACCAACATATACTTTTTATTGTCGTAACATTCTCCATTGTTACATACCATCACTAACTATACTTAGATAGAGTAGTGCTTTGTTTTGGTTAAACTTTTTAATTTCCACCAATCCCTGCAGAGACGATACTCACTCATCATTTTATTACTTGAGCGATTGTGTATACTTGCACATTATTTGCATATAATTTTATAGTACTCACAACACGCAAAAAGATTTTGGCATCATTGTCGGGGATTGGCGATGTGAAGTTAATTAGTTTTTCCAAAACACTTTATTTTTTCTTCTTTATTCTTGTATAGTTTACTTTATATTTAATTTTTTTTCTTTTTCAGGCTTATTTAATGTATGCCTAGAAGACATTCTGACGAGCCATTGGAACCCATTGAACCTGAGATTGAAATACTCTTTAGACAAAAGAGACGTGCTCAAAATGCTCAAAAAAATATGTATCAAATTGGAAATCAGGGCATTGGTCAAGATGAAAGAAATCAGAATGCTGAGGCATTACAAAATGTTGGACCTGCTGATAGGCCTCGTGTTATTTTTATCATTTAAATCTGATGCTAGATAATCTAAATCCTGGAATTATGGCACCCGAAATTCAAGCTACACATTTTGAGCTTAAACCAGTCATGTTTAATATGTTGAATTCTATAAATCAGTTTGGGGGCACGCCAACTGAAGATGCTAGACATCATATTCGTAATTTTTTGGAGGTTTGTGATTCTTTCCACCAAGAAGGAGTGCATGAGGATGTGCTAAAATTAAAGTTGTTTCCATATTCTTTGCGTGACTGAGCAAGGCCCTGGTTGAGTGGTGTTTCATCTGATTCGATGGAATCGTGGGTTGATCTTTGCAAGAGCTTCTTATTGTGATATAACCCATCGAACATGAACACTCAGCTAAGGAATGACATAGCATCCTTTTGCCAGGGCAATGAAGAATCTATGTATGAGTGTTGAGGTCGTTACAAGAGTTTCTTCGAAATTGTTCAAATCATGGTTTTCACGATTGGACTCGAGTAGTTATGTTTTATAATGGAGTTAATGCACCCACGAGGATGATGCTTGATGCCTCAAAAAATGGGACATTGCTGGATAAATCACCTACTGAGGCGTTTACTATTTTGGATAGAATTGCCAATAATGACTATTAATTTCCTTCCTCAAGGCTTGGGACTGGGAGAAAAGAACCTGAACATTCGATTTAGCTACCAAGGACTCAGTGTCCATTCAACTCTTAGCTATTACAAATATGGTGAAAAAATTACAACGCTCCACTAAAGTAAAGGAAGTGAAAGCATCTAACTTGACATGTTTGTTATGCCAAGGCAATCAACATGAGAACGAATGCTCGACCAACCATGAGTCCATCAACTTTGTAGGTAATTTTAATTGAGACAATAATAATCCTTATTCTAACACTTATAATGCAAGATGGCATCAGCATCCCAATTTCTCATGGGGAAATCAAGGAGGCCACAATACTAGTCAATCCACTCGGTAGCAGAATCACACTGAATCTCAAGGCTACCAAAATATTATGCCATGGCATAATACCAACAAAGGAGCTTCATCTTCAGCGAGCATTAGTTCATTGGAAGCTACACTTTAAGATTTCATATCTACCACGAAGACAATGTTGCAAGACCATTCTACTTCAATTAATAATCAAGAAGCTTAACTTCATAGTCAAGGCGCCTTACTTTAAAGCCATAGCTTGTCTTTGAGAGCTTTGGAAGGTTAAGTTGGTCAAATTATTGCGGCATTGCAAGAGCGTCAGCAAGGGCATTTGCCAAGTGACACTAAAGTCACTAAAACGCATGGAAAAGAGCATTGTAACGTGTTAACTCTTAGGAGTGGAACGCAAATTAACCAATAAGTCAAGGTTGGTGGGACACAACATGATGATTCTATCCCCACTATTGAAGAGATTGAAGTTGAATTACATGATGATATCATTTCTGAGAAGGACAAGGAGGAGAGTTCTACTAGTGAGCCTGCCAAGGTACAAAATTTTGATGTCAAGGCGAAAGCAATTCTTACTCCTGTAGAAGCTAGACCCCCACCACTATTTCTGTAAAGATTGAAAAAGTATAATGATGAAGTTTAGCTCAAGAAGTTTGTGGACATTCTTGATCAGCTCCATATTAATTTACCTCTCTTGGAAGCTATTGAACAGATATCGACATATGCCAAATATCTTAAGAAACTTTGCACCAAGGAAAGGAAAGTAGAGAAGTATGAGACAGTTGTCAGGTAACAGAATTTTGTTCTTCATTGAGTAAGTTGCCACCAAAGTAAAATGATCTAGGTAGCTTCATTATTCTTTGTTCTATAGGAGCTAATTTTGTTGGAAAAACACTATGTGATCTTGGTTCAAGTGTGAACTTAATGCCTAAATCTATATTCTTAAAGTTTTGCATATGAGATATAAGAAGCACTTCGGTTATTTTACAACTTGCCACCGATCCCATGTTAAACCTGAAGGGAGAGTCGAAGATGTCATAGTAAGGGTGGATAAATTTGTGTTCCCCGTCGACTTCCTAATTCTAGATTGTGAAGTTGATGCCAACGTACCAATCATTCTGGGTAGACCTTTCCTAGCCACTGGTCGTATTTTGATAGATTGTGAAAAAAGTGAACTCACCATGAGAGTGGCTGATCAGTGTGTGACTGTCAATGTGTTTTGTAATCTCAGGTATGTTGATGGAACTAAAGAATGACAAGGCATATATGAACTTAGCTCATTGATTAAAGAAGAAACCGAACAACTTTGCTAGAACAATTTTATTCAGCTAGTATACAAGGAATATTTGATGGATGATGAAAGTTTAGAGGAGCATGACAACTTCCCAATTTTGGAGGAGCAATCTAGCTTACTACTAGCTGGATCAGGTATGAATTTATTCCTCCTAAGCCATCTTTATTGCATGCACCTACCCTAGAGCTCAAACCCTTGCCAGGGCATCTTAAATATGTTTACTTGGGTAGTAAAAACACTTTACCAATGATTATTTCCTCTAAACTTACTACTAACCAAGAGCAAAGTTTGTTAACTGTTTTGATGCAACATAAAAAAGCACTTGGTTGGACTATGGCTGATTTGAAAGGAATTAGTCACACGATTTTCATGTATAAGGTTATGCTAGAGGAATGCCACGACAACTCGATAGAACCATAAAGATGACTCAACCTTGTTATGAAGAAAGTGGTAATGAAAGAAATTCTGAAATGGCTTGATGCTGGAGTGATTTTCTTTATATCAAATAGCTCATGGGTGAGCCCTATCAAATGTGTGCCCAAGAAAAGAGGCACGATTGTGGTTATAAATAAGGATAATGAGCTCATGGATGGAGTATATGTATGGATTATCGTAAGCTCAACAATGCTACAAAGAAGGAACATTTTCCTCTACCTTTCGTCGACCAAATGTTGGATCAATTGGAAGATAAAGCATTCTATTGCTTTTTAGATGGGTAATCAGGGTACAATCAAATTTCCATCGTGCCAGAGGACCAGGATAAGACTATACTTACTTGTCCCTATAGCACTTTTTCCTTTAGGAGGTGCCTTTTGGACTCTGTAATACCCCGATAACTTTTCAGCGTTGCATGCAAGCTATTTTCTGATATGGTTGAGGATTTCCTTGAGATATTCATGGATGACTTCTCCATTTCTTGAGACAACTTCGAGCGATGCTTTGGTAATTTGGAAAAAGTTATCAAAAGATGCGAGAAAGCTGATTTGGTTTTAAATTAGTAGAAATGTCACTTTATGGTGACTGAAAACATTGTGTTAGGCCACAAGATATCTCACAAGGGCATTGAGGCAGATAAAACAAAAATTGAAGTAATTGAAAAATTGCCACCACCAACTTCTTTCAAGGGTATAAGGAGTTTCCTTGGACACGCTGGATTATATGGAAGATTTATCAGGGACTTCTCCAAGATTTGTAAGCCCTTGTGCACATCGCTTTAACAAAACCATTCCTTTTTGTTTGATGAGTTATGCCTCGGCACATTCAGTGAGCTAAAACAAAGATTGATCTCAGCGCCTATTGTAGTTCCTCCCGATTGGACATCACCATTTGAGTTTATGTGTGATGCGAGTGATTATGTCGTATGAGCTGTTTTGGGGCAACGTCGAGGTAAAATTTTTCATGTTATATATTATGCTAGTCGTACCTTGAATGAGGCACAAATGAACTACACCACCATTGAGAAAGAACTACTTACCATGGTATTTGCTTTTGATAAATTTAAACCATACCTAATAGGCTTTAAAGTTATTGTTCATACTGATCACTCGGCTATAAAATACTTAGTGAACAAAAAGGATACAAAGCCTAGACTTGTTAGGTGGATATTACTTTTGCAAGAATTCGACTTAGAGGTTGTAGATAGAAAAGGTACTGAGAACCAAGTTTCTGATCATTTATCTAGACTAGAGAACAATTCTGAATGCCATGACAATGTAGACATTCAAGAGAAATTTCCTGATGAGAAGATTTTATATGTCACGGCAATCCCATGGTACCTAACCTTGTTAATTTTCTTGTTAGTGGAAAACTGGCTTTTGATTTGAATAACCAGGGAAAATAGAAATTCAAACATGATGCAAGGTATTATTTTTGGGATGATCTATATTTGTTCAAGCATTGTGTTGATCAGCTCATTAGACGATGTGTACCTGAAGATGAGCAACGCGATATTTTATACCATTTTCACTCGGCCCCAAGTGGAGGCTATTTTAGAGGAGTAAAGAATGTTGTCAAGGTCCTGTAATTAGGATTTTATTAGCTAACTCTATTTAGAGATGCTTAGACATTTTACAAATCTTGTGATCGATGCCAACACACTGGAAACATATACATGTGACATGAAATGCCACTGTAAGGTATTTTGGAAATATAGTTGTTTGATGTTTATGGCATCAATTTCATGGGACCATTCTCATATCCTGGAGGTGATATTATACATGTTTCTTGTTGTGGATTATGTATCCAAGTGGGTAGAAGCAATAGCAACATCAAGGAATGACTCTAAAATCGTACTCAAGTTTTTGCACAAGAATATTTTCACTCGGTTTGGAGTACCACTTCGATAACAAGCTAATTGCCAAGGCTCTAAGGAGATATGGAGTTCTTCATAAGATTACCACGGTATATCATCCACAGACAAATGGTCAAGCTGAGATATCCAATCGCGAGATCAAGCAGATTTTAGAAAAAATGGTGAACCCAAGGCGGAAGGATTGGTCACCAAAGTTAGATGAAGCACTCTAGGCATATAAAACAGCGTTCAAAACTCCTCTGGGCATGTCACCATTCAAACTGGTGTATGGTAAGGGTTGTCATCCACCTGTTGAGCTCGAACATAAGGCATATTGGGCCATTAAGTGGTTGAATTTTGATGTTCAGTTATATGGGGAGTAGAGATTACTGAAACATAATGAAATGGAAGAGTTTAGGACACAAACATATGAAAATGTACGGATATACAAGGAGAAAAACCAAGAAGTGGAACGACCAAAAACTGATGCCACGATATTTTCATGTTGGCCAACAAGTGTTGTTTTACAATTCCAAACTTAAACTTTTTCCTGGGAAACTTAAATCTCAATGGTCAGGATCATTTGAGGTGCATTATTTTTATCCCCATGGAGCTGTTGACATCAAGAACATAGATGATGTGATGATCTTCAAAGTCAATGGCCAGTGTCTAAAAGCTTACAATGGAGTTCCACCACTGAACGACAAGGCAATGTTGTACCTACACGATGGTGGAGTGTGCCCAACTGAAAACCAAATTTCAATGTCACGGCATTGAATTCCGTTGACAGTACATAAATAATAAATTTATTCTTTGCTTTATTTTTATTTTTATTCTTATTCTTATTTTAATTCTTGCATAATTTTATTTTGTTTTGTAGGGGACCCATAATACTACAACCGTACATGGAACGGTTATCAAGGGAGGAAAAGTCAAACAATTAAAGGGGGAAAATATTCTTTTTGATTTATTTATTTCTTTTATTTTATTTCCTTATTTTTACTTCTCTCTCTCCATTGTCTTTTCACATCACATTTAATTTTACAGTTTACCTTTTCTTTTTCCACCTACTCATTTACCCCATCCACTCATTTCTTTTCAAACATCCACTCACTCCATCTTTCTCACTATTTCCTGTAATTTTTACTTACATCTTCTTCTTCCCTCATTTTCCTCCATAGCAGAAACTCTTCAAGCTTTCCAAGCACACAGAGCTCACTCCTTTTTCATTTTTCTTTCGTCAAAACGCTAGAAAATGGTGCGTACGAGACCTATAGAGGCATAAGCTCCTATTATTCAATAATTCTAAAATGATGAAGCAAAAGCAAGGTTTCAAAACTTCAAAAACTAGAAGATTTTCTTTGAGTTAGGTTTTATTTTTACAAATGAACAGGATGGTGGTTTTAAACCAGACGTGATAGATATAGTCACTCCATACAAGTGGCAAAATTTGCAAGGCATCCCAGTTTTGTGAATGCATCGTTGGAGAAAGAGTTTTATGTATATATCTCCAAATCGAACCATCATGTTATTTTCGTGTGAGGTAACTATATTCGATTTACACTAACTGAAATTAATATTTACTCTCATTTACAAGGTGTTGAAGACCAACATGCAAAGTTTGAGAAAGACGCCGACAATGCAACTTATAATGGAGTTTTGGAGGATTTGTGTTTTTCGAATACCTCTTGGAATGGCCGCCAAACCAGTCGTTACTCGGTTAACCGTGAACACCTCCAACTGTGTGTCAAGCTCTGAAACCATTTTATGAAGCATAAGCTAATGCCAACAACCCACAATACGACGATATCTCTTCCCCGATAAATGCTCTTACATTATATTATGGTTACTCGTTCTACTAATGTGGGTAGAATTATTGTTCAACAAGTGCATGAATGCTTGGGTAAAAAGGCTAGTGCTTTAGTTTTTCCAAATCTGATTACTGCTTTGTGTCACAAGAAAAAGGTATGTGAGAGTTCTTTTGATGAAATTTTATCTGGAGTTTCGGGTATTACTAGGGCCAGGTTACCATTACTGTTGGTTTTTGAAAACCCAAAATCTAAGGCCCTTATTAATGAAAAGTTTTCGGATGATGTATCATCCAATGTCGAGGTAAGATTGCTTGCCCTCGAAGAAGCTGTCATGTAAACCCATACTCATTTACATAATTTGCACAATGACATCAGAAATTTCTTTGGTTATGTGAAACACCGAGATAATATGGTGGAAACTATGTCTCAAGAAATACTTCCTCACGTGCAACAGAATTTCCTAGGTTTTCCATATGAAATTCTGGTGGCATTCAATATTGAGACATCTCCAAAACCAGATGAAATTGATCCCCCTGCTGATGAACTGATTCCAGACCCTCCTCGATCCCTGACTCTGGACTCACATATGGTTCCAGCTGACTGAACCCCTAGTCTCGTTCTTATACCTGAACCTTCTCCTGCTCGATGCAGCAGCTATGGTACAAAGACATTGGTTGGATGCATCAACATCTTTCATTACTATTCTACTTCTTTCGATTCCAGCCTTGCACCACTTCGCAAGCGTACAAGATAAGGAGCTGCCAGCACTCCACTGTAACACCACCACCGAAAGCATAAGGTACCTCCATTTGCATTCATTTTGCATTCCACTGCATGGCATGTAGTTTTATTTCTTAGCTAGTTCTCTTTAAGCATTGAGGATAATGCTTCCCTTGAGTTTGGGGGAGGTAGTGTCTTTGTATAACATGTGCATTATAGTATTAGCAAAACGTTATGCCATGGCATGAGTAAATAGTAAGATAGTTAGAAAAAATGTTTTGGTGATACCCAATGATGATGAACTTTTAGGCTAGAAATTGAATGTAAACGACTGCTGGGAATGATAGAACTGACTCTGGGGCTTGATGCTTTGTGAATTATTCTTACACGATATTTATGTTCTCTATACTTAGGAAATTTAGAAAATTTTTATGAAGGAACTCTGGTTAGTCTTGGAATCCAAATTTGGTATTATAATTAAAAGATAAATAAATGACAACTCCGTTATATATGAGATTGTGAATAAATGCTTTGGCATAGCTGTAGATAGACACTCATATTTGTTGTGGCATTGTCTTGAACTTTCTTGAATAAATCGCAACTAAATACATATGATTGAATGAAGGTAGTCACGTGATGACTCTACCTAACTAGCTTGGGGGTATGATGGGTTGACTCTCCTCGTAGCAACATTAAAAAAAGAAGTAAAAAATGAGTATAAATGTGCTTAATGAATAAGTAAATACTGGGGAAAAACTAGGATACTCGATTAGAAATTGTTTAAATTTGTTTAGATTGGATACAATCACACTACCATAAAAACTCTTAACCTAGGGAAAAGTACTTGAATTCTTGACATGTCTAGAATGTTGAAGCCTAATTTTTCTGAGGGTTGAAATTCTGTTTTTGTCTTGACTGTTTTGATATTAAACATTCCCATGACATTCTGTTTGTGTTAAGTGCTATCAATTGCTTGAGGACAAGCAGTAGCTTAAGTTTGGGGGTGTGATAACTCCCTAAAAAGGCTACATTTAAGGCATTTTTCACTTAAGTTATTGTTTGTTTAAAAGCTCATTTTGGTCATTTTAGAAACATGTAGTTGCATATAGTTGCATTAGTGGTGGTGGTGCTATTTTATCTTGTAAATATGATGTATAAGGGAAAGGTGTGATTGTTTATATTATGCATGAAATAGCAAGAAAAAGGTTGAACTGGGAAGGAATGTCGTGACATCACACATTGCTGAAGCAGATTGAAATGCCTTGGCATTTCTAGCGTAGAAAAGGACAAACAAATATTTTTATAAAATGACAGTTGGCAAGGCACGTTCCTGATGGTTATAACTGCCTGCTGGCAACCACTGCCACCTGGGAGGATAAGACTCAATCCCAAGGAGTTACTCTAGGGGTATTATGGGTAATTAAAGTGTTAAAGCTCATTAATACCCTTGGATATTTTTTATTATTTAATACACTTCATATGAGATAGAAAAGGGATGAGTCATTGACCATATTCAGCTAGATTTCCTTAACCTTCTCTACAATTTCCTTCCTTCCATTCTCTTAGTGGTGTTCCTCCATTAACGAGTTCCAAGGAGTGGCGAGCTAGGCATCTTAGAGGAGCTAGCAAATTAAGGTGAGTCGTGGTGGTTATGGAGAGCTCCGGCTGCACGCGTTGAAGGCTTCTTATCCCTTCTCTTTTTCTGTTATTTTTTATTTGATATTGGGTTGTTGGAACGAATGAATTTTATGTTTTGTTTCATGGATGATTCGAACCCCACCATGAACTAACCTTATTTGGTGGGGTTGATTTTATGGATGTTTGATATTATTTTAATGGTAGATTTAAATTTATTTTTTGCATTTACTTGTTTTGCTTATGAATACTTCATCTTCTAAGTTTTTAGGAGGCATGAGAGTGTCCATTTCTTAAATAAGGCTAGGTGTTCAAGAGAAACTTAGTCATTAATACTTGTAGTATTCGAAAGAAACACAAGTAAGATCCACATAAGCAATATGGTGTAGTATTTTCTTAAGCTTATAACCGACATAGTAGTACTATATCCTAATCCCTTAGTGTTTGAGAGAGACTAAGATAGGATTTCAACGACTAAGAGGGGTAGTTTTTATCAATAGCATAGGTTGTCATAGTTGAGACTAAGAGAATATGTTGTGGCATTCTATTCTATTAGGTTCTTTTGACTAGATATAGTGGGAGAACTTTCACCAATCCCTGTCGAGCAAGGGACACTTAGATATATCAAATATGCTTGAGAGATAAGTTTTAGCATCCTTAAATCAATCCCTACCATTCATTCTCGTCGAAGCTTGTTGTGTGAGGATTATCAAACTATCATTTATTACTGTTTTTATCCTTTTCATTGTCTTGACATTTCTATCATTTTCAACATTATAATCTGCTCTTAACATTACATTTTCGTATGCTACCACATCATACTATCAATCCATATCCACCAACATATATGTTTCATTGTCGTGACATTCTCCATTGGTACATACCATTACTAACTATACATAGATAGAGTAGTGCTTTGCTTTGGTTAAACTTTGTAATTTTCACCAATCCCTGTGGAGACTATAATCACTCACCACTTTATTACTTGAGCAATTTTGTATACTTGCACATTATTTACGTATAATTTTATAGTACTCACAACACGCAACACGTAGGTTCCCACCTGAGGGGGTGTGCGCTCAGACCCATAAGGACTTACCCAATGCACATAGCAGAGGTGCCACTCTAAAAGAATACCTTAGGGTCCATAAGGTCTTACCACTAGGCCCATTAGGCTCAATATCCCACCCAAGGGTCTCCTTAGGTCCATAAAGAATTATCAGTTCGATCGGTCTGAACCTATATAATGAAGTACCAGTTTGACCGAAGCTGAACTTGTAGAGAATTCATACTAGATCCTAAAGTGCCCTAAGAAAACAAATTTTAGATAGTAACTGGTGGTAGCAGGAAAACAGAGTTCAAACAGATATCAATTCAGTAAAATTAATAACCATAGTACATGAATCAGAAAATTAGGCTTAAATCTTTGTAAATCAAAAATCAGATTGTAAATCAGATAAATCATATGAAATCAAGTCAAACAGATAGACATATTGCAAATCAAATAAAACAATCTTGTGCACATGATATTTCAAACATATATTTCAAACAAGTATATGGCACACAAGGAATACACCTCACAAAAAGTATAAGTATGGGATATCTATCAAACATCAGCTTCACTAGGCTTTTCGATTATACGAGAACCTAAGTCATATCAGAATAGGATTATAATCAGAGTAATAATCTAAAATGAATATTTAACAAGGTCACAGAACTATACGAGTATTCACATGCTCTTACAAACGAGCGGATTAAGAGGAACCGGGTCAAGCAGGCGAACGGTTAGGAAATCCACGAGTACCTTAAATATTTGACAACATTAATTAGTCCTTGACCCTTTAGTAAAATTTGATGCACTGAAATAAATACTTAATTTACCTATACACATTCAGGTTTAACTGTCAATTTGGAGGCTTTTGGGTTCAAATTTGGCAAAACAAACTTTGGATTCAGACTCATGACATCGAAAAACATAAAATATGACTTTTCAAAAATTTTGACTTTTTTCTCAAAGTTAACAGTCAACTATGGTCAAAGTCAACAAGTTGACTCAGACGAGTTTATTGAACAAGTTAACTCGGTTTGGGTTGACTCAAATGGGTTGACTCAGTCCAGACCTGTTCGGGTTGACTCAGTTCAGTTCGAGTTGACTCAAATTGGTTCGGGTCAAACAGACCCAGTTCAGGCCGGGTTAGGTCGGTCCAAACTAATTGGACTAGTCTAGAAGGCTCCCTGGAGCGTGGAAGAGCCCCACTGACGTTAAAAATTATCAAATCAAGCAAAAACTACAGTAAAAATTAATTGAAAAACTTACTAAGCTTACCCCCATTGACGGACGATGATGGCGCAACTGATTGAAATTACATGGGGAGTATAACGGTGGTCGACTTAAGGCTCTCCGACAGCTGGAGAAACCAAATCGAGTCAAAAATGCGGTAGTGTCGAAATAAGTTTTTCTCTCTCCATTATGATGATGAACGACGGATTCAAGGTCGCCAACAGTTGGGTGGAGGACGCCGGAGGATACTGTTTCGACTAGTTGGGTCAGAACACCGCAACGGTGGTCGAAACAGGCGAATTGATGAGGCCGACGATGGGGTTAGGGTAAAATTAGGGAAATTTGGGGTTGATGCACGAAGTGGGTTCTTCCTGTTCTAGGTTGTAACCGAAAACCAAACTATAATAAAACATATATTTTATTAAAATATACTCAAATCGTAGCCTAGCCTAGTGGCTATGGCATGGGCACCCATGACCCTATGGGTTCAAGCCCCCATCAGCCACCAAATCATTATTTTTATTTTTCAACTGAACATAAAAAATAAAATATTTACGGGGCTAATCCCTAAACTCTCTACACATTCAAACTTGACCTAGAAATTTTTAGAAACTTGCAGTTTAGTCCTAAAAATCAGTTTATTTATTCTATAAATTTAAAAAAATTGAAATTGGGGTGTGACAAGTGCTCTGTACAGAAAGTGAATCATAACGAATGAATCATCCACAAAAACTAACAACTAAGGATCATTTTAAAGGCAAAATAATAACTAAATAAAACACCTATCAAATTCCCTCTCACTTATTCAATGTTTGTCCACAAGCATTCCTCAATTAACACATTAGAATCACAAGTTGTCATCTTCAATTTCACTTTATTCCTCAAACTTCCAATTGAATTAAGTCCATGACAATTGTCGAAGTTAATGTACAATCAAGAAAAGACACAAATAAAAAATTTAAGCAAGCAAGTTATCCCAAGTTTTTGCCAACTTTAATGAAACATGGCTCAATACCTCACAAAGATTCACACATATCCACTCAAAGTATTTAGGGTAAAATGAGATTGCTCAAACTGGAACTAACCAGGATATTACCATAGGCTTAAAACCCAATGAAGTCTCCACTACTAAAAGTGAACATAATGCAATAATAAATGTGTCTTTAAATCAAGTTGTAATGGGGCTTAAGTTAGGGTAGGGAAAATCCCATGATGATCGGTTTAAGTACCAAGACAAGAGATTTACAAATTATTCCTAACCTTCATAAAATAAAATAAAAGTAAACATATAAACATAAAAATAAAAATAAATCACCCTTTTTCAATCTTTTTCAGTTTTTTCTCTTTTTTTCTAGATTTTCCTTTTGTTATTTTTCTGCACTACTGTTCGAACCATTTTTTTAAATATAAAATAACAAAAACAGTAAAATAATAATATAAAGAATATACATCAATGTAAACAACTAATATACTTGTTTTGATAAGGGTAGAAAAGATGGATAAAAATAAAGGCTTGGGGTTTAATTATGAGGTTTAAAATAAAGAAAAAGGGAGAAAGGCTCAAAATGTGTTTCATTAGTGGATATATAAATGGGTAGACTTTTTTTGGAAAAAGTGGGTTTAATCTTAAGTGCCACTATATCATTAAAACATTATGTCCAACATGTAGTCTCGATATGTATTAAGATTACGAGTTCTAGAATATCATAATTAGTCCAGCACACTCAGTCAAACAACGAGCAAGAAAGAAAATATATGCTCGTTAGGCTCAAATCTCACAAGAAAGGTTTATATATACTGAATCAAGTTTATCTTCAACAACAAATGCATGAAAATATCAATACTTGACGGAAAATCACCAGCTATTCCAATAACCATCATGCAAATTAAGTTCTATCAAAGCATGGTCACAATCCTAAAGGAAGTAAGAGTATAAAGTGAATTTCAAGATAAGTAACTAAAGATTCCAACACATAAATATCATAACAACTTAATTTCAACCAATCAAGTAAGCAACCATATTATCCAATATGTATAAAAAATCACAAGAGAGGGAATAGAAATACTCCCCTGGTTTAATGGTGGTCATGACCATAAATGGCGATGATAAATGAGCAGCGGAGGAGGTAAGGTGTGATAGAGAATGCTTTTTTGGTCTCGCATTCGTACCTTTGTGAGGAAAGGGGAGAATTCGACAGTGCGAGGAGGCAGTGAACAAGCAATAATAACCAGCACAAGGAAAGAGGCATCTGGCCGTTTGGGTTGTGGGTTAGTGAATCGACCGGTTAAGGAAAAAGAAAAAGAGAGGGCAAGGAAGGGGTAGTGTTGTGCGGCTGGGCAAAACGAGTGTGGGGGTTTAGCTTTTAATTCACGTGAGTATATAGAACAAAAAAGGGAAAAAGAAGTTGAAAAGGAGTTAAAATAGTCAAATTAATGATAAGAAAATTAAAGAATTAAAATAAATGGATAAGTGATAAAATAAAAGAGTTTGTATTTGAGATGGATAAGGGGTTTGGTCGGTTATGATAGGGATAAACATGGGGGTTTGACTTTTAAAGTATTTGAAAAAGAAGATACTGATGATTGGGTCCATGGAAGGTTAAAATATAGGTAAAGAAAATAAAAAAAAAGTTGGGTTTATTTAGAAGTTTGTTCGGTCAAAGTGTGGAGGAATTTGGGATTGTTAAATTATGAAAAGTATTAGATAAAGATGGTAAAAGGATAAGTGGGACCAATAAATAGTTTAAAAGGGAGGAGATTGGTTGTAGGTTAAAAAAGTGGTAATGTGGGACCTGCCAAAGCTTTTGAAACAAAAGATAAGTATCCCAAAATTTTAGTTGACGACGGGATAAAACAAAATTGGCTTTGGGAGTTGCTATCGTGCACTATATGGGGTCAGTTATGCTCTTATGGTTGTATATTCAATTGAAATTCGAATCTACTCAGAGAAAATTAAAATAAAATAAGCATCTGATAAAATAAAATAAAAATAAAATGGAATAAAATAAAGCTTAAAAATAAATAAAATGAAATGGGTTACCTCCCATAAAGTGCTTTTGTTTAACGTCGTTAGCTCGATGACATGTTTCTTTTTTAGATTATAGGCTCCTCCAATTCAATTTCTTTAATAAATACTTCCTCCACTTCATACATTTTTTCAACTAAGAACTTCCTTATGAGAAATTCTACGATTGTATAATTCTTTTATTTTTTTTCTTGTAGAACTTGGCTTTCTCATAGGCTTTCCTACGAATCCTTTTCATCTTGTCCAAAATAATTACTGGCAAAGTATCTTTTTTCCCAAAAATGTGGTCTTCAAGTGGTTTGAAAACTTCTTCAAATCGATTTGAGGAGCATACAAAACAGAAGGTAGCATTTTAGGATTTTAGGGAGTAAAGCATGAACCAAAATTAACCAAAAAATTCTCAAACTCCCTGATTTTATTTTCAAATTCCTACAATTCCCTGCATACATTATCAAAAAAGTTAGATTCTATATAATCATCAATGGGAGGCTCAATAATATCAATAAAATTAATGCTAGCAACTTTATCTGGATGTCACATTACTTTGTATACATCAAATTTTACGATCTGACCGTCAAACTCCGTTGTAAGAATGTCACTTCTTACATCGATTTTCGTACTTGGTGTACAAAGGAATGGGCGACCCGAAAGTATCTCTGAAAAAGTATTTGTTCAGTCATTTTTTATGTCAATGACATAAAAATCTGTCAGAAATATAAGTTCATTTACCTTAACCAAGACATCTTCCAAGAGTCATTCGGGATATATTATCGATCAATCCTCCAATTGTATTGTCACTCTTGTATCCTTCAAAGGCTCATTAGAAAGTAAGTTGTACACGATAAATGCATTATATTTATAGAAGCTCCTAAATTGAATATTGCTCGTTTAATTCTAACTTTACCAATTTTGCAAGGTATAGCAAACATACATTGATCTTTTAACTTTGGTGGAAGCTTTCGTTGGAAGACAACTGAAACATACTGTCTCAAACTCACCTTTTCTGTTCCGATAAGCCTTCTTTTGTGGTAAAAAGGTCTTTAAGAAATCTAGCATACCTTGATATTTTTTGGATTACGTCAAGGAGAGGTATGTTGATTTCATCCTTTCAGAATATTTCCAATATTTCTTTTTCTTAGGCTTGTTTGTCTCTTTTTACCAATCTGTAAGGAAAAAGTGGCGGGGTTTCATAGGGAGATGGTGTCAGATCGGGCTTTGAAACTTCTTTCTTCTTTCTTTGTGGATTTATGTCGATCCCTTTATCCTTATGAGATTATGTGTCAGCTATTTTTCTCCTTCTTGGATTTTAATTCTTCTCTATTCTTTTGGGGATTTGCGCCAACATCCTCTGGAACTGATTGTTCAAAAATTGTACCTCTTCCAGGGTGATGGCGCTAACATTTTTCCGTGGGTTTGCCTCAGTTTGTGATAGAATCTTACCTTGTGATTCCAAGCGTCATACGTCCTCAGCTAGTTGACTAATCTTCTTATCTATTTCTTGTAAATGAGCCTCAGTGCGCTTATAGAATTTTTCTTGAGAAATAGTCAATCTCTCAATGATAGATTCCAGAGAGGATTTTGGCGGTTCATGAGGTAGTGGAGGTGTCATTAGTTGATAAGATTGATTATGCCTCAGATTTTGTACGTAACTAAAATTTAGGTGATCTTTCTACCCTGGTTTGTAAGTGTTTTCGTAAAGGTTATAAGACCTCTAGGGAGGTCACGAAAAATTACCCAATGTATTTACTTGTGCATCAGTTTCTTCTTGTAACATCGGAAAACAATTTGTTGGATGATCTAGCTTTTGCATATTTTACATACTCTCTCTGGTCCAATTTTACATGCAACCAAAGAATTAACTACATCGGTTAACTTATCGATTTTGTTTTCTAATGAAATAGTAGTTATCTCATGAACCCATCGGCTGAGTTCACTTGAAGTGCCAAACTGCTGAGAGTTGGCAGCCATTGTTGAAAATAATTCCCTTGCTGCAGTTGGTGTTTTGTTCCCTAAACCCTTCATAGAAATATTGGAGGAGTGTTTGCTCGGATAATCGATATTGCAGATAGCTTGTACAAAGTTTCTTAAATCGCTCCCAGTAATCGTAAAGCGATTCTCCATCTTTTTTGTCTTATTCCCAGAATACTTCTCCTTAATTCACTTGTTTTTTTGCTGGGAAAAACCTATCAAGAAAAATCTGAGTTAAATCAGCCCAAGTATTTATAGAATTGGGAGGTAAATAAAATAACCATTCATTAGCTAAACTAGATAAAGAAGAAGGGAAAATCCGTAGTTTTATTTGGTTTTCAGATACTCCCTAAGGTTTCATGTTTAAAAGAGCATATAAAACTCTGTGAGATGTTTGAGTGGACTCTCACTAGGAGGCCCATGAAATATAGGAAGAATATGAATAAGGCTTGTTTTCAAAGTAAAAAGAGTTTCGTCTTGAGGAAAAGTGATGTAGAGAGGTTGTTATACGACAAATGCCGCAGCTAACTAGTGATTCGTTTGATATGTCATTGGTTCTAGCATGTTGTCTGTTCCTAGTGTATCTTCGGTTATCGGCTCTTAGTTTGTATTAAAGGAAGATGATCCTTCCGGATTTAATTCTAGATCTGATTGCTCCTTTTATTCCTGTTGTCGTTTTATTTTTTTTCCTCGAAGTGTTTTTGCATGAATTCGTCTGGCTTGAGCTTCGGTTTCTGGATCAAATTCTACCAAATTACCTGGATTACTTCTGGTCATAAATCAAAAGAAACAATTTTATCAGTTACTTTAGCCGAAACCCCCAACAATGGCACCAATTTGATAGGCATCGTATTACTGTCAAATAATTCCTTCTTCTCAAAAATAAATACATAAAGGAAATATTAGTAAAGAGAAGTAGGGTCGGTCCACAGGGACTTTGGAGTTTATGTGGTTTTGGACTTTTTGATTTAGATCTGGATAAGGATGAGAAAAAAAGGGGTTTTAAATTTTTTAAGAAAATAATAATAATTTGAGATAAAGATAAGATAAATAAATAAATAAATAAATAAATTGAAAAAAAAAAAGTTGAGATAAGGAAAACTTATGGTGAAAACAGCCTCAGGCTTCAGCTTTTTCCTCAATTCAAATTGATTCTTGGAATAGATTTTCACTTCGGATATCTTTCGGTTATAGTCTACAGGGCCCAACCCCTGTAACTTGTTTCTCACTCTTATAAACCGAAAATCCAAAAGTTATCTTTGAATTCCAGTCCTTATGTGGACTAACTACGACTATCTTCGTCAGCACCAACTAAATTTTAAAAGCTTTGGAAAAACTTGACGCTTTGTGTTGTCTCAATGAGAATCGAGTCTGGTCTTAATTTTCCTTAGCGAACTGCCGCTAAGTGTATTCACAGGAAGCCGAACTTCCTACCAGCTAATTCTTCTTCCCAACTTAAACCAGAACAACATCCAAACCAACGTCGATATTTTGATTTAAAAGCGTTTTGATTTGAAAGGATAGGTCAATTACCTATCCTATTTCTCAAGAAAATTGAGAAAATAACCAAAGGTATTTTAAGTTCTTTTCAATCCTCACAATAGGAATTGAGTCATTGCTTTAGCCCTTTGCTTATGGAGAAATTAGCTAAGTATGACAATCATACTTTAGCATCTTTAAAAATAAAAAGAACAAAAAAACTTTTATAAAACCCTAGAGTAAAGAAGAAGAATGAATTCTAAATGTGTTTTTAGGCTTACCCTGAGATGGTATTTATAGCCTTCAAAAATCCTAAAAATAAGAGATAATTCATAAAGATAATTCTTAAAATATTTAAACTAAAATCCTAAAAACATGAGATTAACTTGAATTCGAATTTCAAAACGCGGAAGACCAATTCGTCCTTCTAGAAGCACTGACTAGACCTTCTAGAAGGTCTTGACTCAACATCACGTCAGATGTGTCAAGCCAGAGTCATGCCCACTAATTCAGCTTTGATTCCGAAAATAAAAAAAACTGCAGAATTATGTCATTTTAGTGTAATTTTTAGAATCTAGTGTCTTGTATAGAAAGTGAATCAAAACAAATGAATCAGCCACAAAAACTAACAACTAAGGAGCAATTTAAAGGCAAAATAATAACTAAATAAACCACCTATCAATCCTAGGTGTTACATATGGCTCGTGTTGTCATTGTCTAGGGTGCACTCTTTTTTCTCTGTTTAGGTTTAGGAGGGTTTTTCAATGAATCCCCTAACAATGTTTTTTACCTTTTGATTTGAATAAAAATTTTACCTTTCAAAGAAAAAATATATGGTAGTATCTGTTCAAAGATAACTCTCAATTATTTGAGATTGAACTCTCACATCTATAACATTCCTAGTGCTCGAACCCGGAATCTCAAGAAACAACAACAATTTCTTTACTATTGAGGTGGCTTAGTTTGTGCAAGAAAATAAAAAATTTAGATAGCACATATATTTACCAGATTGTAAATAATTGACTGTCATTAACAGCTCATCAAGTAATTGGGAAGCAAATGCCGAGCACCTAGTTGCCTCAACAGCATACTTCATATATTTTCACCACAAATAACTACATTGGCAAATAATCCCTCAATTGATAAACAAATAATCCCAAAATGTGAATTGGCAAAATATATGTGCCAATGATGTATATAGGTACTTCGAAGATTAAGGTGTTCAAATAATTACATTAAAAAAGCAACAATCTCTCATCATGAAAAAATTCTGATAAGAAATGAGGAAGAATTTGCATGATTGTAAATTTTTAAAAATCTGCTATTTTTTTAAAGAATGAATTATAAAGAGAAAGTATTGATGAGAATACAAAGACTACAAGATTTTATGGAAAAAGAATTTATAAAGAGATGCAATCAAAGGAACAAATTGAATAAAATGTAAAGTTGAGGGACTAAATTTTAAAATGAAGAAATTTGTTGTCAAAAAGAAGAATTGAAGTTACATAGATATTCTTGAATAATAGAAGTACAAGAGTTGATGGAAAAAGAATTTATAAAGAGATGCAATCAAAGGAACAAATTGAATAAAATGTAAAGTTGAGGGACTAAATTTTAAAATGAAGAAATTAGTTGTCAAAAAGAAGAATCGAAGTTACATAGATATTCTTGAATAATAGAAGAACAAGTGTTTCAAATTTGTTAAAATGGATTTAAAACGAAAAAAGAATTTAAATAAACAAGAAAATTATGCAAAATTGATTGACTAAATTGTAAGAGGAGTTGAATCTTGTTGATGATAACAAGACAATCTAGTTGATCATGAGTGGTTCATCCCGTCTAATTTGGACGAATAGTCGCGGCCGATGAGAGAACGATCGTTAGTCGACATTTCTTTATATGTGAGGATCGATCATGAGTAAAGAGAAGAAAGATGGGTGTTCATGGTAAAGGGTGTCAATCCCTTCTCGGTCACGTTGAACAGTATCTATAGAGATTTTTAGTGTGTGATAGTCGTAGGATCGTTCTGACTATTTTTAGGTCGACAAGCTAAATAGATATGATAATCGGACCTATTCTTTCTCTATAATAGATCACATGGGTCTGTCAGAAGTTTTGTCTATGCGTTGTAGTTGGCTCGAAGACTTCCATTCACAGCAGTTGAGTCCTTTGTATAACAAATCCACATAACCACATAACTACGGCATGTGCTTTAAATTTGATTAAAAAATGGATTTAAACTCGGAGAAGAATTATAGACCAAATCACAATACAATCAATTTACTTAAAAAACAATAACCTACCCCAAAGTTGGAGCAATTCTACCTGCCCGCCGATGCTGCTTGGTTCTTGAAGAGCGAGCATGATTATCGTCATGCCATACCTAATGGGAGTGATTGGACAAATATTTCTGTTGCCAGAAACAAAAATCCCATTACTCAGCTGTCTTTTGAGTACACCAGTGATTTTCTTGTTTGGCCATTTTTTTACAACCACCACCACTGGAAAATCAGGTGTGCGCATACGGGAACAAAGAATGATTTTTCATGTCACAAACATAGCTTTTGTTTTGTTTTGTTTTGGATTCATCATTTTAGGGTTGAACAATGGTCAGAATTAGGAAATTATTGTGGGTGAGAATAAGAATCAAGGAACTCAAGCCATGAGAACGACAAATTTCATAATATATATTTTTTTAATTAAAAAACATATTTTATGAAACTCGTCAATGGAACTTGCTTGAATAATTGACTACTCTACTAAACTTGCTTGAATAATGATCTTAGATCACTCACAGATTACCTCATATCATGAACTTTAATTATATTCTATAATCCTAAATGCATGTGTTTTATGGTAGATGAAATATTTCAATTGTAAAATTTAGAACGATTCTCTGTAAAAATTAATCGTTAAAGATCGTAAGTCGATCTATAATCTAAAACCTCTAAAATTAATATCTCATGAATTGATCGTAAGTCAATATTCACATGTATTATTTGAAGAATGGTTAAAATCAAATTCAATCTAAACTCTTGTTTATTAAAGTATGGGCATAATTCTACTCATACAAATGAAGACGCCACTCAAATATTGAGAAAACAAAAGGAAATGAAATTGAATCTACACATAGCTTACAATCCACCTCTACAACCCTTTCAAACCTTAAAAATCCTTGTAAAAATAACTATTTTTGGTATAGTAATGACATTGCCACATATCAGCCAACGCTGGACTCGGGTCAGGGTTTCGTGAACATCCCTTGTGTCAATGATGAAAAATCATAATCCTTACCTGATTGCGAAGAATTCGCTGACGGAACTGGGGAAGCTTGTTGAGGCTTACTTGCTGCCGTCGTAGCAACACCATTTGCAGGGGTAACTTGTCCCAATGGATAAAAACTACAAGAAATGACAATTCCCGTATTTTAGGAGCATGGAACAGTTTATGAGTGAAATTTGTAATCTATCCTACTTATTTATCATAACCGGCCAGTGGCACAGGGTCCGGAGAATACAATAAGAGCCTTCTTAGTGAATTTAAAGTCGCAGAGAGATTAAGGCCGCATTTGGAAGATTTTTTGAAAGTTGCAGTTTTATTCCCACTAATATAATGCGTAAAGAATTTTTCCCTTCTTTTTTCTAGTCCAACCACTAGTGTGTGATTAGGTAGTGGTGGAGTACAATGAGGAAATAATATTTAGTGAAAACAAAACTTGGCCTAATCGTTAAATGAGAAACTGAGAAACAAACAGGGCCTAAGTGTATTGCATATAACCACTCAAATTCATGGCAAGGCCGACGGTAATACAGGATACAACCAAGAATAAAGAGATTAAATATGTACCTGGATGATGGATATGCAGCAGCGTTTGCCACTGGTGTCTGTCCCATACTCATAGCCTAACCAAATAGAAAAAGAAGTTAAGCGTGAGAAACTTACAAGAAATATTTCTTTAAAAGAATTGCAGCTATACAATGGAGTCTACCTGCATGAGTTTCTGCAGATCAGCCTGCCCAGCAACAGGCATCGTCATTCCTGGGATTTGGTAGCCCATGTTTGGCCAAGTTTGAGTGGGCATGCTTGCGCCATTGGATGGAAGCTGTTGAGTATTTCCAGAAGCAGATTTAGCTTCTGCTGCAGCCATCAGAAGGGACTGTTGTTGTGCTAGCATAGCAAGTTGTTGTTGATGCATTGCAAAAGGCGACACCATATTGGACTGTAATTGATTGAAACCATGAAATTAACAATGTTATACCCCACAAAGGGGAAAAATAAGGATCAGAATTAAACAGTCACGTTAATCACTTAGCTCCAAGAACAGAGTGATTAATAAATAAGTTCTACACCAAGGATTCATAAGATACAAGTACAGACTACAGGCTGCTGAATATATACCTTCTCAAAAAGGCTCATAATATCATTTTTCACGTCTTTTTTGGGCTTCTCTGGGGCTTGGCTGGCTGTCAATGGAGGCAAATCACCAAATAAATCCTCAATTTCAGTACTAGACTGGCTATTACTTTCTGTAGCTTTTGGTGGACTGGGTCTGTCAGCTGTGGAAGCTCCTCCAGCAGCTACAGAATACCATGTGTCAAATCAGTGGAAATAATAAACTGCTCTAACCATAACCGTCGATACTCGGGAGGTTAGCACTAAGACAGAAATACCATTAACAATATAATAATGAAAAAATGTCGATAAACAAAAGTTCTCAAGAAATATTAGGACATACACTGGAAGCCCGCCCAATCATCAGTAGAAGTTGCCCCAGAGCCATTCTCACTTGGACCATCATCCAAGGACAGCATGTCGAAAAGGTCTGTAGAATAATCAACTTTAGGAGCTGTGACTATGGAAGCAGTCTCTACAGCTGACTTTGTTGCCTCAGCTGGTGCAACAACTGGTTCAGGCTTCTGCATGGATGTAATCTATTCAGGCAGCATGTTATGCGATATGAACATTGTTTTTCTTTTTATTTTGAAATGTGTACATGTATTTATAAAAGAGGTAAACTACTGGAAAATAGTACTATAGAATAGTAAGCAAGAGTGTAAGTTAAATCACGCGCAAAACAATTTCAAGAAGGTAGTTCTAATTGATACTACTTATTTGCTACTTTAGCAAGTGTTGAACTTTCTTTCCATATGGCATTTTTCTCAATTCTCATACTTCTTCATTCTATTGCTAATACCTCTAGGTTAGCCATGTAAATGCATTAAAAGAAAAAGGTGAATGACTGATTTTCTAGAAAGAATTAGCAACGAAAGCACTTACAAAAGAACTTAGTACCTGATCAGGTCCCTTAGGAGGAACAGGAAGACTGACTCTTGTTGCAGGGAGACTTTCTTTATGACCAGATGTTTGTTTATTCCTCCATTCCTCAAATGAATCTTCGTTATTACTAATGTGCCCGTGACCACTTGTTTCAATAGGTTTCTGCCAGCGTGAGGCAGTCCTTTCGTCAAACCCACTAGGTGATGATTTTGATCTTCCATCTCTAGGAACCCATCTTTTTTCCTCATACCTACAATAAGAGAATATACAATAACAATTACTATAATACCCCAAAAAAATCACTCAACCTAAAAAAGGTTAACGGTGGATTAAGAAAACTCTATGATACATACTTTGCACGGATGAAGTTTTCAATTCCAACTCTATCATAATTAGGGGGCAACTCAGCTTCCCAGTAACTGTTTGCCTTTTCATTCCCCATTGCTGTATAGTAAGATAAACCATTGTCATAATTTGTAGGCTTTTATCCATGTTAACATTAAGACCATCATCCAACATAATAATTAAAATTCATGAACTAACAAATAACTTACATTGAATAAAAGAAACTTGCTCGGGAAGCCATGTGTCTAGTGTAGCAGATCGAACCTGCAGCAAGAGTCGGTATACATTTGACAAATATTAACTGCATTCCACTAATCATAAAACCTGAGTATAGAAGATGAAACATGTGCAAGAAGTCGAGAATTATCAGGTAAAAGTTTTTTTCCTGGTAACAGTTGGTATCAGAGACAATTTGGATAACTTTAGAATCACCTAGATACAGTGCAGAAAAAAAGAGATGAAAGCTTAGGTTGCCCCAAAAAAGAGCAATCCTAACATCTGAACGAGCTAAATCCATACGCATATTGGGAAAAGCTTTAGATGTAGTCTGTTATGGAAAATATAAGTGAAAAAAGTACACAAGTTGTGACAGTGGCAGCAACTCAATGAACCTTCTCAATAAGGAAGAGATAAAAGTATGTATTCCAGAGATAAGAAAAGCACCTTCGATATGTGTACCCCAAGACTTCTGTGGATCCCAGAACATTGCATGCATATAAAAATACCTAGATTCACACTTGCCCATCTTGGACCTCTGTAGTGTAAGAAGGCAATTATTAGCACCGTGATAAGAATGAATGTTACCACTGATTTATGAAAGAAGCTAAAAGTTAAAATTTCATTAAGATGATTTCTATTTCAGTATTTTTTTATTAGGATATAAACAAAATCTCTGGTAACGTACTTGGCTTTGCAGTCGGCACATTCCCTGTTCTCTGGCAATTTAAGAAGACTTTCAATAATCTGCATAGGAGGTGAAAATAAGAACTTTAATCCCAATAACAGACTTACCAAACATCAAATTGACAAAATTATGAAAATGATATATGAACTGAAAATAAAAAACATCAATTGAATGAGTCTATCATATTGATTAACATACACACAATAATCTAAAAATTCGGGAGAAAATAAACATTTAGAAAAGAATATGGAGGAATTTAGCACCCTGTACAACCTAAAGCATACACCCTGATGCCACGCTTGGAAGATTGCGTGAAATTGTTCCTGTGGTCCAAAAGCTTTTAAATATATGAACAAATCGAATATAAGTAATCAGCAATTTCCATGAGGATCTTATAAGGGAAAAGCATAATTAGGCAAAAGGAAGCCCAAACTCAAGCAAAATTGATTGACGAGAATTGAATTTAGCTCTCGGAAATTGTAAGATGCTACTTCAAACGCAATTTTCAGCTGATGATATTCCATTAATCTCGATAAAAGATCTATCTAAACCGATCTAAATCTAATAACAATTTTACATAGTCAACATTTATTCAATTAAGAAACGCCTAAAATGAGTTTCAAACTCGCTATTCCACATTCGATTCGATAAAATCCTTTATAATAGCGGAAATTGAAATCAAACAACCAACAAATTAAGAGGAATAAAAAATCAAGTAAAAAGCAACAAAACTTGACACAATAAACACAGATCAAATCAATACAAAGCCGAGACACAAGGAAGCTACTTGGAATTACGATAACACAAGATCAAAAAGGTAAATTTCTAGAATCACCTTGCGATGTTTTGCGTTGAGCTCCTTGGTAACGCTGGCCTTCTCGTTCATGTTTGAGATATGAAAAGAAATCTACAGCGAAAGAGGGGTCGGACATATGCCGACGAAGACGACAACAACGCCGGCGACGACCCCGTCGAGGAAGGAAGGGTAATCTCAAAAGAAAGCAAAGGTCAATACGGTCTTTTTGTCACCTCTCTTTCTCTCTTCTTTCCTCTCTTCTTATGTTCTCTCTCTCTCTCTCTCTCTCTCGATTTTATGCCACTCGCAATAAAAAAAACTAAGAAATAAATGAAGGTCAAATTTTAGTTGTCCTCTACTATTCTCAAATTTGTATTTAGTCCTAATACTTTGGTATTTCATAAATTAATGCTTTATTTTTATATAATATCGTAATTAATCTCAATAATTAAAATTAATCTTCAATTTGAGCAACAAACCTCTGTTTTAATTTTATTAGAAGAAAGAAGTGAAACATTCTAGAGTTAAAAAAAATTTAAGTTATTATATAAAATAAAATTTTGATTTAATGAATCGAAAATGATAAATAAATGTGTGGGCCGTTTATTAATATAAATATTAATTAATCAAAAGATGTTAATTTCAATGTCATGTCCGTTTTAAAAGAGTTAATACACATTTTGAGAAAAAAGCAGATTTCCAACTAGTAAACAAGTTTTGAGCTGGCCATGTGACGACCAACATTTTAATTTTGTAATCATGCCTACCAACTCCTTTACACATTGAGTTGTTCTAATCATTGATTAATATGTCAAGTATCAAAATTATACTTTTAACTTTTTTTTAATTAAATTCGAGATAATTGCACATAAATTTCCTTTTACATTTTATAGAGTTGTAGAAAATTACAATTACGGGTTCATATCTCTCAATGTAAATAAAATTCACTACTTTTCTTTAGGAAAAAATTAAATATCCAAAACTATATTACCATAAACGTAAATTAAAAACATAATTAAGTTAAATTTTTAAAATTATTGACACAAGAAAATAGTAATTTGAGATTATAGAAAGACCATACAAGGAAAATGTTAAAATTCATCCAAAAAATATAACAAAATATAGATATAAACAGATCCGATTGTATCAGTATATGAACCACAATAGGAGATTAATTAACTATTAAAAGACAATCGATAATCTCAAATCAGAGTTGACCATCGTGAGAAAATAACCTCCGAACGCAAATCGAGTATCAAATCCAATTTGATTGTCTAAAGAAGGAAAGATTAAGAGGATAACAAATAAGTAATATATTGATAAGTTGAGACAACATCAAACCAAATTCTAAGAAACTTAGACGATAAGAATGGTCAAATAAGTGATAAAAAAAGATCAAAAGTGTGCCATAAAGACATAAAAAAAACATATCATAAAGATAGTTTTAAAAAAAATACAAAAAAAAAATAAAGATGTGATATAAAAAATAAAAAATTAATAATAAATATAGTTAATTGACGACTAATACCAAAGTTGATATTATCATCTATAAAAATAAAGAAGAAACAGCTACGATAATTTTTTTAAGGTAAAATGGGTTCATATTTTAAAAGATAAAATATATCAAATTCATATAACTTAATATATATATATTTGATTATTTAATGTGTAATATAATTAAATGTAAAATTACTACAAAATAATTAAAACAATAACTAAAACAAAACATACGCAAATAAATTTTAATAATTCATACATCTTTCATAATTATCTATTAATTTTGCAGAATATTTAGAACAAATAAATTAAAACCTTTAACACAATTCATTTTGTAACTAACATACAACCAATGTCATAAGAGAAAATTCAATTTAGTGGCTTTTGGTGCATAGAAATTCAATATGTGAAACACAAGATGAACAATAACTACATCACCAATAATATAATTTTAAGAAAAAAAACACAATTATCTATTAATAAATTAGGTTTTATATGCGATTTTGGATGCAGGATGGACAACCAAAGCCGATGGTAGGCCAATCTTCTAATTTTTTTTCTTAATTCTAATATGCACTAAGAGAAACAAGGCTATTAAGTGAATCCATCGAATGATCTCGGTAGTAAAAGAGAATGTTGTACTTTTTAGAAGTCTTATATTTGAACAAGTGTGTCTATAGAGTGTGTGCGTTGTCAACTAGTTAAAAAATTCTGAATGAACACATATTGTAATCACTTCAAACTATTAAAAAAATGATATTAAGTAGAGTTCGACCTACAAGAGTGACTGGAGTTTAAGATTTTATGAAATAATATAAATTTATAAAATTTTAAGAGATAAAAATATATTATCAATAGAAAATATAAAAAATACTTAAATTATATTAGAATTCCCTTGTTTCTTCAATCATTTCTGCTTCAATTATTTAGAGTTATGATGTAACTAAGATCTTCATGAAACTTGTTCTTTTATTAAAAATATTCATTCTATTATTTGTTAAAATCATTTTTATTTGTTAAAAATTTTACTGGAAAATTTTCCATTCACCACGATAATATGTTTTATTTAAGATTTAAAATTTAAAATTTAGGACTAAAGATTTACGAGCACAAATTAATCAATCTTACTCTAACTGATATTGTATATAAGAAGTAAATTATCTCTTTTTCATAATGTTAATATTACTTTTTATAGACATCTTTCAATAAATTATAAATAAACAAGCATCGAAAGTTATTTTGAGTTGAGTGACGTTATTATTTCACCCAACTCCTTTTAGATTCCTTATTAAAACAACAGAGTAAAATATTATATTTAAATTAATTTAAGAAAATAATTATTTAAATAACTGCAAATTAACTTGACAAATCATAGTTCAACTTTTAAATTTGTTAAAAGAGATAATGATTGCTTTCTTAATTATAAATTTGATTCTCTGACTTGATTTTACAGATAGAGAATAAAGAGTGACTGAAGTAAAAAAAACGTTAGAAAGTCTGAAATCAGATTTCACATATATGATATCATGATCAAGATAAATTCTCTTTTTTTTTTCTCCAATCTCATATGCTTCAATTATTAGAGTTATATTGTAATTAAGATTTCATGGATGTTAATATGTTATTATTTTATTAAAAATATAAAATCTAGTATTTTCTAAAAATAGTGGAAAATTTTGATTTCACCACTTAAATAAATGCTTTAACTTCTTATATTATATCTAGATATTTCATTTTTTCTAATTTATTTACTATTTTTCTTATTTGAAAAGAGAATTTGAGAAAACTAGTTGATTATCCATTATTACAAAATATGCTAACATGAGAAAATTTTTGAAGATTTGATGAGTCTTAAACTATCTCACGCACCATCAGCATCGTGCCAGTCTTCGAGCATCTCATTTTCACGATGACCTGATCGAATAACTCACTGTCAGAGCAGAGCTTTAGTATTAAATGAATGTATGTTTGATCTTTGTAAATTTTGTGTAGGGCGATCATGTTCAGATGCGATGAAACATTCTCGACGATCTTTTGCATCACGGGTATTTTGTTAGTCAACAAAGCGTCGGAGATGGAAATCTTGTACTTTGTTGTCAATAATGTCGTCATTGAAGAAATTCTAGTTTTCTCGGCTCGAGGCAGTAGCATCGCCGTGGTGGTGAATCTTTTCAGAGTTTTAATGGTGAATTCTCTACATTTGTCACGATATTCATTACTTCATTTTATACCTTTTCTTAAATTTTCTTAAAAGCGAGAACCTACCTAATTTAACTTCAAATAATTACAACTTATAATTAGAAACAAGAAGGCTATTGCATTGGAGTAGAGATGTCTAAAGAAAAATCAAGGAGAAGATGAATAATATTGGGGTTGGGGAGAAAAATATTAAAAAATGGGTAAATTAAAATGTTGTTCCTAAACTAATTTAAATTTATGAAAAGATTCATAATCATGATTTTGTCTAAAATTTATGGTTAAAATAAAAATTAAACCATTTTACTAATGGGTCACATCATCAAATTAATAACATTTAACGTCCAAGTGACCAAAACTTAATAAAACAATAATGTAAGTGACCAAAACTTATGTTTTTTTTGAAAGGAAAGTGACCAAAACTTATATTTTTTGAATTCAGCGAGGAAAAATTTATAAAACTCAAACTTAATCTAATTATTCTGACTTATGTTGTATATGAGAGAAGTAGATCACTTTTTTTTTTGCCTCCCAGTTTCAAGGCTTTTCCTTGATTAATCCGAACTGACTAGAGCCGCACATCTGACTTTGGTGAGCGAGTTTCCCACCAGGGATTTTCTGTATGCACAAGGATTCGAACTTAAGACTTTGCTTAAACGATATAAAACTATTTACCACTTGAACCAATCTCTATTAGTTAAATTACTTATTTTTTATAACGCTAATATTACTTTTTATAGACATTTTTCAACAAATTATAAAAAAACACATATCTAAAGTTATTTTTGAGTTACATCATTTGACACCTAACTTTTTTGTTAGATTCTTTATTAAAACAAGTCAAATTAAAGAAAATAATTATTTAAATAAATACAAATTAACTTGATAGATTATACTTCAACTTTTTTAACTTGTTAAAAGAAATAACAAATGTTTTTTTAATTATAAATTTGATTTTCTAGCTTGATTTTACAAAAATCGAAAATTTTCAAAATCAAATTTCACATATCTAATATCAGATTCAAGGTGAATTCCATTTTTCTTCTTCAATATCGTATGAATCAATATTTTAGAGTTATAACGTAATTATGATTTCATCAATAAAAGATAACCAAATAACAAAGATAACTTCTTTGTTAAAGTTGATTCTTTTTATATTTTTATTTTTCTCTTATTTTTTAATCGATTTCGACTTTGGTTTTTTTTTTAAAAAAAATCTATCGGAGGAGAGAACACCGAGAAACAAGGAAAATGTAATTAAATTAATTTTTAAATCTAAGCATTCCTTGAGGTTTTCAATGAAAATTGACATCTTTTTTTATTTCTCTTCTTACTTTATTTGTTATTGTTTCGGTTAATTACCATTTTCTTTAGTTTGAAAATCTTATAGGATGAGAGAAAAAACGATGAACGAGGAAAATGATTTTTTAATTAAAACTTTATGGATTTATCTTTTCTTGAATTTTCTCGATGAAACCAGACAATCAGATTTGAATAAAGAAGTATTTTTCTTAAAATAGATTTATTATTCAATTATATGACCCAATGACCCGTCTTAGATTCTTATGGAATCCATGTGTTTTCACAAGGGTAGTAGATAACTATTTTTTTTAATTCCTTCATTTTATTTGAAATTTTGTTTTATTTTTTTCCTTTTTGAATTAAATTTCCAACTTTATATTTATTTATCTTGACCTTTTATTTTTTTAAGTTCACACTCTTTTTTAACTTTATTTTCTTAAATGTCGTTTTATTTTTTTATTTTTTTATTTCCACATTTGTTTTTTAGATTTTATCGCTTAATATTTTTCCTTATTCATTATTTATTTATTTCGTAATTTGTTTTTTTATTTTTATTATGATTTATTTATTGATTAAAATATTAAGTTGATTTAGTTTTTTTTTGTTAACCTAACATTTTAAATCCTTTCTTTTTATTTTAAATTAATATTTTTTTACTTCCTTGAATATATTTGTATTTTTTATTCTTTTCCATATTAATTTTATGCGATATTCATTCATGCCTTTTATTATTTGATTAATTTTTTATGTTAATTTAATTTATCTTTTTGTGTATATTTCATATTTTTATATTTTATAATGTTTTATTTAATGGTGGTGCCCGTAACTCTATTTTTTTATTTTGCATATTATACTCAATTTATTTTTTGACCTTTTTATCATAACCCTAATTCATTTTGTTTTATAGTAAGAGATTCTTAAAGGTAAGTACTTTTAATCTTATCTTTAATTCACCCCAAACTTTATTTTTAATACAGTTTATGCACTCTTTACATTAGATTGTTCATAGTTTATTTTATTTTGCACATGTATCTTTTAATTATTTGCATTATAATCTTAGCGAGCTAATTAATTTGTTTCTTTGATTTCATTCTCTAAATTTGTAAATAAATTTCACCGAAGTTTATTAATTGAATTGCATGATATCTTTATTTATTTTGATAAGCATGATAGCCTCATCTGCATCACTCAACCTTTTCAATAATGAATAAAAGGCAATATGCATTTAATTTAAATTATCAAAGAGAGTTATTCTAATTCAACTGGGTAGTTTAATTCGTTAATTTAAAGTGGGTGAGCATCCTCCAGTAAAACCATTAAAAGAATGACATCTTAAAATTAATCAGGCGGGTAGAAAGAGAAATATTATCATATTTAGATTTACCAAAAATGAACCTCTCAACCCTATTCGATGGTTATTTTCGATACTTATAAATATTTGAAAATTCTCTACTATTTTTAAGGCTCGGTAATTTTCTTTAATAAGACTTTTGCTTGTTGCATAACCTTAGATGAATAAATACAATGATTATAATATTTCTTAATTCTTTCCAAATAAGGAAAAATCACAATTCTACCTTATATTAGGTGGTGTTTCCCTTTGGTTTGAAACGTTGAAATGCTAACAATTTAACTTTAAAATTTTTGAGAAGAAAATTAGTGATTCACCACTTTAGTTGGAAACGAGATGGATGCCACTCTATCTTATGTTAGGTGGTTAGCTTTCTCCAGTTGAATGCATGAATCGTTAATTTTATGTCTTTAATTTTAATAGGTTAAATAGCATTATATTTATTTAAATAAAAAGGAATTATTAATTAAATTAAAATATGAATTCGTAAAATTCATTGCAAAGATAATAATTAATCAACTAGGTATCGATTTTCGGGCGTTGTGGGGGTGCTAAACATTCCCCACACGTAATCAACTCTAGAATTCATTTCTCTGGAAAGTAGACCAAAACGTTATTTTAATAATTTTTAAAATTAAAATTTTATTAAAATGACAACATTTTTTGGTGATCCATTTGTCGAAACGATTTTTAAGTGCGGGGCGAGATTTTGGAAACCGTGTCATTTTTAATTATTCTCTTTACGATTGAATTTTAATTAAAAACAATGTGATCTTAGAAAACCTCTCGTTTTGAAAATCTAAAAATTCCTTAACGATAAGAAAATCATACGGTTCGAGGAGTCGCCACCAACCTTTGATTAGGGTGTGATTAGGCACCCAAAAATGTTTTGTCATTTTAAATAAAAATAATAATTTTAATTAAAATAACAAATTTAATTCCACGTTACCAGAAAATGAGTTCGGGAGTCGATTACGCGTGGGGAAGGATTAGCACTCCCACAACGCCCTAAATCGGTACCTCATCGATTAATTAATGTTTTTGCAATGAAATTTACAAATTCGATTTTAATTTGGTTTATGATCCCCGACAAAACAACACATGAATTTTACAATATTCAAAAGCACCAAAATAGATTAAATTAAAATTACCATGCCTTTAGAAAGATAAAGAATATTCGATTATTTACAAATATCGAGCCCAGATCTTAGATAAGTTCTAACTATCTTTTCTCGATAAATTTAAATAGCCGAATATTTCTTTTTCTTCCGTTCCCAAATTTTAAAAGTGATAAATCAATTTCTTCGGTGTCACTGATGGGATATACTTTTAATTTAAAATCGTTAAAAGCGGATATCTAATCAGTTAAGACAACCCACTTAAAACGTTTTAAACTAAAAGGATATTACCCTTAGTCAAATTATGTAATACGATGAGGTTATCATACAATTTATATAAAAATGTCATGCGACTTGCAAATACTTTATTTTCATATTTGTATACATGGAACCATATTACCATGCAAAATAATGAAGTACAACTAATTAAAGAAAGTCACTATTATAGATTAAATTAAAAATATACAATGATTAAATCTACTAGATAAAATAATCGAAATTAGGACTAAAATAATTGAAATCTAAATCTAAGGATTCAATTTAAAATTAAAATTCTAGGACTAAATTTTAACACAATGAAACAATTCAGCGAGTTCTAGCATAGTGACTATATTAAAAATGAAAGGAAATTAAGCATGCAAGATCGAAATTATGACAATGACCTAAATAAAAAAAAAATTATGAACTAATGACCAAAATAAGAAAAAGCAAGAATTAATAACCCAAGCATAAACATCATTTTTTACCAAAGCATTCACTAAGGACAAAAATGAAATTATTCAAAAACAAGGAGTCAAAGAAAGTTTCATTCAAAATTATAATAACTAGATGCACAATATTACCAACCATTAAAAAACGCATGTGCAGCATATAATTTCAAAACTTTTGAAACACAAAACAGCTCCAGACCAGTCGAAAGATTAAGGTAGTGTTGTCACCTTCTCACTGGAAGGAAAACTGTCGTCCACCACCGCTCTCAGGTGTTCGTTTGACGCCGAACTTCAAGGGAAGTTTCACCTCGACGTCGGGAGCTCGAATACGGCCTTGGTTTTGCGAGAAACGATCTTCAAATCCATGGAATGACCGATAAACATTTCGGCTTTTCCTCTCCAATTTACTGTCAACCACCGTTAGATGGACTTCGTTTTTAAATATATGATTCCTCTCACTATAACGGAGCCTTCTACCCCGATCGTCGGATGGATGTCCCAATCTCCATAAAAATGCGTCGGCCGAAGGGAAGAACATCCCATCTCTCCTTTTCTTCCCTTTCTTTCAGCATATGTTTAGTGTAATATGATACACAGGAGCATTTATGATATCCAACAAGGACAAGAAATTATAAATAAGCACTTGTATACTTCAATCTTGGTCAATGTCTTCATTGCTTGGACAATATCTGTACGTTGTTAAAAGAATCCACCACCAACACCACTTGTGATTCCAAACCAAGGCTTTGTGGATCCAAGCTTCAATGTTGATCAGTTATTCTTCCCCTTATTCAAATGTTTTTTTTTATCGAGAGCTTCCCCCCTGTTTCCATCATCATTGCCTCTTCATTTTATCATTGAATGCCCTTTTGTCTTTTTCCTTTTTTTCTTCATTAGTTGCATCATTAGGTAGGAATAATGAGGGTAGGTAATGGATTAGGTATTTTTATTGAACCTTCGGTGGATTTTGTCAGATGAATTGGTGTTATTTGCAGGTGTTGTTTGACGTAAGCCATGATGACATTCGGTGGCTCAGGCGTGCTGGCCTCATGTAGAAGCTGGAACTGGCACGAGTATGGGTCTGAAACAAATAAAAATAAACAATATTAATATTATTATTATTATTATTATTATATCCCGGACAAAACGGGTGTCTACAGCTGCCCCTCTTTACGCATTCTTGTGTTAACAAGAATAGGGCAAAGATGAAGAAGACAACCAGTTTTTGTCCAGATCCAACTCCGTGCTTTAAAACTTCTGATGGAGATATCAGACTCGAGAAATCTTCTGAAAACGGGTTCGCTCCCTATTCTTTTCAGGGAGTATAAAACTCGAACAATCTACTGCAAACGGGTTTGCTCCTTATTCTTTTAAGGGAGTATAGAACTCGAACAATCTTCTACAAACGGTTCGCTCCCTATTCTTTTCAGGGAATATAGAACTCGAACAATCTTCTGCAAACGGGTTCACTCCCTATTCTTTTCAGGGAGTATAAAACTCGAATAATCTTCTGAAAATGGGTTCGCTCCCTATTCCTTTTAGGGAGTATAGAACTCGAATAATTTTCTGCGAACAGGTTCACTCTCTATTCTTTTCAGGGAGTATAGAACTCGAACAATCAACAATCGTGTCTGCTCCCTATTTCTTTAGAGAGTATAAGACTCGGACAATCTTCAACAATCATGTCTGCTCCCTATTTCTTCAGAGAGTATAAGGCTCGAACAATCTTCAACAATCGTGTCTGCTCCCTATTTCTTCAGAGAGTATAAGACTCGAACAATCTTCAACAATCGTGTTCGCTCCCTATTCTTCCAGAGAGTATAAGACTCGAACAATCTTCAACAATCGTGTCTTCTCCCTATTGCTTCAGAGAGTATAAGACTTGAACAATCTTCAACAATCGTGTTCGCTCCCTATTCTTTCAGAGAGTATAAGACTCGAACAATCTTCAACAATCGTTTCTGCTCCCTATTTCTTCAGAGAGTATAAGACTCGAACAATCTTCAACAATCGTGTTTGCTCCCTATTTCTTCAGAGAGTATAAGACTCGAACAATCTTCAACAATCGTGTCTGCTCCCTATTTATTCAGAGAGTATAAGACTCAGACGATCTTCTACAAATGGGTTCGCTCCCTCTTTCTTTCAGGAAGTATAGAACTCGAATAATCTTCTGTAAACGGGTTCGCTCCCTCTTTCTTTCAGGAAGTATAGAACTTGAATAATCTTCTTCATACGGGTTCGCTCTCTCTTTCTTCAGGGAGTATAGAACTCAAAAATCTTCAAACGGGCTCGATCCCTCTTTCTTTCAAGAAGTATAGAACTCGAATAATCTTCTGAAAACAGGTTCGCTCCCTCTTTCTTTAGGGAGTATGGAACTCGAACAATCTTCATTTTCCTCACTACTTCTTTGTGAAGGCTTCTAGATGATTTGCTTCACTACTCTTTTGTGAAGGCTTAAGTTTGATTTGCTTCGAAGGTTGAACCTGAAAATCAAACATTATTAATCATTAATGTATGCTTGAAAATTTGAAAAACATTATTGTCGTAACCGATTTTCGCCCGGGCACGAATTTTTTACTTGGCGGGAAAAATGATGTGAATAAATGATTTTTTTTAATAATTTGGGAGTCGCCATCGGCCTTTTGGGTCAGGTAGGTCGAATACCTAAAAATCATCCTTTAAAAGAGTTTTTAAGAAAACATCGATTAAAAGATAAACTGATATGCGTTTTAACAAAAAATTTGTTCTTTTTAATAATAAAAAGGGATTCGTGGCCGGTTACGTTTAGGGAAGGATTAACACCCCTACAATGCCCAAAATTGGTACTTTTTAATTATAAATTGTCTCTATTATTTGAAATTAAAAATTCAAAATATATTTAATTTATAATCCTATTATTTTAAAATTATAATTATGAAAAATATATATTAATTTATATATTTATAAATAAAATATTTATTTATTTAGAAATATCAGAAAATGACTTCTAGGTGCCTTAAGACAGCTCTTTTTCTCGATATTAAAAAATAAATAAATAATTAAAACAATTAATATATAATTTATAAAATAGGATATTTATTTATTTAAAAATATTAGAAAATGGACATCCAGTTGTTTTAAGACTGTCCTTTCTTAATATTGAAAAATAAATAAATATTAAAACAGGATTAAAATAAGTTAAAAGCAATTAAATAAGATTTTAATAAATAAAATAAATATTATAAATATATATATTTATGGCTAAATAATAATAATAGTAATAATAATTAAAAGTAAACATATGATTAAACAATGTTTAAAATAAAATTAAAACATGGTATGAAAAAAAATAAAAAATAATAAACTTGTAAATAAATGAAAATTTTAAACTTAGGGACTAAATTATAATTTAATAAAATTAAATACCTAATTTGTAATTAATTATTTAAAATTACATGGATTAGACATGCTATTTTGCCCATTTATTAATTTAGTGACTAAAATAAAATTATATAAAATTTTAACATCAAATTAAAATAAATTAGAACATACTGTTCAGGATTAAAATATTAATTAACAAAATTACAAGGACTAAATATATTATTTATCCTAAAATATATTATTTAATATAAAGGACTAAAATAAATAAAATTAAAATTAAAGAACCGAATTATAAAGATCTAAAATTGGGTTCAGTGACTAAAATATAAGGTTATAAAATTATAATGGCTGCGGAAAGGGTTTTACCCTTATCAAATTACACACAGGTCCTCCCTTAAACGACGCCGTTTAAGAGAGGGTATAAATACCCTTATCAAATTACACACAGGTCCTCCCTTACACACAGGTCTCTTTTCTCTTCTCTCTCTAACTGAGAGAGAAATTTTCTCTCGCTTCTCTCTAGGTTTCCCTCACCGGAGGGAAACCAGACATCGGCCGGAAGGCACACGTCGCCGCCAACTCCACCGCCGGCCACCGTCGTCGGTGGTCAAAAATTATGAAATTTTCCTAAACGATAGATCGGGACGATCCAAACCCAAACCTAACCTTTGTTTAGCCTAAAAATCCATGGATTTTCGCAGATCTTAAAGAAATAACTTCAGTATTTCTGTTTTTATGGTGGCTCATGAAGGTGCGAGGAGTCTCCGGTGGTTTTGCTTCCTCGGTAAGGGTTTCTCCTCTCTTTTCTCTTGATTTTTTTTGGTTGCTTCTTTGTTATTGACTGGGATCTTTGGTATTTTTTTATATCTTATTTCTGTTTTTCTCCTCCCTTTTTTTTGTTGTTTGCAGGGGAAACGAGGTTTTATAGCCTCGGTGAGGCTCTCGTCGGACCAGTCCAGAGGATGAAAGCCTTGGTGAGTCACCAAAGCTATGCTGGTGACTCACCGTAGAGGCGACGTGTGTGGCTATCATCGTGGCAGCAGAGCTTCTGGAGGCTTCAACGGCGAGGTGGCGTGGCACTGGAGTGTCGGCAGTTGGATGTTTGACCACCTGGCAGAGGCAACGGCTGGCCTTCTGGAATCTTGGAGGCGACGGCAGCAGTGCTAGGGTTTAGAAACCCTAGCTAAAACCCTAAATTGGTTTAGGGTTTTAGTTAGGCTATCTGGTTGGGCCAGAATTGGGCTCCGGGTATTAGGTATTGTTGTAATTGGGTCTGTAATAATAATAAATTATTTATTTAATAATAGTAATATAATATAATAATAATATTAAAATAATAATAATAAATAAAACAAATGAAATAAAAAACTAGTGTCTTCAGCTGCCCCTCTTTGTTCATTCTTGTGTTAACGAGAATAGGGCAAAGACGAAAAGACAATAAGTTTTTTTTCATTTGACTTCACTTGATTATGATGGAAATGTTGAACAAGTTCTTCTTCTTTGGGATTAGTTCTTCTCATTATGAACTTTTCCACTGGGGATGACAATTCATCTCCTTCTGTGAAGTAATCTAGCAAAAAAGTTGAACAGATTCTTCTCATTATGAACTTATTCTTCTTCAGATGAGTTCTTCTCATTATGAACTCCTTCTAGAAATGCTGATGATGATATGTCTCCTTCTGTGATAGAGTCATGCAAAAGGTTGAACAAATTCTTCTCATTATGAATTTCTTCTTCCTCTTCAGATAAGTTCTTCTCATTATGAACTTTCTCTGGAAATGTTGATCCATCAAGTGATGAATTTGAACAAAAGGTTAAACAAGTTCTTCTCATTATGAACTTCTTCTTCCTTCTTCAGATGAGTTCTTCTCATTATGAACTCTACCTGGAAATGCTGATCCATCGAATGATGAATTCAAGCAAAAAGTTGAACAAGTTCTTCTCATTATGAACTTCTTCTTCTTCAGATGAGTTCTTCTCATTATGAACTTTACCTGGAAATGTTGATCCATCAAGTGATGGATTTGAACAAAAGGTTAAACAAGTTCTTCTCATTATGAACTTCCTCTTCCTTTTTCAGATGAGTTCTTCTCATTATGAACTCTACCTGGAAATGTTGATCCATCGAATGATGAATTCAAGCAAAAAGTTGAACAAGTTCTTTTCATTATGAACTTCTTCTTCCTTCTTCAGATGAGTTCTTCTCATTATGAACTCTACTTGGAAATTTTTTAAGAAAGAAAAAAAAACATTTTGCACTGTAGGGCTTACAGCTGACTCAAAGGTTTTGAAAACATCAAAAAGCTCCCGAAGGCTTTTTGGACACATCATGCACTGTAGGACTTATAGATGACACTAAGGCTTTAAAAACATCAAAAAGCTCCCGAAGGCTTTTTGGACACATCATACACTGTATGACTTACAGATGTGGGAAATAGTTTACCAAGTAAAAAAAACTAAGGAAATCGTTTTCTTACTTTTCAATAATTTCATTTTAAAAAAGATTGAATGAGAAACTATGGAAATCGTTTTCTCATTATTTTTCAAAATAACATGTTGATTGGGTAACATGACCCAACCTCAAAATAATGTTCATTCTTGTGGATTGCATCCATCTATTCTTCAGATGTTGGTGTGATTCCTGCATTCGAGGTTTTGAATTCTACATTCTTCTTGTAAGGTATTGTTCATCATGAATCTTCTTTTTCATATGAAGATCTGCAAAACCTTATGTTTGAATGCAATCATATGTATCAATGTAATGCATTATCTATTGTGTAAATGATATTCTTATGAATGCATGAATGTTGATGCAATCTTCATTTGACTTCAAAGTGGTGAACTTGGTCTTCCTTCACTTCATCATTTATTGCCAGGGTTACCTCTGGATATCAGTGTAGAAACTTATGCTATCAAGCTTGCATTTATGTAGAATCATCTGATCAACTTATATCTTTGCATCTTCATAACTTCATTTAAGTCTCAGAAGAAATGTTTCATTTATGGAACTCTTGCCGTAGTCAGAACTATGACTTTGATGTCCCATTTTGTCTTTGGTAACACCGGCTTTATTTGCTTGGATTTGTGTATAAATCCCATAAGGCTTTCATCTTTGAAAAGAGAATCTATCATCTTTAAAAAGAGAACCTATCATCTTTGAAAATAGAATCTATCATCTTTGAAGAGTGTAGATGTAGATATGCCTGACTCAACAGGGATTAATTAGGAGAGTAGAGTCTGTTCTAATTTAACTCTTGAAACACATCACAAGGAAGATTTATTCCAATTCCTTTCATTTCTCCACATATAATAATATCTCGAATAAGGAAACTTGGACCATATCATGTCGAGATGCTTAACAACAACCTGTCATTCAACCTTAGTTGGCTCCACTAGTTTCTTGTTGTCAAAATTTCAGCTCTCCTTATGTGGAAAGAAATCTTCATTATATCTCATTTCTAATCTTGGGGTTGAAGAAGACAAACTTCATCTTGTATCAATAAAGGAAAACCATATGATAACAACATTGGTTTAGCATCGGAATAACTGATTCATAAAATATTTAACAACACATTCATCATTTCCTGTGGTTTCTACTCGAATTGCTAGTCAATGAAGCTATTTGAATGGTGTTCAAAGTTTTTGTATGATGTCACAAGACCACTTGAGAACAAAACTCAATGGGAATACAAGTGAAATACTGGTATGACCAAAGAGTTGGTCAAATTCACAAAATGTGCTGGTGTCGAATTGAATAGGAGACACTAATTGATCTTGATATCATCTTGGGCAAGGGCAAGTGTAATTCTGATCACGTTTTCTTCTGTAATGAGCATTGTAGAAAGTAGAAATACTTCAGCTATAGGATCCATGTACAGAAAGATATCCGTGGAATTCTTGCTGCTGGGGATGAAACGCACATGATAAAACCCAAAATAGATAAAAATTCAGTTCAGCCTGGCTGGCAATGATAACCCCAGTAATAACGGGAATAACAGTAATATAAGTGAGTCGAGTCTCCCTTTCCAATGTCATCGATTAAGCGAAAACTATTATGAAAAACAGCTTCGTAATTCCAACAGTATGGTTGAAACTAACTGCCAGGAATCTCAAAGAAATATTTTCAATCATCACTGACACACATAATACAAAATTCAAAGCTGAGATCTCGAGGAACTGAACCCTGGATCGAATAGTCTGCCTGGGGACCATCTTTATCCAACCATGATGTAGTTTAACAAAGAATACACTATCATGTGACATATGTTAAGAAGATTGGGTATTTGAAACCATACTTGCTGAGTATATATTTGTTCAACAAAATGATCAATATGTAACAGCTTGATGAACGAAGCAATTATGTATAGTCAGCTCGACTGTCACTGTTTCACCATTTTCATTCTTCATATCTTTATGTCTCATTAGAAATATTTGTTTAAGTCAATGATCTCGACACAGGATGATATGGGCCTTTAGCATGCCCGAACATTGGCTAATACAAGTGTTCAAAATGCATCAACAATCCTGATTCTGATTGAAAGGGGCTTTCAGCATGCCCCAGTATTTTCCTGATATAAATATTCAGAATACTTCAATATTCTTCATTCTGATTGAAAGGGGTTTTCAGCATGCCACAATATTCGCTTCTTGTTAATTTGAGCCTTCAAAATGCCCCACATGGATCTGTCTAAAAGAACGCTTAAAATGCCCCAACATTTGCTGATACAGATGTTAAAAGTGTGCTCAACATTATTTCTTGTTGAGATGAGCCTCCAAGAATGCACAAATATTCATATTGTTGTGAGCCTTCAAAATGCCCCAATATTCTATTTCTGGTTGAAAATGGGCCCTTACGATGTCCCTCTAAATTTGTCTGATTCACTCTTAATGTCTGTTTAACTGAAATGTCATGATCCCCACGAGGTCCAATTTTGACAATGAACTGTTGTAGATACTTGTGGCTTTATTCATACCCCAAATCTGTTTATCTTGAATACTCTCATTCTGGTGTTACTAAACAGTAGTATTGTCAAGTAACTGGAGAAATTATCTTCATGTTGTCACAAACTTAAGAAGTACTCAATCATTCTGACAAAAACGTCTGAGATATATGTCTTCTGAATGAGGTGACCATTTTCTGTATCTGGAGGGATTTAGTCAGACAGAGCAGTATAAATAGCTTGGTAATCCGTTCCAGGCTGACACAGTGGCTTATCATCTTTCAGTGAAAGTCATCTCTAAAATATACTTTTCTGTGGGAGAGAACCCAATTTATGTGAACAGTAATATGGTGCAATAGCAAGACTACATATATAGTGATACAGGCTCTTGAAAAATCCACACCCATGAAATATGTTGATTCTGATAACAACTTATCTGATTATGAAGCGATCTTTCAGGATGATTTCATAGATATTGATAGTTCTTTCTGATACCGAGGAAATCCTGAATTCTGATTCTAATGAGGAGAGTAAACTGTTATACTTGACAAAAATGGGATTCTCAGAGGCTGAGGCTTCAATAGCCATGGAGAGATGTGGTCTGAATTCATCAATTGCAATTCATCAATTGCAGAATTGACAGATTCTGAATTCATCAATTGTAGAGTTGACATATTTTATATATGCTGCTTAAATATCAAAGGCTGCTGACGCACTTCTTCTGGTAGAAGATAGGAAGCAATTATGCAATGACCATAATAACAAGCAAAGACGAAACTTTGGCTATGATTTTTGGAAAAGGAAGAAGCAGAGGAAGCTTGAAAAGAAGCTTCTTAATGAAGATGATCATTCAGTTCATCTTTTAATTCCAATGATTGGTTCTGGGGTTCCTACCGAACCAGATCAGATAACTCAAAGAACCCTCCCAGAAAATGCTATTGGGTCTCCTTATTTCTACTACGAGAACGTGGTACTTGCTCCAGTTAATGTTTGGACTGGAATATCACAGTACTTATTCGATATAGAGCCAGAATTTGTAGATTCGAAGCATTTTTGTACTGCTTCCCGGAAACGGGATTATATTCATAATCTGCCAATCGAGAACAAATTTCCTCTTATTCTGCTTACTCCACGTACCATACATGATATTTTTCCATTGACAAAGAAATGGTGCCTTCCTGGGATCCAAGAACAAAGTTGAACTGTTTACAAACATGTACAAGAAGTGCCAAATTGACAGAAAGGATTTGTAAGGCTCTTGAAGCTAGCTTATGATGATGAGCCATCTTTGAGTGTCCAGAAGTATGTTCTTGATGAGTGCTGAAAACGGAACCTGGTATGGGTTGGAAGGCATAAATTTGTTCCACTTAATCTTGATGACGTGGAAATGCTTCTAGGTTTCCCTAAAACCCATAAACGAGGAGGAGGATCTATGCTAGAGACATGTTTCTCGGTGGTATCAATGTCCTGTCTCTTTTCTCCGGGGTCAATGATGTAGAGGTCGCCTTTTACTGTCTTGGCATACCTTTGAAAATAGATATGTAAGAACTGAATGATGATCGGTTGGAGCAATTGATGAGTAGATTTGTTGAATTCGACCTTGTTGTCAGTGGCATCCAGCGTAACAACCTTACTGGAAGAAATAAACATCATCAGGATGAACTAGAAGATTTTTGTTGGTGTATTTTCTTGCAATGACTGCTACGACAACTATCTCTTCTACTGCTCCAATATATCCCACTCTTTTTGAATTATGGAACAGTTTAGTTGACAGTAAAACTGGTCATCTTTAACTTTTGGAATCCTGTAACCAATGTTACCCTATATAAAAGGCCTATAAGGGTAGATTCTGTTCCAATGTCTTATTCTATGCCATAAGTCCTCAAATTCAAATTCAGAAATCTTCTGAAGGACATAATGGATATCATCTTGACAAAGAAAATGATCGGCATAGAAGAAGTAGCAATAATGTATCAAGACTTGAGCCAGCATCACGGTATAACCAGAGTGCAGGTAGTGACTTGTTCATGGCTCTATGATGTAATCTTCTAGAGAACATGAATTGATGGTTGGGGAAAATAATCTGTTTGGTGATGCTTATCGCCCTTAGCATGAGATAAACGATAATCTTTCTTGATGAGCTACTAATAATGTCATAGGAGAGTGTCACAAGTTTAATTCTCCAGACTTTCTGGCTTCTTGGACCACTTGCCTTCAAAAATGTGAAGTGCTTCATTATTCTGGCCTCGTTCATTCTTTTTCTACAACAGAGGTAGAATAAGCAACAATTGCTTCAAGGACCTTCCTCATTTGAGACTGTCCTGTTTGAAAATGTTTTTTATCCTTTCTTTATCGAAGAATGAAAGAATTTTTCAAAGTAATGCCCCTTTCAGGTTCACAATATAATCAAATCATAAACAATGAGTTTAATGAATATCAAAAGAATCAACAACTCTGTAATGTTTGAGAATTATAATTCTTTGACAAGTATCAAGATTTGGTTTGGTTTCAGGATGGCCTTCCTATTTTCTATGGTTACATCTATTTAAGATGTCACTCATCTCTCGCTCTTTGTGAACTTTGTCACATGTCTCACTTTGAGGACTTGGTATTTTAACCGGATGCGTACAAAATGACGCAACTAGGATTGTCAATCACTATACCTTCTAGAATCCTTCCATTTCAATTCTCTGGAATCTTTCATTTAGACTCATCTAATCAAAGTAGTGCAAAAATATCGGTCTAAAAATGAAATTTCTGAGTGCTTGTGTGAAGTTGACTATAACAGGTGTTTCGTAACTCCCTTAGTCCATTTGTTAACACATTTGCCACTTTGGCTAGCTGAATTCAGCTTTATTGTATATAATAATATAATCACCTTTATCAGGTTAATTGAAACTTATCCATAAAGCCGGGGCGATTAACCAATTGCTCTATAGGGACAATTTTATTGCATATAATAGTATAATAGACTATCTGAATATTATCCATAAAGCCAGGGCGATTAACCAATTGCTCTAGAGGGACAACTCAAGCTTTATTATATAATAATATAACATGGGTGTTCAAATCCAATTTCTTAAGCTTGTTAAGAAGAACCTGTTATAGTTTAGGTGTTTTGGTAGAATTCAGAAAATCTCTTTGTTAGAATTCAATTCTCAAGCAACTGACTTAAACTAGATTGACCTATTTGTGAAGATTACGTTCATCATTAAACGTCATCAATAGAAAAATACTCTAGTCGGTTTTGTAATGTAATACACCAATGATGCCCCATGTTGTACGCTCATATATATAAATACCAAGCCTTTTTGTAATTCCTTTCAATAGGAGTAGGCTATCTCATATTTGTAATAGGATAGTGTTTGGGTGTATTTCTTCTGAGGTAAGGTCAATGGTCCTTGTTTTTCTGGTTTTCAATCCTGATATTCTTTCAAAGATTATAACTCTAATCATGAAGAGCTTTTTAATCCAGTTGATATTCAAAGAACTGCAAGATTGCAAAATTGACTCAATGCTCATAACCTTAATAAGCAACACAAATTTATTTATTGCACAAAAGGCGGAGAAAGGAACAAAAAACAAGTTTAAACAATATGCTGAAAATAGAAAGGTACTACAGTGGTAGATAACACTTCCACTTGTTTATTTATCATGTCACATTACTCCTCGAATGTTGGGTATGTAATAGGATCAGGGTTCTTTTCTTCATTCGCCCTCTATTTCTTGATCATTTCTTGTGTCAAAACCCCTTTGTCAATAAACATCTCAATTTCTTTTAACTGTGGCCTACAATTGCTTGTAGAATGCCCCTTTACCCCCATGTGAAAATTACAAACATTATCTTGATCATAGATATGAGCAGAAGAGTTTGATGTCACTTTAGTTGGTCTTGGTGTGATGTATTGACCTTTAACCAAATGAGGATACAAGTCTGAAATGGAAGTTTGGAACACTTCCAAAGTTTTTCTTGATCTCATGACTTTCTTTGGTCGATCCGAATAGTTACTTGCTCTTTTTCTTTTGCAAATGCGGGAACTCTGGATACGACACTCATTTACATGATCAGCTTTTACTTTTTGATCCGTCGGGCTCTTAGATGTGACTTTTGAGTTTTCTTCACTGATTACATTCTCAATTAAATCTCCACTTGTCACAAGATTCCCGAATTCCTTCGTCGGGTTTGCCTGCATTAACTCGAAGAAAGGCACTGGAAGGGAATCACGAAACATACGTGATATCTCTTCTTCTAACATGAGAGGTTGAACTTGTGCTGCCACTCCTCTCCATATTAAGGCATATTCTTGAAATCTTTCATTGGTTTTCTTCTTTACTCTTCGAAGATCCATACGTGTTGGAGCTAAGCCTTTAACATACAAATATTGTCCCAAAAATGCATAAGCTAGATCAACCCATCTCTTGATCTGTTCTTGGGTCAACTGATTGTACCAGACTACTGCTGGGCCAATAAGGCTATCATGGAAAGAGTGAATTTAGATCATCAGAACTTAAATATCCTTCCATTTTTTTGCAAAATATTCTCAAATGGATTAAGGGACAACTGGTGCCATCATATTTTTCAAAATTTGGCATTTTGAATTCATGGGGAATAATCAAGTCTGGAACCAAGCTGAGTTCTATTGCTTCTAGTTCTTTGTAGAAAGTATCAACACATTTCATATTTCTGATTGCTTCATCCATCTTCTTGAATCTTTCCTCATACTGTGAATAATTAATGAGGCTATTCTTTGGGTTCAATTGGGATGCCCCAGAATATGTTATCTTTCTAGACTCTTCAATCTGATAGCATGGTTGCTCTTTATCAATTATCTCTACTTTATAATATGCCATACACTGAATAATTTGATTTGATCCATCTGGTACTGAATATGATGTTTCTTTCCTTATATCCTGAGGTAACCCTGTCAATTGTTCTGGCCACTGATCTTGTAGTCCCTCATAAGATTGCTCCATTGTTTTCATGATGATAGTAAAGTAAAATGAATGAATGACCTTGGTTTTACTGTTACAAAACCTTTCATTAATTACTTACATGTTTTTATATTTAATGTATATAACAATACTTTAAATAAAAAATTGTAATGTAAATGCGAAAATGCATAAATGCCAAAAATAAAAATGCAAAATGTGTAATTCAAAGATATAAAAAGTAAGAATACAAAATGAAAATGCACAGATACAAAATGTAAATGCATGTATGAAAAGGTGTTACTCAAGAGTGATCATCTTAGAACAGATTTCATTGAACACAAAAGCTTCGGTACATCAAACAAAACTTTTACATGTAGGGGATAGCTTTCACTCCTAACTTCTCTATTTCCCTTAAAAGCCAAACTAACTTCCACTCATGCTCAGGTGTGGAGTTCTCAATCTGCTTTAATTCTCTCGTGAAACTAGCTAAGTCCACCAGCTTATGAGCCACATTGTTTGCTTGAGCAGCGTCTTCCTTCATGATATTATCTTTTTCCTTCATCTTTTGCATTAACTCTCGAAGTTGTAAACAATATTGTTCATTTTTTCTTGTGAGAAAATATTTATGTTCAAGAAGTTCTCGTACAAGATCTCCATAATCATCTACACATTTCTTCAATGTTTTTTTCTTGGCCATAGTGGCTTTTAATTCAGTATCTATCTCAAGCTGATGAATCTGATATGATGCTTCCATGTTGGTCATAGTACTATTCAACCTTTGACTTTCGACTTGACATCTTTTCAATTCACTAACAGACGTATTGCATCTTTCTTCTGTAACTCGTGAATTATGATAAAACTTCTTGGCTCGTCCTTCATGTATGTTACAGTTATTCTTCAGTTTGGTGACCCTTGTTATCCACTCTTCTGGGGTATTCCCTATACCAGCATTTTGAAAGGCTTGACTGACCTTCTGGAATTCTTCTTGTATGCTTTCCATTTCGGTTCTCAATTTATCGTTTTGATCATTCAAATGACGTATTTGAGCCTCGAACCTCATCAAATCTTCTTCTTTCTGGGCGCCCCTATTGATACTCTTACCTTTGAAGACTTTTGGTATTAATCTAGCAGGATCTTTGGTTACCAAACTAGGTCAATCATTTACCATAAACTGCAAGATTCCCTGATCCAAAAGACTTTGGACTCGACGTTTGAAGGCAAGACAATTTTCAATGGTATGTCCTTGAGCTCCGGCATGATATTTACAATAAACGTTGATGTTATACCAATTCGGATACGGAGGTTGGAATGGTTTTATATAATATGGATCCACTTCTCGTGCTTCAAGTATCTTCTCATACAACTCTTTATATGATATGGGGATAGTATCAAAATGAGAACCACCTTTTAACTTGGATTGAACCTGAGTTTTAGACGTCGGGAGCAGACCAAACTTCGATGATTTATGATTACATGATTTCTTCTCATCTCTGGGAGTTTTTACAGTGGTCACCATTTCTTTGGTATCTCCAGACGATTTGTGAATACGAATGATGGTTGTCTGTAATTTCTCAAGTTGGTTAGATCTGAAGTCACTTGCGTATCTGACATTGCAGGGTTAAGTTCACTGAGCTCTCTCTCTTTATGTGCAGGAATCTCTTCTCTTTTGGCCAAAACAGATATTCTATCCATCATCTTGGACATCTGCTCTCTTATTTCTCGTATCTCCTTTTGCTCTTCAATGGGCATACGATCTTTGGGTGCATAGCTCTCCTCTATCTTCAGAGTTCCCTCAGGATGTCTTTTCTTGGCCGCATCATATTTTGTTTGATCATAAAACTTTTTGTCCATTTACGATTTCTTTCCAATATGATGAACAACCTTTCAAGTCAACACGTTTTGGTTATGCTATGATCATGCAATGCAAACGAAAGAAATCAATATGAACAGATTAGAACAATATAACATGCATGAAAAAATAAGAAAAAATAGAAAAAATAGAATAGTTAGTACCAACTAATGGAAAAATCTATCTATCAAGGTATAAATCTTAACCTCATGCTTTCTAGTTCCATGCTTTGTTTGGAAAAATTAACCTAACCACATGATTTCTAGTTCGCATGCAGTTATTCAGGAAATAGAAAAGGAATTAAAAGCTAGAGCTTATTTCTCCTTTGTGTACACTTACGGACAGTGGTTCAGTACTGTCTTAGATCAGGAAAATTTATAGGGTTCATTATATGCAGGGTTTTGGTTCTAAGGGTAAAGGTACTCGAACTGTCCTTGTTGGTGCCCCCTTGGGCTGTCAACCCTCAATCCTAGTCCATTACAGACTTAAGCGGATCGAGTTTAATTCGAGGGGACACATTTCTTTATGCCTGACACGGAGAATAAATTCTCACGAAGACATAGAGCATATGAACCCCAAAAGTTACTTGCTAGGTCTGACACGGAGAATAAATTCTCACGAAGACGTCGCTTTCACTCCCACTTAAAAGGGACAAGCTTGATTAGAAAGCTTATGTTATGGAATGCAAGTGTTGTGTGTGAGGAGAAATGTTCAAACCTCTAACAAATAAATAATAAAATTTAATATTTGAAAATAAAGCATTAATTAAAATAACATATAAATATTATAATAAGTATATATATAAAAATTTTGAAAAGAAAGAATTAAAAATTAAATATATGAATTTTTAATTTTCTAATTGATAGAGACAATTAATAATTGGTTTTAAAGTTTGACCAGTCCCCAGTGGAGTCGCCAAGCTGTCGTAACCGATTTTTGCCCGGGCACGAATTTTTTACTTGGCTAAAAAAAGTGATGTGAATAAATGATTGTTTTTTTAATAATTTGGGAGTCGCCATCGGCCTTTTGGGTCAGGTAGGTCGAATACCTAAAAATTATCCTTTAAAAGAGTTTTTAAGAAAACATCGATTAAAAGATAAACTGATCTACGTTTTAACCAAAAATTCGTTATTTTTAATAATAAAAAGGGATTCGTGGTCAGTTACGTTTAGCACCCCTACAACGCCCAAAATTGGTACTTTTTAATTATAAATTGTCTATATTATTTGAAATTAAAAATTCAAAATATATTTAATTTATAATCCTATTATTTTAAAATTATAATTATGAAAAATATATATTAATTTATATATTTATAAATAAAATATTTATTTATTTAGAAATATCAGAAAAGGACTTCTAAGTGCCTTAAGACAGCTCTTTTCCTCGATATTAAAAAAAATTAAAACAATTAATATATAATTTATAAAATAGGATATTTATTTATTTAAAAATATTAGAAAATGGACATCCAGTTGTTTTAAGACCGCCCTTTCTTAATATTGAAAAATAAATAAATATTAAAACATGATTAAAATAAGTTAAAAGTAATTAAATAAGATTTTAATAAATAAAATAAATATTATAAATATATATATTTATGGCTAAATAATAATAATAGTAATAATAATTAAAAGTAAACATATGATTAAACAATGTTTAAAATAAAATTAAAACATGGTATGAAAAAAATAAAAAATAATAAAGCTTGCAAAATAAATGAAAATATTAAACTTAGGGACTAAATTATACTTTAATAAAATTAAATACCTAATTTATATTTAATTATTTAAAATTACAGGGATTAGACATGCTATTTTGCCCATTTATTAATTTAGTGACTAAAATAAAATTATATAAAATTTTAACATCAAATTAAAATAAATTAGAACATACTGTTCAGGATTAAAATATTAATTAACAAAATTACCAGGACTAAATCTATTATTTATCCTAAAATATATTATTTAATATAAAGGACTAAAATAAATAAAATTAAAATTAAAGAACCGAATTATAAAGATCTAAAATTGGGTTCAGTGACTAAAATATAAGGTTATAAAATTATAATGGCTGCGAAAAGGGTTTTACCCTTATCAAATTACACACAGGTCCTCCCTTAAACGACGCCATTTAAGAGAGGGTATAAATACCCTATGATGGCTGGCCCGAAGGGCCAGCATCTCATTTCTCTCTTTTCTCTTCTCTCTTTAACTGAGAGAGAAATTTTCTCTCGCTTCTCTCTAGGTTTCCCTCACCGGAGGGAAACCAGACATCGGTCGGCAAGCACACGCCGCCGCCAACTCCATCGCCGGCCACCGTCGCCGGTGGTCGGAAATTATGAAATTTTCCCAAACGATAGATCGAGATGATCCAAACCCAAACCTAACCTTTGTTTAGCCTAAAAATCCATGGATTTTCGCAGATCTTAAAGAAATACCTTCGGTATTTCTGTTTTTATGGTGGCTCGTGAAGGTGCGAGGAGTCTCCGGTGGTTCTGCTTCCTCGGTAAGGGTTTTTCCTCTCTTTTCTCTCGATTTTTTTTGTTGCTTCTTTGTTGTTGTCTGGGATCTTTGGTATTTTTTTTATATCTTGTTTCTGTTTTTCTCCTCCTTTTTTTTTGTTGTTTGCAGGGGAAACGAGGTTTTATAGCCTCGGTGAGGCTCTCGTCGGACCAGTCCAGAGGATGAAAGCCTTGGTGAGTCACCAAAGCTATGCTGGTGACTCACCGTAGAGGCAACGTGTGTGGTTGTCATCGTGGCAGCAGAGCTTCTGGAGGCTTCAACGGCGAGGTGGCGTGGCACTGAAGTGTCGGCAATTGGATGTTTGACCACCAGGAAGAGGCAACGGCTGGCCTTCTGGAATCATAGAGGCGGCAGCAGCAGTGCTAGGGTTTAAAAACCCTAGCTAAAACCCTAAATTGGTTTAGGGTTTTAGTTAGGCTATCTGGTTGGGCCAGAATTGGGCTCCAGGTATTGGGTATTGGGTATTGTTGTAATTGGGTCTGTAATAATAATAAATTATTTATTTAATAATAGTAATATAATATAATAATAATATTAAAATAATAATAAAAAATAAAACAAATGAAATAAAAAAACTAGTGTCTTCAATTATACTCAAAAATTTAGAATTTAAGAGAATCTTTTCAAATCATTCTCTCTTCTGAGAGCTTGTCTCGTCGCAATTAAATGCCATTTGAACCTTTCACTTCCTGGGAATTTGAATTGGTTACTGACTCCTCGCACGTATTTTCTTTTGATCAATTGATCAGTTTCTTTGTACTCAAGAACTTTTTCAATTTCCTGATGATCTGATGGTTTGCTCTAACACTCTTCTGAGAAGGCTTAAAATGGATTTGCTTCACTACTCTTCAGTGAAGGCTTAAGATGGATTTGCTTCACTACTCTTCGGTGAAGGCTTAAGATGGATCACTTCACTACTCTTCGGTGAAGGCTTAAGATGGATTTGCTTCACTACTCTTCGGTGAATGCTTAAGATTGACTTTGCCCCAATCTCCTGTGTTTAAATCCTTCCAATTTATCGATTCACTTCTTCATATACAATAATCTTTTTTTTTCTTCCATATCTGATGGTCATCACTTCAGAGTAATGCTTCTTCTGTGGATTAGACCTCTCTGTTCTTCAGGGCATGCCTCTCTAAGTGCGATTCGTTACGTTTGAGGTTTGAAATCTTCCTTTCAATCATCGGGATTTTAACATCTTGTATCTTCTCTTCTCATTAGAAGATCTTTCAAAATCATGTGTTTATGCATAAAACAAAAATGCAACTCAATGTATCAGTGTAATACATTTTCTTTTATGCAAATGATGTTTTCATGAATGCATAAATGTTGATTCCTTCTTTGTTTGACTTCAAAGTGGCGAACTCAGTCTTCTTATACTTGATCATTCCTTTCCAGAGTTTGCTTTAGATATCCACACAATAACTCATAATTTCCAACTGCCATTTTTGAAGAGCCCTCTGATCTTCTTCTATCGCCTTTGTCTTCTGTCTTCATTTAAGAGAAAGTGTTTTCTCTCTCAACTTCTCGCTATGGTCATAAACATGATCATGTTCCCCTATTTTTGGAGACTATGTATATGACTGCGCCAAACTCTACAAAGATCAATGGGATAACAGCATCTATTCTGATTTAACTCTTGCAGTACATCCCAAGGAGGATCTACCCCAATTCTTTATGTCACCAAATCATTTCTCATTTTAACCTTGGGGTTACGTAAGACAACCTTCATCTTGGGTAATGGAAACAACACATGAGCACAACATTGATTTAGCATCATATTCACTGGTTCGTAAAACATTTAACAACACATTCATCTTTTCACGTGGCTTCTGTCCATATCTTTCAACCAGGGAAGCTCTTTGCGTAGCACTCAGAGTTTTCACATGGTATTACAAGGATATCAAAACTCAGTGGAAATTAAAGTGGGATATCAGCTCGCCTACATTAATGCATATGAAATCACAAGAGTAATGCAACTGATGATGGACAAAATGATCATATACAATAAACTCCACTGTCACTGTTTCACCATTTCACTCTTCATACATTTCTATCCCATTGAAACTACTTGTTCAATTCAATGATATTTCCACACGTCGTCATAGGCTTCCAAAGATGCCCCACATTAATACATCTAGCTGAAACATGACTTCACTAGTGCCCCAACAACTCAGATTGTAAGGCTCATTCTCAATGCCTTCTTGGTCTGAATCTTGTCATCTCAATACGATGTGGGTTCAGTCGTGCCCCAACATTGTCTTATACTGGTACGGGCCTTCAAAATGCCCCATCACCTCAAATTGTAAGGCTCATGTCTCCTCGATCTGAATCTTATCATCTCAACATGATGTGCGTTCAATCGTGCCCCAACATATCATAACTTGAATGTTCTCATTCTCATGTCACTACACAGTAGTGTTGTCAAATAGATTGAGGGCTTTTCTTCATGCTACTTAAGAAGTGATCAACCCTTCTAACACAATATCTTGCATTTTTATTCGGGCTGAGATATGTGCCCCTTTCAAATATGGTGAGCATCTATTTCTTGATGGGTTACCGATGATAGCCTAGGAAAGTGTTCTTCATCTATTCTGATTTCTTATACCATCTGCTTTACGATCACAGAATGCTTCATGTTCTGGCATCGCTTATTCTTCCTTACGGGTTACTGACAACGTCACAAGGAAATATTACAATTTCTTCCTTCATCAATTATGATCTCTTGGATCGTCTGCTTCAAGGTCGCGGAATGCTTCATATTCTAGCACCGCTTATTCTCTTTCTTCCAATAGAGGCTTAATGAGCCTCACCAACTGCAAGGACTTTTCACGTTTGAAACTTGTCCTGTTTGAAAATGTTTTTATCCCTTCTCTTATTTTTAGGGAATGTAAAAAATTTATGAATAAATTTCAAAAATGCAGTCATTTTCTTTAAACTCAGAATCAAAACAAATTGTAAAACAAGAGTTCATTGAATATCAAATAAGTCAAATTCTCTTTTAATCCTTCAAAAATTATATACATTTGAAAAGAGTAAAGATTAATACTGACAAAAGGCTTAGGCTAACTTGGGAAGGAAATGTGTTTCAGGTTAGCTTCTTGTATCCTTGATTATGGCGTTTTATTGATATGATGAGGCAACCATTTTGCTTCTCTTCTGCAAATGTTCACTGGTTCTCAGCCTTCGTGAGCGCCTTTGGACTGTGTGATGCTTTATCAAGAGATGTATTAGATCACCCTTATGTACAGTAGTTGACAATCTTTGTGTTCGAGCTGCCTTTTCAGGTTTTCAACTCGAATTCTCCTTTGGTTTCAAGACGTCATTTAAAATTTTACGTCTTGAACCCTCCTTTTATATTTTTTCCTATCATGCATTAAAGATTTTATTTTAAAAAACTATTTACAAATACAATTAAACCTGAGGGGCGAAATGAAATCTGAAGATAGTTTCTCCACTTAGAAATCCATGTATGATTAGAAGGGACTTTTCAGGCACGTAATGTAGGCCATGGCTCATGGTTATGAAAGAAATGGATAAATAGGCTCAAACAAGTGTTTAAGGGTGATCGAACCAATGATCAATTCGTTTTGCTGTCTTCAACCTTGCTCTGCCTGATTTGAATCTACTCGTGCATCTTCTATTCTTCTTTTTTACTTCAATGTTTCACGATAGACTTGAGTTGTTTGAACCGCTCGTCTTGAAGTTTTAGGTGAGTTTTCTTTCCTTCTTTTTTTATTTTCATTTTTCCTTTCCAATTTTTTTCTCTTTTTTTCTTTCTACATTTCTCTTCTTTCTCTTCATGATGTCAACTCAATTTGATCTTAGAGCGCTTTGTATTTGGTCTGCCTCATGGTGTCATGACTTGCTTCTGTAGCGAAATCTGGACTGATAATCTTTACTCGTACGAGCAGATGTTATTCACCTTTACCCCCAGTGTGGAGGGTGATCCTTAGTTTGGGTTGAATCCGAAGAAAAATACTATAGGGTCAAAAGGGGAAAACAAGGGGTATATATACATATATTTGAAGGGATAAATGAAACAAAGCCGTTCATTATCTCATACATGGAAGTCTTCGTAAAAGAGGTATCCCCAGGGGGACGTATATTCAGGATTAACCTTATTTACGTGAAAACAATATAATTAATGCATGATAGAATTATTTCAATGATTTTCTTTATTTCTTCTTCTTTTTTTTGTGGTCCTAGCATGTCCTTTATCTGTTACGCTCCATCTTGTCTTTCTTGCAGGAAAAGTCCTCGTCATGCCCCCAGGATTTATTGAGGCTGGGGAAGTGATGTAAATGTTTAGTCTCGGTGTTATTTTGGGTAAGGAACCCAACAACAGTTCTTTCGGCTTTAGATGAGATATGAAAGGTCTAATCTTGCCTCTTGTCAAAAGCATATAATTAATGAAGTAGCAAAACAACCTTTAACTCACTTGATATTCAAAGAATTACAAGATTAAAACTTGATTCATTGCTCATGACCTTTGGAAAGTGACGTAAGTTCATTTTAAAAATCCTTTCAAAAAGTTGAGAAAAATGACAAAAACTTGTTCAAACAAGATGTTGCAAATGACAAAAAGTTTCTTGATGAACAAAATGATTTTTGCATAATTATGATGCCCCATTATTCTTCTGATGCAGCGGTGTTTAACTCAATTGGGTGTTATACATTTGGCTCTAGTGCCCTACTCGAGCTCGTCATCCATTGTTTCACCAATTCCTGAGTTAATGTCCCCTTTTCCATAAGCATCTCTATCTCCTTTAACAACGGCCTACAATTTCCCATAGAATGCCCCAATACCCCCAAGTGAAAATCACAAACACTAACTTGATCATAGCTGTGAGCAGAAGGGTATGGTTGCACTTTCATTAGCCTTGGTGTGAGGTATTAACCTTTAACCAAATGGGGATATAAATCTGAGATAGAAGTTTGGAACACTTTTAAAGTATTTTTTGATCTCGGGACTTTCTTTGGACGACTCGAGTAACCTTCTGTCCCTTCTCTTTTGCAGTTGTAGGAGCTTTGATCCTGACATTTAGTTACATCATCAACTTTCATCTTTTGATCGGTTGGGCTCTTGAGAACATCTTTCAAGTTTTTTTTGATGATTGCATTTTCAAGTAATTTCCCATATGTCACAAGGTCTTCGAAGTCCTTTGTTGAATTTTCCAGTATTGACTCAAAGAAAGGGGTTGGAAGAGAAATGAGAAACATGTATGATATTTCTTCTTTTAACATAGGAGGCTGAACCTGTGCTGCCACCCCTCTCCATCTTAGGGCATATTCTCTAAAGCTCTTAGTGGTTTTCATCTTTATCCTTTGAGGTCGTGACATTTTTTGGCTAAGTCTTTAACATATCGATATTGCCCCAGAAAAGCATCAGCTAGGTTAACCCATGTCTTGATCTGCTCTTTATTCAAATGATTATACCAAACTACAGCTGGACCAGAAAGACTATCATGGAAGAAATGAATCAACAAATTATCATCATTTAAGAACCCTTCCATCTTTATGCAAAACATTTTCAGATGAATTAGGGGGCAACTGGTGCCATCATATTTCTCAAAATTAGGCACCCTAAATTCATGTGGGATGACCAAATCATGGACCAAACTGAGTTCTATGGCTTCTAACTCCTTGTGAGTGGTATTAACAACCTTCATATTTTTAACGGCTTCATTCAACCACTTAAATTCGTTCTCAAACTGCCCATAATTGACGAGGCTCTTCCCTTGGTTTGAGTTAGATGCCCCAGAGCAAATTAACACTCTTGATGCATTAGTATGATGACATTGATTTCCTTTATCATTCATTTCCTCTCTATCAACGGCTTGCGGTGCCAGCACCTGGATCATTTGATTCGATGCGCCTTGCAGAGAACCTGATGCTTGATTCCTCATACCTTGTTATAACTCGACCAACTGATCTTGTGATTTCTCATTAGATTGCTCAATTGCTTCCATTTGTTTGTTCATGATGATGAGGAACAGAATGAATGAATGATCTTATTATTACTATCACATAACCTTCCATAAGTTATTTTTGTGTTTTCATAATTAATGCATGTAAAATGCTTAAACAAATACATGCAATGCAAATGCAAATGGAAAAAGTGTTAATTCCAAAAGTGACCACTATAGAACAACCTTCATTTAGACAACAAGAATTCATTACACCATGTAGCCAAAATACAATTATGATTCTTCGTCCCTTCATTTCCTTGAGTTGTACTCTTCATGGAATCTGGCACTGCACCTCCAAAGTTGTCAACGTATCTTATCACCTTTGATGACGTCGGATGTCCTTAAATTGAATATTAGGATCTTCTTCTTTACTTTCAATGCAAAGTAGTCTTCATGTCTTTGTGAATGGTCTTCTCGTCTTTATGAATGGTCTTCTCGTCCTTGTGAATGGTCTTCTCGTCCTTGGTATGGCTATACATATACCTTTTGAGTCAACATCTCGGCCTTTGTACCTTTAAAGGAAATCTCCAATCAGCTTCAGATTCTTCATTCATCGGGTGTCTTTCTTCGTGAATCATTTGAATGTCTCTGGATCTCCCGATTTTGACTCCATGGCTAAGAATTTCTTGCCTTATTATGACCAGCCTTCTTATTAGTCAATCACTTGCGAATTAACACCTTTGAATGACATGAAGATGCACATGCAATAAATACACAATAAAAAAGACATAAAACAAAAAAAGGGTTAGTACTCATAAGATAAACAACAAAATAGTAAGTACCGTAAATATCAAATAAAACCTACCCTCGCATTCTGACTACACAATCATGCTTAGTAGATCCTACCCAACATGATATATACCCCCATGCTTTGTTATTCACAAAAAATCCTAACCGCGTGATATCTAATTTGCATGCTTGTTCGAGAAAATAAACCTAACCGCATGATTTCTAGTTCGTATACATTTATTCAAAAAGCGAAAATAAATGTCTCAAAAACTTTTCCTTGTGTACCCTCCTCACGGGATTCTTAAGGTTCGGGTTAAGCTTGACCTATGTTCAGGCTCTACATTCACTATATGCTAGGTTTAGTTCTAAATCAATAGGTTCTCGAACTATCCTTGTCAGTGCCCCCTTGGGATGCTGAACCCTCAATCCTGGCCCATCACAGGCTTTTGGGACCGAGTTCAATTTCGAGGGAACACACCTCCTTATGTCCATACGGAGGTGAATACCATCACGAGGACCATAAGGCGTGAGCTCCAGGAGCGATCCACTATCCCAAGCAGAGGTGAAAACCACATGAGGGAGTAGTCTCTCACTCCTATTTAAATAGGACGGAGCGGGGTTTTAGCTCATGTTATGCAAATGCAACTGTGCAGTGTGTGAGGAAAAGCGAAAATAAAACCACACATATTCTCAAAAGATCAATCCTCCTTAAACACATAATTAATCTGAAACCATTAACAAACAGATCATTACAACTATTTATTGGTTAATCAAATTCTGAACAAACAACATTAAAACCAAATAGCGGATCAAAAACCAAATTAAAACGAATTTATAACTTTCAATAGCAAAGATAATCAATTAATCGACTATAGGTCTAACTCTCTTAAAAAGTCCCCAGCAGAGTCGCCAAGAACGATTTTTAAGTGCGGGGCAAGATTTTGGAAACCGCATCATTTTTAATTATTCTCTTTACGATTGAATTTTAATTAAAAACAATGTGATCTTAGAAAACCTCTAGTTTTGAAAATTTGAAAATTCCTTAACGATAAGAAAATCATATGGTTCAAGGAGTCGCCACCAACCTTTGATTAGGGTGTGATTAGGCACCCAAAAACGTTTTGTCATTGTAAATAAAAAATTAATTTTAATTAAAACAACAAATTTAGGTTCACGTTACCAGAAAATGAGTTCGGGAGTCGATTACGCGTGGGGAAGGATTAGCACCCCCACAATGCCCTAAATCGGTACCTCATCGATTAATTAATGTTTTTGCAATGAAATTTACAAATTCAATTTTAATTTGGTTTATGATCCCCAAAAAAACCACACATGGATTTTACAACATTCAAAAGCACCAAAATAGATTAAATTAAAATTACTAGGCCTTTAGAAAGATAAAGAATATTCGATTATTTACAAATATCGAGACAATATCTTAGATAAGTTCTAACTATCTTTTCTCGATAAATTTAAATAGACGAATATTTCTTTTTCTTCCGTTCCCAAATTTTAAAAGTGATAAATCAATTTCTTCGGTGTCACTGATGGGATATACTTTTAATTTAAAATCATTAAAAGCGGATATCTAATCAGTTAAGACAACCCACTTAAAACGTTTTAAACTAAAAGGATATTACCCTTAGTCAAATTATGTAATACGGTGAAGTTATGCACGTGAGGTTATCATACAATTTATATAAAAATGTCATGTGACTTGCAAATACTTTATTTTCATATTTGTATACATGGAACCATATTACCATGCAAAATAATGAAGTACAACTAATTAAAGAAAGTCACTATTATAGATTAAATTAAAAAAATACAATGATTAAATCTACTAGATAAAATAATCTAAATTAGGACTAAAATAATTGAAATCTAAATCTAAGGATTCAATTTAAAATTAAAATTATAGGACCAAATTTTAACTCAATGAAACAATTCAGCGAGTTCTAGCATAGTGACTATATTAAAAATGAAAGGAAATTAATCATGCAAGATCGAAATTATGATAATGACCTAAATAGAAAAATTATGAACTAATGACCAAAATAAGCAAAAGCAAGAATTAATAACCCAAGCATAAACATCATTTTTTACCAAAGCATTCACTAAGGACAAAAACGAAATTATTCAAAAACAAGGAGTCAAAGAAAGTTTCATTCAAAATTATAATAACTAGATGCACAATATTACCAACCATTAAAAAACGCATGTGCAACATATAATTTCAAAACTTTTGAAACACAAAACAGCTCCAGACCAGTCGAAAGATTAAGGTAGTGTTGTCACCTTCTCACTGGAAGGAAAACTGCCGTCCACCACCGCACTCGGGTGTTCGTTTGACGTCGAACTTCAAGGGAAGTTTTGCCTCGACGCCGGGAGCTCGAATACGGCCTTGGTTTTGTGAGAAACGATCTTCAAATCCATGGAATGGCCGATAAACATTTCGGCTTTTCCTCTCCAATTTACTGTCAACCACCGTTAGATGGACTTCGTTTTTAAATATGTGATTCCTCTCACTATAACGGAGCCTTCTACCCCGATCGTCGGATGGATGTCCCAATCTCCATAAAAATGCGTCGGCCGAAGGGAAGAACATCCCACCTCTCCTTTTCTTCCCTTTCTTTCAGTATATTTTTAGTGTAATATTATACACAGGAGCATTTATGATATCCAAAAAGGACAAGAAATTATAAAGAAGCACTTGTATACTTCAACCTTGGTCAATCTCTTCATTGCTTGGACAACATCTGTACGTTGTTAAAAGAATCCACCACCAACACCACTTGTGATTCCAAACCAAGGCTTTGTGGATCCAAGCTTCAATGATGATCGGTTATTCTTCCCCTGATTCGAATGTTTTCTTTTTGATCGAGAGCTTCCCCCCTGTTTCCATCATCATTGCCTCTTCATTTTATCATTGAATGCCCTTTTGTCTTTTTCTTTTTTTTCTTCATTAGTTGCATCATTAGGTAGGAATAACAAGGGTAGGTAATGGATTAGGTATTTTGCTTGAACCTTCGGTGGATTTTGTCTAATGAATTAGTGTTATTTGCAGGTGCTGTTTGACGTAAGCCATGATGACATTCGGTGGCTCAGGCGTGCTGGCCTCATGTAGGAGTTGGAACTGGAACGAGTATGGGTATGCAACAAATAAAAATAAACAATATTAATAATATAATAATAATTATTATTATATCCCGGACAAAATGGGTGTCTACACCATTCACACCCTAAATAAAGATTGGTGATGACTCCCTCAAACCACATTTTTTTTAAAACTCAATTTTAGTAGAAATGAACTCCTTAAAATTTAATTGTTTGAGATTGTTGTTAAAAATGAGTTTAAAAAGATAAAATGACCATTATAGACCTTATGTTGTAAATTAAAAATATATAATTTAAATTATATTTACACTTATTAATACTATAATATAAATATATCAACTTAAACTATAATAAAAACATATTTTATAATAACTCACTATTAATATTTTAATATATAAATCATGAATTTTTTCTTTAAAATAATTAAAATAAATTATTAAATAATAAATTATTTTTAAGGATGTTAGCATTAAATTATTAAAATAAAATATAAATGCATAATTGAGTGGAGTCCATACATTAGTAAGGGTGAAATTACAATTTGCTTCCAAACGCAAAGTTGAAAATGAAAAAGTTAAAAATCTTAGGATTCGTTTCGTTTTACAAAATATATGCTATTTTCATTTTTAATTTCTTAAAAATTGAAAACATTTAGTTGTAAAATTGGAAAATGAAAACAAAAATAAGTGAAAATATGAAAACATAAAAAAGATGTTTTCAGTATTTTCTTTAAAATTGTTTTGAAATTTTAAAAAATAAGGAAATATGATATCTAGATTTTTAACTTAACTTACACGAGTTTAAATCATTCTAACAATAATTTTTTTTTGATTTAATGATATTTGAAATCCTCAAATTTTTGTAAAAAATCAATATCGTCCCTAAACTTTTTTACACTCAATGTAGTCCTTAACTTAATTTTTTTAATAATTTAATTTTGTATTATTTTATGTTTAATGTATTGAATATCTTAATAATTGTTTATATTTTTAATCTAAATAAAGTTTTTAAAAATTAAATAAGTCCTCAAACTTTCTAAAATATTCAATTAAGTCAATATACCACATCATTATCCATTGAGTACTGCCAGAACAATATCATGAACTATCAAATCAGTATTATAGATTTCCATGTAAGTTTGTGAACTGTCATATATAGCTTCGTGACGATCAATGTTTGATTCCGCAATTTAAGGGTTAGATTATTTTTTCTAAGTTTAAGGATCATATTTGATAAAAAAAATGTCAGGGATTATACTAATTATTTTTTCTCAAAAGTTTAAGGTTCTCAATTACCACTAAACATATTTTTTTATGTTAAAGACACTTTTGTGTGCGATTATTTATAACAATATTTTTATGTATTTTTTAAAATTTAATTGATGTCCAATATGCATTAACATTATATTCCTCTTATAAACTAAAATAAATTTTGTGTTATAAAATTTTTTATCATTTTATTGTTTATATTTACATAACTCACCTATTAAATTTATGTAATGATTTTTTAACGATTATAGTTTAATTTAGTTATTAAATAATTATTTATTTTTATTCTAAAAAAAATTAGATACCACATATATTTGTACTATTTATCATTTCTTATTAAATTTTGTCTAACGTAAGATTTTTGTCATTCTCACATGATTTGTCAGTCTCACAAAGAAAATGTTGCATCTACCATCTAGCTAGGTACCCAAAAGATAATATACCAAGATTCTCCAAATTTATTAATTTTGAATTTTAAATTTACCAAGGATATAATATATTATATTTTTAATAAAAAAACTAAATTTATATTTTAAAAATAATATTATAAAATAATAATAATCTATATATAGTAACCATAAACAATTACATAAATTTAATAAATCTAAAGATGGAAGAACAAAAAGAACTTTATTAAGCATAAACTTGATTTAATAAATCTAGTCATCAATTTCTTGAAAATTTTCATTTTGTTTCAATTCAAAATACCAAACAATTACATAAATTTGAAAAATTCCTCTCCTCTCCTATCCCATACCCAACCCTCTTCCTTTTTACTTGTCTCTATTCTTTATTGCCTAAACCCAAACCTACCGGGCTGAGTCGGGTACCGGAATCCATACGGGTCGATCGAGCTAGAGAAGTTCTGGGTCATAAACCCATTTGAGTTTTGTTGGAAAAGAACAGAGTTATCAACTCGCTGAGTCCTGAGTCCACTCTGTACTTCCTCTTCCACCGAGTCACCAACTTTACGCGTTGACATATCCATGGGCATCGTGGGAACTTACAGGTCATTATCTCCATAACTCGGAAGCCCTGCTGCAAGACTCGCCCAATCCAGGTTGTGGAACCCCGTTTTTTGGTCATTCTGAAGCGTTTTCAACGAGTTCACTAATGGCAGAGCAAAGAAACGATCGTCTAACTCGGGGAACGACTCAAGCATGTCCTCGAGTTGGGAAGAAGAAGAGGATGTGGAGCCATTGTTGCTATGCTCTTTGATTGGAACAGTTGACAATGATTTTTGAGCACCTGAATTCTTATTGTATATTCTGCATAAAACCCAATCATCCAACTGCAACAAAAACAATAATTATTCAAGTTAATGAAGTTTCCTTCTTATTGTTATTTTACTATAAAATGTTAACTATAGCCTCATCACATTAGTTAAGATGATATTTACAAAATTTATGGGGTAAACTATCACTTATGTTTCATTTTGGTCACCTAACTTTTGTTTTTTCAAAATCATATCGAATATTACGTTTTGGTCATCTGTCGTTGAAAAAATAACAGAACTGTTGAGTTGCATTTTTTAAAAAAAATATTCAATAACGATGTCACATTTCTTTATGGTGACACGTCAAAATCATCATTGAATTTTTAACAGTGACCAAAATGAAATTAAAATATAACGTTAGGTATAATTTTAAAACAAAAAATAGTTGAGTAACCGAAACGGAACAAAAATGATAGTTGAAGCATTAAACCCAAAATTATAACTAAGATAAAATATATTACCTTGGAGCTACCATTTTTACGGGAAGTTTCCGAGAGTCTATATTCATGCATGATCCAATTAGTCTTGGTCCCTTTAGGTGCTTTTCCGACGTAAAAAACTAGAGCTTTCTTTAAGCCAACTTTCCGGCCATCCGTCATGATCATTTTATCAGTTCCGGTAGCTTTCCAGTAGCCGGAACCGGCAACTCTGTTTGGTCGTGACCCGTTCGGGTACTTCCGGTCTCTCGGACTAAAAAAATACCATTCTTTTTCACCAAATATAGCTTTACCTATGCAAAATAATATATATTTTGATTGGCCAGAGTAAACAAGCAAAAGGAGGGAGGTTAACACATTTTGTTGGATTTGATTAAACTTACTTGGTAAAACCCATGGATCAAATTTGTATAGATCAATTTCACCAATGATTTGCGGAGAAAAATGATGCCCTGCAACTTTCCTGCATAAATACTGCACTAAAAGCTCTTCATCTGTTGGATAAAACCGGAATCCTGGAGGCAAGAACAATTGAGCCAATGGGTCAGTTTTCGGCACTTCCATGGTCAGAATTTTCTAGACGACCAAACAGAAAATATAGTTCAATTTGATTAACAAAGAAAAGAGCTGTTCTAGCCAGGGAGAAAATAGAATGAGAAAATTTGAATTTTTTTTCTAGTGCTGGGAGGGGCAACGTATTTAAATAGAAGAAACGAATATCGTTGAGCGTACGGTCGTCCTTGTCTTATTTTCGAAATGGAACACCACTTTATTCTTATCACCATTAAAACCCCGCCACGTGGCTAACATCTTGCGGCCGACCTTATCCGACCACGAGGGTGCACGAACCACCACCAAAAACTACAAAAGCGTATCAATTCTTAAAACACGTAAGGTAACATCAAATTCATATTATAGATAAAAAACTTTTATATAAATTTGGAATATATGTATAATCAAATAATTATTTTATAATTTTAAATAGTTGAATATTTAATAAAATAATAATTTATAGATGATCATTCTATAAATTTAAATAATTAAAAGATTCAATAAAATAATATTTTATAATTGTAATGAAGGACGAAATTATTAAAGATTTGGAAGGAGTGTGCCCCAACCTAGAAATTGATTATATAATTTAAATATTTATTAGATAATTATGAATTATTCTCTACTTTAAAAAAATATATTTTATTCTTTTCAAGTTAGTATTCTGACTCCGTCTCTATCAAAGATTATTTATGTATTTTATTTTATTTTTTTATATTGATATATGAATAGAATATATTAAAAATCCCATCTAAAATATCTTTTATATATATGGCATACTTAAAGTTTGTATTGTGTTACATAATATTCAAAATTATTAAATGTTGGAGCATTAGCCAGCTATTGCATACAAATGTGGGAGTTAGGCTAGATTTTTTGTGACGAATATCAATTTAGGACAGAAAGAGGGAGAAAACTGGTGGCCATTTTCTTAGGTAACACGTTCACCGTTTCCTTTTTTGTCTTTTTCCACATCCGGATTAGGGTTTCATGCATTACATGGCTTTGGACCATTTTTAGTAGTTGTAGCATATTAAAACAAATATTTTGGTAGATTCTTCTCGCCTTTTCTTCTTTTATTATTTATTCAAGTTTAATGTTTATCAACACATGTAAAATTTTGGTAGGAGAAAATTTCTAAATTTTATAAGGGAATGAATTTATCAATTTTACGGGACGAAAATAAATTAACATCAGAAGATAAATATAAATAAAAGTCTAGAATATATGATAATTAAAATTTTAAAGACAGTTGAAACTTACATCAAAATATAATGTTCCCCCAACTTTTAGATCATAATTGAAACAAACAAAACTAGGGTTTAATATAATACGTTTTCAATTCTCAAGATTGTGATTGGTTCATTCTAAATTATCCAAGTCTATATATCGATCATTTTGAAATGACCATCCAGCTCAGTTGGTAGAGCACAAGGCTCTTAACCTTGGGGTTGTGGGATCGAGTCTCACGGAAGGTATTTCATAATTTGGAGGTCTCTTACGGAAATTGCTCTCAACCTGGCGTTGGGGGCAGCCTACTATCCTACCTCCCCCTTACCCTATTACATATGGGAATAAGGGTCATCTATATATCGATCATTTAATTTATTATTGCTTACTAATAAAATTAGGGTTTTATGACATGAATTAGTTGATGAATTTACTTCCTACTCAAATTCCTTTTTGTATTGTGAAGGAGAAAAAATATAGGTAGGCGATAGGATTATTAGCTGTCATAGAGTTTGAAGATTGTTGAACTGCTCTTCTTCATTCTATAAACATGTAGAGTGGAAGGATGTCTTTTTGAAATGTACAAAGAATCAAAAGGGGGTGCTATTGATGTTCAAGTGAAGTCATAATTATTGATGACAAAGAAAGGTTTGGCAGAACATATGTTTTATTTCAAGCTTTTAATCCTCTTGTTTCGAAAAGGTTTGCTTTTCTTTTCACTTTGGCAATCAATGAATGGTGTTTCGATTGGTTGATTTTACAAATACATCCTCCTCTGCAATTATTGCTCACCACTTTTTCTCTGAGTTCTCTTACATGTTTATAGAGTGACTTTAATTTCTAACGAAATTTTTTAAAAATATAGACTAAAATTTTAATATTTTTCTTTAAATAAGTATATGATTTTTTCTCCCCTTAAACACATCAAATTAAATCTAACCATTTTTTTTATTTCAAACCAAATGCTATTGTTGGAAAGGCAGAGTACATCGGGATGGAATTGAAACAAATTCAAACTGTAAGCCAACTGTATTGAATTGTTAGGCCTAATTGTAAATTTTTCAATTAAGAAATATAAAAATTCAACACATTTTATAAACGTGGAAAATGGATTGGGCATGTTTCAAATTTTTTTTGTCGATGTGCAATGTTTCTAATCGGGTACTGTATTTTTTTGTGGTAAATAGCAGAGCAGCCCTTGTGTGATTTAAATAATAATTTAAAAATAATAGCAAAGCAGCCCATGCATCGACAAGTCCCTGCACTTTTTTCAAATGTGTGTGTGTTTTTTTTATCTTGAGGTCAACTCCTTTTCATAAATTTTCCAAAATTTAGTTTTTTTAAAAGTTATTATCGTCTAACTAAAACTATAAATCTTGGCATATACAAATAGTTAATGAATAATAATTGAATCTTAATATTTTTTTTGTTTTGAGATTTATTTGATGTATTATTTGTTGAATAGTGTAAGGTGATGTATATGTTCAAAATCTTTCTACACCATTGATAATGCACACATATATTCCTTTTAACCACCAAGACCAATTTAATGATTTCATTTATATGATCAATTATAAATTTACATATCTTTGTTTAGGTATATATGGAATTTATGATTTTACTAACATTGCTAATGAAATGAAAATTGAAGGATTAAATTGATAGAAAAACTAATAAAAGAATACAATTGAGAATTTTTTTTGCTTGTTATAAATTAGAAAATTTATCCAAATTGTATGCTTCATTAAAAACTTTCCTAATCCTAAATGAAAGAAAAGAGTACGTACAACCCGGATGGAACAAACCAACAACAAACTATAAACTTACAATCCAAATAATACGGCTAAACAAAAATCAGGAATAAACTGCCAACAAGAGACAAACTCTCCAATACACTACCTCACATAACAACAACAACAACAAAACCCAATTCCCATATGCAATGGGGTAAGGGGAGGTAGGGTAGTAGGCTGCCCCCAACGCCAGGTTGAGAGTAGCTTTCGTGGAAGACCTCCGACAGTTAGAAAAATTAAAAATATAGATAAAATGCAAAGCATGTATAAATAAATACATAAATACATAGTTGAACAATATTCATATGCAGTCATAAATATCATTAATATTATATGCGCGTTTGAAATGGGAAGTAATCCCTGCAAATAAATCCCTGCGAAAAAATCTCTGCATATAGACAGAAACGTAAGACCCGACTAAATTTAAAAGTGAAGAGAATATTACACAGAAGTCCACGATAGCAAGCCCAGTTCTAAGCCTTCATAAATACCAATAACAGAAACGTATAAAAAGTAGAATTCATGGAAATTACTACAAAGGCATTAAAAGAAGACAGAGATGATACACCCTAGAGATGTGACCCACACTACTCGACTACCCCTAGTCTTTAGTCTCCATACTTTCCTATCAGAGGTCATGTCCTCGGTAAGGGCTAAATCCATCAAATCAGATCTCAAGTAGTCTTCCCACTTCCGCCTTGGTCGTCTTCTCCTTCTGGCACCGTCGACTGTAATCGACTCTACCCTCCTGACCGCATCCGACGGTAGTTGCCTAAGGACATGCCCAAACCACCGTAGTCTTCCTTCCCTCAATTTTTCAGAAATAGGCACCACCCCAAGGACATCCTAATAGTAGAGTTTATTGTCATATCCCACAGAGTCCTACCGCATGTCCATCGAAGCATTCTCATTTCTGCAGCCTCTATCCTCCTTACATGATCCTTCTTGGTTGCCCAACATTATGATCCATACAATAACGCTGGTCTTATTGCCATTCTATAAAATTTTCCCTTAAGTTTTAGAGGCACCTTCTTGTCACACAAAACTCCAGTAGCAGCCCTCCACTTTAGCCATCCCGCCTTTATACGGTGTGTTACATCATCATCTACACCCCCATCTTTATGTATCATAGACCCTAGGTACTTGAAACAATCCTTTGAGGGGAGAACGTGTCCTTCTATGCATACTTCTACATCTTAATCGTTTTGGTCCCCACTGAAGTTTGAACATAAATACTCTGTCTTTTCAATATTGATCCTTAGACCTTTTTCTTCCAAAGCTGTCTTCCAGGTAATCAGTCTATTATTCAACTCAGATTTTGTTTCAGCAACTAGGACAATGTCGTCAGCGAAAAGCATACACCATGGTACACCGTCTGGTGTCGCACAATAGATGTCGTCCATAATCAAGGCGAAGATGTAAGGACTAAGAGCCAACCCCTGGTGGAGTCCGATTTCCACCGGGAATGCCTCGGTGTCGCCAACTGTAGTCCTAACGTGTGTAGTAGATCTACAATACATATCACGAATCGCACAGATATAAGCAGTTGGGATCCGTCTCGTTTCCAAAGTCTTCCAAATCGTATCTCGGGGAACGCTATCATAAGCCTTCTCAAGGTCAATGAACGCCATGTGAAGATCTCTAGACTTTTCCCTATATTTCTCCATGAGTCGTCGAAGTAGATGAATCGCCTCCGTGGTAGACCTGCCTAGCATAAATCCAAATTGGTTTTCCGAAACCCTAGTAACTTGTCTCAACCTAGCCTCTATCACCCTTTCCCATAGCTTCATGGTATGACTGAGTAGTTTAATACCTCTGTAGTTACCACAACGTTGGGGATCTCCTTTATTCTTATAGATTGGTATCACCGTGGACTCTCTCCACTCCTCTGGCATCTTGGCAGTCTCTAAAATAATATTAAAGATGTTGGTCAACCACTTAACTCCCTCTTCTCCTAGGGCCAACCACACAGTGATAGGAATTTAATCAGGACCGACAGCTTTGTCCCTTCCCATCTTTCTAAGAGCCATTTTGACTTCCTCAAACCCAATCTTACTTGTAGGGCAGTCATTGTCCGTAGTATGATGGTCGGCTGACCCATCAACGGTACTATCTCTACAGGGAGAGGCACCCTCATTAAATAAGCCAAAGAAGTAACTACCCCAAACCCTCTTAATATCATGATCTTTCGCTAGCAGAACACCATTGTTATCCTTAATAAACCTAATGGTACCTAGATCCTTTTTCCTATTCTCCCTAGATTTTGCAAGCCTGAAGATGCCGTTTTTTCCTTCCTTGGTGTCTAATCTCTTATACATTTCCTCGTATGCCTTATCTCTTGTACTATCTCTACAGAAACGTAAATTTCACGCTTGTTAATCAGAAATTACACCTGCATATGGTGTACGCACCGCTCCACCATCAAAAGAAGTTCCAATCAGATTACATAGTAGCAAGACTAACCCTTAACATAAACATGTGTGTGCACGACAAATAAAGGATCGCAAGGTTGACATCCCCAAATCACTCCCTTACTTGTATAATCATCAAATGTCGAAATAACCAAAATAAAACTGAAAAATACTCAACACTGCTAACTCACCAAAAATTTCGAAAATCTATTGAATAATTCGAGCAAACCATTCACGGAAATAAACCAACTGGAAATCAATCCGCAACATGGAAAAACCACAACGTCATCTAACAGCACACACATGATCGCTCTATCAGACTTGAGAACAATCAAGCGAACCAAATAAAAAACATCCACCTTCGATCAAAGCGTACAACAGTAAATTCAAACTCCTAACACTGGTATTCAATGTCTCCATTTTTTAAAAACACGAGACATTCAGTCAAGCTTTTTAGAACAATTGAATTGTCGCAGCAACCAAGAATATACAAGGACTAAAGTAGGTATTAAGCCTTAAATTTTCCAACCAAAATGATTTTTCATAAAATATATGGGAAATCTTTGTTAATGTGATTTCTCAATCTAAACATTTAGCTCAAAAAGGAAAAAAAAAAGACAAAAGAGAACTCTGTAGTCGCCTAGTTAGGTGCAAACAAAATTTGATTGATTAAAAAAATTAATCGTTTTGACTCGACTCTTAATTTCATAAATTTGACTCTTTAATTTCATAAACTTGATTTGATTCGATTTTTTTTAAATTCGAGTTGAGTTATAAAATATAACTCGAAACTTTTAATAATTAGTAGATTAATTTTCAAATTTGAGTTGAATAAATTGAAATCAAGTCGTACCATAATATTATAAATGTTTATAATTAAATTTAAACAAAAATTCGAATAACTCCACTCGACTCAAATTTTATAAACTTGAATCGAATCGAAAAACAAAAAATAAAAATTTGAGATATAAAATAAGACTCGTCAACTCAAATAATTCAAAAAATTTATATACGACTCGATCAAATATTCACCTTACGCCTAACTATCCTAAAACCAACTAACTAAAAATCAATGCTTAACCAATCAATGTTGCTCATTCTTATTGGTTTCTAGATTGACCAATAAAAGAAATATCAGTGCCTAATCTAATTAAGCAACTAAGCTGTATTAACCAGTTTATATATATATATATATATATATATATATATATAATGAATTAATTTATGTTACTTATAAAAGTAAGTGGATAGCTTGCACCTTAGGAAAGACATGTTTGTTACACCAAGTAAAAAATGTGGTTCATGTTGTGTTGATTTAGAAAAACAAGTCACATGATGCTCCTATGGAAAATATCCTGTGCTTTGTATGGCACAAAAAACAAGACAAAGGAAAGGAGACACAAGCCTACCTGGTTTGGTTGGGTTGGGTGCATTTGATAGAGCAATGAAGAAAACAAAGTAATAAACATGGCATTTTCATTTTTGGTTAAGGGATTGGCTGTCTAGAGTTGTCCAGCAGGAGGCCAACAATTGGGGAGGGAGTTCAGGAAAAATAAATAGCTAATATTTAGTTGCATTTGGATTTTGATCTTCAACAAAATAAATGAATTAATAGTTAATATTTAGTGGAATTCGAATATGATATATAATGAAATTAATCCCTAACTTGTGGACAGTCCTTTGTCCAAGTATTTTAAGCAAAAAAAATAACCACAGCACAATAGCCAATGCATACAAGCACCCTTATGTGTAACTATGAAAAAGGTTCCATCAAATTCTCTAATTTTTTGGTGAGCCCAATTCTTATGAGGACCAAATAAGCAATTAATCGGTACAACACTAGCATAATTTTCAATGCAACAACAGACAATATTTGCCCGTTTAGACCAACGGAGTTTATGGCCGGAAAATCTCCTAAGAAGCAAAATTTTATGGGATCACAACCACCATACGCTTCATCAAGACTTATATTATGGATAATGAAATGTTTTCGACCATAAAGATCAATCATGCAACCATAATGTTTGATCTCAGGAATAACTGTTGGGGAAACTGGGTTATTTCCCACACAAACGTAGTTTCAAAATTAACCTAAAATATCAAGATCAAAACCATCAAATATTGCATAGCGGATAAACTCATCAAACTATTGATTATTGAAACACAATGGAAAACCGAATAAAAAACAATAAAAGAGAGAACACACCAAATTTACGAGTTCGATGAGAATATCGTCTACTCCTCGGGCACCACACCAGATGATAACTTCACTATCAACAAATATTACAACAAATGGAATTCTTTAGAATTCCCAAAGTGAGAGAATGAAGAAAACAAGAGGAAGAAAAAACTTGTTTTAGGATGATTTCTAATGAAATACTTAGGCCTATTTATAGTTGAATTTTGAAGACTAAACTTATAAATAACCTAATATTTTAGGGACCAAATATGAAAAATAAGTTGGCCACCTACCAAAGATTTTTTCAATGTATACAAGTTAGCCACCAACCAAAGATGTCAACTTTGCCAACTTTCAATTTTGCCAACTTTTAACTTTGCTAATTTTTCAAGCCAAACATAACAAATCTTCACATTGGCTTGAAATTACCAAGCCTACTCAATTTCTTTAACTCCCCAAATTTCATGAAGCTCTTTTAAGGTAATGTCTCTAATTGCGCTCACAAGCGCCATACACCCAAAGGTGTTCAAACTTTCAGGATGTTAATCAAGTTCAAATAATGATTGAACTTGATTACTGTTACCACCTTGGTCATCATATCTGTAGGATTTTATGATGTCGTAATTTTATGAAGTAGAATCTTTCCTTCTTCAAAGATCTCCTGCACAAAGTGATACCTCACGTCAATATGTTTAGTCCTTGAATGGTAGACTTGATTTTTCGCTAAGTGAATAATGCTCTGATTGCCACAATAGAGATTAATGTGACTTTGAATAACTCTCAAGTCTTCCATCAACCCATTAAGTCAAATTGCTTGCTTCACAGCTTCTGAAACTTCCATGTATTCTACTTCTGTAGTAGACAAAACCACCGTAGATTGCAAAGTAGACTTCCAACTTACTGGGGCTTCAGCAAGAGTAAACAAATACTAGTAGTTGATCGACGCTTATCCAAATCACCAGCATAGTCGAAATCAATATATCCAACCACACACTGACCAAGTGCTTCATCCTGTTCAAAAATTAAACCAACATCCACAGTTTGTTGGAGATACCGTAGAATCCATTTCACAGCTTGCCAATGTCTTGCTCCAGGATTATGCATGTACTTGCTCATAACTCCAACTGCTTGTGAAATGTCAAGACGTGTACACACCATTGTATACATCAAGCTCCCAACTGCATTATCATATGGAAATTTTTTCATATACTCTCATTCTTCGTTAGTTTTAGGAGATAATTGAGAACTAAGTTTCAAATGAGAAGCCATTGGGATACTTACATGTTTGGTATTTTCATTCATGCCAAAACATTGTAATACCTTTCTCAGATACTGTTTTTGTGTTAAGCAAAGCTTCCCTCTATGTCTATCTCTGCTTATCTCCATACCAAGAATTTTCTTAACCTCACCTAGATCTTTCATCTCAAACTCTCGATTCAACTGAGCCTTTAATTTATCTATCTCCTTTTGACTATTCAAAGCGATCAACATATCGTCAATGTACAAGAGAAGATAAATAAAAGATCCATCTTTGAGCTTTTGCAAATATACACAATGATCATATTTGCTTTTAGTGTACTTTTGCCTCCTTATAAAGATATCAAATCGCTTGTACCACTGCCTTGGAGATTGATTCAATCCATATAAAGATTTGTTCAGTTTACAAACCCATTTCTCACAACCAAAATCTTTGTATCCTTCTGGCTGAGTCATATAGATCTCCTATTCTAAATCATCGTGCAAGAAAGCCGTCTTTACATCAAGTTTAGCTAGCTCTAAATTCAACTATGCTACCAAGGCCAACAATATTCTAATGGAGGAATGCTTCACAACAGGGGAAAATACTTCATTATAGTCGATTCCTTCCTTTAGAGCGTAACCTTTAGCTACCAACTGTTCCTTGTAGAGAACATCTTTCTTGTATGAGATCCATCTTTCTTTGCAAATACCCACTTGCATCCAATTACTCTTTTACCTTTCGGTAATTGTGCTAGTTTCCAAGTGTTTTTCTTTTTGAGAGATTGCATTTCTTCATCCATGACACTTTTTCACTTATCACTTTCCAAGCTTTGTATTGCTTCTTGGTAAGTGATATGGATATCATTATCAACAACTAGAAGAGTATAGGCCACCATATCAACAAATCGAGCAGGTCTACGAATTTCTCTCCTTGGCCTTGTAATTGCAAGTAGTTCTGGTGTCTCTAATGGTTCTTGGGTTTGAACATCTTCATCTTCTGATTCTTCTATTGGAGTTGAAGAATCAGCTGTATCAACTTCTGGGATCATCGTCTACTGAAACTCCACCTGTTTTGGAGTATGCTACACCTGCTGTGGAGTACTACTTGTCTGGACAACTTCATTTGTTAGCTTCTTTACTAGGGAAGATTCATCAAAGGTAACATCTCTGCTACAAATTATCTTCTTGGTGTCTAAACACCAAAGGTTGAATCCTTTCACTCCATGGGTGATTCCCATAAAGAGAGTATTTTTTGCTCTCGGATCATGCTTGGATTCCTTCACATGATAATAAACAGTGGATCCAAATACATGTAAAGAATCATAATCAGTAGCAGGTTTTCTAGACCATATCTCTAATGGTGTTTTCCTCCTATCACTGATGACGGCAGACGATTGATGAGATGGCCAGCATATGTCATAGCCTCAGCCCAAAATGTCTTGCCTAACTCAATATTAGACAACATACATCGAACTTTCTCTAATAGTGTTTGATTCATATGCTCTGCCACCCCATTCTGTTGTGGTGTATTTCTAACAGTGAAATGTCGAACAATACCATACTAATGGAAAACGTCAAAGAATAAGTCACTTTTATATTCCCCTTCATTGTCCGTCCTAAGATGTTTGATCTTTCTACCAGTCTCGTTCTCGATCATATTTTTTCATTTATGGAAAATTCGAAGCACTTCATCTTTAGACTTCATCGGATACACCCAAACTCTTCTGGAAAAGTCATTTACAAAAATTACAAAATAATGGTTTCCTCCAAAAAATGATGTCTTTGAAGGACCCCATACATCTGAGTGAATATAATCCACAATACCTTTTGTATTATGTATAGTGGTGCCTAACTTCACTCTCTTCTTCTTTCCCAGAACACAATGCTCGCAAAATTTCAATTTGCAAGCCTTTGTACCTTTCAACAATCATTTCCTTTCCAGAATTTGCAAGGATTTCTCTTCAGCATGTCCCAACCGCATATACCACAACTGGGTTGTGTCCAAATCATCACCTCCGGAAGCTGCTGCAACTGCTCCAATAGTTGTACTACCTTGGTAGTAATACAAATTATTTTTCCTGATGCCCTTCATCATCACAAGTACGCCAGATGTTACTTTTAAAACTCCATCTCTCATAGTGGCTACTGAGCCTTTGGATTCCAAGGCTCCCAACGAGATGAAATTTTTCTTCAAACTCAGAACGTATCGGACATCAGTAAGAACTCTGGTTGATCCATCTTAATTCTTCAATCGAAATGAACCTTTCCCAACAATTTTATAGTCATTGTCATTGCGCATATAAACAACTCCTGTATTTAGTTATACTAAATCGGAGAACCACTCCCGATTAGGGGACATATGATAGGTGCAACCCGAATTTAATATCCATTCATCTAAATGAAATGTTGTTGATGAAGCAACCAATGATATGTCAGAGTTATTTGCATCATGCTCTGCAACACGTACATCTGGAGCAGCTTTTCATTTCTTCTTCAGCTTCGGACAATCTTTCTTCTAATGGCATTTCTCATGACAAAAGGCACATTCATCTTTTCCTAGTCTGGACTTCGACTTTGATCTCCCTCTCCACTTTGGCTTTTGACTTTTCAAGCGACCTCTTGCCACCATGGCCTCCGCTGCTTCGTACTTGCTCTCCTTCTTGGTTTTCTTCCTGAGCTCATAACTATACAAAGCAGCAGTTACATCTTTAAGGGTAACATTTTCCTTACCATGAAGTAACATTGTCTCAAGGTTCTCAAATTCATCTGGAAGAGATGACAACAACAACAAGGCCAAATATTCATCTTTGAAGGTTTCATCCATGCCCAATAAGTCTGCCACTAGCTCATTGAACGCAGTGATGTGTTCATTCATACTGGTGCCTGGTTGATAATCAAATCTGAACAATCTTTTCTTTATGTGGAGACGATTTTGAGAGCTTTTCTTTAGGAATTTTTCCTCCAATGCTTTCCACATCTTACTTGCAGAAGTCTCGTTCTTGAGCCATACTTCTGCTCCATGGAAAGATAAGATCGAATCGTGTTGTATGCCAAACGATTGATTATTCCCCATTGTTTCTCCTCCACATATTCGGGATTTTCTTCCTCAATGGCGATGTCTAGACCTTGTTGGAATAAAGCGTCTAACACCTCGCCTTGCCATATGACAAAATGACCGGATCCATCGAACAACTCCACCGAGAAATTTACATTTGACATTACTCTCCTCACTGGTCCAGATGAAGAGCTTGATGCTCAACTGATCCGTATTTTGACATTTTAATTCTAACAAACAATATTCAATATCACAAACTGTATCTTTTCAGCAACGGAACCACCAGGATAACCTCAACCGAAGCTCTGATGCTAATTATTGGGGAAACCGAGTTATTTCTCACACGAACATAGTTTCAAAATTGACCTAAAATGTCAAGATCAAAACCACCAAAGGTTGCACAGCGGATAAACTCGTCAAACTATTGAATATTGAAACACACTGGAAAAAACTGAATAAAAAACAATATAGGAGAGAACACGCCAAATTTACGAGGTTCAACGAGAATATTGTCTACTCCTCGAGAACCACACCGGATGATAACTTCACTATTAACAAATATTATAAAAAATGGAATTCTTTAGAATTCCCAAAGTGAGAGAATGAAGAAAACAAGAGGAAGAGAGAGCTTGTTTTGGGATGATTTCTAATGAAATACTTAGGCCTATTTATAGTTGAGTTTTAAAGACTAAACTTATAAATAACCTAATATTTTAGGGACCAAAGATGAAAAATAAGTTGGCCACCTACCAAAGAATTTTCCAATGTGTACAAGTTAGCCACCAACTAAAGATGTCAACTTTTCCAACTTTCAATTTTGCCAACTTTCAACTTTGCCAACTTTCAACTTTGCCAACTTTCAATTTTGTCAACTTTCAACTTTGCTAATTTTTCAAGCCAAACATAACAATAACACCATAGTCTCTAGTCATGCCGGAAAATAACCGACAACCATCATCGATAAACCCCATTTAACTACACGCATACAAGAGCCCAATAAAGGTTACTGTTGAGTTAATCGATCTATGGAATTGGCCTAGAGGGTGGTGAATTGGCAATAAAAATTTTGGTGAAAGCTTTTGCAGAAAATTGAAAATATTTGCACAACGATTTAGAGTTGTTCGACTTTCTCAACCAAAGTCTACATCCACTACCTTAGCTATCCACACTAAGGATTTTTCAACAAATTCACTAATTTGTTCTTTCTTTTGAGGAAAAAGAGTAACCTTACAACTCCCTCAAGAATTATACCCCAAATTCTTGAGCACACTCTTTTTCAAAGAGAAATACACAAATTTGCAAACTTACAAGGAAAACCTCACAAGGTAGATTGTTTGCACAATTCTAGAACAAAGAAAGAACACTCAAGGATAAATACAATAGAGCACAATTGGTGTTCTTGAAAGAATAATGAATATTGAATGAAAAATAGGCTTGAAGTGCTCAAACAATGAGTTTGATGCTTTCTCTTGATTCTCTTTTAATTCTTGATAATTGTTGTTTCTTGTTGTTGATCAATGACTTCTAAGCTTGTTTAAATACTCCTACAATTGATTATGAACGTTGGGGATGATTAGTGGAGTCAATGGAGTCGTTTTAGTGTGAAATCAATTAATAAAACAACTTGGAGTGTGAGGGGAATCGGTACACCCTCATGGGGAATCAGTTCCCTAAGTGTAAAATTCAAATATTTCGGCCGTTAAATAGGGGGAATCGGTACCCCCTTGGGGGGAATCAGTTCCCTCCAAGCATTATACTTTTCTTGGAGCCAAACCATTTAGGGGGAATCAGTACCCCCTTTGGGGGGAATCGGTTCCTTATGAGCAATCTGGAATTTTTAGCTTTGAAATAGTTCGAAATACTTTGTAAAAATTGTTTTGAAATTATTTTAAGATTAAAACTTAATTTTACACTTGAGTAAGGATTAAAAATGACATTTGAAAGATTTGGAGTAATATTTTGATATTTTAATAATTATATCGAATATACTCGGAAAATCGTTTGGAAAATCTTAAAATTCATTTAACTTAATTTTTTATATCGAAATATCAAAATATTTTCAAAAATATCTCCCTTTTTGATATAACAAAACATTTTATTAATTTTAAGATTTTGAAATCAAGTTTGAAATTACTCCCCCTTACTCTAACACTTCTCCCTTTTAAAACACTTTAACACTTCTCCCTGTTTTTGTTAAATCAAAAAGACTTTTAAAAGATTTTAAACAAGTTTTTGAAAAACATTTAGCCAATTGATATAAATAAATATAGCGTAAGGTGCTAAGATCACAATCAAGAGAAACGTTAGCCATTAGTTTCATAATCAATATTCATAAACATCCATATATCTAACATGATGTAAATGATGCAAGAATGAATAAATTTAACCAAACCAAATATATAGAAATACAAGTTCAAACATCCATAAACCATGAAATAAGTTCAAATATCCAACAACCAAAGTAAAAAACAATCCAAAGTAAAACAATCATGAACATCAAAATGTTTCACAATTCAAAGTTCTGAGTTCGGGATGATAAATCCATTGGCTCGTTTCCTTATCCAAAGTAAGATTGATTTGGTTTTGAAGAAGGATAGGAATATAGGAAGAGACTCTAAGATTGAGTTTGATAAACAAATTACTAAGGAGACAACCATAAACCAAGGTTTCTATATTCTTGAAAGGAATAGTGTTTATGGAAACTCACTAAAGATGATATGTGGCAGATTAATCTTCTTTTTATGTTGGATATAGTATATCCACCATATATCTATGTTCATAAGGGATGAGTACCTACCTCCGGATGGTCTAAACCACCAAGAGATCATATAATGAAGGATTCTATCACGATAAGTTTTTAGGGTACTCTCACTATCCTTAGACTTAGAGGGTGAATCCACAGTCTTTTTTTCATTAAACCTGAGTTATCTAGTCCAAAATGGGTAGCGATTGTGCCGGAGTTAATAAAAATGAATTGTCCTAAAAGATAGGATCGAATTCCTATAATTTCAGATCGACGCTCATTTTGGACACATACCACATTGGAATAGAAAAATGCGAACTAATTGATGATAAACCAAAGGTTTGAGTTTAAAGAGTTTATCAAACTTCTAGGATTTAAGAGTAGGAAGATATTGGAAGTCCATATCTTCTATAGCTTGGATCGAGGGATACGTTCTTCCTGGATTTTGTATGACTCAAAACAAGTATGGTACCTATGATATATATATTGTTTACGACCAGGTACGTTGAAACAAGAGTTTAGAATGGTCATATTTGGTTTATTTGGATTGGGTGGAGGAATAAGAGGTCGGTTTTGACTTGAGTGACTAGACAATGTCCTAGGTCGTTTAGGATTTGACATGGTTTAAGAATCGAAATAGAATATGTAACATGTAAATTTAAACACATGTATGCAATATAATCAAACCCAAAACTCAAATGAGTCATCAATATTTCAAGGTTCTCTAAACCGAATCCTAAAGGGAAATGTTTTGAAAAACTATTTGGAAAATAATGTTTGAAAATCATAATATGTATAGTTTTTATGAAAACAACATAATTGAATCAAAAACATCAATAACAACAATTCTCGATTTTTTTATTTCGAAATTAAAAGATAATTTGAAAAATTGAGTGTTTTTGACGAAATTGGTTGTAAAATCATCATATAACCAATGCCCGATGTAATGTTCATCTTAGAACTAATCAAAACTAGTCCTAAGTTCAAAAATCAATAAAATTGAGGATTTTGAAATATTACCTTGAAAATTTGGATTTTATGAGAATGTGATGTTGTTTGCAAGGATTAGAAGTTGAAGAAAGATCTAATTCCGACTTGTATTTGATGATTTTGGAAAAAATGGAGATTTAGAGAGAAAGAGAGGATGAACGACGTTTAAGATAGAAGAGAGGGTTTTGAGAGAAAAGGTTTTTCTGAGCGTTTAATAACTAGAACCCGTGGGGGTATCAATTTCCTAAAGGAGGGAATCGGTTCCCATTCAAAGGGGGAATCAGTTCCCCTTCAAGGGGGTATCGATTCCCTCTGCACTAAAATTTGATTTTAAACAGTCAAAATGCTAAATTAATTTTCTCTAGTGGTATTGGAAACTCATATTACGAAAAATTAACTATGTTCAATCAATCAAATTTATCATTAAAATTTATTTGAACATATAATCAATTTTTTACAAAGAATCATAAACTCCCCCTAATTAATAACAAATAATGCAATCAAAATTTATTATAAGCATTTTTTATTTATTCTTAAAAGTGCTAAAATTATTTTAAACACTAAGTGAAGATAGGTCAGTTAAACCTAATTCTCTCCTAAGTGTCCAAAATCTTTCATTGTCTAAAGGTTTTGTAAAGATATCCGCTAATTGGTGCAAAGTATCAACAAATTCTAGAACTACATCTTCCTTAGCGACATGGTCTCTAATGAAGTGATGTCTTATTTCAATATGCATAGTTCTAAAGTGTTGGATGGGATTTTTAGTGAGACAAATAACACTAGTATTATCACACTTGATAGGAATGGTACCTACTTCAATTCCATAATCAAAAAGTTGTTGTTTCATCCATAAAACTTGTGCACAACAACTACCAGCTGAAATGTATTCCGCTTCAGTGGTAGATAATGCAACACAATTTTGTTTCTTTGAAAACCAAGAAATCAACATATTTCCAAGGAATTGGCAAGTACCGGAGGTGTTTTTCCTATCTAATTTGCATCATCCATAATCCGCATCAGAGAAGGCATGCACGCTAAAGCTAGAGTCTCTAGGATACCAAAGTCCTAAACTAGGAGTGTCCTTAAAGTATCTAAAGATACTCTTAACAGCTAGTAAATGTGATTCCTTAAGCATGATTGAAATCTAGCACATAAGCAAACACTAAACATAATGCCTGGTCTACTTGCAGTTAGATAGAGCAAAGAGTCAATCATTAACCTATATAATTTAACATCCACACATTTACCTCCTTCATCCAAGTCAAGCTTTGTAGAAGAGCTCATTGGAGTGTCATGAGGTTTCCCATTTTCCATTCCAAACTTTTTGAGCATATCTTTGACGTATTTAGCTTGATTGATGAAGTTGTCATCTTTTCTTTACTTGATTTGGAGTCTCAAGAAAAATGAAAGCTCCCCTATCATGCTCATCTCGAATTCACTTTGCATTAGCTTAGAAAATTCTTGGCAAATAACATCATTAGTAGAACCAAATATTATATCATCAACATAAATTTGAACTACTAATAAATCTTTACCTTTATGCTTTAAAAACAATGTAGTGTCAACCTTCCCTTTTGAAAATCCTTTTTCAATTAAAAAGTTTGACAATCTTTCATACCAAGCTCTAGGAGCTTGTTTTAAACCATAAAGTGCTTTTGTCAATTTAAGAACATGATTTGGCAAATTGTTTTCACAAAGCATGGTTCTAGCCATTTCTTCTAAAGTTTAATTTTTCCTCTCAACAACTCCATTTTGTTGAGGGGTTCTAGATGCTGAAAAATTATGGCTAATACCATTAGAATTACAAAATTCAGTAAATTCAAGATTTTCAAATTCAGTTCCATGATCACTCCTAACACTAGTTATAGAGTAACCTTTTTCGTTTTGGATTACTTTTGAAAACGTGATGAATTTTTCTAATGCTTCATCTTTAGCACTTAAGAATAGAACCCAAGTATATATAGAATAGTCATCTACCAAGACAAATGCATATTGTTTTCCACCCAAGCTAGTAGTCCTAGATAGCCCAAAAAGATCTATATCGATCAATTGTAATACTCTACTAGTTGATACATCATTAATGGACTTAAAGGAAGCTTTTCTATGTTTTCCTTTAACATAAGCATCCCAGATTTTATCGTTATCAAATTTTAGCTTTGGCAACCCTCTAACTAAATCTCCTTGAATCAATCGTTGCAAAACACTCATACGAGCATGTCCTAGTCTCCTATGCCATAACCAACTATCATGCTCATCCTTAGCAACTAGGCATAAATTAGTCATATTGATAGAATCTAAATGCACCATGTGAATGTTTCCTATTCTATGACCAACAAGCATAATCAAAGTAGATGCAATGTCAATCAATTTTGCAATCACTTAATTTAAAAATAAGACATTGTATCTTTTTTCAAATTCATCTAATCGGATTATGCTTTAATCCATTCACATGCAAAACATTATGCAATGTTGATTATCGAGATTAAAAGCACATGCATAAAGTTTTTGAAAATGTTATGCATTAAAACTAAAAAAAATGCATAAACATTAAGAAAAATTTAAGGTAAAAATTTTGCAAAAACCAAAGTTCTTGAAAAAAAATCGATATCAATTGTTAAAGATATATAAAAAAGAATTTTGACCAAAAATTAATATGATGAACTAGAGTTTATAAAACATTACCAAAAATTACTATGTTCATCATACAATATTTTTAAACATACATGAGATAAAACATAATCATTTAGAATTATTTAACATTTAAAACCTCATGCACGCATAAACTAAATGAGCAACCAAATAAAATAAAAACATTAAGTTTAAAGGTTACCCATTCCTTTTTCATGTGTGGCTAGAGCATCTTGAATATCATCATCTTCATCACCATTGCTCCAACACACCTACAAGAGACATTTAAGTAGATTTTGGTATCCAAATTGCTTTGGATCCTTGAACATTAGTTTCAATGCCTCTTGTTCCTTTTGGAACCCATACTTGTCTAATTTTAAATCGTTTTCCTTTCTTTAAAGGACAAGTATGTTCCTTATGACCATGATAATGACAATGTGAACATATTCTCATTATTGAACTAGATGAATTATTTAAAATGATATCTTTTTCTTTTGTTAAACATTCAAGCTTAACTTTCAAATCGAAATTTTCTTTTTCAATACTTTCAAATTTCATTTTTGAAAGCTCTAAATCCTTCTTCAAGATTTTATTTTGATTTTCAAAATCCATTTTCGTTTCTAAAAGAAGTTTGCTTAATTTGAAAATTTCTTTTTCAAAGTTTTCAGATTTTATTTTTGAAAGCTCTAACTCCTTTCTCAACATTTCATTTTGATTTTCCAAGTCTGTTTTAGCTTTCAAAAGAAGATCATTTTTAGCAATAAATTTAGAAATCAATTTATTGTATTTGGAGTTCATGGTCTCAAACTCCAAAAATAATTCATCATAAGCATTTTGTAACTCATTAAAAGATTTTGAATTTAATCTATTTGAGTTATAAGATACCTTTGGCTCTGTGAGAGCTAATAGAGACATCACCTTTATTGGTTCTTCTTCTTCCTTGTCTCTATAGATCTCCTCAAGCTTATCTCACATCTCCTTGGTATTTGAACAAGAAGAAACTCCTTTATATACATTAGGATCAATTGCACAGCACAACATGTGTATAGCCTTTGTATTTTGTTGAGCTTTATTCCGTTCTTGATCACTCCACTTCTTTGCCTTCTTTGTAGGAGAAGAATATCCTTTCTCGATCATCATCCAAGCTTCCATATCAAATGCTTGGATAAATATCATCATAAGCTTCTTCCAACGATGATAATTTGTTCCATTGAAGTGTGGAGGCACATCAATTGGTCTGGATTCTTCTATGGAGAATGAACCGAAAGTGGACGCCATCTTTATCGATTTAACTCTTCCCGGGTCTACTCAAGAGGCGGTTAAACCTTCAAATGATTCAAGCTCTGATGCCATTTGTTGAGTTAATCGATCGATGGAATTGGCCAAGAGGGGGGTGAATTGGCAATAACAATATTGGTGGAAGCTTTTGCAGAAAATTGAAAATATTTGCACAACGATTTAGAGTGGTTCGACTTTCTCAACCAAAGTCTACGTCCACTACCTTAGCTATCCACACTAAGGATTTTCCAACAAATTCACTAATTTGTTCTTTCTTTTGAGGACAAAGAGTAACCTTACAACTCCCTCAAGAATTATACCCCAAATTCTTGAGCACACTCTTTTTCAAAGAGAAATACACAAATTTGCAAACTTACAAGGAAAACCTCACAAGGTAGATTGTTTGCACAATTCTAGAACAAAGAAAGAACACTCAAGGATAAATACAATAGAGCACAAATGGTGTTCTTGAAAGCACAATGAATATTGAATGAAAAATATGCTTGAAGTGCTCAAACAATGAGTTTGATGCTTTCTCTTGATTCTCTCTCAATTCTTGATAATTGTTGTTTCTTGTTGTTGATCAATGGCTTCTAAGCTTGTTTAAATACTCCTTCAATTGATTTTGAACGTTGGGGATGATTAGTGGAGTCAATGGAGCCGTTTTAGTGTGAAATCAATTAATAAAACAACTTGGAGCGTGGGGGGAATCGGTACCCCTCATGGGGAATCGGTTCCCTAAGTGTAAAATTCAAATATTTCAACCGTTAAACAAGGGGGAATCGGTACCCCCTTGGGGGAGAATCGGTTCCCTCTGAGCATTCTGTTTTTCTCGGAGCCAAACCATTCAGGGGAATCGGTACCCATTGGGGGGGGAATCGGTTCCCTATGAGCAATCTGAAATTTTTGTCTTTGAAATGGTTCAAAATACTTTGTAAAAATTGTTTTGAAATTATTTTAAGATTAAAACTTAATTTTACACTTGAGTAAGGATTAAAAATGACATTTGAAAGATTTGGAGTAATATTTTGATATTCTAATAATTATATCGAATATACTCGGAAAATCTTTTGGAAAATCTTTTGGAAAATCTTAAAATTCATTTAACTTAATTTGTTATATCGAAATATCAAAATGTTTTCAACAGTTACCCCAATAGGCGTCATCCCATTGACAAATCCCGCCGAGCTTGTCCATGGATTGCAAGCCCTTGTATCATAGCTGACCACGACACGCACACCCTTCGTTCTTCCATCTCCTCAAAAATCCTTCAAGCAACGGCGTTCCACATACATGTTATACATCCCAAAAAACCCTCTAATGTCTGTAAAACGCTCATGTTTTGCTTAAGAAATGTCGATCGTATCTTCATGAAATTTATAACCGATACATGGTATACATCCCGACAAAATCTCCACTGATTTCTAGATTTCATTGTCTACTTCAAGATGCCAATCAAAGGATCTTATTTGAAGAGTTCCAGATTAAGCCAGTCCCTGCAATCAGAAAGATAACATGTAAATTTGGCTATATTAGAAGAGAAAAGAAGAGAAGACAGTAGGGATTACATCTTAATATCGTCAAGGTGGTCATCAAAATCTACAACATCCTGCCATTTTTCGGATGAAATGTAATCCGACAAAACAACATTAGCAGCTAGCTCCTTTATTACCAAACGGCTGCCTCCATCTGGTCCAGCCAGTTTCCAGTTCTTGGATGCATCCCGTATATAAAACTTATACGTGGCAAGGCAAATATTCCCATTAGCCAAAGGCATAGTATAGGTTATTGGATCATAAATCATTATCAATCCAAAAAAAATGAAGGAAAACAACTCAAAATGACCAGAGAGTTGAATCAAAAGTATATTACAAAAGATCCAATTGTACTTAAACGATACCTACTGGAGGCCATTCGATGAAATTAATGCACAATATCTGACGGTCACTACATTTATTCGACACAAATAAAACAGTTCCACATTAATAGGCAACAAGAATACTACGAGTACCTATTTCACTAATAGTACTGATATTGTTATGCTTGATATGTAGCATCATATCATAGGGATTAAATGAAGTCTGAAGCATCAAAAGCAAGAAACTGAGGATGGGGAGAGGGAGAGGGATGATTTGGATGATTCACATATAAAATAAATAAATCAGATAACTACAACGTTCACATTTGTTCCACTGCTATTCAATACTTCAAAAAATCTGAGAACTGATATTGCAAAAGGCAATGGGCTCTTGCTCCGATCAATTCAAAGAGATGTAGAAATTTTGTTAAGATTTTCGAAGCTCAATTTGATCAACCGGAAATTGCACAAGGGGGTGAATTGGCAAAAAAATTGTTTAGGGAGTAAGAAAAGTAAAAGATAGAAAAATTGACACAACGATTTATAGTGGTTCGACTTCTCAAATGAGTCTACCTTCACTATCTTAGCTCCTCACTAAGGATTTTCTAACAAATTCACTAATTTGTTCTTTCTTTTTTCAAGGACAAAGAGATAATCTTTACAAGACTCCCTAGCTTTTCAAATGCCCAGCTAGAACTAAAACCCCTTTACAAAGAAAAGAAATGTAAACAAATAAAACCTCTAAAAAGGAAGGTGTTTACAAAATTTATCTCACAAGAACAACATATTTACAAGAGAATAGGAATAAAGAGTGAAAAACTCTTCTCTTGTGTTTGATTGCTTGGATAGGTGTTTTAACCCTTCTTCAAGTGTCTTGTACTTGTATTTATATGTTGGTATGAGTTTGTGGCCTTTTCTAGCCGTTGGGAGTGATTTGGAGCCATTGGGGATGTTTTTCTCTGCAAAATAAAACTGCCCAGTACAGATGGTATCAGTACTCCTATAGGGAGTATCGGTACTACCTTTGTTATTTTTAAATAAAACTAGTTGTTACTAGCCGTTGGGCCTGATGGTATTGATACTAAGCCTATGGTATCGATACTACTATGTAAAGTAGTATGGGTACCCCTTTGGGTATCAGTACCATTTTTGTATTCTGGAATTTGAGCAATGCTGGTAGTATCGATACTACCTAGTGAGTATCGATACTTCCTTTACCTTTGGTATCGGTACCATATGAATAGTATCGATACTGTTCATGAGGTATCGATACTGTAAGAACAATATCGATACTTCTTGTCCAGAAAAGCATTTTGTGCTCAATTCCAAGTTAAATGGACTTTGAATTATTTTTTTGAAAAACTTTGAAAACTTTGAATAAATTCAATTCAATTCCAAAAACATTTTGCCTTAAATTGTTATATTAAAATACAGTTCAACAATCTCCCCCTTTTTGATATAACAAAACATTTGAAAAATTATTTTTGGCAATAATTTCCCCTTAATGAAAAGGATATTAATTGTTGGGAAATGTTCAACTCCCCTTTTTCATTGAGAAATTAAATTTTCAAACTCATACTTCTCCCCCTTTTTGTTATATAAAAAATATTTCAACTTTAAAGTTCAAAAATAAAATTGGAGAGTAAGTGGTAATTTTGACATAAAAAGCATTTGAAAAATCAAAAGCTCCCCCTCAATAAATGCATTCCAAACAAAATTTGACTTTAAAAGCTTGACACTTAAAAAATTGAATTTCAACAAAGAATAACAAACATGTTCGTAGCACATGAAATTCAATTTATCCAAGTCTAAAATACTTTATGCAATACCAATTGTTGAAATTATGTGCATATGCATAAAGTTATACAAAACAAATGTTATGCAAAAAAAATTGATATCAATTGTTAGAGAGATATCATTTGCATTCTAAACCACATGCATAAACATTTAAATTTATGTCAAAAATTAAAGTTTGTAAAATCAAAGCATTTGAAATTTTGATATCAATTGTTAGAGAGATATCATTTTCATTTAAAACCAATTTTGACCAAAATTCATTATGATGAACTAAAATTTTAAAAAAAATCATTAAAGCTTTAAAGTGTTCATCATAACACCTTTTTAACATACATGAGGTAGAAATGATTTAAAATCAAAACTTATGCATGCTTAAATCAAAATGAGCAACCAAATAATCAAAAACAAAGACATTAAGCTTAGAGGTTACCCATTGCTCCCACACACCTACAAGAGACATTTAAGTAGATTTTGGTATCGAAATTGCTTTGGATCCTTGAACGTTAGTTTCAATGCCCCTTGTTCCCTTGGGAACCCATACTTATCTAATTTTAAAAGATTTTATTTTCTTTATAGGACAAGCATATTCCACGTGACAATGAAAATGACGATGTGAGCATTTTGCCATTTTTAAACATAATGAGTTGTTTTAGAAATTATTTATTTTTCTTTTGTTAAGCTATCAAGCTTAACTTTGAAATCAAAATTTTATTTTTCTACATTTATTTTTACTTTTAAAATTTCTAAATCATTTTTCAAAATTTCATTTTGATTTTGAAAATCAACTTTGGCTTTCAAAATCAAATCATTTTCAACTTTATATTTTGAAACTAATTTCTTATATTTGGAATTCATGGTCTCAAATTCCAAATACAACTCATTATAAGCATCTTGTAACTCATCAAATGAATGTGAATTTAATTCATTTGAGTTAAAAGATACATTGGGCTCTTCATGAGCCATTAGAGACACCACCTTTGTTGGTTCTTCTTTCTTGTCTCCATAGATTTCCTCGAGCTTATTCCAAAGCTCTTTGGAATTCGAACAAGAAGAAACTCCTTCATAGATATCAGGACCAAATGCACAAAAAAACCATGTGCATGTCCTTGGCATTTTGTTGAGCTTTCTTCCGTTCTTGGTCACTCCACTTCTTCATCTTCTTTGTTGGAGAAGAGTATCCATTCTCGATCATCTCCCATGCATCAAGATCATTAGATTGGATGAATTACATCATTATTTTCTTCCAATGACAGTAGTTTTCTCCAATGAAATGTGGAGGCTTGTTGATCAGTTGGGAGTCTTCCATGTAGAACGAGCCGGAGGTATAAGTCATCTTCTCGGTTGCTTTGGGAATCAGTAGAGCTTCTTCCAGGATCGTCTCAAGGTTGTTAAACCTTCTAACCAGTCGAACTCTGATACCAATTGTTAGGATTTTTCGAAGCTCAATTTGATCTACCGAAAATTACACAAGAGGGTGAATTGGCAAAAAAAATTGTTTAGGGAGTAAGGAGAGTAAAAGATAGAAAAATTGGCACATCAGTTTATAGTGATTCGACTTCTCAACTGAGTCTACCTCCACTACCTTAGCTCCTCACTAATTATTTTCTAACAAATTCACTAATTTGTTCTTTCTTTTTCAAGGACAAAGAGATAACTTTTACAAGACTCCCTAGCTTTTCAAAGGCTCAGCTAGAACCAATACCCGTTTACAAGGAAAAGAAATGTAAACAAATAAAAACTCTAAAAAGGAAGGTGTTTACAAAATTTAGCTCACAAGAACAAAATATTTACAAGATAATAGGAATAAAGAGTGAAATACTCTTCTCTTGTGTTCGATTGCTTAGATTGGTGTTCTAACCCTTCGTCAAGTGTCTTGAACTTGTATTTATATGTTGGAATGAGTTTGTGGTCGTTTCTAGCCGTTAGGAGTGATTTGGAGCCATTGAGGATGTTTTTCTCTGCAAAATAAAACTGCCTAGTACAGAGGGTATCGATACTCCAATAGGAAGTATTAGTACTACCTTTGTTATTTTTAAATAAAACTAGCCGTTGGGCCTGACTGTATTAATACTAAGCCAATGGTATCGATACTACTATGTAAAGTAGTATGGGTACCCCTTTAGGTATCGATACCATTTTTGCATTCTGGAATTTGAGTAATGCTGGTAGTATCGATACTACGTAGTGAGTATCAATACTTCCCTTACCTTTGGTATCGATACCATATGAACATTATCAGTACTGTTCATGAGGTATCTACACTGTAAGAACAATATCGATATTTCTTGTCCAGAAAAACATTTTGTGATCAATTCCAAGTTAAATGGACTTTGAATTTTTTTTTTGAAAAACTTTGAAAACTTTGAATAAATTTAATTCAAGTCCAAAAACATTTTTCCTTAAATTGTTATATAAAATATAGTTCAACAAATTTTATACATGGAACCGATAATAGCAATTGTATTTGCAGCCTATACTTCTAGCACGGTGTTCAATCGGTTAATTTAGTTAACCGACTAAACTAAACTATCCAAAATTCATTAACCGATTTTTTCCTTTAAATGTTAACCGAATCGAATTTGTTTCGAATAATTTTAACCAATTGGTTAAACGAAATTTATATTATTATTTATTATATATTAAATATTTAATATCTTTGGTTCATTCGGTTAAAATCAAAATTAAACACCTGATAAGCTAAATAATATATAAATAATATATTAAATAATTGATAATTTTAATTAATTCAGTTAATTAACTGATTTCAAATAGAATTAACCAATAATCAAAGTCTAAAAAACCATTAACCGATTAAACCCATAATTAACCGACCGATTAACCAAAAAAATTGATATGGCCGATTAATTCAATTTTAACCAAAATATGAACACGCCTATGTGTCTACTGTGAGTTGTGGATATACTTAGTTTATTTGTTATTTGTTAGTTTAGATTATGTCTCTAATTTAAATTTCAAATGTTTGTATAGTTGTTAGGAACCCTATTAGGGTAAAATTCTAGTCTATAAAAGACTAACTTTGTATACTGTAATCTATGAGAAAATACTGAAAAACAAACTTGTTTTTAATTTCCACATGGTTTCAGCTTAGGTTCCGATTTCTAAAAACCTAGCGATGACCAATTAATCTTTAAATGATGTCCACTTAATCACAAAACCTACTTTTGGTTTTGATGATGTTTCTGAATCCTTGAATTCGACTGTCACATGCAACAAATTACTTGACCAAAATTTTCTTCAATGGTCTGAAACAAAATCTGAGTTGAATAATAGACTGACTACCTGGAAGACTGCTTTGAAAGAAAAAGGTCTAAGGATCAATATTGAAAAGACAGAGTATTTATATTCAAACTTCAGTGGGGACCAAAACGATGAAGATGTAGAAGTATGCATAGAAGGATACGTTCTCCCCTCAAAGGATTGTTTCAAGTACCTAGGGTCTATGATACATAAAGATGGGGGTGTAGATGATGATGTAACACACCGTATAAAGGCGGGATGACTAAAGTGGAGGGCTGCTACTGGAGTTTTGTGTGACAAGAAGGTGCCTCTAAAACTTAAGGGAAAATTTTATAGAATGGCAATAAGACCAGCGTTGTTGTATGCATCAGAATGTTGGGCAACCAAGAAGGATAGAGGCTGCAGAAATGAGAATGCTTCGATGGACATGCGGTAGGACTCTGTGGGATATGACAACAAACTCTACTATTAGGATGTCCTTGGGGGTGGTGCCTGTTTCTGAAAAATTGAGGGAGGGGAGACTACGGTGGTTTGGGCATGTCCTTAGGCGACTACCATCGGATGCAGTCAGGAGGGTAGAGTCGATTACAGTCGACGGTGCCAGAAGGAGAGGACGACCAAGGCGGAAGTGGGAAGACTGCTTGAGATCTGATTTGATGGATTTAGCCCTTACCGAGGACATGACCTATGATAGGAAAGTATGGAGACTAAAGACTAGGGTAGTCGAGTACTGTGGGTCACATCTCTAGGGTGTATCATCTCTCTATTCTTTTAATGCCTTTGTAGTAATTTCCATGAATTCTACTTTTTATACGTTTCTGTTATTAGTATTTATGAAGGCTTAGAACTGGGCTTGCTATCGTGGAATTCTGTGTAATATTCTCTTCACTTTTAAATTTAGTCGGGTCTTACGTTTCTGTCTATATGCAGAGATTTTTTCGCAGGGATTACTTCCCATTTCAAACGCGCATATGATATTAATGATATTTATGACTGCATATGAATACTGATCAACTATGTATTTATGTATTTATTTATACATGCTTTGCATTTTATCTATATTTTTAATTTTCTGACTGCCGGAGGTCTTCCACGGAAGCTACTCTCAACCTGGCGTTGGGGACAGCCTACTACCCTACCTTCCCCTTATCCCATTGCATATGAGAATTGAGTTTTGTTGTTGTTGTTGTTGTACTCATCTCCGGCAACAACTTGATCTCTATGATGCTCATGATTGGAAAACTCCGAATGATGTAGCCCTTTACAAAATGATCACTGTTCAGCTAAGGATCTTTCAGTTTCTAAATAGATTAAATAACGACGTGGATATTGTTTGTGGCAAGATTCTTGCCACAAACCTCTTTCTTTCATTCGTGAAGTGTTCTCTGAGGTTTGAAGGGACAAAAGCAAATGGACATTGATGCTTGATATTGTTGTTGTTGATGGATCAAATTTTCTCACTCATTCATCCTCTACAAATCGAAACCGTAAAGGAAATCCATGTGTGATTACTGCAAGCAAACATGACTTATCCGTGATCAATGCTGGAAGCTTCAGGGCAAACCAGTGGATTGGAAACCTTCTTCTAGTAGATGGTCACCTTCTTCTAGTAGATGGTCCAAGGAGACGCACACTAATCTAGCCAACAGTGACATGACCAGTAGCTTTACCGAACAACAAATTGATGATCTGCATCGACTGTTTGGGCAATCTCTTGGTCCTTCGAATATAAAACTTGTTGCTCGTAATTCTCCAAATGGCACCACTTTTTCTGCTGCTCTTCACGCTACAAAAAATGAACCGAATTGGATAGTTGACTCTGGGACTTCTGATCACATGACCGGCAATCGAGATCTTATTTGTGAGTTTTGAGTTCCTTACAATTGTTCCTCCATTTGAACAACAGGTAGTTCTTTGTCTAAAATTGCAGGAAATGGATTTATTTTTATAAATGAGGACATAATTCTACAGAATGTTCTTTATGTTCCTAACTTATCGTGCAAACTCCTATTAATCAGTAAATTATCTAAAGATTTGAATTGTATTGCTACATTTACTGATCATACTTGTACTTTGCAAGCAACGGACTCGGGGAAGACGATTGGCAATACTAGACTATCAAATGGGCTCTATGTTCTCCCTCAACAGCCTTCACCTAATTCAAGTGGTTCTTTTTCTTCCAATTATGCTTTTCCCTTAGAAAAAATGATGACGTGATACTATTGCATTATCGCTAGGTTGTTTCCACGTTTATTCATAAATAAAAAGCCTAATTCCTTTTACTGCTCCATATGTAAATTGTCTAAACACACAAAAAGCTCTTATCCACCATCATTATATAAACATTCTAAACCTTTTTCATTAATCCACAATGACATTTGGAGCCCTCTAAGGTCAAAAATATTAATGGCTAACGTTGGTTTATCACCTTTATTGATGATCATAGTAGTACCACTTGGACTTGATGAAAGAAAAAAAATCTGAAACTATCCATCCTTCTAAAGTTTTTATGCTATAGTTGATACCCAATTTCAAACTCAAATTCAAATCCTACAATCCGATAATGGGGAGAGTATTTTGCAACACATTGGGCGATTTTTTCTGAGAGAAAGACATAGTACAAATTATTTCTTGTATTAATACTCCTCAGCCAAACGGGGTTGCCAAGAGATACAAAGATCATAGTAGTTCCTCTCAATGAACATAATTTTGATGATTTGCCTATTGCTAAAAGGAAGGGTGTTAGGAAATGTATTAAACATCCGATATAAAGATTTGTTTACTTATGGTAAATTAGCGCCTTCTTTTAAAACTTTTACAACCAACTTAGACATGGTGCAAATACCAGCAACTATAGAGGAGGCTTTACAGGATTCGAAATGGAAAACGGCAGCTGAAGATGAACTTGGAGCTCTTAAGAAAAATAGCACGTGGATCATGGTAGATCTACCAAAGGGGAAGAAACTTGTTGGTTGTAAATGGGAATTTGTTGTGAAGTACAACTTAGATGGCAGCTTTGAGAGGCACAAAGTCGGGCTTGTGGCCAAGGGCTTGACTCAGACCCATGGAATTGACTACAAAGAAACGTTTGCACATGTAGTTGAACTCAATATTGTGAGATTTTTGTTTGGTCTGGCTATTTATAAGGATTGGGGGCTACATCAATTGGATATAAAAATCTTTCTAAATGGGAGGCTAGAAGAAGATGTATATACGAGGCTTCCTCCTGGTTTGAAAATAGACTCAAAGACTTAAAAGGTTTGCAAATTGTAAAAGGCTCTCTATGGTCTTAAACAACCCCCATATGTTTGGTTTGAACGATTTACAAAGGTAATTCTTAGTGATTGTTACAAGCAATGTCATGTTGATCATACACTCTTTGTGAAGATAGCATCTAATAATAAACGTGTCATCCTAATTGTGTACGTACATGATATTGTTATTACTTGTGATGATGTGTGTGAGATTGACAGGTTGAAAAGATTTTTGAACACTGAGTTCAAGATAAATGAGTTAGGTAAAGTATGACATTTATTGGGAATGGAAGTTGCTTGATCAAATTCAAGAATTGTCATTAATCAAAGGAAGTATGTTCTTGATCTCATGACCAAAATTGGGGTGTTAGGTTGCAAGCCTGTGGCAACTCCGATGGATACAAGTTTGAAGATGAAAAAGGAACACATGACAGATCTCGTGGATAAGGAGAAATACAAAATGTTGGTTGGAAAACTGATTTACTTGTTCTTAACATGGCCTAATATAACATTTCTTGTTAATATTATTAGTCAACATATGTCTGATCCTAGAGAAGATCATCTTGTTGGTGCCCATAGAATGTTCTTAACATGGCCTAATATAACATTTCATGTTAATATTATTAGTCAACATATGTTTGATCCTAGAGAAGATCATCTTGTTGGTGCCCATAGAATATTATGGTACTTGAAGTATACTCCTAGTCATGGTTTAATCTTTCAAAAATCTGAAGATAGAACAATAAAGGTGTATACAGATGCGAGCTAGGATGGAGAGTTGACTAAGATCAACTATTGGTTATTGTACTTTTATATTGGGGAACTTAGTGACATACGAAGCAAGAAACAATCTATTGTTTCAAGAAGAAGTGCTGAGGTGGAATATAAAGCTTTGTCTATTGGAATTTGTGAAGGGATGTGGTTGATGAGGCTACTTGGAATTAGAATAAGGAACTGAATCAAGATGACAACTCCTCCACTTTTAGTGAATAATCAATATGCCATCATGATTGCTATAAATCTTGTTCATCATGAACGTACTAATCAACAGTTAGCTGATGTGCTTATCAAAATACTACCAAGAGCAAGTTTTTATAATTTTATGTGCAAACTGGGATTATATAATGTATATTCACAAACTTGAGGGGAAGTGTGACTTGTGGGTATAGTTAGTTTATTATTTTGTTATTTGTTAGTTTAGATTAGATTAGATTGACCTTATCTCTAATTTAAATTTCAAATGTTTGTATAATTGTTAGGCACCCTAATAGGGTAAAAGTTTAGTCAAAAAGACTAACTTTGTATACTGTAATTTATGAGAAAATTCTGAAAAACAAACTTGTTTTCAGTCTCCACGACTACGACAGAGACCAATACACAAAATCTATGAAACCCCAAGGTTAACCATGTTCTCAAAAGATGATTTTGATAGCTCCAATCATGAGAAGCAAGCCAAAAAAATTATATGCATATACAAAGAAATATAACCTTAAGGAACACCAACAAGCCCCTGATTTTAACTCCTAAACAGTACGTTCCATATAGAACTAATGCCAATAATCTTCTTGACCTGTATATAGCGATTTCACCCCAAATTGTTTCTCCCTACTTTAATAGTGCTAATTTTCTAACTCATTGCCGCATATAAATATGATCTCTCAGGACTTCCTATATTGCTTCTACTTTAAAGTTTACTTTAAGTACCTCAGTAATCGTGTCATGGATATGAAAATGTGACCTTCCAAATTTATGGAAAAACTTAAAAAAGGCTTAACTAACTGTACTATATTGGAAATATACACATATATGACACCTCATACTCGAATCCAAGTAACAAAGGTGGAGTCTTACCCCATCACCTTCCTCAAATCAATCAAAAAACAAGAAAGCAACATTTAACGAAAACTTAAAACATCACAACACAAACTTGCATTACAGGACTCGGTCTTTCTCCTTGGACAAAGCTTCAAGCTTTTTGTTATCCAACTACAAAAGAGAAAATCACAAGCAAAACATAAACTTGAGACATAATAAATAGCCATAACCACCAAAGCAGCATATCACAACACATATATAGGCGAGCATGTCACACACCCAATTTTCAAATTAAAATTTATTAAATAAATTAATTGATTTTAGGGATTAAATTATGTGTTTATGAAACTTTCAGGCTAATTTTGAAAGTTTGGAAAGTTCAGGGAATTATACCTGAATTTACCCAACTTACTAGTCATTAGAAAAAGATGAAAAATAGGGGGACTGGGAAAGTTTGAACCCGAGACATAGGGTATGGTAGGACATCCCCTACCATCTACCCTAGGTCACTATTTAAGTTTAATAATAATAAATATATGTTTTATTATATTTGGGTTGGGTGAAAACCTGTTTTATTCCAGAACCCCTGATCGAGGAACAAAACCCCCAAATTCAACCTACCCCAAGCTATTCATGTTGTCCCTCCGACCAGCTACCTCCGAACGACAGTTGAGTACACCGCCGTTACCAGTAGATCCAGCGTCCTCTAGCGACCCGTCTGAAACACCCCAACTCGTATCCGACCCAGATACGAGTCCGAGATGTCACATTGACTTTTCAAACCGTTTACTTTTATAAAATAAATGAAAATTCGAATTTATATTGAAATATGAATAACTTATATTAAATATAATAAAATCGATTTACAAAACCGATCAGAGCATGTTCAACTAAATCTTTAATTACATGCCAACTATACTCATTAAAATGAAATACATACAAATCATTACTTTTCTGATCTGACCTTCGAAAAGGAGAAGCTGACCTATTTTAACCCCCATTGCTCCTTACTCTTCTCAGAACTTATGTGTGAAACATTCACATGCTAAGTCGTTGACTTAGTGAGGCATATAAAATGTATAATGTAACTTTAACTCCTAACAATGCATGGATATTTAATTCTATCATAATATACCAAATCATATACTATTTCATGTAACAAATATATACATGCACATATATCATCATCTCCATTCTTAATATTATCATATATTATTCTCATTAATCCCTTTTGTTATCTAAACTTGTACTTAATACTTATACACATCATATCATACATTTCACACAACAAAACACATAATAATACATACACTTTATTTATGTTATATCTTTTAATAGCACATGTACACTTGTGAGAACTAAAGATATGAGTACATTGAGGTTGTGCACATATATTGTCACCACAGCTCGTACAAATTCCCACTAGGGGCATATAAAAATTTATCCCGAAGGACCACGTATATGTCCCGAAAGACCACATATATGTCCTGAAGGACTACTCCTTAAGGATCACATATATATTCCAAAGGACCAAATATGTGTCCCGAAGAACCGCATATATTTTCCAAAGTATTACATATATATCCCGAAGGACCACGTAGAACCCTCGACTCTTGGCATGCCAACTATACCTCTAGCTCTCATTTCACATAACATGGGCATTATCATTATGTTTGCCACATATTCACATATTCATATCATATAGGCACATAATCTCATAGCTTCTTTCACTTATCTCATGGTCACATTTTCATATGATCACATAAGTCATATCTCATAGAGCTCATAACCTTTCTCGTGTAATCACTTATACCGTATCATATAGCTTACACTTGGTTCTCTTATGTTCACATATATCATATAATTCTTTAGCTCGTAGCTTATATCGCATATTCATATAATTCCTTATGTTCATATCATATAACTTATATCATATTCTTATATAGTCACATAGACCATTTATACTAGTTCACATGGCTTATCACGCTAACATGTATTCACATAGATCATGTAACATATACAATAACCTATCACACATATATTCATATCAAACACATGCTTTTATTTATGAATTCATGCATTCTACTATAGGAAATAGACTTGTCACAAGTCTTATTTCCATTAAATATCATATACTAACTAGTATGCACTCACCTGGCCTCACTAGTCAATTCAAGCACTAATAACTCTTTTTTTTATCGAACTTATCTCTTTGACTCATCTGGTACTTGATTTTGATTGATATCTACACCAATGAACATTTGATAAGAATATTAGAATTCTAAACCTTATGAATCGATCATTAATAATCTAAACTAAACGAAGTACTTATTTTAAATTTCATCTTTGAGTAGTATCGGTACCCAAGGTATGGTACCGATACTTCCCTTGTTCTGGTATCGATACCATGCTTTGGTATCGATACCCTTTCCTGGTTCTGAAATCCTTATTTCAAAATGGTATCTATACTTGCCTTAGGGTATCAGTACCCTTGGTATTGATCCTACCCCTTTATGTATCGAAACTCCTTGAACAATTTATCAACTTTGGCTTAATGGTATCGTTACCCATACCCCAAATATCACTCATTTTCTCTTTGAAGTATCGATACTGAATGAACAGTACCGATACCCCTTACCAAGAATTTATTTATCTTACCCGAAAGTTTACCAAACTTACTTAAATCTTCTATTATAATCTCCTTTTAACCCTTAAGGCTTAACTACACCTATTCAAATCAACTTAGATCACTTTAATTCATCCCAATATCCAATATTCCACATCCTCACTTGAATTCACTAATCATGCCAATTAATCAACATTTTCCAAATTCAGTTCTAATACTTTGAATTTCTTATTTCAGTTCATGAAAAGTCAAATTCAACTTCAAAATTCATTTACTCCTTTTCCAATAATTCACTCAAAAACTCCTTTTACTTAATCTCTTATAACTTGCAAATCTTTTTATTTCTAATTCTCTTTAAACTTCCTTAAGCTTTCCTAATACTCCAAGAATCAAAACCTACTTTAAAAGGAAATAAACAATTAAATTGATATCAACTCACCTTATTACTGAAAGCACGGGAGGAAGAAGATAACCAAGTCTCCAGACTTTTCTTTTATTTCTTCTCATCTCCATGTGTTTTATACCACTTAATAAGGGAAGATAAGAATATTTCCTTTGAAAATACCATAATACCCTTCCAATAATCCAAATTTGATATCAAGTTCGAAACAAAATTTCCAAAATAGATCTTAAACTTTTCAATTTTCCTAAATTGATCACCAAATTTCAAAAACTTTATTTTTAGTCACTAACCCGATTTTTGGGATGTTACAAATCTCCCCCTCTTAAGAAAATTTGCCCTTGAATTTTCACTGCACATATAGATGAAAATACTGTCTACACATATATTCTAATGTTCTCATGTTACCTCCTCAATTTAATCTTTCGTGTTTACCATTACTAAACTTGCCTTTCACTCCTTCAATTCTTCACTACCTTTTTCCTTTATACATACATATCATGTCACTTATCATGTAGACAGTAACCTCAATTCTTATCACTTAAAATCATAAATCCATTAATTTCCTTCATCAATCTCTAATTGCCTTGCAATAATAACCAAACCTTTATTTCATTATCATTTCAAAAATAACACGTCCGTCATTAATACTTGATCAAAGAGAATATAATAACTCGACTATATCTTAAACTTCCTTAATACACTTTACTAATCTTTATATCTCTCTGACTACGTCTACTTGATCAATCAACACAACCTTAAATCTTCATCATTTATAATTAAGACATACATTTTAACGAATCAAATAATCTCTTTATATAACCTTATGTACTTTCTTTCTTATGTATCCAACTTATAATCTACACCTTAATATAATCATTGTCATACATGATCCTTTAAACTCCATCTTTTAATTTCCTTACCTATTTATTCTTCCAGAACTCAAGATCTCCTTGTAACATAGGTCATATCTTTTCTTTAGTGCTCTCATACTCTTTCTCATATCACTTATCTCTATTTAGCAATCTTTATCAAATCTTCATAACTTTGCTAATCCACACGACTTGCACAAAACCTTATTCTTATAAAATCCTTATCTTCTTAACTACGTCACATCTACATGATCCATATACACAACTATGCATAAATGCATGCCATACTTGATTAGCTCCATCTGATATTTTCTTTAAATCTTTTAACTCTATATACTTATCATCACATAACCTTGTTAATCAGCTATAACTCATTCAATCTAGAGCTCAAGTCCTCATCAAATCAATCATTTATATTCTTTTTGTTGAAAATTAACTCAGCGGTAACTTGCTCAACTTACCACACCTACACACTTACTCATACACAATGCAATTCCTTTGGTTCGAACTCAAACATTCTAACTTCCTTTGACTTATAAAAACAATAACCCCATCACTCGATCTTTTAACATTCTCTTGATAACATTTATCCACTATACGCTAATTTGCCCGCGTAGCAAAGAAATTACTCCACTTCAGAGCAATAAAGACCCTCTAACGCTATTCAGACGCATTTTCAACCTCCTGAAAACAACTTTTGATCTGTAAAGGAACTTCCTGAGGTGTTCGCTCTTAATTCTGCCTTGCCAGGGCAGGTGAATTGGTGCTACCTTCAGGTATATTGCCTCTCACATCACTTTGAAACTCTCATAATCATATTTCTATTATAACATAACAATCATATTCTTATAACAAGACAACACACTTCTTACATTATCAGATAAAAAAAGTGTTGGCATGTACACATTTTATAACTCCTTTGACTTCGATTTAAGCCTAGAATCGGTTAAACCTTAGCTTTGATACCATTAAATGTAACACCTCCAACCTGTATCCGACCCGTATACAAGTCTGAGATGTCACATTGACTTTTCAAATCGTTTACTTTTACAAAATAATTGAAAATTCGAATTTATATTGAAATCTGAATAACTTATATTAAATACAATAAAATCGATTTACAAAACCGATCAGAGCATGTTCAACTAAATCTTTAATTACATGCCAACTGTACTCATTAAAATGAAATACATACAAATCATTACTTTTCTGATCTGACCTTCGAAAAGGAGAAGTTGACCTATTTTAACCCCCATTGTTCCTTACTCTTCTCAGAACTTACGTGTGAAACATTCACACGCTAAGTCGTTGACTTAGTGAGGCATATAAAATGTATAATGTAACTTTAACTCCTAACAATGCATGAATATTTAATTCTATCATAACATACCAAATCATATACTATTTTATGTAAAAAAATACATACATGCACATATATTATCATCTCCATTCTTAACATTATCATATATTCTCATTAATCCCTTTTATTATCTAAACTTGTACTTAATACTTGTACATATCATATCATACATTTCACACAACAAAACACATAACAATGCATACACTTTATTTATGTTATATCTTTTAATAACCCGTGTACACTTGTGAGAACTAAAGATATGTGAGTTCATTGAGGTTGTGCACATATGCTGTCACCACAGCTAGTATAAATTCCCACTAGGGGCATATAGAATTTGTCCCGAAGAACCACATATATGTCCCGAAATACCACATATATGTCCCGAAGGACCACTCCTTAAGGATCACATATATATTCCAAAGGATCAAATATGTGTCCCGAAGAACCGTATATATGTTTTAAAGGATTACATATATATCCCGAAAAACCACGTAGAACCCTCGACTCTTGGCATGCCAACTATACCTCTTGCTCTTATTTCACATAACATGGGCATTATCATTATGTTGTCACATGTTCATATCACATAGGAACATAATCTCATAGCTTCTTTCACATAGCTCATGGTCACATTTTCATATGATCACATAAGTCATATCTTATAGAGCTCATAACCTTTCTCGTGTAATAACTTATACCATATCATATAGCTTACACTTGGTTCTTTTATGTTCACATATATCATATAATTCTTTATCTCGTAGCTTATATCACATGTTCATATCATTCCTTATGTCCATATCATATAACTTATATCATATTCTTACATAGTCACATAGATCATTTATACTAGTTCACATGGCTTATCACCCTAACATGTATTCACACAGATCATGTAACATATACAATAACCTATAACACATATATTCATATCAAACACATGTTTATATTTATGAATTCATGCATTCTACTATAGGAAATAAACTTGTCACAAGTCTTATTTCCATTAAACATCATATACTAATTAGTATGCACTCATCTGGCCTCACTAGTCAATTCGAGAACTGATAACTCTTGATCGATCTTATCTCGTTGACTCATCCGGTACTTGCTTTTGATTGATATCTACACCAATGAACATTTGATACGAACATTAGAATTCTAAACCTTATGAATTGATCATTAATAATCTAAACTAAACGAAGTACTTATTTTAAATTTCCTCTTTGAGTAGTATCGATACCCAAGGTATGGTACCGAAACTTCCTTTGTTGTGGTATCGATACCATGCTTTGGTATCGATACCCTTTCTCGGTTCCGGAATCCTTATTTCAAAATTGTATCGATACTTGCCTTTGGGTATCGGTACCTTTGGTATCGATACTACCCCTTTATGTATCGATACTCCTTGAACAATTTATCAACTTTGGCCTAATGGTATCGATACTTATTCAACAAGTATCGATACCCATACCCCAAATATCACTCATTTTCTCTATGAAGTATCAGTATTGAATGAACAGTACCGATACCCCTTACCTAGAATTTATTTATCTTACCCGAAAATTTACCAAACTTACTTAAATCTTCTATTATAACCTCTTTTTAACCCTTAAGGCTTAACTACACCGATTAAAATCAATTTAGATCACTTTAATTCATCCCAATATCTAATATTCCCCTCACTTGAATTCACTAATCATTTCAATTAATAAACATGTTCAAAATTCAGTTCTAATACTTTGAATTTCTTATTTTAGTGTATGACAAGTGAAATTCAACTTCGAAATCCATTTACTCCTTTTCCAATAATTCACTCAAAAACTCTTTTTACTTAATCTCTCATAACTTGTAAATATTTTAATTTCTAATTCTCTTTAAGCTTTCTTAAGCTTTCCTAAAGCTTCAAGAATCAAAACCAACTTTAAAATGAAAGAAACAATCAAGTTGATACCAACTCACCTTATTACTGAAGGCATGAGAGGAAGAAGATAACCAAATCTTCAGACTTTTCTTTAATTTCTTCTCATCTCCACATCTTTTATATCACTTAATAAGGGAAGATAAAAATCTTTCCTTTGAAAAGACCATAATACCCTTTCAATAATCCAACTTTGATATCAAGTCCTAAACAAAATTTCCAAAATAGATCCTTTAACTTTTCAAATTTTCCTAAATTGATCACCAAATTTCAAAAACTTTCGTTTTAGTCACTAACCCGACTTTTGGTATATTACACTGTCCCCTTCCGACAATGCCCTGAATCGGCCATCATTTGAGCCTAAATCAAGAACGAAACCCATCGAACTCCGTCAGATTCCCTCCCTCGATCAACCTTGCTCGGGCCGACGGTGTAAGTCACCGCCACCTCCAATCAGAGCGCCAGGCCGTCGCGTCCAAGACCCCTCAGTCAATTCATCGAAAGGAGCCGCCCTTTTCCATATAGACGTCAAAGAAGCTCGGCTGAAAACACCCACCCAGCTGCTCGGTTAATTGCAAAATGTAGCCACCACGGTCGTTCCCTCGCCTCACGGCTTGTATCATCGGACTCACCTCCTCCGTGAGCCCAAAACTCGACTGAGTTTGTCGTCCGAAGTTGCTCTGTGTCTGATCGTCGTTTTGGGGTAAGCATTCGAAAGTTTTTAGGTTGATTTAAATTGCTTTGGATGAATATTGCTTTATTGTTGAATTGATGATGTTGTTTTCGTGCTCCCAGAATGCTTGGATGCCACCTTTATCCCGTCGCCGCCATCACTCGCCGTCACGCGCCATCGCTTGCGCGTGGGGCTTGTCCCCCAGCTCTGGTTTCTTCTAGAAATGGTCCAGGTGGACCAAACCGGCCCAACCCAGTCTGAATCGGGTTTGTTTGACCCGACCGAGTCAACCCAAACCGGTCAAGTTGAGTCAACTCGTTCGAGTCAGCCCGTTGACTTTGACCGTTGACTTTGACCATAAAGTCAAAATTTTCAATAAGTCATATTTATTTTTTTCAGCATCTTGAGTTTGAATCTGAAGTCTGTTTTGCCAAATTCAAACTCGGTAAGTTATTTTTCAGTGTTTTATCTTCGAGTTCAATTTGGTTTTTTGATTAAATTCTATTTCTGATGTAAATTTATTTGTTATGTATCCGAGACATTATGGGACAATTAATTAAAGTTTGAGGACGAGCGAATGAAGTTTAAATGCTCGATGGATATGGCTCGTAAATTGAGGTAATACTTTACTACCCATTGCATGTTGTATGGTACAAGTTAGGTATTGGTTAATGCATAAATAAATATGATTTGGGCTTGGAATAAATATTAATTATTTTATACCTATATTGATCCCGATAAAATGTCGAAAATGCCATTTGAATACAAATATGACATGATTTACCCTTGATAGCAGAAACGGCTTGGAATAAATAAATGACCTTGGATAAACTCTTAAAATACTTTAAACCTAGACATTGAACTGCCTCTAAAGGTCTTGGAACATGACCCAAGCTCGTCGTTCTCTCTAGATACAATTGTAATATAGAAATAAATAATATCATTGGTATACATGTTTGTCTCCTCAAGATTCGTTCTAATGGTCGCATGATGGTGACTAGTTCAATTAGTGTAATCAGTATTGAGATGTGAATATTTGGAATGATATCAGTACAAATGATTAGTGAGTACTGCGGTGTTGATATCTGTCCAACCTTATTTGACCCAAAACCTTGTTAATTCGATATAAATCTCGAATAAGACAAATTATCATTAAATTATTAAGTATTTTTTCAAGACCAAAATGACAAAAATAACCCTATAAAGTAAAATTACAAAAATGCCCTTACATTGCAAAAAGACCAAGATTACCCCTAAAAAGTGAAAAAAACTTTAAACAGATATATCCGACCAAATTACCAGAAAAGATACATATGTTTGGATTGATCAGAATTACTGAAATGTCATCGAGCTTCGAAATAACTAAAATAACCTCTAATGTTCAAATGACCAAAATATCCTGAACTCTAAAAGAACCAATATACCTTGAAGTCTAAGATGATTGAATTAACCTCGACTGTTAAAGCGACCCGTTTTTCTAACGACTTAAAATAAGTGGATATCTTTGGTAGATTCTTAGAATCGCTGATAAATCTAAGTGTTATATCGCCATTTGAGGTGAATCGCGACCCAAGTATGTCGGCCGTTATGGATATTACTGCATCATAAATAAATTAAACATCACTGAAATATTTGTTTGTCATGTGAAGATCTGGTCGATGTTGATTATAAAGGAGGTTCGTTCAACTAGTACAATCAGTATTGGGGAGGGAATACATGTTCGTCTCCCTAAGATCCATTCAACGATGATTCTGAAGATGATCAGTTTGACTAGTGATGTCAATATTAAAGTGTGAATATCCTTGAAGTGCATCGATTTGACTGGTTGGCAGATATCACAATGATAGGATTTGTTCAGTTCGAGTTGATTCGATATCCTGATAAATCGACATGAATCTTAAATGCCATGAATCATCGTTTCACCCTTATTAGAATAAATTACTAAAAATTCTCCAAGAACCAAATGTCCAAATTGCCCTCGATTTCCTGAATAATTGAATCACTCATGTCATATTTGAAATCTTAAGTACTCTGATGCAAAAGATTCTGAATACTCCTGACTACTTAGTGCCTTAAAAAATATCCGAATACTATATGATCTTGATAAATTACTTCTCGAATGATGATGAATCTGTTAGCTATCAAACCCCTTTTTATAGGGATCTTGATTCTAAAATCCTATCAATTTACAAAAGTTTCATGGTTCTCTACCTGATAAATACCAAGTACCTCTAGAAAAATAATTGGATCCTCTAGTGTGTTCCCTATATGCTATATGATTATCTTACCTGTCCTGAAATGTGATTTACCGAAGATATTGTTTTATCGAATCTTTTAACTGTTCGATATTCTGACTTATTGATGTATTGAATTACTCTTTATGAACTATGGCTACATAAAATGTGCTCTCTGGTTACCTGTTTTCAGTGGAAAATATGATCGTTCCTGATTTATGGTCATGGAATCTTTTGGTTACTACTTGAACTGTTTTATTGGGACACTATCTAGGTAGACTGGAGTATGGAGGTTCAGCTCTAATCAAGTAGGTAATTCCTTACGAACCTAAGGTATTCCTTGGGTAGGCTCTAAGGCCCCAAGGCACTCCCTTAGTATGGGGACTGTATTATGGTGAATGGATCGAGTGCATTCATGTGATTTAAATAACTACATTTCATTCTGACAACATTCTACTAGATACTGTATGGGTAGGATTCTGGAGTATGGAGGTTCAGCTCTGATCAAGATGATAATTCCTTACGGACCTAAGGAGACCCTTGGGTAGCCCCATAGGCCCCAAGGTACTCCATTAGGGTGGCTTCTTTGTTGTGTGCTTAGGGTAAGTCCTTATGGATATAGTTCTGGGAAAATTGCATATAGGTGTCCGGTTGGAGTGTATTACTGTGGTTTTTAAAATATGTTTTAAACTACTAACCGTTTTAAAGAATCTATATACATTACTCTGTTTTGTTGGAACACACTAGACATCCTATTCTAATCTCTTGAACTTGGTCCTCTGAACGTGTCCTCTTAACTGAAATCTTCATATCTTTTATTTGAAGAAATATCAATAGAACCTCAGCTCATCCCGAAAACCTATAGACTTCTGAATTAATAAGGAAAATTTTATGTTTTTCCACTTATCTGCATGTCATTCAGCATCACTTGGTAGTTCTGTATTACTGAGCTTCCCAAAGCTCACTCTTTTACTCTCCATTTCATGTTATAAGGTTTGATCTAGTGCAGCTATCGACATCTATAGTGGGAGTTCTTTTGGCTTGGGTTGAAGAGTACGGTACAAGTGTAATTAGAGGGCATGTAGACCATATTTGATTTTTATACTGAGTATGAAACTTGTATGATTTTAATTCTGCTTGGGATATATGATTGGTTTTCTGAACTTGTATTTTAATTATAAATTGTTTTATGATTTTACGCATTTTAACAGAAATTTTATTTTTTCCTAGACTTTTACTGTGGGTCGCTTTGGTGACCCTAATATGACATCTCAGACCGGATCGGGTCACCTATATCGGTATGAGGGTGTTACAGAGCACGCGCAAACACACATATATTTATTCGATTAGCTATTAGTAGAACAAACAAAATACATACCAAGAAAACAACAGCTCGGGGAAAGTACCGGCAAATATGATCACCTATATTCTTTGCCACAATTCCTAGTTCTGCATCAGCAAACCTCTCGTTTGCATGGAAATAACCCACAATTCCCGAGACCTTGGACCCATAATGTTCCTCTATCTGATCAAAACCAAACAATCAAAACACTTCAAATTGCAAATAGATTAGCCCAAAAGGATCTTTTCTTCCTTTTTTTTAAGGAAAAAATACTTGACCAAAACAACAGAAAAAATTAACAACACAAATGAATCCTTGATCCAAGCCTAATAATTAAACCATCATAAACCTCTGATTTTTCAAACTAAGTTTTCCAAGAAAGAATTTATTAGAAGAATAAGAAAAATATATAAATATATTTAACCCTAAAAAAGTGTATTGATACCATGATGAAGGCGATCTCAAGAGGAGGCAACAGGGAAAGATTAGAGTGAAATAGAGGGACTGATTCGATGATCTCAACGACGCTTTCATTTTGCGGGTTGACTCGGCCAAGTAAAACGCCGTTGACCGCCGTGGTTTTGTGCTTCAGAGCATGTAGAACCAACTTTATGTAAGCGTTCTGTAAGATCTCGTACTTCAACTCGGCCACCATTTCTGTTTTTTCTTTAATTGCTTAGACTAACTGAGTCGCCGATTTTTTTGACTGCCGGCAATTGAACAAGAAGAATAGACAGAAATGTGAAAGAGGAGCTTAACGCCAACAACTCGGCGGTTTAATTACATAAATTCTTGAAAAGATTTCCTATGCCAAAATTATAAATTGAAAAATACGGATCTCAAATACATCTATCCATCTTTGTATATAATATGAATTTTAGTCTAATGTTATCTAAATTTTGATTTTTAATAAAAATTATTCAAACATTAATTTTGTGTAATTATATAATTAATATTTTTATTTTAATTTAATTGAACACATATTACTTAATCTCAAAATTTTGAACGCGCATTATTATTATTATATATAGTCCATTCATTATATAAAATGATCAGAAAATTTAATTAATAATTTTTAAATAAAAATTACATTTTTAATACATGATCTTTGTTATATTTTTCAAATAATCCTCAAAATATAAACTCAATTTTAGGCTTCATGGTACAAAAAATTATTTTTCATAAAAACTTTTAATTCAAATAATTACGTGTATACATTATAATAGATAAAATAAATTTAAAACAAATACTACTTTTTATTTGCTACTTGCGTAATTTATTATTTCAATTCTAATTTAGACTAAAAATTACCCCTTGAATTATGCACTTTGTACAGAGTTGGCCCATAAAGTAATTTTCAGATTTTTGTTTCGTTTTAAAACTTTCTCAAGTCCAAGTAACATCCTGATGCCATGTTTTTGTTCTCACTGTTGAACACTGATTTTGAATGAGGGTGTTGACGTTAAACCAAATGAAGGGGGGCAAAACGAATCATTAAATTATAATCGATATATTGATCCAACTCAAAATTTGTAACAAAAGAAAACTGATATAATCAGAGCCTCGAAACTTATTTTGTCGGTCTAATCCAAGTCGTCTCCGAGGTGTTCACGTTTACGTAATAGATCTGTTTCGAAGCTTCATCTCGATATGCCTGCAGAATGGATAAAAATCAGATCCAGAAATTCGATTAGCAAAATGAGAACACAGAATTAGCCATGTGTTGATAACTACTTGAGAAAGAAAATCCGTTTTGATCCTACAATGTTGAAGCCACTTGGGAGGTGTTTCAACTGATCATGCAAAACAAATAACCGAAACTATAAAAGCAATACTCATTTACCTGCCATCCGGCAGGTAGACCTCTCGAGAGTTCATCTAAATCGGGTTGTTGGTTTCCATCAGGAAGTGCCTCTGAGGAAGCCTCCGGTGATTCTTTGGCCTTTTGTGCTCTTCGCCGCTTTACTTTTTCACGCCTATTGTTCATTATCAAGAAGAAAGAAAGCATATCACCGGAAAGTAAAAGGCCAAAACCGGTTAAAAAGAAAAACAGTACAAGAAAACTTATTTGTACATATGGGAAAGATCTATATAATACATAAGCACATAAAAGACGCAGGAGTACTAACACAAGTAAAAAAAAGAGTAGCTTATGCAAATTTTATATACATACCAATCACCACCCAAAGGCTGAAAATTTGCATTATATTTAGCCTCTCCACTGGCAAGTTGCTGAGCATAACATTCCTGAAATCAAAGAAGATAGTAAGTCACAGGGACGCTTTGAAAATGAATAAACAATTATTTAATATAGGTTCATTTTAGAGACCGCTATTTCTTGTTTTCGCTTTTGTTCTAATATCTCGTTCGCATTTTCAGGCTCATCTTTTGCATCCTCTTGCAACTCCTCTTTGACAGCTTTCCACTGATAAAACAAAAGCGTTAATTCTACTCATTTTAAAAAAAAACACTAGAACTATCAAGAACGAGAGAAAAAAATCTCCAGAGTAACAGGAAATTATCTATACCTTATCCACCAAAGAGGAGACCTTCTTATTAGACCTCAAGGATGATGTGACAGCAACCGTCTTCTTTTTGGTTCGTGCAGCTGAAAAACAAAGGATATTGTATCATAATCAATTTCAGTAAACATGTCACGACCATCGGCAAGTTTAACATGTCATAAATGAAGTTGCTAGTCAAATACACTTTCTAGGGATCAACCGACCAATCACTGATAACCCAAAATTATACCTTTAGATTGAGCCTTCGGAGCTGATGATGAAGTCACAGAGGCCATGGATGCGGCAGCAGCAGCAGAACTTTCTTTAACAGAAACAGTTGCAGGAGCTACAATAGCGGCAAAGGTAGAAGAGCTCCCCACTGATGCTACCTCAGTCTTCTCATTAACAGTAGGATCATCTGCACGCAGACCAGGTTCTGCTAATGCAATATCACCACCAGGTCCAACTTGATTTGAAGCAATAGTATTGGAACTGATAGTACCCATTTCACTATGCAACTGAAAAGATTCAGTACCACTGGCTATAGGCACAGAAGACGCCCTTCTACCTTGAAGATCATAAAATATTACAGGTTCAACAGAGTTAACAGAAACTGATACACTTTCAGAGTATGTGTTTGGAACGGCTTGAAAGTATAGTGATGCTTTGGCTACAGCAATTTGAGATCCATCAGCGTGTCCATAGAAGCCACCAATGGGGATTTGATTAACTGCATGTCCATAATACTGATAACCAGGATCAGAATAGGTTAGGTTGTATTGTTCTGCATAAGTGAGAGGTGTATGAGATGGGGGAAGAGGATATTCAGGAGGCTCATCAGGTGGTGGTGGAGGAACTTGTTCAATATTAGGAGGAGGTGGTGGAATTTGTTCAGTATCAGGAGGTGGAGGAATCCACTCCTCATTTGGAGGTGGCGGAACAGCTGAGTAATCAGCAGAAGGCTTTAGTTGCTCTAGAATGTTGGGGGGCACATCTCTGAGCACCACTGTGCTAGGTGGCATTGCATCTTCAACTTCCATGTCCACATCCATATCATCCTCCTCTTGGTCATTGACTCCAGTCTTAGAAATTTCTTCATCATCAAGTTCACAATGTTCAGTAGGTGAACCAAAAGAAGAAACATGTACCATGTGGGCAGCATTGATGGAGGGTACTTGATTATTTACATCACTAAAGCCAACTGTTAATGCAGCACCATTAATAGAAAGCTGAGAAGTGTTGAGAGCAGAGGCACTTTTATTGAGGGCTCCATCTGCTTCAACTTCGTTGCATTTAACTTCCTTTATATTGAGCTTTTCTTCAAAAGAGTTGGGAGCTTCTTCAGCCTCTTCCATAATAGCCGAATTTGCAAGCTGGTAAATTTTATCGTTAATAACACCTTCAAGCCATTTAAGCTGCCTTTCACAGTGTGTCCAAAACGGTGTTAAAGATGATTCATATGAAAGCAATGATTTGATATCAGAAAGTCTAATCTCAACTTCTAAAATACATTTAGACATCCAGCCCTGACCTTGCAGATTGTCTTCGGAACTGAAAATATTTTCATGTTAGAAACACAAATAACAACAAAAACTAAAGAAATTCTGGTCTTCTACATTAAACAAAAGAAATATAAAAAAATATATTGGCTGGAAATAATAGAAAATAAATGGATAGTAGATGAATGAAGGCAACTAGATATTCCTTACACTTTCAGTGACTTCAGTCTCTCAAGTAAACACTCCCCTTGTCTTAGAAGATGAATGGGGAGATCGGTCTCTGTTTCATCATCATCATTAGCAAGAACATCATGTGTAGAGTTTCCAGAGTGATCTAAACTCCCACCAGACAAACAAGTATCAACAGCATCTAAGCTACTTTGAAAATCACTTCTACTGACATCAGAGATTTTATCCTTCAAAACTTTGTTTTTGCATCCTCCGGCTCCGACCGGCTCATCTAACTCAGGCTCATTGTCATAAACATTGCTCTGAAGAATCACATTGTCAGCAATTGATTGGGCACTTACAGTTGAATTCAAATCATGTGCATCCACTTGAGCCACCTCCATATCTTCAGCACTAGGTGCTTTCAGGTGAGAAGTTGATTGGTTTAAATTATTCAAAACAGCAGGCAGCTCCCATGAAGTTTCACCAGTTTCAGTGTTCCAGTAGTAATACTGATTACTCTCTTCATCCATTACAATCCTCCAGCCTGAACCCACATTTTGAGTAACCTGTACTTCAGAAGTTCCAGCAAAAGAATCTTGTTTGATAGAATCATTCTCGACTGATTCATTTGTGACATAACCATCTCCTTCGTTATCAATGCCTACCAAGTTCAGGACAGAGTTCAAAGTAGAATCTTCCTCTGTTTTCTGTTGATTGACCTTTAGAGTATCAAGGCTTTCACCTGCATCAACTTCTGTATCTTTGCAGGTCTCACTTAGGGGACCCTTACCCTAACAAAAGTAAGCAATGAGAATGTGAATGAAAACCACATGCCATTTCAATTTAGCAAGTTACTAATCTAACCCACAATGCTCCCACATTATCCAGATAAATGAGTAAAATTCAGTTACAAATCGTAGATTTACATAATAGAAAGAATAACTCGGACTGCAGCCAGCACAACAAGATAACCTCATATCCAGGCCAAAGATTCACACCTAGGCCTACTACAAAACATAATTTCAGAAAAAACAATGAGGGAATCCAAAATCACCTGGTCATCATGGTCAGAAAAGGAACCATCCAAAGTTCCATGCTCTTGTTTTGTATTCGATTCCTCATCCAGCTCATCATCACTATACTGGCCAAGTAATAGCAAAGGATTTGGTGGTTGTTGACCTGAAGACACGACATTAATATGTTAAATTTTTAAACTACAATTTATATTTAATGATTGTCACTGCATCTAAACCTTAAAAATAGGCTGAGAAAACATTCGTTTAGGATAGGTCAGCTAGGTAACAGCTTCCATAAACGAAAATATAAATAAAAGGCTGGACAAAGTCCATATGATAAATTTTATAGATGCATTAGGAGCATTATGTGAGCAATTCTTGATGGCCACCTGTTACAAATAAAAGAAAGATGTCAGTGGAGGTATGATGGAAATAAAGCCAAGAGACATACGAACCGAGATAAAATGTTTCAGAAGCAATCTGCAAACAACTTGGATGCAGCGAAACAGAGCATAACAGATTGGGACTCGTTCAAAATATCACATTGATCGGGCCCAATCAGTTCCGTATGAGTGTTCCCAAGACCACAGCTGACACCCTACAATCTGAAAACATATTCTGGGGCAAACAACATATATCTCTGGCATAAACTCCAATTTCCACCAAAATAAGGAAGAGCACTCATGCTCTCTACATAGTCCTTTTGAAGAAATCTGACGGAACCCACCTGGAGAAGATGGTGATTTGGGCAACCCAGCAAGACGTTTCGGTTCCCCATCAATTTCTTCTTGTACTGAGGAGCCACCCAAATCTTCTAGAAGTTACAATAAATGAAACCGAAAGTTACAACATACTCAGTTTATATCTTTATTCACTTTTTAATAGCTCTAATGTAACTTCTTCAACTTATAGCTGGTTGCTAATTTACGGGAAAAATATTGAAAGCATAGACTTTCTCAACTACCAAAAACAATAAAGGGAGACAAACAAAATTACCAGAGGGTTCCGCGAAGAGATCGAGCTTAACACGGCGGCCGGCGTTGTTCATAGCAGCTAAACGACGTTCCTTTCTCTTCCCCATGGATTTGATTGTGAATTCTGATTCAAAGATAACAGATTTTGTATATAAAAATAAAAAATTACTAGGGTTTCTTCTTTGATCTGGAGAAATTAATTTGGGGATTTTCCTTTTGTCCTCTTAAAGCTTCTTTGATATTTTGAATCCTAAAGGCATTATGACTTCAATGAAAAGGAGGCGTCGCGGGTTTTATCTTGCTCCCGCATCCCTGTTTCCTTAAATTGATATACGGCGCCGTCTCCTTCAAATTTCCTTGCATCTATATCTATAAGCTATGCGTATCTACCTTTCTCCTGCAATAAAATTATAGGTAAACCATATAAATAATCATCATGATATAATATTTTTAAAGAATTATTTTTACATTAATAAAATAATAACGCATTATATCATCTTATTAAAGTGAAATTTTTTAAAATATGAGAAAACCTGTATATACAAATTGTGAGAATTAACTTGGACCTCCAAAAGTAAGTATTTAATGTTTAACCTCTAAATTAAGGTAAAGAGATTATATATTTTTTACAAAAATAATATAATAGGTAAATTATTGTGAAAACATATTTGAAAATAATAATACAAACTTTCTAACATCAATTATACATGAATTAAAAATATAATTATAATAATATATTAATTATAAATAAGTTATAAAATATTATAAAAATATATTTACAATACATATTTCTTTTATTTTAAAAACAAAATATTATTAATCCTTGTTTTTCTCATTTTATTATGTAGTTGTTAGTCTTTCTTTTCTTTTCTTCTTTTGTAATCCTCAACGATACTAATTTTAGGGTCCGTTTATTTCACAGAAAATATTTTACATAAAATGAATTACATTTTTTGAAAAATAATTTCTGGAAAACGTTTTACTATGTTTGCAATATGTTGTTTAAACCATTTTTTTCTCTAGTTTATGATTTTTTTTAAAATTATTTATTACAAATATTAAATACAATAAATAATATTATTTATCATAAAACTTAATATTATTCTTTATAAATATTAAAATAATTTACTTATTATTAAAATATTTTTTTAAAATTTTATTAATAAAAATATTAATATTGGTATATTTTATTGAAATAAAAATATTATAAATTATATTAATTATAAATAAAAGTAATAGTATTATATTATATTTTAAAAATATTAATTAGTATATTTTAAATATATTTATTAAAATATTATTAGATTATTATATTAATATTAAATATATAAATAATAATATTCATTATTAATAATTTAATAACATTATTTCTATGAAATTAATAAATAATATAAATTTTATTAATAGTTTATTATATATTATTAAAATAAAAATATAATATCTTATATTATTATAATATAATTGATTATTTTATTATAATATAATTGATTATTTTATTATAATATTAAACATATTATATTATATTATTAGAAATATTAATAAATATATTTTAAATTTTAAATTTTTAATAATTAATATTTTGATTAAAATGATATTAGAATATTTTATTAATATTAAATTCATAAAATAAAATTATTTTTAGTATTTATTCTTTCAAGTATAAAGTTCGGAAAATGACTTACGGAAAATCAGACCGTAAGTCATTTTCCAGAAAACACAAAAGAAATTCTGTTGACCAGGAAAATGTTTTACGTTGACCAACCAGTTTTCCTTCAACCAAACACTGGAAAATGAGGAAAACATTTTCCGAAAAACATTTTACGTGAAACAAACGGACCCTAAATACTAACTTGCAACCATTGTTTCGAAACTCTTCTTGTAATATTGAAACGCCTAAAACATGTTTGAAAATATAAATCGTTGGAGGCACAAAAGTATTGATATTGGCACATGTGTTTTGGAAACTCACAGACGGGCATCGAAACTCTTGAATGTTGGGAAAGCTTCTCTTGATGTTCTTGAGCTACTATGCGGTCCTTTTTATATACTCTAAGTAATTTCTAGTCGTTTGGAGAAGTTGGAGGTAGCTTCTAGCCATTTTAAGCATGAAATTTGTGATTTAAATACTCAATTGCAACCATAGTTTTGAAACTCTTCTTGGAGAATCGAAACTCCTAAAACATGTTTGAAAAATATCAATCGTTAGAGGCCCAGAGTATAGATACTAGAACATGAGCTTTGGAATTTCACATACGGGTATCAAAATCTAACATTGGTTTTCGAAACTCTTAAGCACTATGGAATGGAAGTTCTAAAACCAGTGTAAGAGTTTTGAAACACTTAGGAGAAGTTTTAAAACTTCACACTTAGTTTTGAAATCTAAGGCTCAAGTTTTCACATTTTAGGGTGTTTTTGGCTCTTTAAAAAATTTTAAGTTGGATATTTAAGCCGAAACACAAAGAAAATATTTTTGACATAATTCTTCTTTACAAAATTGATTTGAATAATTTTTGCAAAAATTTCATAGCAAATTTGCAATTTCTACAAGCATTCTTATTTGCTTGCTTCTGAAATATATACGAAGTAGATTGTTATTTTTTTAGAACGATAAAATCAGTTAATTGATGAGGGAAAAAAGATATTAAATACAATATTTTGGTTCAAGTAACTGTAGATTAACATTTTGGACTAAAAATTCAGTTTTCTAAACATACAGGGACTAAAATGTCCCTTTGAATAATAGAGAGACAAAAAAAATGATGGAGTAAAAGAGCTTCTAATAGAGTTTAGCTTGAAATACACATATGAGTATTAAAACTAATAATATTTTGATGATGTAACAAGTGGGTTTGTAACTGATATTAATGTGATGAATGCAAATATGAAATAACATGTGGTTGAAGTTGTTGATGGTGTAACCATGAAGAGAATGGCATTGGCAGAGATTGATTATCTCCAATGAAACTGCTTTATGCAAGAATCGCCTTTAAAACCAAAGCTGTTTATTTCCAGAAGCAGCTTACCTTAAAATCATTTCTACGCTCAATATGCTTGTCCCCTTAGTTTTAGAATCATTTCTTTAAGTCACCATGATACCTTAAAATTGGGGGTTGAATTATCAAATTTATGTGTCACGAGGGCAGTCCGACCTTGTTACCAACTGTTACATTAGTCACTGGTACAAAATTATTGCTAAAAATCTCATTCGATTTATCACTTCAACCAATAAATTTTATCGACAATTCATATAGACACTTTTCGTGCCACTATAACAACTAGTGTTGCACATGTATTTAAGCCTTCCATGTACCATATCATATACCATATCATACCACATATAGGTGAATAAAAAATAGTGGACACAATTTAAAGCAAATGTTGGAAATTTATCGAAAAAAGTTCGCGATGCTAATTGTTCAGAAATGACCGATCATACATCTCTAGAACGTACAAACTTTTAATTAACACAAAGAACATCGACAATAATTACACGAGAACCCATAATAGGGGATTAACCAACTCCTATGTTTTTAAATAGAATAAGGTTTGTGCAAACCCGCACTCGAACCGTACACTTACGAAAACAATAAGCAAGTAACAACAACCGCTTCAATGCACGACCACCACCAACGAATCTTGAGCTTCAAGAACACATCAGAACGCATAAATAACAACAAAATTGGCTGGAAGTTAAACTTAAATCATGCATCAAAAAAGACGCCAAATTTCACTACAAAACACGACGAATCCACATTTCGTATCGATGATTTCTTAACTTAACTGACACATTTTATACCATCAAGACCGACACCTAAAAGCGCTATTAATATCATCAAGAATTTCTAATCTCAACCCTAAATCACCATATTAAACATATAAAGTTCCTTAATTCTATCGAGACCTAATTTTCAGAATTTCAAGAACAAAACCGCAATATGATACAAAAATCGGTATGAAATCCTTTATACCTGTAGCCCACATATTTTACACTTAAACGAAAACAATGTAGTTAAAATTCAACGTTAGTTATGATTTCGTTGAACTAAATTAAATCCAATATATTATTCTTAATTATTAAAATAAGGTATATAAAACATATATATTTTGTAATTAAAAAAAGAATTTAACTACATAATCACAAAAAGGAATAATGCTTTTGGAGCGTCAATTTTGGTCCTCGTTCCAAAATATTCCTCAACTTTAAATTCAAAATTCAAAATATTTTAATCCTCAATTTTCCTTTCTAAAATATTTTTCTGAATTAATATTGAAAACACGTTTTCCCCCAGAAATCGATATGCTATTCGATAACTATATTTATATCGATAAGTACCAAGCCAAAACCCAAGATGTTTCAAGTTTTTATATGTAAGTTCGATGTTTCGATATACTTGAGTATGTAAAAAAATTGTGTAGAATTGATATATAAGAGTTATGTTGTGATTTTGTATGCGTTTTTATGTTAAAAGTGTAGTTGGTTTGATTTATGGTGTTTGAATGTGTTGACAGTAGTTTTCGTCCGAGTGACGTTTATATACGTCTACATATATAATATTCTATTATTAATATTATTATTTACAAAGCCCGAAGGCCCGTTACAAAGTAAGACACACATGCCCAAGTGACAAGCTCAGTTACAACCCAACTCGGGCTAGGTCCAGATTTGGGTTACAATTGATTCAGGCCCAATTTCAGTAGGCCTGCGAGAAGCCCATCAGTAGGTAGGGTTTCCACCAACTGTTTCAGTGCCGTCGTTCCTCCACAGCCGTTCGATCAGAGGTAGATCCAAGAACCAGAAACGAACCAGCAGGAACCCTAGGGTATCATTACCACCCTAGGGCCTATTCCGGTCACCGCATCCACTGCTCTAACCAGACGCTGCCACGACGATTGTCGGCTCTTCAGAGTTATCCCGAAGGTTCCAGAAGATCAACGAGAACCGCACAACACACTAGTCTATGGTGAATCACCACCATAGGTTCGGTGACTCACCAGATTTCCTCATTATTACAGAGGATCTCTGAGGGATATAAATAGCCTAACCCTGCAAGGAAACAAGAAAAAGCAATAGGGAAACAGAGACCAAAAGTATCCAAAAACACACACAATAAAAAAGAAGAGTCTGAGAAGCTTACTCAACCGTAGAAGCTTAATCATCGTCAGAACCACCGTGAAATTGAAGGTAAATCCTGTGGTATTTTTTAGATCTAGGACAATCTAAAGACTTTTAGGAAGATTAGAGGTCGGATTTGGGACGAGGGAAAGCAGATCTACGTTTTGATAGGGTTTGGTATTTTTCTGGCGATCGGAGGCGTATGGTGGCTGGCCGGTGGCCGAGTTTCCTCAGGCAAGGAAATTTAGAGAGAACTGAGAGAGTTCTCTTGGTTTAGAGAGAAAAGAGGAAAGAAAGAAAAGAGAGAGTTTTCCCTCAAAGGGTCGAATTTAGACTATTTATACCCCTCCCATACGGTGTCGTTTCGGGAGAGGGGCTTCTGTGCAATTAACACGTGGTTAAATTATGTCTGCAATACCTCACTTTTTGTAATCCTTCCATTTTGGTCCCGAAATCAGGTTTTTCATACCTTTTAATTTTGTTTTCATATTTTAATTATTTTTATTTTAGTCACTCTTATGTTTATATATATAATAAGGTAAAATCGTATATTTAGTCCTTTATATTTTTAGTAGTTTATATTTCAGCCCTAATCGTAATAAATGTTAAATTACAATATTAGTACATCATTCTAGTAGTGTTTAGAATTAGGTAAATTAGTTTACTATTTTATGTGTTAATTATTATTTTAAGATTAATTATAATATTAACACTTTTGCATATTAGGTTAATTTTAAATCTAACTTATATAGTTTTAATATTAAATATTATAATAGGATTAGTAATATTTACATTAAATAATATTTAGTATTTATCTATATTAAGTTATTTGTAAATTAAATTAATAATTTATTGCAAAGACTTTAATTAATAAATATCGGTAGCAATTTTAGGCGTTATGAGGGTGTTAATCCTTCCCCATACGTAACCGACTCCAAAACTCATTTTTCTGGTAAGTAGACCCGAGTTGTATTATTTTAATATTATTCTTAGGAATTTTATTAGAATAATATAACATTTTGGTGACCAATCTCACCAAATTAAAAGATTGGTGGCGATTCTACAACTTGGTATTTCATCTGATTCAGGGAGGATAAACTCTTACTTTTTCCAGAATAGTTACACACTTTGAGGTTTACTATTTTCACTCTCCGTCGCCGGGCAGAGAAACGTCTCGACAACTTGGCGACTCTGCTGGTGAATTTAAAAGAGAGTTCTGCCACCAATTTATTAATTAGTTGTCTTTGCAGTAAATAATAAATTTGTTTTAATTATTTTTATTATTTTACTAACTTTTGTTTTTTATGTGTACAGATTCAATTTTGGGTCATTAGAATAGAATAATAGGTTATATATTATTTTATCATTTTTATGCTTTTCCTCACCCACTGTGCACTGTATTCATGACATGAGCTAAAACCACGCTCTTATCCTATTTAAGTGAATGAGAAACTACTCCCTCGTGTGGTTTTCACCTCCGTATGGGATAGGGGACCATTCTTTGAGCTCACACCTTATATTCCTCGTGTGGTTTTCACTTCCGTATGGACATAAGGAAGTGTGTTCCTTCGAATTGAACTTAATCCAAAAGTCTGTAATGGATCAGGATTAAGGGCTTGACAGTCCAAGGGGACACAAACAAAGGACAATTCATTGACCCTTTTACCCTAGAGCTAACACCCAACATATAATAAAACCTAGAACTGAAGTCTAGGTGAAATCTAACCTAATTGAGTACTGAAAGGTTATCACACAAGGAAAAGCATGTTGAGTCTTTTATTTATTATTATTTTCTGAATAAATGCATGCAAACTAGAAATCATGTGGTTAGGTTATTTTTCCAAATAAAGCTTGGAACTAGAAAGCATGAGGTTAGGATATATATATATATATATATATATATATAATAAATAGGATCTTTCCATTTCACTAAGTGATACTAACCAGTTTTCATATATATTCTGAGGATGCATATATTAATTGTTTGGTTTGTATTTGCATAATCATGACATGATCAAGGGTGTTGATTCAAGAGTGATTAACAAAATCGAAGGTTTTCATTATGAACAAAGGGTTTTATGATAAAGTGAATTGCAAAGTAACCAAAGAAGGGTATCTTAAGGAAGCTCTTAAAACAATGGAGGGGTATGCACATAAAAATCCTAGTAGATTGGTGCCAAAAGCATTTTATGTTAAGAGCATCAATAGAAACTTTCACAAGGGAGAAAGTTTTTATGAAGCTCAAGCCCGTTTTTGGAAAGACGAAAATAAGAAATTGAGCATAGAGGTCGAAGCCATGCTTAATGATTTTCGAAAAGTCAGTCAAACCTTTAAAGATGTTGGACTTGGAAATACTCCAGAGGAATGGATGACAGAAATCATTAAACTAAAAAGTGATGCTGATCACTAGAAAACGCTACATGAGGATCAAACAAAGAAATTCTTCTATGACTTTCAAATTGCTGAAGAAATATACAATGCAACCATCACCAATTTGGAAAAATGTCAAGCTGAAAACCAGATATTGAAGAAGGATATATCCAACATGGAAATTTCATATATGATCAATCAATGTTAGATTAATGCTGAATTAAAATCCACTAGAGCTCAGAGCCACACATTGATGAAGATGGATGATTATGGAAATCTATTTCAAGAACTTCTTGAACATAAAGGTTCTCTAATAAAGAAAAATGAGCAATATTGTCTACAACTTCAAGAAATGGCAAGTAAGATTCAAGAAAAAGAAGATGACATGAAGAAAGCTGCTGCTCAAGCAAGTAAGGTAGCCCGCAATTTGGCAGACTTAGTTGGTTTTACAAGAGAGATGAAGCCGGATAACGACTTGATTCTAGAACATAAATGGAAATTAACTTGGCTTTTTAAGGAAATAGAGAAATTAGGAGGGAAAGTTATCCCTTATATGTAATGATCTTTTGATGTACTAAAAAACCCCTTTTGTGTTCAATGGAAGATGTTTTAAGATGATCACTCTTGAGTTACACTCTTTTATACATTTACATTTGTATTTACATTTATGTTCTGCATATCATGATAACATGTGTCAATCATGAAAATATTGGAATGTTCAGTAAAAGATTTTGGAATCAGGAATTTTGAAAGTACACTAGAGAATCAGGGGCAGATCTTAAAAAAGATTGAAAGTAATGAATGAAATATTAGCTCAAATTGGAAAGATTGAAAAAAATTCAAGAACAACTTGTAGAAACCAATGAGAAATGCTTGAAAAAACAAGAAGGTTCCAAGCTGAGTCCAGGGAACATATATCTAAAATGATGGGTATGATGGTTACTCTGATATATGGGGAGAAAATGTTAGAAGACTCTATGGAGCATGAAAAGATGAAAGCCTTGGGAAAAAGTCTAGATTTCAATAATGTAGTTACTAATATGATAACAAATGACCAAGAACCTGTTGTGGAATGTAGAAATCCAACTCAGCTTTATGGATTGGGAAATATGACAGAAAACATGGACATTGAAGTTGGTTCAAAGAAGAGAAACATGGAAAAAGTCCCATTGAAAATGGATAAAAAGGGCAAGAAAGAAGAAATGATGACACATCCTATTCCAATTCCAATTTCGTATTCAGAGTTGTTACTCTTTCTCTTTGAAAGTGGTCTTGTAACACCAATCCATCCTAGTACTTATTTGCATCCAAATTGGAAAAATATCAAGAATCCATGCAATTATCATTCTGGAGATTTTTGTCACTCTACAGAAAATTGCATAATGCTGAAATTAAAAGTCCAAGACCTGATGACAAAAGGGTTGTTATGTTTCCAAGATGGGAAACCTAATCTCCTCAGAAATTCAAAACCGGTTGAAAAAGAGATATTTTCAAGTCATCATCTCTCTTAAGAAGATGGTCAAAAGTCAGACATTCAAAGCAAACATTTTCAGGAAAGCAATAGTAAAGAAACGATCATACAAGGGAATCTCTACCCTGCTTTCCTTCGATCTCATGCAACAAGTTATATGCCAAATTACACAAAGCCCAACTTATTGCTCCATGTCTAGCTAAACCTTTGGTACCTCATTATCCAAGATGGTATAATGAAAAGATCTGTTGTGAGTGTCATATTGGAATCCAAGGACACTTCATTGAAAATTGTGGTAACTTCAAAAGACGAGTTCAAGAGCTTCTGACTCATGGAATTATATAAGTGGATGCTAACAGTCAATCCATTTTGATCAAACATTTGGGAGTCAACCTCAAAAATGAAGTTGATAGTGTCAAAATAAATGGAGGACAAGGTAAAGCCAAGAAAGATGAAATATGTATGACCGACTTAACTCTTGACACTCCTTTGATGGATGAAACAAAAAGAAGAAAGGAAAGGTAATTCGAGACTGACCTACAGGTTTAAGAAGAAATAATGTAGATACAACCTTGGAGACACCTATATAAGATCTTCTAAAATCAAGAGAAGTAGAGGGAAATTTAAAGAGAAAATAGAATACTACTCCAATTATAACTGCAAGAAACATCAAGAACCAGGATACAACAATCGCCACTAAAGTAATTTATTCTGAAATTTAAACTGAGCCCAACTGTCAGTCAGGAAAGATGATGATGGGATTTGATCAAGAAATAACTCAGGAGAAAGCTGAGATTTGTGATCTAAAAGCTCATCCAAAGAATCTACCCAATAAATGATCAAGAAATGGGGGGCAAATATCGACAAAGATCCTGTTTTAACTATACACTCGACATCCAAGGAATAATGGGGTAGTGGAAGTTGTTATCTACCACTATTGTACCTTTCATTTTGAAGCATATTGTTTGAACATGTTTTTGTTCCTTTCTCCGCCACTTTTGTAACAAAAATGTGTTGCTTTTAAGGTTATGAGCATTGAATCAATTTTCAATCTTGTAGTTCTTTGAATATCATTAGATTAAAACTCTTTATAATTAGAGTTATACATCTTTGACAAAGTATCAAGAATGAAAACCAGTAAAAAAGGGACCCTGACCTTACCTCAGATGAAATATACCCGACATTACACCCTTCCACAAATATGAGAGAGCTTTCTCCAATGCAAGGAATTAGACAAAATGCTTGTTATTGATATTTAGAATTATACAACGTGGGACATCTTTTGTAACATTGCAAAGTAGACTAAATTACTTTTCTATTAATGAGGTTCGACGATGAAACCTTTTCTAATCTAAGTTAGTTGTTTATAAATTGAAATTTGGTAATGAGATTTTATGAATTCCACCAAACACATAGACTATAACAGGTTCTTTTAAAAAAGGGTAATAGTCATATATGCAGTAAAGCTATCCCTATAAAACAATTGGTTAATAGCCTCGGCTTTATGGATAAGTTTCAATTAGCTCAATGAAGGCTAATTTCAATAAAGCTGAATTCAGCTAGCCAAAATGGCAAAAGAAGAAGTTGTTGTAAAATGAAATAATTCTTGTTATAGTCTATTTTACACATGTGCACATAAATCTCATTGTAGACCGATATTTTCACACTACCTTGGGTAGAATCAAGGATTTCAGATAATTGAAATGGAGGTATTCTAGAAGGTCTAGTAACTGTTATGCTAGTTGTGTCATTTTGTATACATCTAGTTAAAGATACCAAGTCAAGAAAGTGAGGCATGTGACAATGTTCACAAAAGAGTGAGAAAGGAGTGACATCTTCACTAAGATATAACCATAGAAAATAGGAAAGCCAACCTAAAACTAACTTCTCAATCTTGATACATGTCAAAGAACTATAACTCTGAAATAGTAAAAGTTATTGATTCTTTTGATATTTTTTGAATTCATGTTTATGATTAGATTCTATTATGAACCTATAAGGGGCAATATTTTCCAAAATTCTTTCATTCTTTGATAAAGAAAGGAGGAAGAACATTTTCAAACAGGATTGTCTCAAATAAGAAAAGAATCCTGAAGCAAGTTGATGCCTATTCTACCTATTTGATAAAAACAATGAGCAAGACAAGAATGATGAAACATTTCACATCAATTGGCTCGAGAAACCAAAGTCTGGGGAATTAGACTCGTAACATTCCTTTATGACAACCAGTCAAGAAGAAGATAATGACCTCCTTCAGAAAAGGCACATATCTCAGACATTTGTATCCTAAGAATTGGTCACTTCTTAAGTTGTGACAACATGAAGAGAATCCCTCAAAGTTACTTAACAACACTGTTGTTTAGTAAACACCAAAATGAGAGCATTCCAGATAAAGAGATTTGGGCATGAATAGGGCCATGAGTACCCACAATAGGACATTATCAAAGTTGGATCACGAGGGAATCACAAGATTCAAATTAAATGGACATTAAGAGTGAACCTTACAACTTGGAGTGTTGGGGTATGCCGAAGGCCCATTTCATTTAGAAACAATTTATGTGAGGCATGCTGAAGGCCCATTTCAGACAAAAAAATCCAACATGGTATTTTAAACAATTACATCAGTATGAAGAATATTAGAGCATTTTGGAAGCTCACATCAACAAGAAACAGATGCTGGGGCATGATGAACCCTTATCATCTTAAGGAAAATCATGAATTTGAAAAAAAATTTCCAATGAGACAAAAAGTTATGAGGAATGAAAATGGTGAAACAATGACAATCGAGTTGACCATACATCACTGCTTTGTCCATCATATGATTACATTATCCTCACAAGAAAGGATGAATGTGTTGTCAAATGTTCCTTGATACGATGCTAACAAATTAAAGCATCCCATTTATATTCTTACCGGAATATCATTGTGATGTCATGCAAAAAGCTTTAAACATCATGCAAAAAGTTCACTGGTTGAAAATCTAGGAAGAAATCACAGGAAATAATGAATGTGTTGTCAAATACGGACAAATAATTATTGTACTAAACCAATGTTACGGTCATGTGGTTAACTTAAGATGAAGTTTGTCCTCAACTCCAAGGTAAGAATAAATGATGAAGATTTCTTTCCACGAAGAAGCGTTGGAACTTTAACAACAATAAACTAGTGAAACAAACTCAGATTGAATGAGGAGTTGTGGTTAAACATCTTTAACATGTTATGATCTGAATAATATCGTTCGAGATCTGATTAGACGTGGAGACATGAAAAGAATTAGGATAAATCTTTCTTGTGGAATGTTTCAAGAGTCAAATCAGAACAGACGTGGCTGATATCTTGATTAAATCTCTGATGAGTTTGGCATAGTTATGTCTACATTTTGTAAAGATGATATATTCTCTTTTCAAAGATGAAAGCTTTATCGGATTTCTACACAAGTTCAGGTAAAGACAGCTGGTTTTATCAACAAAAAAGAGGTAATAAGGTCATAATTCTGAGTATGGCTGGAGCCCATGAATGAAATAGTTCTTCTGAAGGCAAAAGAAGATACAAAGTTACAAGTTGATCAGATGATTCTTCATAAATGCAAGCTTGATAGCTTAATATACTACACTGATGATTAAAGCAAACCCTGGAAAGGAATAATCAAGTTCACCATTTCGGATCCAGATGATGATTAAATCAATTCATGCAACCATCATTTGCATAAAGATCATGCATTTCATTGAATTTGTATAAATACATTTTTCATAAAAAAGATACAGGGAAAAAATACCTTACGAGTATAAGGTAGAATCCAAATCACAAATACATGAGTTATGTTTGGAGAGGAAAACATCTAAAGAATAGATTAACGTAATCCAAAGAAGAAGCATTATTTTTGGGGTATGCCCAACTAACAAGTTGTTCAAAAATGAGAAAGTTTCTCATTTAATTTAATGTTTTAGAAAATGAAATTTTTGAAAAATAAGAAGTTTCTTACCCAGGAAATTATTTCCCACGAATTTGTAAATCCTTCGGGTCATCTGTAAGTCTTTTGAGCATGATGCTTAAAACTTCCGTGTCATTTATAAAGCCTTTGGGTCATTTGTAAAGCCTTCAGGTCGTTGGTAAAGCCTCCGAGTCATTTGTAAAGCCTCCGAGTCATTTGTAAAGCCTCTAGGTCATTTGTAAAGCCTTCGGGTCATTTACAAAGCCTATGGGTAATTTGTAAATTCCTTGGGTCATCTGTCAGTCTCTCAAGCAAGATGATTCTTCTCAAGTAAAAATTCGCTCTCCACAAAAGAGTAGTGGAACGAATTTTTCAACAAAGTTTGAAACCTTCACGGAAGAGTAGTGAAGCAATCTAATTCCCAGTCTAATCTTCATGGAAGAGTAGTGAAATTAGAATCTTATCAAATCATCCTCAATTTTCACGGAAGAGTAGTGAAGCAAAAGAAAGAACAAAGTCAAAATTCGCTCTCCACAAAAGAGTAGTGGAACATATTTTTTAGCAAAGTATGAAACCTTCACGGAAGAGTAGTGAAGCAATCTAATTCCGAGTCTAATCTTCACTGAAGAGTAGTGAAACATATTCTGTTCAAGTCATGTAAGTTCAGCCTTCACATAAGAGTAGTGAAGCAAATCATTTGCAAGTCAACCTCAACCTTCACAAAAAAGTAGTGAAGCAGGAGCAAGATTAGATTGAAATTCGATCTCCACGAAAGAGTAGTGAAATAAATTTCTAGCAAAGCAAGGAGTTCACTCGGCGAAAACTTTTTATCTTTTTATCTTTGTTTTATTCTTGTTTATACAAAAATAAGCAAATGGGGCAGCTATCGACAATAGTTTTTGTCCGAGTGACATTTATATACGTTTATATATATAATATTATATTATTAATATTATTATTTACAAAGCCCGAATGCCCGGTTACAAAGTAAGGCACACATGCCCAAGTTACAAGCTCGGTTACAAGTCGGTTACAACCCAACTGGGGCTAGGTCCAGATTAGGGTTACAATTGATTTAGTCGGTTACAAGTCGTTCCTCCACAGCCGTTCAATCAGAGGTAGATCAAAAGACCATAAACGAACCAACAGGAACCCTAGGGTATCATTACCACCCTAGGGCCTATTCCGGCCACCGCCTCCACTGCTCCAACCAGATGCTTCCATGATGATTGCTGCCTCTCCAGAGCTATCCCGAAGGTTATAGAAGATCAACGAGAACTGCACAATACACTGGTCTATGGTGAGTAACCACCATAGGTCCGGTGACTCACCGAATTTCCTTATCATTACAGAGGATCTCCGAGGGCTATAAATAGGCCGACCCTACAATGAAACAAGAAAAAGTAATAGAGAAACATAGGCAAAAACTATCCAAAAACAACACAACAACATCGACAAAAAAAGTAAAAAGAAGAGTCTGAGAAGCTTACCCAACCGTCGAAGCTTCATCATCGTCAGAACCACAGTGAAATCGAAGGTAAAGCCTTTGGTATTTTTTAGATCTAGGACAATCTGAAGGCTTTTAGGAAGATTAGAGGTCGGATTTGGGATGAGGGAAAGCATATCTACGTTTTGATAGGGTTTGACATTTTCTGGCCATCGTGTATGGTGGCTAGCCGGTGGCCGAGTTTCCTCAGGCGAGGAAATTTAGAGAGAACCGAGAGAATTCTCTCGGTTTAGAGAGAGAAAAAGGAAGAGAGAAATGAGAGAGTTTACCCTCAAAGGGTCGAATTTAGGCCATTTATACCCTCTCCCATACGATGTCGTTTTGCGAGAGGGGCTTCTATGATATTAACGCGTGGTCAAATAATGTCCGCAATACCTCACTTTTTGTAATCCTTCCATTTTTGTCCCGAAATTAGGTTTTTCGTACCTTTTAATTTTTTTCTCATATTTTAGTTATTTTTCTTTTAGTCACTATTATGTTTATTTATATATTAAGGTAAAATCGTATATTCAGTCCTTTATATTCTTAGTAGTTTATATTTTTGCCCTGTTCGTAATAAATGTTAAATTACAATATTAGTACATCATTCTAGTAGTGTTTAGAATTAGGTAAATTAGTTTACTATTTTATGTGTTAATTATTATTTTAAGATTAATTATAATATTAGCACTTTTGCATATTACGCTAATTTAAATCTAAATTATATAGTTTTAATATTAAATATTATAATAGGATTAATAATATTTACATTAAATAATATTCACGTTAATTTTATGCGTTATGGGGTGTTAATCCTTCCCCATATGTAAACGACTTCCGAACTCATTTTTCTGGTAAACAGAACCGAGTAGTATTATTTTAATATTATTCTTAGGAATTTTATTATAATAATATAACATTTTGGTAACCAATCTCACCAAATTAAAAGATTGGTGGTGACTCTACAACTTGGTGTTTCATCTGATTTAGGGAGGATAAACACTTACTTTTTTGAGACTAGTTACAAATGTTGAGGTATACTATTTACACTCTCCGTCGCTGGGTAAAGAAACGTCTCGACAGAATGAATTGAGTTATACGACATCATTTTAGAATTGCTTAGTTTATTGAATTTATGATATATATGGTATGATGGTGGGTACTAAATGGCAGTACCGATATTTAGTTGATTTAAGTTATAGGTCTAAATGATATCGGCATAGGAGGGATGAAACAATTTATTTGAGTCAAGAAATTTAAAAAATTAAAGGCGAGATCATCAGCTGACTTACTACGAATTTTTGGATGAGATTCAAATATTTTTGGGATGAAAAATGTTTTCAATACCTCTAAAAATTATGGACCAAAATTTTTGAATTCTGGACCAAATATTTTCAAAACTCTGCCCTTAATTTTTATTTTTTTAGAGTTTAGTATAGAAATCACAACTTGATCAATTGATGTTCGATTTAGTTTCTACTTTTTAAATTCATAATTTTGATAGAACATATTTTAAACATAGGTTTAGTCAATAAAAATTAATATCTTACACATCAGTGACATTTACTAAAAAACTAAACACGAGAATCACAACAAAGACCGTAATTCTTAGCTATATCGCCAAATCAACAACACCACTTAAGAGCATCAGTTACGATGCTCAAAATGTGTTTGTAAGCAAAAATGGATATGAAGAAGTAAGGTAGTTAAAACAATTTCGAAGGTAGTTATTAAAATTGATAAAAGTCAAAGGAATTTGCAAGAAGAGTTCACGACAAATTAGTTAAAAATTGTTCTTGGGAAAATACCTATGTAGATTTAACAAAATATTTAAAACAATTTAGAAGGTAGTTATTAAAATCGATAAAAATCAAAGGAATTTGCAAGTTAGTCCTTTCTTCAAAATCAATTTACACTTTAAAAATCATATTTTTAATTTAAAAAATATTTATTATTATTTGAAAAAAATATCTTATAATATTTAAAAATTTTCATTTTACACAAATTGTGAAATTAGATCTGATTCTACCGACCTAGATTTTGGGAAGTTACATTCCAGCCATTAAATTTAAGCATTAAGGATCTGTTTGTTTCACAAAAAAAATGTTTTCTGTAAAATGAATTACATTTTCTGAAAAATAATTTCTGGAAAACGTTTTACGATGTTTGGAAGATGTTGTTTGAACCATTTTTTACTAGTTGACGAAATATTTAAAAATTACTTATTACAAATATTAAATACAATAAATAATATTATTTATCATAAAACTTAATATTATTCTTTTTAAAATATTAAAATAATTTATTTATTATTAAAATATTATTTTTCTAATTTTATTAATAAAAATATTAATATTGGTATATTTTATTGAAATAAAAATATTATAAATTATATTAATTATAAAATAAAGTAATAGTGTTATATTATATTTTAAAAATATTAATTATTATATTTTAAATATATTTATTAAAATATTATTAGATTATTATATTAATATTAAATATAAAAATAATATTATTCATTATTAATAATTTAATAATATTATTTCAATGAAATTAAAAATTAATATCAATTTGATTAATAGTTTATTATATATTATTAAAATAAAAATATAATATCTTATATTATTATAATATAATTTATTATTTTATTATAATATTAAAAATATAATATTATATTATTAGAAATATTAATAAATATATTTTAAATGTTTTAATAATTAATATTTTGATTAAAATGATATTAGAATATTTTATTAATATTAAATTCATAAAATAAAATTATTTTGAGTATTTATTCTTTCAAGTATAAAGTTCGGAAAATCAGACCGTAAGTCATTTTCTACAAAACACAAAGGAAATTCTTTTGACCAAGAAAATGTTTTACGTTGACCAACCAATTTTCCTCCAACCAAACACTGGAAAATGAGGAAAACATTTTTCGAAAAACGTTTTACGTGAAACAAACGGACCCTAAATACTAACTTGCAATCATTGTTTCGAAACTCTTCTTGTAATATTGAAACGCCTAAAACATGTTTGAAAATATAAATCGTTGGAGACACAAAAGTATCGATATTGGCACATGTGTTTTGGAAACTCACAGACGGGCATTGAAACTCTTGAATGTTGGGAAAGCCTCTCTTGATGTTCTTGAGCTACTATGCGGTCCTTTTTATATACTCTAAGTGATTTCTAGTCGTTTGGAGAAGTTGGAGGTAGCTTCTAGCCATTTTAAGCATGAAATTCATGATTTAAATACTCAATTGCAACCATAGTTTTGAAACTCTTCTTGGAGAATCGAAACTCCTAAAACATGTTTGAAAATATCAATCGTTGGAGGCCCAGAGTATAGATACTAGAACATGAGCTTTGGAATCTCACATACGGTATCAAAATCCAACATTGGTTTTCAAAACTCTTAAGCACTATGGAATGGAAGTTCTAAAACTAGTATAAGAGTTTCGAAACACTTAGGAGAAATTTTAAAACTTCACACTTAGTTTTGAAATCTAAGGCTCAAGTTTTCACATTTTAGGGTGTTTTTGGCTCTTTAAAAAATTTTAAGTTGGATATTTAAGCCAAAACACAAAGAAAATATTTTTGACATAATTCTTCTTTACAAAAATGATTTGAATAATTTTTGCAAAAATTTCATAGCAAATTTGCAATTTCTACAATATAGTAAGGGGTCGTTCTTATTTGCTTGCTTCTGAAATATACGAAGTAGATTGTTATTTTTTAGAATGATAAAATCAGTTAATTGATGGGGGAAAAATATATTAAATACAATATTTTGGTTCAAGTAACTATAGATTAACATTTTGGACTAAACTATTCAGTTTTCTAAACATACTGGGACTAAAATGTCCCTTTGAATAATAGGGAGACAAAAAAATTGGAGTAAAAGAGCTTCTAATAGAATTTAACTATTAGTAACTTGAAATGAGTATTAAAACTAATAATATTTTGATGCTGTAACAAGTGGGTTTGTAACTAATATTAATTTGTTGAATGCAAATATGAAATAACATGTGGTTGAAGTTGTTGATCGTGTAACCATGAAGAGAATGGCATTGGCAGAGATTGATTATCTGCAATGAAACTGCTTTATGTGAGAATCGCCTTTAAAACCAACGACCTTGAACATTAGAAAGCATACCTTTCTCGGCCTTTTGGCTAAGATAAGTGTAGTATCTGTTCTTATCAATTTAATATCTAATACGTGGGCCAATGTCCACACGATATTAAATTTATTTTTTGAGGGGAGGGTCCACCATAGTAGCTTGCTACTGGGACTCTCGAGCGTCGCCCTAGCGTTGCACTATTGCTCGGGCCTGGCGCTCCCCACCCAATCCAAAGTTTAATGTTTCTATTCCGTTATTTGATTATGAAAACCATGCCTCCTTAGTTATTGTTAAAACTTTGTTCTGGTAATTTAACTTCTAAATTATTTCCTTTTTAGTTATTGTAGTTTTTAAACCATGTAACTTTCTACGCTCAATATGATTGTCCCCTTAGTTTTAGAATCATTTCATTATGTCACCATGATACCTTAATATTGGTGGTTGAATTATCAAATTTATGTGTCACGAGGGCAGTCCGACCTTGTTACCAACTGTTACATTAGTCAATGGTACAGAATCATTGCTAAAAATCTCATTCGATTCATCACTACAACCAATAAATTTTATCGACAACTCATATAGACACTTTTCGTGCCACTATAACAACTAGTGTTGCACATGTATTTAAACCTTCCATGTACCATATCATATATCATATCATACCACATATAGGTGCATCAAAAATAGTGGACACAATTTAAAGCAAATGTTGGAAATTTATCGACAAAAGTTCGCGATGCTAATTGTTCAGAAATGACCGATCATGCATCTCTAGAACGTACAAACATTTAATTAACAGAAAGAACATCGACAATAATTACACGAGAACCCATAATAGGGGATTAACCTACTCCTATGTTTCTAAATAAAATAAGGTTTGTGCAAACCCGCACCCGGACCATACACTAACAGAAACAATGAGCAACTAACAACAACCGCTTCAATGCACGACCACCACCAACGAATCTTGAGCTTCAAGAACACATCAGAATGCATAAATAACAACAAAATTGGCTGGAAGTTCAACTTAAATCATGCATAAAAAAGACTCCAAATTTTAGGGTCCGTTTGTTTCACAGAAAATGTTTTCCGTAAAATGAATTACATTTTGTGAAAAATAATTTCTGGAAAACGTTGTACTATGTTTGCAAGATGTTGTTTAAACCATTTTTTCACTAGTTGATGATTTTTTAAAAATTATTTATTACAAATATTAAAAACAATAAATAATATTATTTATCATAAAACTTAATATTATTCTTTATAAAATATTAAAATAATTTACTTATTATTAAAATATTTTTTTTAAAATTTTATTAATAAAAATATTATTATTGGTATATTTTATTGAAATAAAAATATTATAAATTATATTAATTATAAATAAAAGTAATAGTGTTATATTATATTTTAAAAATATTAATTAGTATATTTTAAATATATTTATTAAAATATTATTAGATTATTAGATTAATATTAAATATATAAATAATATTATTCATTATTAATAATTTAATAACACTATTTCTATGATAATATAAATTTTATTAATAGTTTATTATATATTATTAAAATAAAAATATAATATCTTATATTATTATAATATAATTGATTATTTTATTATAATATTAAAAATATAATATTATATTATTATAAATATTAATAAATATATTTTAAATTTTTAATAATTGATATTTTGATTAAAATGATATTAGAATATTTTATTAATTTTAAATTCATAAAATAAAATTATTTTTAGTATTTATTCTTTCAAGTATAAAGTTCGGAAAATGACTTACGGAAAATCAGACCGTAAGTCATTTTCCAGAAAACACAAAGGAAATTTTGTTGATCAGGAAAATGTTTTATGTTGACCAACCAATTTTCCTTCAACCAAACCCTGGAAAATGAGGAAAATATTTTCCGAAAAACGTTTTACGTGAAACAAACGAAACCGAAATACTAACTTGCAACCATTGTTTCGAAACTCTTCTTGTAATATTGAAACGCCTAAAACATGTTTGAAAATATAAATCGTTGGAGGCACAAAAGTATCGATATTGGCACATGTGTTTTGGAAACTCACAGACGGGCATCGAAACTCTTAAATGTTGGGAAAGCCTCTCTTGATGTTCTTGAGCTACTATGCGGTCCTTTTTATATACTCTAAGTGATTTCTAGTCGTTTAGAGAAGTTGGAGGTAGCTTCTAGCCATTTTAAGCATGAAGTTCGTGATTTAAACACTCAATTGCAACCATAGTTTTGAAACTCTTCTTGTAGAATCGAAACTCCTAAAACATGTTTGAAAATATCAATCGTTGGAGGCCCAGAGTATAGATATTAGACATGAGCTTTGGAATCTCACATACGGGTATCAAAATCCAACATTGGTTTTCGAAACTCTTAAGCACTATGGAATGGAAGTTCTAAAACCAGTATAAGAGTTTCGAAAAACTTAGGAGAAGTTTTAAAACATCACACTTAGTTTTGAAATCTAAGGCTCAAGTTTTCACATTTTAGGGTGTTTTTGGCTCTTTAAAAAATTTTAAGTTGGATATTTAAGCCGAAACACAAAGAAAATATTTTTGACATAATTCTTCTTTACAAAAATGATTTGAATAATTTTTGCAAAAATTTCATAGCAAATTTGCAATTTCTACAATATAGTAAGGGGTCGTTCTTATTTGCTTGCTTCTGAAATATATACGAAGTAGATTGTTATTTTTTTAGAATGATAAAATCAGTTAATTGATGAGGGAAAAAAGATATTAAATACAATATTTTGGTTCAAGTAACTGTAGATTAACATTTTGGACTAAAAATTCAGTTTTCTAAACATACAGAGACTAAAATGTCCCTTTGAATAATAGAGAGACAAAAAACATTTGATGGAGTAAAAGAGCTTCTAATAGAGTTTAACTTGAAATACACATATGAGTATTAAAACTAATAATATTTTGATGATGTAACAAGTGGGTTTGTAACTGATATTAATGTGATGAATGCAAATATGAAATAACATGTGGTTGAAGTTGTTGATCGTGTAACCGTGAAGATAATGGCATTGGCAGAGATTGATTATCTCCAATGAAACTGCTTTATGCGAGAATCGCCTTTAAAACCAAAGCTGTTTATTTCCAAAAGCAGCTTACAAATGAGATGCTGCATGTAACGTCCCACATGGTTGGGGTACGAAGGGATGCATCGAGAAGCTGCTTATAAAATCAACGGCCTGAACATTTGAAAGCATACCTTTCTTGGCCTTTTGGCTAAGATCAAGTGTAATATCTGTTCTTATTAGTTTAATATCTGATATGTGGGCCCATGGTCCACACGATATTAAATTTATTTTTTGAGGGGAGGGTCCATCATAGTAGCTTGCTACTGGGACTCTTGAGCGTTGCCTTAGCGTTGCACTATTGCTCGGGCCTATGTGTAATTAACACGTGGTTAAATTATGTCCGCAATATCTCATTTTTGTAATCCTTCCATTTTGGTCCCGAAATCAAGTGTTTTGTACCTTTTAATTTTGTGTTCATATTTTAATTATTTTTATTTTAGTCGCTATTATGTTTATATATATATTAAGGTAAAATCGTACATTTAGTCCTTTATATTTTTAGTAGTTTATATTTTAGACTTATTCGTAATAAATTTTAAATTACAATATTAGTACATCGTTCTAGTAGTGTTTAGAATTAGGTAAATTAGTTTACTATTTTATGTGTTAATTATTATTTTAAGATTAATTATAATATTAGCACTTTTGCATATTAGGTTAATTTTAAATCGAACTTATATAGTTTTAACATTAAATATTATAATAGGATTAGTAATATTTTCATTAAATAATATTTAGTATTTATCTATATTAAGTTATTTGTAAATTAAATTAAATTTATAATTTATTGCAAAGACTTTAATTAATAAATACCGGTACCAATTTTGGGCGTTATGAGGGTGCTAATACTTCCCCATACGTAACCGACTCCCGAACTCATTTTTCTGGTAAGCAGACCCGAGTTGTATTATTTTAATATTATTCTTAGGAATTTTATTAGAATAATATAACATTTTGGTGACCAATCTCACCAAATTAAAAGATTGGTGGCGACCCTACAACTTGGTGTTTCATCTGATTCAGGGAGGATAAACACTTATTTTTTCGAGACTAGTTACACACTTTGAGGTGTACTATTTTCACTCTCCGTTGCCGGGCAGAGAAACGTCTCGACAGCTTGGTGACTCTGCTGGGGAATTTAAATGAGAGTCATGCCACCAATTTATTAATTAGTTGTCTTTGCAGTAAATAATAAATTTGTTTTAATTCGTTTTAATTATTTTTATTATTTTACTAACTTTTGTTTTTTATGTGTACAAATTCAATTTTGGGTCATTAGAATAGAATAATATCTTATATATTATTTTATCCTTTTTTATGCTTTTCCTCACCCACTGTGCATTGCATTCATGACATGAGCTAAACCCCCGCTCTTATCCTATTTAAGTGAATGAGAAACTACTCCCTCGTGTGGTTTTCACCTCTGTATAGGATAGGGGACTATTCTTTGAGCTCACACCTTATGTTCCTCGTGTGGTTTTCACCTCCGTATGGACATATGGAAGTGTGTTCCTTCGAATTGAACTTAATCCAAAAGTCTGTAATGGACTATGATTGAGGGTTTGGCAATCCAAGGGGACACCAACAAAGGATAATTCATTGACCCTTTTACCCTAGAGCTAACACCCAACATATAATAAAATCTAGAACTGAATTCTAGGTGAAACCTAACCTTATTGAGTCCTGAAAGGTTATCACACAAGGAAAAGCATGTTGAGTCTTTTATTTATTATTATTTTCTGAATAAATGCACGTGAACTAGAAATCGTGTGGTTAGGTTATTTTTCCAAATAAAGCAAGGAACTAGAAAGCATTAGGTTAGGATGTATATATAATAAATAGGATCTTTCCTTTTTATTAAGTGATACTAACCAGTTTTCGTATATATTATGAGGATGCATATATTAATTATTCTGATTGTATTTGCATAATCATGACATGATCAAGGGTGCTGATTCAAGAGTGATTATCAAAATCAAAGGTTTTCATTATAAACAAAGGGTTTTATGATCAAGTGAATTGCAAAGTAACCAAAGAAAAGTATCTTAAGGAAGCTTTTAAAACAATGGAGGGGTATGCACGTAAAAATCCTGGTAGATTGGTGCCAAAAACATTTTATATTAAGAGCATCAATAGAAGTAGTCACAAGGAAGAAAGTTTTTATGAAGCTCAAGCCCGTTTTTGGAAAGACGAAAACAAGAAATTGAGCACAGAGGTCGAAGCCATGCTTAATGATTTTTGAAAAGTCAGTCAAACCTTTAAAGATGTTGGACTTGGAAATACTCCAGAGGAATGGATGACAGAAATCATTAAACTAAAAAGTGATGCTGATCACTGGAAAATGCTACATGAGGATCAAACAAAGAAATTCTCCTATGACTTTCAAATTGCTGAAGAAATATACAATGCAACCATCACCAATTTGGAAAAATATCAAGCTGAAAACCAGATATTGAAGAAGGATATAGCCAACATGGAAACTTCATATCTGATCCATCAATGTGAGATTAATGCTGAATTAAAATCCACTAGAGCTCAGAACCACATATTGATGAAGATGGTGAATAATTATGGAGATCTAGTACAAGAACTTCTTGAACATAAAGGTTCTCTGATAAAGGAAAATGAGCAATATTGTCTACAACTTCAAGAAATTGCAGGTAAGATTTAAGAAAAAGAAGATGACATGAAGAAAGCTGCTGCTCAAGCAAGTAAGGGAGCCCGCAATTTGGTAGACTTAGTTGGTTTTACAAGAGAGCTGAAGTAGAATGACGATTTGATTCTGGAACATAAATGGAAATTAACTTGGCTTTTAAAGGAAATAGAGAAATTAGGAGGGAAAGTTATCCCTTATATGTAATGATCTTTTGATGTGCTAAAAAACCTCTTTTGTGTTCAATGGAAGCTGTTTTAAGATGACCACTCTTGAGTTACACTCTTTTATACATTTACATTTGTATTTACATTTATGTTCTGCATAGCATAATAACATGTGCCAATCATGAAAATATTGGAATGATCAGTAAAAGATTTTGGAATCAGGAATTCTGAAAGTACACTCGAGAATCAAGGACATGTCTTAAAAAAGATTGAAAGTAATGAATGGAATATTAGTTCGAGTTGGAAAGATTAAAAAAAATCCAAGAACAACTTGTAGAAATCCAACGAAAAATGCTTGAAGAAACAAGAAGGTTCCAAGCTGAGTCCTGGGAACATATATATAAGATGATGGGTATGATGGTTACTCTGCCATATGGGGACAAAATGTTAGAAGACTCTATGGATCACGAAAAGATGAAAGCCTTGGGAAAAAGTCTAGATTTCAATAATGTAGTCAGTGATATGATAACAAATGACCAAGAACCTGTTGTGGAATGTAGAAATCCAACTCAGCTTTATGGGTTTTGGAAATATGACAGAAAACATGGACATTGAAGTTTGTTCAAAAAAGAGAAACATGGAACAAGTCCCATTGAAAATGGATAAAAAGGGCAAGAGGGAAAAAATGATGACATATCCTATTCTAATTCCAATTTCGTATTCAGAGTTATTACCATTTCTCTTTGAAAGTGGTCTTATAACACCCATCTCTCATAGTACTTATTTGCATCCAAATTGGAAAAATATCAAGAATCCATGCAATTATCACTCTGGAGATTTTTGTCACTCTACAGAAAATTTCAGAATGTTGAAATTAAAAGTCCAAGACTTGATGACAGAAGGGTTGTTATGTTTTGAAAATGGGAAACCTAATCTCCTCAAAAATTTAAAACCGGTTGAAAAAGAGAAATTTTTAAGTCATCATCTCTCTCAAGACGATGGTCAAAAGTCAGACATTCAAAGCAAACATTTTCAGGAAAACAATAGTAAAGAAACGATCATATCAAGGGAATCTCTACCCTGCTTTCCTTCGGTCTCATGCAACAAGTTATATGCCAAATTACAGAAAGCCCAGCTTATTGCTCCATGTCTGGCTAAACCTTTGGTACCTCCTTACCCAAGATGGTATAATAAAAAGATCTTTTGTGAGTATTATGCTGGAATCCGAGGACACTCCATTGAAAATTGTGGCAACTTCAAACGACGAGTTCAAGATCTTCTAACTCATAGAATTATAGAAGTGGATGCTAACAATCAAACCATTTTGATCAAACATTTGGGAGTCAACCCTAAAAATAAAGTTGATAGTGTCAAAACAAATGGAGGACAAGGTAAAACCAAGAAAGATGAAGTATGTATGACCGACTTAACTCTTGATACTTCTTTGATGGATGAAATAAAAATAAAAAATGAAAAAGAGAAAGGAAAGATAATTCGAGACTGGCCTACAGGTTTAAGAAGAAATAAGGTAGATACAACCTTAGAGACACCTATATCAGATCTTCTAAAATCAAGAGAAGTAGAGGGAAATTTAAAGAGAAAAAAGAATGCTACTCCAATTACAGCTGCAAGAAACTTCCAGAACCAGAATACAACAATCGCCACTAAAGTAATTTATTCTGAAATTTAAACTGAGCCCAACTGTCAGTCAGGAAAGATGACGATGGGATTTGATCAAGAAATAACTTAGGAGAAAGCTGAGATTTGTGTATCTAAGAAATAATGGGGGGAAAATATCGACAAAGGTCATGTTTTAACTATACACTCGACATCCAAGGAATTAATGGGGTAGTGGAAGTTGTTATCTACCACTATTGTACCTTTCATTTTGTAGCATATTGTTTGAACATGTTTTTGTTCCTTTCTCCGCCACTTTTGTAACAAAAATGTGTTACTTTTAAGGTTATGAGCATTGAATCAATTTTCAATCTTACAGTTATTTGAATATTATTAGATTAAAACTCTTTAGAATTAGAGTTATACATCTTTGACAAAGTATCAAGATCGAAAACTAGTAAAAAAGGGACCTTGACCTTACCTTAGATGAAATATACCCAACATTACACCCTCCCACAAATATGAGAGAGCTTTCTCCAATACAAGGAATTAGACAAAATGCTTGGTATTGATATTTAGAAGTATACAACGTGGGGCATCTTTTGTAACATTGCAAAGTCGACTAGATTACTTTTCTATTAATGAGGTTCGACGATGAAACTTTTTCTAATTTGAGTTAGTTGTTTATAAATTGAAATTAGGTAATGAGATTTTATGAATTCCACCAAACACATAGACTATAACAGGTTCTTTTAAAAAAGGGTAATAGTCATATATGCAGTAAAGCTATCCCTCTAAAGCAATTGGGTAATAGCCTCAACTTTATGGATAAGTTTCAATTAGCCCAATGAAGGCTAATTTCAATAAAGCTGATTTCAGATAGCCAAAATGGCAAAAGAAGATGTTGTAAAATGAAATAATACCTGTTATAGTCTATTTTACACATGTGCACACAGAAATCTCATTGTAGACCGGTATTTTCATAATACCTTGGGTAGAATCAAGGATTTCAGACAATTGAAATTGAGGTATTCTAGAAGGTCTAGTAACTGTTATGCTAGTTTTATCATTTTGTATACATCCGATTAAAGATACCAAGTCACGAAAGTGAGCCATGTGATAATGTTCACAAAAGAGAGAGAAAGGAGTGATATCTTCACTAAGATGTAACCATAGAAAATAGGAAAGCCAACCTAAAACTAACTTATCAATCTTGATACATGTCAAAGAACTATAAGTCTGAAATAGTAAAAGTTGTTGAATCTTTTCATATTTTTTGAATTCAAGTTTATGATTAGATTCTATTGTGAACCTATAAGGGGCAATATTTTCCAAATTTCTTTCATTCTTTGATAAAGAAAGGAGGAAGAATTCAAACAGGTTTGTCTCAAATAAGAAAAGAATCCTGAAGCAAGTTGATGCCTATTCTACCTATTTGAGAAAAAAAATGAGCAAGGCAAGAATGATGAAACATTTCACAGCAAGTGACTCGAGAAACCAAAGTCTGGGGAATTGGACTCGTAACATTCCTTTATGACAACCAGTCAAGAAGAAGATAATGACCTCATTCAGAAAAGGCACATATCTCAGACATTTGTATCCTAAGAATTGGTCACTTCTTAAGTTGTGACAACATGAAGAGAATCCCTCAAAGTTACTTAACAACACTGCTATTTAGTAAACACCAAAATGAGAGCATTCCAGATAAAGATATTTGGGCACGAATAGGGCCATGCGTACCCACGATGGGACATTATCAAAGTTGGATCACGAGGGAATCACAAGATTCAAATTAAATGGACATTAAGAGTAAACCTTACAACTTGGAATGTTGGGGCATGCTAAAGGCCCATTTCAGTTAGAAACAATTTATGTGAGGCATGCTGAAGGCCCATTTCAGACAAAAAAATCCAACAGGGTATTTTAAACAATTACATCAGTATGAAGAATATTAGAGCATTTTGTAAGCTCACATTAACAAGAAGAAGATGTTGGGGCATGATGGACCCTAATCATCTTAAGGAAAAATCATGAATTTGAAAAAATGTTTCCAACGAGACAAAAAGTTATGAAAAATAAAAATGGTGAAACAATGACAATCGAGTTGACCATACATCACTGCTTTGTCCATCATACGATTACATTATCCTCACAAGAGTCACAAGAAAGGATGAATGTGTTGTCAAATGTTCCTTGATATGATGCTAACATATTAAAGCATCCCATTTGTATTCTTACTGGAATATCATTATGATGTCATGCAAAAAGCTTCAAACAACTTGCAAAAAGTTCCCTGGTTGAAAATCTAGGAAGAAGTCACAGGAAATGATGAACGTGTTGTCAAATACGAACCATTAATTATGGTACTAAACCAATGTTACGGTCATGCGGTTAACTTAAGATGAAGTTTTTCCTCAACTCCAATGTAAGAATCAGAAATGTTGAAGATTTCTTTCAACGAAGAAGCTTTGGAACTTTAATAACAAGAAACTAGTGGAACAAACTCAGATTGAATGAAGAGTTGTGGTTAAAGTCTTTGACATGATATGATCTGAATAATCTCGTTCGAGATCTGATTAGATGTGGAGACATGAAAATAATTAGGATAAATCTTTCTTTTGGAATGTTTCAAGAGTCAAATCAGAACAGACGTGGCTGATATCTTGATTAAATCTCTAATGAGTTTGGCATAGTTATGTCTACATTTTGTAAAGATGATAGATTCTCTTTTCAAAGATGAAAGCTTTATCAGATTTCTACACAAGTTCAGGTAAAGACAGCTGTTTTTATCAAGAAAAATAGGGTAATAAGGTCATAATTCTGAGTATCACTGGAGCCCATGAATGAAACAGTTCTTCTGAAGGTAAAAGAAGATACAAAGTTACAAGTTGATCGGATGATTCTTCAGAAATTCAAGCTTGATAGCTTAAGATACTACACTGATTATTAAAGTAAACCTTGGAACGGAATAATCAAGTTCACCATTTTGGATCCAGATGATGATTGAATCAATTCATGCAAACATCATTTGCATAAAGATCATGCATTTCATTTCATTTGCATTAATACATTTTCATAAAAAGATACAGGGACAAAATACCTTACGAGTATAAGGTAGAATCCAAATAACAAATACATGAGTTATGTTTGGAGAGGCAAACATCAAAAGAATAGATGAACGTAATCCACATAAGAAGCATTATTTTTTGGGCATGCCCAACTAACAAGTTGTTCAAAACTGAGAAAGTTTCTCATTTAATTTAATGTTTTAGAAAATGAAATTTTTGAAAATTAAGAAGTTTCTTACCCAGGAAATTATTACCGCGAATTCGTAAATCCTTCGGGTCATCTGTAAGTCTTTCGAGCATGATGTTTAAAACCTTCGTGTCATTTGTAAAGCCTTCGGGTCATTTGTAAAGCCTCCGAGTCATTTGTAAAGCCTCTAGGTTATTTGGAAAGCCTTTGGGTCATTTGTAAAGCCTATGGTTAATTTGTAAATTTCTTGGGTACTCTGTTAGTCTCCCAAGCAAGATGACTCTTCTCAAGTCAAAATTCGCTCTCCACAGAATAGTAGTAGAATAGATTTTTCAGCAAAGTTTGAAACCTTCACGGAAGAGTAGTGAAATAATCTAATTCCGAGTCTAATCTTAACGGAAGAGTAGTGAGAATAGATTCTTATCAAAGCATCCTCAGTTTTCAAGGAAGAGTAGTGAAGCAAAAGCAAGAACAAAGTCAAAATTCGCTCTCCACAGAATAGTAGTGGAACAGATTTTTCAGCAAAGTATGAAACCTTCACGGAAGAGTAATGAAGCAATCTAATTCCGAGTCTAATCTTCACGGAAGAGTAGTGAAACGGGTTCTGTTCAAGTCATGTAAATTCAGCCTTCACAGAAGAGTAGTGAAGCAAATCATTTGTAAGTCAACCTCAGCCTTCATAAAAGAGTAGTGAAGAAGGAGCAAAATCAGATTGAAATTTGATCTCCACGAAAAAGTAGTGAAATAAATTTCTAGCAAAGCAAGGAGTTCACTCGACAAAAACTATCTTTTTTATATTTGCTTTATTCTTGTTTACACAAAAATAAGCAAAGAGGGGAAGCTGTCGACAATAGTTTTTATCCGAGTAACATTTATATATATAATATTATATTATTAATAGTATTATTTACAAATTCCGAAGGCCCGGTTACAAAGTAAGGCACACAGGCCCAAGTTATAAGTTCGGTTATAAGCCCGGTTACAACCCAACTCGGGCTAGGTCCAGATTTGGGTTACAATTGATTCAGGCCCAACAACCAGTTCAGACCCAATTTCAGTAGGCCTGCGAGAAGCCCATCAGCAGGTAGGGTTTCCACCAACTGTTCCAGTGCCGTCGTTCCTCCACAACCGTTCGATCAGAGGTAGATCCAAGGACCAGAAACGAACCAACAGGAACCCTAGGGTATCATTACCACCCTAGGGCCTATTCCGACCATCGCCTCCACTACTCCAACCAGACGCTTCCATGATGATTGCCGCCTTTCCAAAGCTATCCCAAAGGTTACAGAAGATCAACAAGAACTGCACAACGCACTGGTCTATGGTGAGTAACCACCATAGGTCCGGTAACTCACCGGATTTCCTTATCATTACAGAGGATCTCCGAGGGCTATAAATAGGCCGACCCTGCAAGGAAACAAGAAAAAGAAACAGAGAAATAGAGGCCAAAACTATCCAAAAATAAAGACAACAATATCGACAAAAAAAGTAAAAAGAAGAGTCTGAGAAGCTTACCCAACCGCCGAAGCTTCATCATCGTCATAACGATAGTGAAATCGAAGGTAAAGCCTTTGGTATTTTTTTAGATCTAGGACAATCTGAAGGCTTTTAGGAAGATTAGAGGTCGAATTTGGGATGAGGGAAAACATATATACGTTTTGATAGGGTTTGACATTTTCCGACCACCACGACGGCGTATGGTGGTTGGCCGGTGGTCAAGTTTCCTCAGGCGAGGAAATTTAAAGAGAACTGAGAGAGTTCTCTCGATATAGAGAGAGAAAAAGAAAGAGAGAAATGAGATACCCTAAAAAGGTCGAATTTAGGCCATTTATACCCTTTCCCATACGGTGTCGTTTTGGGAGAGGGGCTTCTGTGCAATTGACGCGTGGTCAAATTATGTATGCAATACCTCACTTTTTGTAATCCTTCAATTTTAATCCCGAAATCAGGTTTTTATAACTTTTAGTTTTTTCATATTTTAGTTATTTTTATTTTAGTCACTATTATGTTTGTATACATATTAAGGTAAAATCGTATATTTAGTCCTTTATATTCTTAGTAGTTTATATTTTAGACCTATTCATAATAAATGTTAAATTACAATATTAGTACATCATTCTAGTAGTGTTTAGAATTAGGTAAATTAGTTTACTATTTTATCTGTTAATTATTATTTTAAGATTAATTATAATATTAGCACTTTTGCATATTACGTTAATTTAAATCTAACTTATATAGTTTTAATATTAAATATTATAATAGGATTAGTAATATTTACATTAAATAATATTTAGTATTTATCTATATTAAGTTATTTGTAAATGAAATTAATAATTTATTGCAAAGACTTTAATTAATAAATACCGGTAACAATTTTGGGCGTTATGGGCGCTAATCCTTCCCCATATGTAAACGACTCTCGAACTCATTTTTTTGGTAAGCAGACCTGAGTTGTATTATTTTAATATTATTCTTAGGAATTTTATTATAATAATATAACATTTTGGTGACCAATCTCACCAAATTAAAAGATTGGTGGTGACTCTTCAACTTGGTGTTTCGTCTGATTTAGGGAGGTAAACACTTACTTTTTCGAGACTAGTTACACACTTTGAGGTATACTATTTGCACTCTCCGTCGCTGGGCAGAGAAACGTCTCGACAGAATGAATTGAGTTATACGACATCATTTTAGAATTGCTTAGTTTATTGAATTTATGATATATATAGTATTATGGTGGGTACTAAATGGCAGTACTGATACTTAGTTGATTTAAGTTATAGGTCTAAATGTTACCAGCATAGGAGGGATGAAACAATTTATTTGAGTGAAGAAATAAAAAAAAAATAAAGGCGATATCATCAGCTGACTCACTACGAATTTTTGGATGAGATTCGAATATTTTTGGGATGAAATTTTTTTTCAATACCTCTAAAAATTATGGACCAAAATTTTTGATTTCTAGACCAAATATTTTCAAAACTCTTCCCTTAATTTTTATTTTTTTACAGTTTAGTATAGAAATCGCAACTTGATCAATTGATGTTCGATTTAGTTTCTACTTTTTAAATTCATAATTTTGATAGAACATATTTTAACATAGTTTTAGTTAATAAAAATTAATATCTTACACATCAGTGACATTTACTAAAAAACTAAACACGAGAATCACAACAAAGACCGAAATTCTTAGCTATATCGCCAAATCAACAACACCACTTAAGAGCATCAGTTACGATGCTCAAAATGTGTTTGTAAGCGAAACTGGATATAAAGAAGTAAGGTAGTTAAAACAATTTAGAAGGTAGTTATTAAAATCGATAAAAATCAAAGGAATTTACAAGAAGAGTTCACGACAAAATAGTTAAAAATTGTTCTTGGGAAAATACCTATGTAGATTTAACAAAAAAGTTAAAAATAGTTAAAACAATTTAGAAGGAATTTATTAAAATCGATAAAAATCAAAGGAATTTGCAAGTTAGTCCTTCCTTCAAAATCAATTTACACTTTAAAAATCATATTTTTAATTTAAAAAATATTTATTATTATTTGAAAAAATTTATCTCATAATATTTAAAAAAAAATTCATTTTACACAAATTGTGAAATTAGACCTGATTCTACCGACCCAGATTTTGGGAAGTTACATTCCAGCCATTAAATTTGTGCATTAAGGGTCTGTTTGTTTCACTAAAAACGTTTTCCGGTAAATGTTTTCTGTAAAATGAATTACATTTTCTGAAAAATAATTTCTGGAAAACATTTTACAATGTTTGGAAGATGTTGTTTAAACCATTTTTTCACTAGTTGGTGAAATTTGTAAAAATTATTTATTACAAATATTAAATATAATAAATAATATTATTTATCATAAAACTTAATATTATTCTTTTTAAAATATTAAAATAATTTATTTATTATTAAAATATTATTTTTCTAATTTTATTAATAAAAATAAAAATATTGGTATATTTTATTGAAATAAAAATATTATAAATTATATTAATTATAAAATAAAGTAATAGTGTTGTATTATATTTTAAAAATATTAATTATTATATTTTAAATATCTTTATTAAAATATTATTAGATTAATATAATAATTTTAAATATATAAATAATATTATTCATTATTAATAAATTAAAAATATTATTTCTATGAAATTAAAAAATAATATAAATTTGATTAATAGTTTATTATATATTATTAAAATAAAAATATAATATCTTATATTATTATAATATAATTTATTATTTTATTATAATATTAAAAAAATAATATTATATTATTAAAATATGAATAAATGTATTTTAAATGTTTTAATAATTAATATTTTGATTAAAATGATATTAGAATATTTTATTAATATTAAATTCATAAAATAAAATTATTTTGAGTGTTTATTCTTTCAAGTATAAAGTTCGGAAAATGACTTACGGAAAATCAGACCGTAAGTCATTTTCCAGAAAACACAAAGGAAATTCTGTTGGCCAAGAAAATGTTTTACGTTGACCAACCAGTTTTCCTCCAACTTAACACTGGAAAATGAGGAAAACATTTTCCGAAAAATGTTTTACGTGAAACAAACGAACCCTAAATACTAACTTGCAACCATTGTTTCGAAACTCTTCTTGTAATATTGAAACGCCTAAAACATGTTTGAAAATATAAATCGTTGGAGGCACAAAAGTATCGATATTGGCACATGTGTTTTGGAAACTCACAGACGGGCATCGAAACTCTTGAATGTTGGGAAAGCCTCTCTTGATGTTCTTGAGCTACTATGTGGTCCTTTTTATATACTCTAAGTGATTTCTAGTCGTTTGGAGAAGTTGGAGGTAGCTTCTAGCCATTTTAAGCATGAAATTCATGATTTAAATACTCAATTGCAACCATAGTTTTGAAACTCTTCTTGGAGAGTTGAAACTCCTAAAACATGTTTGAAAATATTAATCGTTGGAGGCCCAGAGTATAGATACTAGAATATGAGCTTTGGAATCTCACATACGGGTATCAAAATCCAACATTGGTTTTCGAAACTCTTAAGCACTATGGAATGGAAGTTCTAAAACTAGTATAAGAGTTTCGAAACACTTAGGAGAAGTTTTAAAACTTCACACTTACTTTTGAAATCTAAGGCTCAAGTTTTCACATTTTAGGGTGTTTTTGGCTCTTTAAAAAATTTTAAGTTGGATATTTAAGCCAAAACACAAAGAAAATATTTTTGACATAATTCTTCTTTACAAAAATGATTTGAATAATTTTTGCAAAAATTTCATAGCAAATTTGCAATTTCTACAATATAGTAAGGGGTCGTTCTTATTTGCTTGCTTCTGAAATATATACGAAGTAGATTGTTATTTTTTTAGAATGATAAAATCAGTTAATTGATGGGGGAAAAATATATTAAATACAATATTTTGGTTCAAGTAACTATAGATTAACATTTTGGACTAAACTATTCAGTTTTCTAAACATACTGGGACTAAAATGTCCCTTTGAATAATAGGGAGACAAAAAAATTGGAGTAAAAGAGCTTCTAATAGAATTTAACTATTAGTAACTTGAAATGAGTATTAAAACTAATAATATTTTGATGATGTAACAAGTGGGTTTGTAACTAATATTAATTTGTTGAATGCAAATATGAAATAACATGTGGTTGAAGTTGTTGATCGTGTAACCATGAAGAGAATGGCATTGGCAGAGATTGATTATCTGCAATGAAACTGCTTTATGTGAGAATCGCCTTTAAAACCAACGACCTTGAACATTAGAAAGCATACCTTTCTCGGCCTTTTGGCTAAGATAAGTGTAGTATCTGTTCTTATCAATTTAATACCTAATACGTGGGCCAATGTCCACACGATATTAAATTTATTTTTTGAGGGGAGGGTCCACCATAGTAGCTTGCTACTGGGACTCTCGAGCGTCGCCCTAGCGTTGCACTATTGCTCGGGCCTGGCGCTCCCCACCCAATCCAAAGTTTAATGTTTCTATTCCGTTATTTGATTATGAAAACCATGCCTCCTTAGTTATTGTTAAAACTTTGTTATGGTAATTTAACTTCTAAATTATTTCCTTTTTAGATATTGTTGTTTTTAAACCATGTAACTTTCTACGCACAATATGATTATCCCCTTAGTTTTAGAATCATTTCATTAAGTCATCATGATACCTTAAAATTGGGGGTTGAATTATCAAATTTATGTGTCACGAGGGCAGTCCGACCTTGTTACCAACTGTTACATTAGTCACTGGTACAGAATCATTGCTAAAAATCTCATTTGATTCATCACTACAACCAATAAATTTTATCGACAACTCATATAGACACTTTTCGTGCCACTATAACAACTAGTGTTGCACATGTATTTAAACCTTCCATGTACCATATCATATACCATTTCATACCACATATAGGTGCATAAAAAATAGTGGACACAATTTAAAGCAAATGTTGGAAATTAAACCCTAAACCCTAAACCCTATGTTTCTAAATAAAATAAGGTTTGTTCACCCGCACCCGAACCGTACACTAACGGAAACAATGAGCAACTAACAACAACCGCTTCAATGCACGACCGCCACCAACGAATCTTGAGCTTCAAGAACACATCAGAATGCATAAATAACAACAAAATTGGCTGGAAGTTCAACTAAAATCATGCATAAAGGACTCCAAATTTCACTACAAAACACTACGAATCCACATTTCGTACCGATGATTTATTAACTTAACTGACACATTTTATACCATCAAGACCGACAACTAAAAGCGCTATTAATATCATCAAAAATTTATAATCTCAACCCTAAATCACCATATTAAACATATAAAGTTCCTTAATTCTATCGCGACCTAATTTTCAGAATTTCAAGAACAAACCCGCAATATGATACAAAAATCGGTATGAAATCCTTTATACCTGTAGCCCACATATTTTACACTTAAACGAAAACAATGTAGTTAAAATTCAATGTTAGTTATGATTTCGTTGAACTAAATTAAATCCAATATATTATTCTTAATTATTAAAATAAGGTATATAAAACAGATATATTTTGTAATTAAAACAAAATTTTAAAAAAAGAATTTAACTACATAATCACAAAAAGGAATAATGCTTTTGGAGCGTCAATTTTGGTCCCCATTTCAAAATATTCCTCAACTTTAAATTCGAAATTCAAAATATTTTAATCCTCTTGAATTTTCCTTTCTAAAATATTTTTCTGAATTAATATTAAAAACACATTTCCCCCCAGAAATCGATATGCTATTCGATAACTATATTTATATCGATAAGTACCAAGCCAAAACCAATATGTTTCAAGTTTTTATATGTAAGTTCGATGTTTCGATATACTTGACTATGTAAAAATATTGTGCAGAATTGATATATAAGAGTAATGTTGTGATTTTGTATGCGTTTTTATGTTAAAAGTGTAGTTGGTTTGATTTATGGTGTTTGAATGTGTCGACAATAGTTTTCTTCCGGGTGACGTTTATATACGTTTACATATATAATATTATATTATTAATATTATTATTTACAAAGCCCGAAGGCCCGGTTACAAAGTAAGGCACACATGCCCAAGTTACAAGCTCGGTTACAACCCAACTCGGGCTAGGTCCAGATTTTGTGATTTTGTATGCATTTTTATGTTTATATACGATGATTGCCAGCTCTCCAGAGCTATCCCGAAGGTTCCAGAAGATCAACGAGAACCGCACAACACACTAGTCTTTGGTGAGTCACCACCATAGGTCCGGTGACTCACCGGATTTCCTCATCATTATAGAGGACCTCTGAGGGCTATAAATAGCCTGACCCTGCAAGGAAACAAGTAAAAGAAATAGAGAAACAGAAACCAAAAGCATAAAAAAAACACACACAACAACAGCGACGTAAAAAAGTAAAAAGAAGAGCCTGAGAAGCTTACGCAACCGCCGAAGCTTAATCATCGTCAGAACCGCTGTGAAATCGAAGGTAAAGACATTAGTATTTTTTAGATCTAGGACAATCTAAAGGCTTTTAGGAAGATTAGAGGTCGGATTTAGGACGAGGGAAAGCATATCTACGTTTTGATAGGGTTTGGCATTTTCTGGCAATCAGAGGCGTATGGTGGCTGGCCGGTGGCCGAGTTTCCTAAAGCGAGGAAATTTAGAGAGAAATGAGAGAGTTCTCTTGGTTTAGAGAGAAAAGAAGGAAGAAAGAAAAGAGAGAGTTTTCCCTCAAAGGGTCGAATTTAGGCTATTTATACCCTCTCCCATACGGTGTCGTTTTGGGAGAGGGGCTTCTGTGCAATTAACACGTGGTCAAATTATGTCTACAATACATCACTTTTTGTAATCCTTCCATTTTGGTCCTGAAATCAGGTTTTTCGTACCATTTAATTTTGTTTTCATATTTTAATTATTTTTATTTTAGCCACTATTATGTTTATATAAATATTAAGGTAAAATCGTATATTTAGTCCTTTATATTTTTAGTAGTTTATATTTTAGTCCTATTCGTAATAAATGTTAAATTACAATATTAGTACATCATTCTAGTAGTGTTTAGAATTAGGCAAATTAGTTTACTATTTTATGTGTTAATTATTATTTTAAGATTAATTATAATATTAGCACTTTTACATATTAGGTTAATTTTAAATCTAACATATATAGTTTTAATATTAAATGTTATAATAGGATTAGTAATATTTACATTAAATAATATTTAGTATTTCTCTATATTAAGTTATTTGTAAATTAAATTAAATTTATAATTTATTGCAAAGACTTTAATTAATAAATACATGTACCAATTTTGGGCGTTATGAGGGTGCTAATCTTTCCCCATACGTAACCGACTCCCGAACTCATTTTTCTGGTAAGTAGACCCGAGTTGTATTATTTTAATATTATTCTTATGAATTTTATTAGAATAATATAACATTTTGGTGACCAATCTCACCAAATTAAATGATTGGTGGTGACTCTACAACTTGGTGTTTCATCTGATTCAGGGGGGATAAACACTTACTTTTTCGAGACTAGTTACACACTTTGAGGTGTACTATTTGCACTCTCCATCGCCGGGCAGAGAAACATCTCGACAGCTTGACGACTCTGCTGGTGAATTTAAAAGAGAGTACTGCCACCAATTTATTAATTAGTTGTCTTTGCAGTAAATAATAAATTTGTTTTAATTATTTTTATTATTTTACTAACTTTTGTTTTTTTATGTGTACAGATTCAATTTTGGGTCATTAGTATAGAATAATAGGTTATATATTATTTTATCCTTTTTTATGCTTTTCCTCATCCACTGTGCACTACATTCATGACATGAGCTAAAACCCTACTCTATTCTGTTTAAGTGAATGAGAAACTACTCCCTCGTGTGGTTTTCACCGTCGTATGGGATAAGGGACCATTCTTTGAGCTTATACCTTATGTTCCTCGTGTGATTTTCACCTCCGTATGGACATAAGGAAGAGTGTTCCTTCGAATTGAACTTAATCCAAAAGTCTGTAATGGACCAGGATTGAGGGCTTGGCAGTCCAAGGGGGCACCAAAAAAGGACAATTCATTGACCCTTTTACCCTAGAGCTAACACCCAACATATAATAAAACCTAGAACTGAAGTCTACGTGAAACCTAACCTAATTGAGTCTTGAAAGGTTATCACACAAGGAAAAGCATGTTGAGTCTTTTATTTATTATTATTTTCTGAATAAATGCATGCAAACTAGAAATCATGTGGTTAGGTTATTTTTCCAAATAAAGCTTGGAACTAGAAAGCATGAGGTTAGGATATATATATATATATAATAAATAGGATCTTTCCATTTCACTAAGTGATACTAACCAGTTTTCATATATATTCTGAGGATGCATATATTAATTGTTTTGTTTGTATTTGCATAATCATGACATGATCAAGGGTGTTGATTCAAGAGTGATTAACAAAATCAAAGGTTTTCATTATAAACAAAGGGTTTTATGATAAAGTGAATTGCAAAGTAACCAAAGAAGGGTATCTTAAGGAAGCTCTTAAAACAATGGAGGGGTATGCACATAAAAATCCTAGTAGATTGGTGCCAAAAGCATTTTATGTTAAGAGCATCAATAGAAGCAATCACAAGGGAGAAAGTTTTTATGAAGCTCAAGCCCGTTTTTGGAAAGACGAAAATAAGAAATTGAGCACAGAGGTCGAAGCCATGCTTAATGATTTTCGAAAAGTCAGTCAAACCTTTAAAGATGTTGGACTTGGAAATACTCCAGAGGAATGGATGACAGAAATCATTAAACTAAAAAGTGATGCTGATCACTAGAAAACGCTACATGAGGATCAAACAAAGAAATTCTCCTATGACTTTCAAATTGCTGAATAAATATACAATGCAACCATCACCAATTTGGAAAAATGTCAATCTGAAAAACAGATATTGAAGAAGGATATAACCAACATGGAAACTTCATATCTGATCCATCAATGTGAGAATAATGCTAAATTAAAATCCACTAGAGCTCAGAACCACACATTGATGAAGATGGTGGATGATTATAGAGATCTACTACAAGAACTTCTTGAACATAAAGGTTCTCTGAAAAAGGAAAATGAGCATTATTATCTACAACTTAGAGAAATGGCAGTTAAGATTAAAGAAAAAGAAGATGACATGAAGGTAACCCACAATTTGGTAGACTTAGTTGGTTTTACAAGAGAGCTGAAGCAGGATGACGATTTGATTCTGGAACATAAATGTAAATTAACTTGGCTATTTAAGTAAATAGAGAAATTAGGAGGGAAAGTTATCCCTTATATGTAATGATCTTTTGATGTACTAAAAAACCTCTTTTGTGTTCAATAGAAGCTATTTTAAGATGATCACTCTTGAGTTACACTCTTTTATACATTTAAATTTGTATTTACATTTATGTTCTGCATAGCATGATAACATGTGTCAATCATGAAAATATTGGAATGATTAGTAAAAGATTTTGGAATCAGGAATTCTGAAAGTACAATCGAGAATCAGGGGCAGATCTTAAAAAAGATTGAAAGTAATGAATGAAATATTAGCTCGAGTTGGAAAGATTGAAAAAAATCTAAGAACAACTTGTCGAAATCCAACGAGAAATGCTTGAAGAAACAAGAAGGTTCCAAGCTGAGTCCAAGGAACATATATCTAAGATGATGGGTATGATGGTTACTCTTCTATATGGGGAGAAAATGTTAGAAGACTCTATAGAGCATGAAAAGATGAAAGCCTTAGGAAAAAGTCTAGATTTCAATAATGTAGTTACTGATATGATAACATATGACCAAGAACCTGTTGTAGAATGTAGAAATCTAACTCAGCTTTATGGATTGGGAAATATGACAGAAAAAATGGACATTGAAGTTGGTTCAAAGAAGAGAAACATGGAACAAGTCTCATTCAGAGTTGTTACCCTTTCTCTTTGAAAGTGGTCTTGTAACACCCATCCCTCCTAGTACTTATTTGCATCCAAATTGGAAAAATATCAAGAATCCATGCAATTATCATTATGGAGATTTTTGTCACTCTACAGAAAATTGCATAATGCGGAAATTAAAAGTCCAAGACCTGATGACAGAAGGGTTGTTATGTTTCGAAAATGGGAAACCTAATATCCTCAGAAATTCAAAACCAGTTGAAAAAGAGATATTTTCAAGTCATCATCTCTCTTAAGAAGATGGTCAAAAGGCAGACATTCAAAGCAAACATTTTCAGGAAAGCAATAGTAAATAAATGGTCATACAAGGGAATCTCTACCCTGCTTTCCTTCGGTCTCATTCAACAAGTTATATGCCAAATTACACAAAGACCAACTTATTGCTCCATGTCTAGCTAAACCTTTGGTACCTTTTTATCCAAGATGGTATAATAAAAAGATATTTTGTGAGTATCATGCTAGAATTCGAGGACACTCCATTGAAAATTGTGGCAACTTCAAACGACGACTTCAAGATCTTATGACCCATGGAATTATAGAAGTGGATGCTAATAGTCAATCCATTTTGATCAAACATTTGGGAGTCAACCTCAAAAATGAAGTTGATAGTGTCAAAACAAATGGAGGACAAGGTAAAGCCAAGAAAGATGAAGTATGTATGAGCGAATTAACTCTTGACACTCCTTTGATGGATGAAACAAAAAAGAAGAAAGGAAAAAGATAAAGGAAAGATAATTCGAGATTGGCCTACAGGTTTAAGAAGAAATAAGGTAGATACAACCTTGGAGACACCTATATCAGATCTTCTAAAATCAAGAAAAGCAGAGGGAAATTTAAAGAGAAAAGAGAATGCTACTCCAATTACAGCTGCCCAATAAATGATCAAGAAATGGTGGGCAAATATCGACAAAGATCCTATTTTAATTATACACTTGACATCCAAGGAATAATGGGGCAGTGGAAGTTGTTATCTACCACTATTGTACCTTAAATTTTGTAGAAACTTGTTTGAACATGTTTTTGTTCCTTTCTTCGCTACTTTTGTAATAAAAATGTGTTTCTTTTAAGATTTTTAGCATTGAATCAATTTTCAATCTTGCAGTTCTTTGAATATCGTTAGATTAAAACTCTTTACAATTAGAGTTATACATCTTTGACAAAGTATCAAGATTGAAAACCAGTTAAAAAGGGACCCTGACCTTACCTCAGATGAAATGTACCCGACATTACACCCTCCCACAAATATGAGAGAGCTTTCTCCAATGCAAGGAATTAGGCAAAAGGCTTGGTATTGATATTTAGAAGTATACAACGTGGGGCATCTTTTGTAACATTGCAAAGTTGACTAGATTACTTTTCTATTAATGAGGTTCGATGATGAAACTTTTTCTAATCTGAGTTAGTTGTTCATAAATTGAAATTTGGTAATGAGATTTTATGAATTCCACCAAACACATAGACTATAACAGGTTCTTTTAAAAAAGGTAATAGTCATATATGTAGCAAAGCTATCCCTCTAAAGCAATTGGTTAATAGCCTCGACTTTATGGATAAGTTTCAATTAGCCCAATGAAGGCTAATTTCAATAAAGCTGAATTCAGCTAGCCAAAATGGCAAAAGAAGAAGTTGTTGTAAAATGAAATAATACATGTTATAGTCTATTTTACACATGTGCACACATAAATCTCATTGTAGACCGATATTTTCACACTGCCTTGCGTAGAATCAAGGATTTTAGAGAATTAAAATGGAGGTATTCTAGAAGGTCTATTACATGTTATGCTAGTTGTGTCATTTTGTATACATCCGGTTAAAGATACCAAGTCAAGAAAGTGAGGCATGTGACAATGTTCACAAAAGAGTGAGAGAGGAGTGACATCTTCACTAAGATGTTACCATATAAAATAGGAAAGCCAACCTAAAACTAACCTCTCAATCTTGATACATGTCAAAGAACTATAACTCTGAAATAGTAAAAGTTGTTGATTCTTTTGATATTTTTTGAATTCATGTTTATGATTAGATTCTATTATGAACCTATAAGGGGTAACATTTTTCAAAATTCTTTCATTCTTTGATAAAGAAAGGAGGAAGATCATTTTCAAACAGGATTGTCTAAAATAAGAAAAGAATCCTGAAGCAAGTTGATGCCTATTCTACCTATTTGAGAAAAACAATGAGCAAGGCCAGAATGATGAAACATTTCACAGCAAGTGGCTCGAGAAACCAAAGTATGGGGAATTGGACTTATAACATTCCTTTATGATAACCAGTCAAGAAGAAGATAATGACCTCATTTAGAAAAGCTACATATCTCAGACATTTGTATCCTTATAATTGGTCATTTCTTAAGTTGTGACAACATGAAGAGAATCCCTCAAAGTTACTTAACAATACTATTGTTTAGTAAACACTAAAATGACAGCATTCCAGATAAAGAGATTTGGGCACGAATAGGGCCATGAGTACCCACGATGGGACATTATCAAAGTTGGATCACAAGGGAATCACAAGATTCAAATTAAATGGACATTAAGAGTGAACCTTACAACTTGGAATGTTGGGGCATGCTGAAGGCCCATTTTAGTTTGAAACAATTTATGTGAGGCATGCTGAAGGCCCATTTCAGACAAAAAAAATCCAACAGGGTATTTTAAACAATTACATCAGTATTAAGAATATTAGAGCATTTTGTAAGCTCACATCAAGAAGAAGCAGATGCAGGGGCATGATGGACCCTTATCATCTTAAGGAAAAATCATGAATTTGAAAAAATGTTTCCAATGAGACAAAAAGTTACGAAGAATGAAAATGGTGAAACAATGATAATCAAGTTGACCATACATCACTGCTTTGTCCATCATACGATTACATTATCCTCACAAGAGTCACAAGAAAGGATGAATGTGTTGTCAAATGTTCCTTGATATGATGCTAACAAATTAAAGCATCCCATTTGTATTCTTACTGGAATATCATTGTGATGTCATGAAAAAAGCTTCAAACAACATGCAAAAATTTCCTAGTTTGAAAATCTAGACAAAAGTCACAGGAAAGGATGAATGTGTTGTCAAATATGGACCAGTATTTATGGTACTAAACCAATGTTACGGTCATGTGGTTAACTTAAGATGAAGTTTATCCTCAACTCCAAGATAAGAATTAGAAATGATGAAGATTTCTTTCCACGAAGAAGCGTTAGAACTTTAACAACAAGAAACTAGTGGAACAAACTCAGATTGAATGAGGTGTTGTGGTTAAACATCTTTGACATGATATTCGAGATCTGATTAGATGTGGAGACATGAAAAGATTTAGGATAAAGCTTTCTTGTGGAATGTTTCAAGAGTCAAATAAGAACAGACGTGGCTGATATCTTGATTAAATCTCTGACGAGTTTGGCATAGTTATGTCTATATTTTGTAAAGATGATAGATTCTCTTTTCAAAGATGAAAGCTTTATCGGATTTCTACACAAGTTCAGGTAAAGACAGCTGGTTTTATCAAGAAAAATGGGGTAATAAGTTCATAATTCTAACTATGGCTGGAGCCCATGAATGAAACATTTATTCTGAAGGCAAAAGAAGATACAAAGTTACAAGTTGATCAGACGATTCTTCAAAAATGCAATCTTGATAGCTTAAGATACTACACTGATGATTAAAGTAAACCCTGGAAAGGAATAATCAAGTTCACCATTTTGGATCCAGATGATGATTGAATCAATTCATGCAAACATCATTTGCATAAAGATCATGCATTTCATTGCATTTGCATAAATACATTTTTCATAAAAAGGTACAGGGAAAAAATACCTTACGAGTATAAGGTAGAATCCAAATCACAAATACATGAGTTATGTTTGGAGAGGCAAACATAAGAAGAATAGATGAACGTAATCCACAGAAGAAGCATTATTTTCTTGGGCATGCCCAACTAACAAGTTGTTAAAAAATGAGAAAGTTTTCATTTAATTTAATGTTTTAGAAAATGAAATTTTTGAAAAATAAGAAGTTTCTTACCCAGGAAATTATTTCCCGCGAATTTGAAAATCCTTTGGGTCATTTGTAAGTCTTTCGAGCATGATGTTTAAAACCTCTGTGTCATTTGTAAAGCCTTCGGGTCATTTGTAAAGCCTTTGGGTCATTTGTAAAGCCTCCGAGTCATTTGTAAAGCCTCTAGGTCATTTGTAAAGCCTTCAGGTCATTTGTTAAGCCTATGGGTAATTTGTAAATTCCTTGGGTCATCTGTCAGTCTCTCAAGCAAGATGATTCTTCTCAAGTCAAAATTCGCTCTCCACAGAAGAGTAGTGGAATAGATTTTTTAGCAAAGCTTGAAACCTTCACGGAAGAGTAGTGAAACATTATAATTCCGAGTCTAATCTTCATGGAAGAGTAGTGAAATTAGAATCTTATCAAATCATCCTCAGTTTACACGGAAGAGTGGTGAAGCAAAAGAAAGAACAAAGTCAAAATTTGCTCTCCACAGAAGAGTAATGGAACAAATTTTTCAGCAAAGTATGAAACCTTCATGGAAGAGTAGTGAAGCAATCTAATTACGAGTCTAATCTTCACGGAAGAGTAGTGAAACGGATTATGTTCAAGTCATGTAAATTCATCCTTCATAGAAGAGTAGTGAAGCAAATCATTTGCAAGTCAACCTTGGTCTTCACAAAAGAGTAGTGAAGCAGGAGCAAGATCATATTGAAGTTTGATCTCCACGAAAGAGTAGTGAAATGAATTTATAACAAAGCAAGGAGTTCACTCGATGAAAACTTTTTGTCTTTTTATCTTTGCTTTATTCTTGTTTACACAAAAATAAGAAAAGAGGGGCAGCTATCAACAATAGTTTTTGTCCGAGTGACATTTATATATGTTTATATATTTAATATAATATTATTAATATTATTATTTATAAAGCCCGAAGGCCCGGTTACAAAGTAAGGCAAACAGGCCCAAATTACAAGCTAGGTTATAAGCCCGATTACAACCCAACTCGGGCTAGGTCCATATTTGGGTTACAATTGATTCAAGCCCAACAACCAGTTCAGGCCCAATTTCAGTAGGCCTTCGAAAAGCCCATCAACAGGTCGGGTTTCCACCAACTGTTCCAGTGCCGTCGTTCCTCCACAACCATTCGATCAGAGGTAGATCCAAGGACCAAAAACGAACCAGCAGGAACCCTAGGGTATCATTACCACCCTAGGACCTATTCCGGCCACCGCCTCCATTACTCCAACCAGACACTTCCATGGAGATTACTGCCTCTCCAGAGCTATCCCGAAGGTTATAGAAGATCAACGAGAACTGCACAACACACTGGTCTATGGTGAGTCACCACCATAGGTCCGGTAACTCACCAGATTTCCTCATCATTATAGAGGATCTCTGAGGGCTATAAATAGGCCGACCCTGCAAGGAAACAAGAAAAAGTAACAGAGAAACAGAGGCCAAAACTATCCAAAAACACACACAACAACATCGACAAAAAAGTAAAAAGAAGAGTCTGAGAAGCTTACCCAACCGTCGAAGCTTCATCATCGTCAGAACCACCGTGAAATCGAAGGTAAAGCCTTTGGTATTTTTTAGATCTAGGACAATCTGAAGGCTTTTAGGAAGATTATAGGTCGGATTTGGGATGAGGGAAAGCATATATATGTTTTGATAGGGTTTGGTATTTTTCGGCCACCGTGTGTGGTGGCCGATGGCGACGACGTATGGTGGTTGACCGGTGGCCAAGTTTCCTCAGGCGAGGAAATTTAGAGAGAACCGAGAGAGTTCTCTCGGTTTAGAGAGAGTTTACCCTCAAAGGGCCAAATTTAGGCCATTTATACCCTCTCACATACGGTGTCATTTTGGGAGAGGGGCTTTTGTGCAATTAACGTGTGGTCAAGTTATATCCACAATACCTCACTTTTTGTAATCCTTCCATTTTTGTCACGATATTAGGTTTTTCGTACCTTTTAATTTTTTTTCATATTTTAGTAACTATTATGTTTATATATATATTAAGGTAAAATCATATATTTAGTCCTTTATATTCTTAGTAGTTTATATTTTAGCCCTATTCGTAATAAATGTTAAATTACAATATTAGTACATCATTCTAGTAGTGTTTAGAATTAGGTAAATTAGTTTACTATTTTATGTGTTAATTATTATTTTAAGATTAATTATAATATTAGCACTTTTGCATATTACGTTAATTTAAATCTAAATTATATAGTTTTAATATTAAATATTATTATAGGATTAATAATATTTACATTAAATAATATTTAGTATTTATCTATATTAAGTTATTTGTAAATTAAATTAAATTTATAATTTATTGCAAAGACTTTAATTAACAAATATTGGTACCAATTTTGGGCGTTATGGGGCCCTAATCCTTCCCCATATGTAAACAACTCCTGAACTCATTTTTCTGGTAAGCAGACCCGAGTTGTAATATTTTAATATTATTCTTAGGAATTTTATTAGAATAATATAACATTTTGGTGACTAATATTACCAAATTAAAAGATTGGTGGTGACTCTACAACTAGGTGTTTCGTCTGATTTAGGGAGGATAAACACTTAATTTTTTGAGACTAGTCACACACTTTGAGGTGTACTATTTGCACTCTTCGTCGCTGCGCAGAGAAACGTCTCGACATAATGAATTGAGTTATACGACATCATTTTAGAATTTCTTAGTTTATTGAATTTTTGATATATATGGTATGATGGTGGGTACTAAATGGCAGTACCGATACTTAGTTGATTTAATTTATAGGTTTAAATGATACCAGCATAGGAGGGATGAAATAATTTACTTGAGCCAAGAAATTAAAAAAAAAATAAAGTCGAGAACATCAACTGACTTACTACGAATTTTTGGATGAGATTCGAACATTTTTAGGATGAAAAGTATTTTCAATACCTCTCAAAATTATGGACCAAAATTTTTGAATTTTGGACCAAATATTTTCAAAACTCTGCCCTTAATTTTTATTTTTTACAGTTTAGTATAGAAATCGTAACTTGATCAATTGATGTTCGATTTAGTTTCTTCTTTTTAAATTCATAATTTTGATAGAACATATTTTAAACATAGGTTTAGTCAATAAAAATTAATATCTTACACATCAGTGAAATTTACTAAAATACTAAACACGAGAATAACAACAAAGACCGAAATTCTTACCTATATCGCCAAATCAACAACACCACTTAAGAGCATTAGTTACGATGCTCAAAATGTGTTTGTAAGAGAATACGTATATGAAGAAGTAAGGTAGTTAAAACAATTTAGAAGGTAATTATTAAAATCGATAAAAATCAAAGGAATTTGCAAGAAGAGTTCACGGCAAAATAGTTAAAAATTCTTCTTGGGAAAATACCTATGTAGATTTAACAAAATAGTTAAAAATAGTTAAAACAATTTAGAAGGTAGTTATTAAAATAGATAAAAATCAAAGGAATTTGCAAGTTACTCCTTTCTTCAAAATCAATTTACACTTTAAAAATCATATTTTTAATTTAAAAAATATTTATTATTATTTGAAAAATTTATCTCATAATATTTAAAAAATTTCATTTTACACAAATTGTGAAATTAGACCTGATTCTACCGACCTAGATTTTAGGAAGTTACATTCCATCCATTAAATTTGTGCATTAAGAGTCTGTTTGTTTCACAGAAAACGTTTTCCGAAAAATATTTTCTATAAAATGAATTAAATTTTCTGAAAAATAATTTTTGGAAAACGTTTTACAATATTTGGAAGATGTTGTTTAAACCATTTTTTCACTAGTTGATGAAATTTTTAAAAATTATTAATTACAAATATTAAATACAATAAATAATATTATTTATCATAAAACTTAATATTATTCTTTTTAACATATTAAAATAATTTATTTGTTATTGAAATATTATTTTTCTAATTTTATTAATAAAAATATTAATATTGGTATATTTTATTGAATAAAAATATTATAAATTATATTAATTATAAATTAAAGTAATAGTGTTATATTATATTTTAAATATCTTTATTAAAATATTATTAGATTATTATATTAATGTTAAATATATAAATAATATTATTCATTATTAATAATTTAATAATATTATTTCTAAGAAATTAAAAAATAATATAAATTTGATTAATAGTTTATTATATATTATTAATATAAAAATATAATATCTTATATTATTATAATATAATTGATTATTTTATTATAATATTAAAAATCTAATATTATATTATTAGAAATATTAATAAATATATTTTAAATATTTTAATAATTAATATTTTGATTAAAATGATATTAGAATATTTTATTAATATTAAATTCATAAAATAAAATTATTTTGAGTATTTATTCTTTCAAGTATAAAGTTCGAAAAATGACTTACGGAAAATCAGACCGTAAGTCATTCTTCAAAAAACATAAAGGAAATTCTGTTGATTAGGAAATTGTTTTACGTTGACCAACCAGTTTTCCTCCATCCAAACACTGGAAAATGAGGAAAACATTTTCCGAAAAACGTTTTACGTGAAACAAACAGACCCTAAATACCAACTTGCAACCATTGTTTCGAAACTCTTCTTGTAATATTGAAACGCCTAAAACATGTTTGAAAATATAAATCATTGGAGGCACAAAAGTATCGATATTGGCACATGTGTTTTTGGAAACTCACAGACGGGCATCGAAACTCTTGAGTGTTGGGAAAGCCTCTCTTGATGTTCTTGAGCTACTATGCGGTCCTTTTTATATACTCTAAGTGATTTCTAGTCGTTTGGAGAAGTTGGAGGTTGCTTCTAGCCATTTTAAGCATGAAATTCATGATTTAAATACTCAATTGCAACCATAGTTTTGAAACTCTTCTTGGAGAATCGAAACTCCTAAAACATGTTTGAAAATATCAATCGTTGGAGGCCCAGAGTATAGATACTAGAACATGAGCTTTGGAATCTCACATACGGGTATCAAAATCCAACATTGGTTTTCGAAACTCTTAAGAACTATGGAATGGAAGTTCTAAAACTAGTGTAAGTGTTTCGAAACACTTAGGAGAAGTTTTAAAACTTCACACTTAGTTTTGAAATCTAAGGCTCAAGTTTTCACATTTTAGGGTGTTTTTGGCTCTTTAAAAAATTTTAAGTTGGATATTTAAGCCAAAACACAGAGAATTTTTTTTTGACATAATTCTTCTTTACAAAAAAGATTTGAAATTTGCAAAAAATTCGTAGCAAATTTGCAATTTCTACAATATAGTAAGGGGTCGTTCTTATTTGCTTGCTTCTGAAATATATATGAAGTAGATTGTTATTTTTTAGAATGATAAAATCAGTTAATTGATGGGGGAAAAAGATATTAAATACAATATTTTGGTTCAAGTAACTGTAGATTAACATTTTGGTCTAAAATATTCAGTTTTCTAAACATACAGGGACTAAAATGTCCCTTTGAATAATAGGGAGACAAAAAAAAAATTGATGGAGTAAAAGAGCTTCTAATAGAGTTTAACTATTAGTAACTTGAAATGTGTATTAAAACTAATAATATTTTGATGATGTAACAAGTGGGTTTGTAACTAATAATAATTTCATGAATGCAAATATGAAATAACATGTGGTTGAAGTTGTTGATTGTGTAACCATGAAGAGAATGGCATTGGCAGAGATTGATTATCTGCAATGAAACTGCTTTATGCGAAAATCGCCTTTAAAACCAAAGCTGTTTATTTCCAGAAGTAGCTTACAAATGAGATGCTGCATGTAACGTCCCACATGGTTGGGGTACGAAGGGATGCAGCGAGAAGCTGCTTATAAAACCAACGGCCTTGAACATTTGAAAGCATACCTTTTCGGCCTTTTGGCTAAGATCAAGTGTAGTATCTGTTCTTATCAGTTTAATATCTGATACGCGGGCCAATGGTCCACACGATATTAAATTTATTTTTTGAGCGGGAGGGTCCATCATAGTAGCTTGCTACTGGGACTCTCGAGCGTCGCCTTAGTGTTGCACCATTGCTCGGGCCTGGCGCTCCCCACCCAATCCAAAGTTCAATATTTCTATTCCGTTATTTGATTATGAAAACCATGCCTCCTTAGTTATTGTTTAAATTTAATTTCTAAATTATTTCCTTTTTAGTTATTATAGTGTTTAAACCATGTAACTTTCTACGCTCAATATGATTGTCCCCTTAGTTTTAGAATCATTTCTTTAAGTCACCATGATACCTTAAAATTGGGGGTTGAATTATCAAATTTATGTGTCACGAGGGCAGTCCGACCTTGTTACCAACTGTTACATTAGTCACTGGTACAGAATCATTGTTAAAAATCTCATTCGATTCATCACTACAACCAATAAATTTTATCGACAACTCATATCAACACTTTTCATGCCACTATAACAACTAGTGTTGCACATGTATTTAAACCTTCCATGTACCATATCATACCACATATAGGTGCATCAAAAATAGTGGACACAATTTAAAGCAAATGTTGGAAATTTATCGACAAAAGTTCGCGATGCTAATTGTTCAGAAATGACCGATCATACATCTCTAGAACGTACAAACTTTTAATTAATACGAAGAACATCAACAATAATTACACGAGAGCCCATAATAGGGGATTAACCTACTCCTATGTTTCTAAATAAAATAAGGTTTGTGCAAACCCGCACCCGAACCGTACACTTACGGAAACAATGAGCAACTAACAACAACCGCTTCAATGCACGACCGCCACCAACGAATCTTGAGCTTCAAGAACACATCAGAACGCATAAATAACAAAAAAAATTGGCTGGAAGTACAACTTAAATCATGCATAAAAAAAGACTCCAAATTTCACTACAAAACACGACGAATCCACATTTCGTACCGATGATTTCTTAACTTAACTAACACATTTTATACCATCAAGACCGACATCTAAAAGCGGTATTAATATCATCAAGAATTTCTAATCTCAACCCTAAATCACCATATTAAACATATAAAGTTCCTTAATTCTATCGAGACCTAATTTTCAAAATTTCAAGAACAAAACCGCAATATGATACAAAAATAGGTATGAAATCCTTTATACCTATAGCCCACATATTTTACACTTAAACGAAAACAATGTAGTTAAAATTCAATGTTAGTTATGATTTCCTTGAACTAAATTAAATCCAATATATTATTCTTAATTATTAAAATAAGTCATATAAAATAGATATATTTTGTAATTAAAACAAAATTTTAAAAAATGAATTTAACTACATAATCACAAAAAGGAATAATGCTTTTGGAGCTTCAATTTTGGTCCTCGTTTCAAAATATTCCTCAACTTTAAATTCGAAATTCAAAATATTTTAATCCTCTTGAATTTTCCTTTCTAAAATATTTTTCTGAATTAATATTGAAAACACGTTTCCCCCCAAAAATTGATATGTTATTCGATAACTATATTTATATCGATAAGTACCAAGCAAAACCCAAGATGTTTCAAGTTTTTATATGTAAGTTCGATGTTTCGATATACTTGAGTATGTAAAAGAATTGTGTAGAATTGATATATAGGAGTTATGTTGTGATTTTGTATGCATTTTTATGTTAAAAGTGTAGATGGTTTGATTTATGGTGTTTGAATGTGTCGATAGTAGTTTTCGTCCGAGTGACGTTTATATACGTTTACATATATAATATTATATTATTAATATTATTATTTACAAAGCCCGAAGGGCCGGTTACAAAGTAAGACACGCATACCCAAGTTACAAGCTTTGTTAAAACCCAACTCAGGCTAGGTCCAGATTTGGGTTACAATTGATTCAGGCCCAATTTCAGTAGGCCTGCGAGAAGCCCATCAGTAGGTAGGGTTTCTTCCAACTGTTCCAGTGCCACCATTCCTCCACAGCCGTTTGATCAGAGGTAGATCCAAGGACCAGAAACGAACTAGCAGGAACCCTAGGGTATCATTACCACCCTAGGGCCTATTCCGGCCACCGCCTCCACTGCTCTAACCAGACACTGCCACGACGATTGCCGACTCTCCAGAGCTATCCCGAAGGTTCTAGAAGATCAACGAGAACCGCACAACACACTAGTCTATGGTGAGTCACCACCATAGGTCCGGTGAATCACCAGATTTCCTCATCATTACAGAGGACCTCTGAGGGCTATAAATAGCCTAACCCTCCAAGGAAACAAGAAAAAGCAACAAGGAAATAGAGACCAAAAGCATCCAAAAACACACACAACAACTGGGACGAAAAAAAGTAAAAGAAGAGTCTGAGAAGCTTACCCAACCGCATAAGCTTCATCATCGTCAGAACCACCATGAAATTGAAGGTAAAACCTTTGGTATTTTTTTAGATCTAGGACAATCTAAAGACTTTTAGGAAGATTAGAGGTCGGATTTGGGACGAGGGAAAGAAGATCTATGTTTTGATATGGTTTGGCATTTTCTGGCGATCGGAGGCGTATGGTGGCTGGCCGGTGGCCGAGTTTCCTCAGGCGAGGATATTTAGAGAGAACTGAGAGAGTTCTATTGGTTTAGAGAGAAAAGAATGAAGAAATAAAAGAGAGAGTTTTCCCTCAAAGGGCTAAATTTAGGCTATTTATACCCTCTCCCATACGGTGTCGTTTTGGGAGAGGGGCTTTTGTGCAATTAACACGTGGTCAAATTATGTCCGCAATACCTCACTTTTTGTAATCCTTCCATTTTGGTCCTGAAATGTTAAATTACAATATTAGTGCATCATTCTAGTAGTGTTTAGAATTAGGTAAATTAGTTTACTATTTTATTTGTTAATTATTATTTTAAGATTAATTATAATATTAGCACTTTTGCATATTAGGTTAATTTTAAATCTAACTTATATAGTTTTAATATTAAATATTATAATAGGATTAGTAATATTTACATTAAATAATATTTAGTATTTATCTATATTAAGTTATTTGTAAATTAAATTAATAATTTATTGCAAAGACTTTAATTAATAAATACCAGTACCAATTTTGGGCGTTATGAGGGTGCTAATCATTCCCCATATGTAACCGACTCCAAAACTCATTTTTCTTGTAAGTAGACCCGAGTTTTATTATTTTAATATTATTCTTAGAAATTTTATTAGAATAATATAACATTTTGGTGACCAATCTCACCAAATTAAAAGATTGGCGGCGACTATACAACCTATTGTTTCATCTGATTCAGGGAGGATAAACTCTTACTTTTTTGAGACTAGTTACACACTTTGAGGTGTACTATTTGCACTCTCCGTCGCCAGGCAGAGAAATGTCTCGACAGCTTGGCTACTCTGCTAGTGAATTTAAAAGAGAGTATTGCCACCAATTTATTAATTAGTTGTCATTGCAGTAAATAATAAATTTGTTTTAATTATTTTTATTATTTTACTAACTTTTGTTTTTTATGTGTACAGATTCAATTTTGGGTCATTAGAATAGAATAATAGGTTATATATCATTTTATCATTTTTATGCTTTTCCTCACCCACTGTGCACTGCATTCATGACATGAGCTAAAACCACACTCTTATCTTATTTAAATGAATGAGAAACTACTCCCTCGTGTGGTTTTCACCTCCGTATGGGATAGGGGACCAATCTTTGAGCTAACACCTTATATTCCTCGTGTGGTTTTCACTTCCGTATGGACATAAGGAAGTGTGTTCCTTCAAATTGAACTTAATCCAAAAGTCGGTAATTGACCAGGATTGAGGGCTTGGCAGTCTAAGGGGACACCAACATAGGACAATTCATTGACCCTTTTACCCTAGAGCTAACACCCAACATATAATAAAACCTAGAACTGAAGTCTAGGTGAAACCTAACCTAATTGAGTCCTGAAAGGTTATCACACAAGGAAAAGCATGTTGAGACTTTTATTTATTATTATTTTCTGAATAAATGCATGCAAACTAGAAATCATGTGGTTAGGTTATTTTTCCAAATAAAGCATGAAACTAGAAAGCATGAGGTTAGGATGTATATATAATAAATATGATCTTTCCTTTTTATTAAGTGATACTAACCAGTTTTTGTATATATTCTGAGGATGCATATATTAATTGTTTTGTTTGTATTTGCATAATCATGACATGATCAAGGGTGTTGATTCAAGAGTTATTATCAAAATCAAAGGTTTTCATTATGAACAAAAGGTTTTATGATCAAGTGAATTGCAAAGTAACCAAAGAAGGGTATCTTAAGGAAGCTCCTAAAACAATAGAGGGGTATGTGCATAAAAATCCTGGTAGATTGGTGCCAAAATCATTTTATGTTAAGAGCATCAATAGAAGCAATCAGAAGGGAGAAAGTTTTTATAAAGCTCAAGCCCGTTTTTTGAAAGACGAAAACAAGAAATTGAGCACAGAGGTCGAAGCCATTAATGATTTTCGAAAAGTCATTCAAACCTTTAAAGATGTTGGACTTGGAAATACTCCAGAGGAATGTATGACCGAAATCATTAAACTAAAAAGTGATGCTGATCACTGGAAAACACTTCATGAGGATCAAACAAAGAAATTCTTCTATGACTTTCAAATTGCTAAGAAATATACAATGCAACCATCACTAATTTTGAAAAATGTCAAGCTGAAAACCAGATATTGAAGAAGGATATAGCCAACATGGAAATTTCATATCTGATCCATCAATGTGAGATTAATGCTGAATTAAAATCCACTAGAGCTCAGAGCCACACATTGATGAAGATGTGTGATTATGGAGATCTATTTCAAGAAATTCTTGAACATAAAGGTTCTCTGATAAAGGAAAATGAGCAATATTGTCTACAACTTCAAGAAATGGCAGGTAAGATTCAAGAAAAAGAAGATGACATGAAGAAAGTTGCTGCTCAAGCAAGTAAGGTATCCCGCAATTTGGTAGACTTAGTTGGTTTTCCAAGAGAGCTGAAACAGGATGACGATTTGATTCTGGAACATAAATGGAAATTAACTTGGTTTTTTAAGGAAATAGAGAAATTAGGAGGGAAAGTTATCCCTTATATGTAATGATCTTTTGATGTACTAAAAAACCTCTTTTGTGTTCAATGGAAGATGTTTTAAGATGATCACTCTTGAGTTACACTCTTTTATACATTTACATTTTTGTTTACATTTATGTTCTGCATATCATGATAACTTGTGTCAATCATGAAAATATTGGAATGGTCAGTAAAAGATTTTGGAATCAGGAATTCTGAAAGTACACTCGAGAATCAGGGGCAGATCTTAAAAAAGATTGAAAGTAATGAATGGAATATTAGCTCGAGTTGGAGAGATTGAAAAAAATTCAAGAACAACTTGTAGAAACCAATGAGAAATGCTTGATGAAACAAAAAGGTTCCAAGATGAGTCCAGGGAACATATATCTAAGATGATGGGTATGATGGTTACTCTGCTATATGGGGAGAAAATGTTAGAAGACTCTATGGAGCATGAAAAGATGAAAGCCTTGGGAAAAAGTCTAGATTTCAATAATGTAGTTACTAATAAGATAACAAATGACCAAGAACCTGATGTGGAATGTAGAAATCCAACTCAGCTTTATGGATTGGGAAATATGACAGAAAACATGGACATTGAAGCTGGTTCAAAGAAGAGAAACATGGAATAAGTCCTATTGAAAATGGATAAAAAGGGCAAGAAGGAAGAAATGATGACACATCCTATTCCAATTCTAATTTCGTATTCAGATTTGTTACTCTTTCTCTTTGAAAGTGGTCTTGTAACACCCATCCATCCTAGTACTTATTTGCATCCAAATTGGAAAAATATCAAGAATCCATGCAATTATCATTATGGAGATTTTTGTCACTCTACAGAAAATTGCATAATGCTGAAATTAAAAGTCCAAGACCTGATGACAGAAGGGTTGTTATGTTTCCGAAATGGGAAACCTAATCTCCTTAGAAATTCAAAACCGATTGAAAAAGAGATATTTTCAAGTCATCATCTCTCTTAAGAAGATGGTCAAAAGTCAAACATTCAAAGCAAACATTTTCAGGAAAGCAATAGTAAAGAAACAATCATACAAGGGAATCTCTACCCTGCTTTCCTTCGGTCTCATGCAGCAAGTTATATGCCAAATTACACAAAGCCCAACTTATTGCTCCATGTCTAGCTAAACCTTTGGTACCTCCTTATCCAAGATGGTATAATAAAAAGATCTTTTGTGAGTATCATGCTGGAATCCGAGGACACTCTATTGAAAATTATGGCAACTTCAAACGATGAGTTCAAGATCTTCTGACTCATGGAATTATAGAAGTGGATGCTAACAGTCAATCCATTTTGATCAAACATTTGGGAGTCGACCTCAAGAATGAATTTGATTGTGTCAAAAACAAATGGAGGACAAGGTAAAGCCAAGAAAGGTGAAATATGTATGACCGACTTAACTCTTGACACTCTTTTGATAGATGAAACAAAAAGAATAAAGGAAAAAGAGAAAGAAAAGGTCATTCGAGACTGGCCTACAGGTTTCAGAAGAAATAAAGTAGATACAACCTTGGAGACACCTATATCAGATCTTCTAAAATCAAGAGAAGTAGAGGGAAATTCAAAGAGAAAAGAGAATGCTACTCCAATTACAGCTGCAAGAAACATCCAGAACCAGGATACAACAATCGCCACTAAAAATAATTTATTCTAAAATTTAAACTGAGCCCAACTGTCAGTCAGGAAAGATGATGATGGGATTTGATCAAGAAATAACTCAAGAGAAAGCTGAGATTTGTGATCTAAAAGCTCATCCAAAGAAGCTACCCAATAAATAATCAAGAAATGGGGGCAAATATCGACAAAGATCCTGTTTTAACTATACACTTGACATACAAGGAAAAATGGGGTAGTGGAAGTTGTTATCTACCACTATTGTACCTTTCATTTTGAAGCATATTGTTTAGACATGTTTTTGTTCCTTTCTCCACCACTTTTGTAATAAAAATGTGTTGCTTTTAAGGTTATGAGAATTGAATAAATTTTCAATCTTACAGTTCTTTGAATATCATTAGATTAAAACTCTTTACAATTGGAGTTATACATCTTTGACAGAGTATCAAGAACGAAAACCAGTAAAAAAGGGACACTGGCCTTACCTCAGATGAAATATACCCGACATTACACCCTCCCACAAATATGAGAGAGCTTTCTCCAATGCAAGAAATTAGACAAAATGCTTGGAATTGATATTTACAAGTATACAACGTGGGGCATCTTTTATAATATTGCAAAGTCGACTAGATTACTTTTCTATTAATGAGGTTCGACGATGAAACTTTTTCTAATCTGAGTTAGTTGTTTATAAATTGAAATTTGGTATTGAGATTTTATGAATTCCACCAAACACATGGACTATAACAGGTTATTTTAAAAAAGGGTAATAGTCATATCTGCAGTAAAATTATCCCTCTAAAACAATTTGTTAATAGCCTCGGCTTTATGGATAAGTTTTAATTAGCCCTATGAAGGCTAATTTCAATAAAGTTGAATTCAGCTAGCCAAAATGGCAAAAGAAGAAGTTGTTGTAAAATGAAATAATTCCTGTTATAGTCTATTTTACACATGTACACACAGAAATCTCATTGTAGACTGATATTTTCACACTGCCTTGGGTAGAATCAAGGATTTCAGACAATTGAAATGGAGGTATTTTAGAAGGTCTAGTAATTGTTATGCTAGTTGTGTCATTTTATATACATCCAGTTAAAGATACCAATTCAAGAAAGTGAGGCATGTGACAATGCTCAGAAAAGAGTGAGAGAGGAGTGACATCTTCACTAAGATGTAACCATAGAAAATAGGAAAGCCAACCTAAAACTAATTTCTCAATCTTGATACATGTCAAAGAACTATAACTCTAAAATAGTAAAAGTTGTTGATTCTTTTTATATTTTTTGAATTCATGTTTATGATTAGATTTTATTGTGAACCTATAAGGGGCAATATTTTCCAAAATTCTTTTATTCTTTGATAAAGAAAGGAGGAAGAACATTTTCAAACAGGATTGTCTCAAATAAGAAAAGAATCCTGAAGCAAGTTGATGCCTATTCTACCTATTTAAGAAAAAAAAGAGCAAGGCAAGAATGATAAAACATTTCACAGCAAGTGGCTCGAGAAACCAAAGTTTGGGGAATTGGACTCGTAACATTCCTTTATGACAACTAGTCAAGAAGAAGATAATGACCTCATTCAGAAAAGGCACATATCTCAGACATTTGTATCCTAAGAATTGGTCACTTCTTAAGTTGTGACAACATGAAGAGAATCCCTCAAAGTTACTTAACAACACTGTTGTTTAGTAAACACCAAAATGAGAGCATTCTAGATAAAGAGATTTGGGCATGAATAGGGCCATGAGTACTCACGATGGGACATTATCAAAGTTGGATCACGAGGGAATCACGAGATTCAAATTAAATGGACATTAAGAGTGAACCTTACAACTTGGAATGTTGGGGTATGTTGAAGGCCCATTTCAGACAAAAAAATCCAACAGGGTATTTTAAACAATTACATTAGTATGAAGAATATTAGAGCATTTTGGAAGCTCACATCAACAAGAATCAGATGCTGGGGCATGATGAAGAACCCTTATCATCTTAAGGAAAAATCATGAATTTGAAAAAATGTTTGCAATGAGACAAAAAGTTATGAAGAATGAAAATGGTGAAACAATGACAATCGAGTTGACCATACATCACTGCTTTGTCAATCATACGATTACATTATCCTCACAAGAGTCACAAGAAAGGATGAATTTGTTGTCAAATGTTCATTGATATGATGCTAACAAATTAAAGTATCCCATTTATATTCTTACTGGAATATCATTGTGATGTCATGAAAAAATATTCAAACATCATGCAAAAAGTTCCCTGGTTGAAAATCTAGGAAAAAGTCACTGGAAATGATGAATGTGTTGTCAAATACGGACCAATAATTATGGTACTAAACCAATGTTACGGTCATGTGGTTAACTTAAGATGAAGTTTGACCTCAACTCCAAGGTAAGAATCATAAATGATGAAGACTTCTTTCCACGAAGAAGCGTTGGAACTTTAACAACAAGAAAATAGTTATGTCTACATTTTGTAAAGATGATAGATTCTCTTTTCAAAGATGAAAGCTTTATCAGATTTCTACACAAGTTCAAGTAAAGACAACTGGTTTTATCAAGAAAAATGGGGTAATAAGGTCATATTTCTGAGTATGGCTGGAGCCCATGAATGAAACAGTTCTTCTGAAGGTAAAAGAAGATACAAAGTTACAAGTTGATCAGATGATTCTTCAGAAATGCAAGCTTGATAGCTTAAGATACTACACTGATGATTAAAGTAAACCCCGGAAAGGAATAATCAAGTTCACCATTTCGGATCCAGATGATGATTGAATCAATTCATGCAAACATCATTTACATAAAGATCATGCATTTCATTGCATTTGCTTAAATACATTTTTCATAAAAAGATACAGGGAAAAAATACCTTACGAGTATAAGGTAGAATCCAAATCACAAATACATGAGTTATGTTTAGAGAGGCAAACATCTAAAGAATAGATAAACGTAATCCAAAGAAGAAGCATTATTTTTGGGGCATGCCCAACTAACAAGTTGTTCAAAAAATGAGAAAGTTTCTCATTTAATTTAATTTTTTAGAAAATAAAATTTTTGAAAAATATGAAGTTTCTTACCCAGGAAATTATTTCCCTTGAATTTGTAAATCCTTCGGGTTATCTGTAAGTCTTTCGAGCATGATTTTTAAAACCTCCGTGTCATTTATAAAGCCTTCGGGTCATTTGTAAAGCCTCTGGGTCATTTGTAAAGCCTCCGAGTCATTTGTAAAGCCTCTAGGTCATTTGTAAAGCCTTCGGGTCATTTATAAAGCCTATGGGTAATTTGTAAATTCCTTGGGTCATCTATCAGTCTCTAAAGCAAGATGATTATTCTCAAGTCAAAATTCGCTCTCCACAGAAGAGTAGTGGAATGAGTTTTTTAGCAAAGTTTGAAACCTTCACGTAAGAGTAGTGAAGCAATCTAATTCCCAGTCTAATCTTCATGGAAGAGTAGTGAAATTAGAATCTTATCAAATCATCCTCAGTTTACACGGAAGAGTAGTGAAGCAAAAGAAAGAACAAAGTCAAAATTCGCTCTCCACAGAAGAGTAGTGGAACATATTTTTCAGCAAAGTATGAAACCTTCACTGAAGAGTAGTGAAGCAATCTAATTCCGAGTCTAATCTTCACTGAAGAGTAGTGAAACGGATTCTGTTCAAGTCATGTAAATTCAGCCTTCACAGAAGAGTAGTGAAGCAAATCATTTGCAAGTCAACCTCAGCCTTCACAAAAAAGTAGTGAAGCAGGAGCAAGATCAGATTGAAATTCGATCTCCACGAAAGAGTAGTGAAATGAATTTTTAGCAAAGCAAGGAGTTCACTCGACGAAAACTTTTTGTCTTTTTATATTTGCTTTATTATTGTTTACACAAAAATAAGGAAAGGGGGCAGTTGTCGACAATAGTTTTTGTCCGAGTGACGTTTATATACGTTTATATATATAATTTAATATTATTAATATTATTATTTACAAATCCCGAAGGCTCGGTTACAAAGTAAGCCACACAGGCCCAAGTTATAAGCTCGGTTATAAGCCTTGTTACAACCTAACTAGGGCTAGGTCCAGATTAGGGTTATAATTGATTCAGGCCCAACAACCAGTTCAGGCCCAATTTCAGTAGGCCTGTGAGAAGTCCATCAGCAGCTAGGGTTTCCACCAACTGTTCTAGTACCGTCGTTCCTCCACAGCCGTTCAATCAGAGGTAGATCCAAGGACCAGCAACGATCCAACAGGAACTCTAGGGTATCATTACCACCCTAAGGCCTATTCCGGCCACCGCCTCCACTGCTCCAACCAGATGCTTCCATGATGATTGCTGCCTCTCCAGATCTATCCTGAAGGTTACAGAAGATCAACGAGAACTGCACAACACACTGGTCTATGGTGAGTCGCCACTATAGGTCCGGTGACTCACTGGATTTCCTCATCATTACAGAGGATCTCTGAGGGCTATAAATAGCCCGACCCTGCAATGAAACAAGAAAAATCAACAGAGAAACAGAGGCCAAAACTATCGAAAAACGCACACAACAACATCGATAAAAAAAGTAAAAAGAATAGTCTGAGAAGATTACCCAACCGCCGAAGCTTCATAATCGTCAAAACTACCTTGAAATCGAAGGTAAAGCCTTTGGTATTTTTTATATATAGGACAATCTGAAGGCTTTTAGGAAGATTAGAGGTCGGATTTGTGATGAGGGAAAGCATATCTACGTTTTGATAGGGTTTGACATTTTCTGGCCATCGTGTATGGTGGCCCGCGGCGGCAGCGTATGGTGGCTGGCCGCTGGCCAAGTTTCCTCAAACGAGGAAATTTAGAGAGTCTGAGAGAATTCTCTCGATTTAGAGAGAGAAAAAGGAAGAGAAAAATGAGAGAGTTTACCCTCAAATGGCCGAATTTAGGCCATTTATACCCTCTCCCATACGGTGTCATTTTGGGAGAGGAGCTTCTGTGATATTAACGTGTGGTCAAATAATGTCCGCAATACCTCACTTTTTGTAATCCTTCCATTTTTGTCCCAAAATTAGGTTTTTCGTACCTTTTAATTTTTTTCTTTATATTTTAGTTATTTTTATTTTAGTCACTATTATGTTTATTTATATATTAAGGTAAAATCGTAATAAATGTTAAATTACAATATTAGTACATCATTCTAGTACTGTTTAGAATTAGGAAAATTAGTTTACTATTTTATGTGTTAATTATTATTTTAAGATTAATTATAATATTAGCACTTTTTCATATTACGTTAATTTAAATCTAAATTATATAGTTTTAATATTAAATATTATAATTAATAATATTTACATTAAATAATATTTACGTTAATTTTATGCGTTTCGGGGCGCTAATCCTTCCCCATATGTAAACGACTCCCGAACTCATTTTTCTAGTAAATAGACACGAGTTGTATTATTTTAATATTATTCTTCGGAATTTTATTATAATAATATAACATTTTGTTGACCAATTTCACCAAATTAAAAGATTGGTGGTGACTCTATAACTTGGTGTTTCGTCTGATTTAGGGAGGATAAACACTTACTTTTTCGAGACTAGTTACACACTTTGAGGTATACTATTTGCACTCTCCGTCGCTGGGCAGAGAAATGTCTCGACAGAATGAATTGAGTTATACGACATCATTTTAGAATTGCTTAGTTTATTGAATTTATGATATATATGGTATGATGGTGGGTACTAAATGGCAGTATCGATACTTAGTTGATTTAAGTTATAGGTCTAAATGATACCAGCATAGGAGGGATGAAACAATTTATTTGAGTCAAGAAATAAAAAAAAATTAAAGGCGAGATCATTAGCTGACTTACTATGAATTTTTGGATGAGATTCGAACATTTTTTGGATGAAAAATATTTTCACTACCTCTAAAAATTATGGACCAAAATTTTTGAATTATGGACCAAATATTTTCAAAACTCTGCCCTTAATTTTTATTTTTTTAGAGTTTAGTATAGAAATCGCAACTTGATCAATTGATGTTCGATTTAGTTTCTACTTTTTAAATTCATAATTTTGATAGAACGTATTTTAAACATAGGTTTAGTCAATAAAAATTAATATCTTAACATCAGTGACATTTACTAAAAAACTAAACACGAGAACACAACAAAGACCGAAATTCTTAGCTATATCGCCAAATCAACAACACCACTTAAGAGCATCAATTACGATGTGTAAACACTCATTTTCGTCCGAATTTGGGTTTTTATTTATTTATTTTTTATTATAGTAATATAGTATAATTTTTGAAAGTATTTTTGAAAAAATATAATATATAGTTTTCAAAAAATATTTTTTTGAAATATATATTATATAATTTTTTGAAACGTTTTTGAAAACTTATGTACAATATATAAGTTTTAAAAACATTTTGAAAATTATATAGTATATAGTTTTGAAATCATTTTGAAAATATAATATATAGTTTTTAAAAAAACATTTTTTTGAAAATTTATATAATATATAGTTTAAAAACATTTTGGAAAACTTATATAACATTTTTAAAATCATTTTTGAAAATTATATAATATATAGTTTTGAAAACGTTTTTAAATAAAATATATAGTTTAAAAAATATTTTTTTTGAAACATATATTATTATATAATCTATATTATTATTAATATTTATTTTATTTCATTTTATTAATCTAATTTAATTTCATTCATTATTTTTGTCATGGTCCAAACGAGGTCCAAATAACGGGCCTGGACTAGCCCAATAGCAAGATACAGTTCAGGGTCTGGGAAACCCTAGTTATACATGTCACAAGCGGCGTAAGTCAGGGGAGTCGTGCAGTCAAGCACGCAACGGTCAGATGTTTCGGTCGAGATTCCCGGGACTGACCCATCCCGGGATGGCTGGCCAACCACGAACGTTAGGTCTGAAAGGTACAGGAACGACCCCGTCATCACCGAAAACAGCCCTGTTGGGGGGCTATATAAATACCAACAGAGATATCATCAGGGGGGACCCCCATCAGCCAACAACAGAACCCACATACGGCCAACAAACGAAGCCAATAGTGAACCACAGTAAACCGAGAGTATCATCGAGTGAAATAGAGAACCAGGTCATCAACAAGCCAACCTCATAAGCAAACCAAACCACCATAACCGAGCCACAGAAAACAAGAACAATAAAAAGCATCGAAGTAAAACCGAACCACAATAGCCAACAAAAAACCCAAATCGAAACATAAACTCAAAGGTCGAAGCCCCACAACAAAGCAAAGTAAAAAAATCAAAGTAAAAACAGCAACACGATCACCGAAAAAGTCAAGGGTCGCCGGCGAGGAAGGTAAAAAGACCAAACCTTTCGGGCCAGATCTACTTCGTTCGGGGTAGTTTTAGGTGACTTAGGCTTTGATTTTGCGTTTAGGTGACTTAGGCTTTGATTTTCGATAGAGGCTGGCACGGCTGGGTTCCCACCAGGGAGAAGGGTCGTTTTTTAGAGTGGGAGAGTTGGGAGAGATGTTGTCTGAGGAATGGTGAGAAATGAAGAAGAAAGGGTCTCTTGGCCCATTTAAATACCAGGGGCCTCTGTGCAATTAGGGGATTTTTGAATTCGTTTCGCCATTCCTCATACTTTGATTCACTTTGCAATTCGGTCACCAGTTGTAATTTGGCCACTGGATTTTCAATGGTTTCAATTTGGTCCCCATTTATATTTTACATTTTTTGTAATTTGATCCCTAAATTCTTATTTTATTTTATTTATTTTTTATTATCATGCTTTTTAATTATTATTAGTATTTTTTACGTCGTATTGTTTTCATTTTTACTTTTAAACCAATTTTTTAATACTTCTTTATTTTTATTTATTTAATTTTAATTTTATTATTTAATTTCTTTGGTATACATATTATTATTATTATTATTTTTCCTTCAGTTTATTTTTTTTAGTACCATTATTTATATATATATATTTTTTGTGTCTAACATTTTTTCCTTTTTCAGTAATAATCTCAATTAATCAAAGGTAAGTAATGTGGTTCGAACCAAATTTTTAAATTTCAATTTTAAATTTTAATTTTCACAATTAAGACAACCAATAAATTAATTGGTACCGAAAGGGCGATCCAAGGGTGCTCATCCTTCGTTGACCGTAACCGACTCCCAAACCCGACACGTTTCTGGTACAACGCAGATCAGTTAAGATGGTGTCCGGCCCACCTAAATTCATTTTAAAGTGGTCGGTGGTGACTCCAATTCATTTAATCCAAGTCAAAGCCCAATTTCAGGCCCAACCGAAAGACGATTCTGACAGCTTGGCGACTCCGTTGGGGACGGGTAAGTGAGTCAAGCCAGAATTAATTTTCGGTTGTCTTTTATGCGAAAATAGTAAATTTAAATTTAAATTTATTTATTCGATTCCAATTATTTTCCTTTGATTATTTTTCAAATAAATAGTTGTACTGACATTTTTTTTAATGATTTAAGATTTTTCAAAGTTTTCATCTCTAGCTCTATACCCGAGCTCCAAACCCTATTTAAGTGGGGGTAAAAGCGACGTCTTCGTGTGGATTTATTCACCGTGCGGACATAAGGGAATGTTTCCTCTCGAGTTTAACTTAGTCCACACAAGCTTGTAATGGGCTTAGGACTAAGGGTCTGGCAAGCCCAAGGGGGCACCGGCAAGGAGAACTCGAGTACCTTTTTAGAACCTAAACTGGGAGAATACAGGGAATTAGAGCCCACCCCAAGACCTCATTCCAAACCCTAGGCTGCTTTGTTTCCTACTTTATTTTATGTTCGAAGCATGCGAACTAGACAAATATGCGGCTAGGATTTGTTTGAAATTAGCATGCGGGTTAGAAATCATGTCTGGGTAGGAATATTAAGCATGTTCGGGTAGATTATCATATGGGGTAAGATTTTTTCATTTTTTTTATTTTTTATTTTGATTTACCTCACTAAACCCTTTTATTTTTTGTTCTATTTCGTTTTGTTTTTATCATTCGCATCATTTAAAATGAGGTGTTAATCCACCAAAAATGTGTTTGTTAAACATGAATAATCTGCATTAATGGACAAAGGGATTATAATACAAAGAGATAAAAAGCTCAGAAGCCCAGCCATGGTCAAAGAACACTCGGAGGCAAAGGTTACAGGGGCAAGACGAGGAAAATGTTACCGACCCGGAGAGTCCTTTCGAAAACTGCAAGAACAAGATGGCGAAACCCTAGCTAAGCTGGAGATCATTATGGATAAATTCTAGAAACAAGTCGATAAACTTCGGGTGGAGGGCTCCGATGGCACTTTCGTTTGGAACAAGCTCGACATAGAGTGAAAGCCGGAGATGCAGTCCTTCGAGACCTTTTTGGGGCAAGCAGCTCGTCACCTGCACAAGTTTAGCCAAAGGAACCAGAATGGTTCGACGGGATATTCAACCGGGGAAAAAGGCGGAAGACGAATCAACTTGTCAGAAGCTATGCGGGATCTATACCATCAAAAAGTTTTCTGTCTCTTCAGACGTAACACTTTTGTTACTAATAAGGGTTATTCAGAATAACAAGCACATTTTTGGATCAATACCTCGTACATTTCATGCATCATGAATTTAGACATTTTGCATTTTTTTTGCATTCACATTAACTAACATATACATGTCTCATCAAAAGGAACAAATACTGGATACACGGCTTCAAGCGTCGGACACACCTCATCCGCATAACACCTGTTTGAAGAAGAAGAGGATGGAAGCCAGAATTACACAAATCGAGGAGAATATGTTGAAACTACAAAAAGAGCTAGAAGACAAGATAAACCAGAACAGTCGAAATACTCTGGAAACAATCATGAAGAACCAAGAGTCTTTGGTCGATTAGATCGTTGCCAAGTTAGTTGGCTTACAACAGACCAGTGTGCCTGGGGCAGGTTCACCAGAAGGGATAACTATACAACCTACCCCGTAAGTGGTTATCTCACCTGAAATCTTACCAGAACTTCGAGGAGACTCATCTGCTACAAAAGCAAAACCCTCGTCCTCTGTATTTAACCCTAAGAACAATCCGGGTTATTACCATGTACCGGATTTGGATGAAGAGGACAAAGCAAGGAAGATGGAGGAAAAAATCAAACAATTAGAGGACCAAATGAAGGTAGTCAAAGGAGACCATGATTACCATGAAATCGATGCCGCAGAACTCAGTCTAGTCCCGGACTTGGTTTTTCCTCTGAAATTTAAGTCCCCGGAGTTTGAGAAGTTTGACGGGAACAGTTGTCCATCCGCTCACATCACCATGTTCTGCCGAAAGATGACAGGATATGGAGGAAACGACCAACTCCTAATCCACTGCTTCCATGAGAGTCTGTCGGGCTTAGCCATTCGGTGGCATAACCAGCTAAGCCGATCAAATATCAAGACCTGGAAGGACCTGGCCAAGTCATTTCTAGAACAATACAAGCATGTCAATGACATAAGACCAGATCGAGTTATGCTACAAAGCATGGAAAAGAAGCATAACGAGAGTTTCAGGCAATACGCACAAAAATGGAGAGATTTGGCTGTACAAGAGCATCCACCTTTTGACGAAAAGAAAACCCGAAAACTTTTCGTACACACCCTGAAGACTCCATACTTCGGGCACCTGGTTGCGATCACATCAGGAAGCTTTTCAGACTTGGTTATGACCGGAGAAATGGTCGAGTCGGCCATAAATCAAGGCAAGATTAAGGATGGGGAGGCCAGTAGGAAACCTTCTGGGCGAGAGCAGGATGGAGAGATTAACAACATCAACCATGCCAGTAAAGGCGTTACGATCTCCAAATCAAAATCAACTACAGCTGTACCGTCAAGTACTTCTAAACAAGATTCCAGAGAACCCAGGAAGGAAAGGGAACATTTCAACCCTATTCCGATGATATACAAGGAACTCTATCAGCAACTTCTTGACACCCACGTAGTGTCACCATATCTGGTGGAACCCATGAAGCCCCCATACCCCAAGTGGTATGATGAGAATGTACATTGTGAATATCACGGCGGTGTCCCAGGGCACACAATTGAGAACTGTTACGCATTCAAGAAAGTCGTACAGAAGATGCGTAACCAAAACTGGATCAACTTCAACAACTTGGGGGCATCCAAGTGAGGAAGATCATTTCATCATTTGAGGCATTCTGTTTGAACTTGTTTTTCCACTTTTTCAAGTTTTTGTAAGAACATTTGAATAAATTTATGTTACTTTAATGATGACGAGCAATGAATCACATTTGCAAACTTACAATTCTTTGAATATCATTTGAAACTCTGTGAATGGTTCAAAGTTACGGATCTTTAACAAAGTAACATGTTTTAAAACAAGGACCTTGACCTTACCCAGAATATACCCTCAAATACCGTACCCTGCTCTTACAATTAACCAATACAACCTTTTTCTTTCATAAGGTGCGGGCAACATGGGGCATCATTTGCATACGACAATTACTATGTTTTTTATTTAAGACAATCAATGACGATGATGATCTTTACAAATGAAAGAGTTGAGTAGGTGAATCTAGTTTAGGTCATTTGCTTGAAAATTGAATTCTAAAGATGAAATTTTTAACTTTCAACAAACTCCTAGGCTATAACAGGTTTTTCTTGACAATCTTAAGAAATTAAATCCATAAAGCTGAGCTATTCCACTAAGGCAATTGGTTATAGAGGAAACTTAAAAGCCCTGGCCTTATGAGTAGATTAGATTCAAACCATGACATTGCTCGGACACTTCGCAATTCGGTGTTTACTCCACTGCTCTTGTCAAGCTGAAGACTCTGTGATGAGATGAACCCTTCGGTTAAATTGATAAGAGTGATTATAATATTAAGCTATCCCTCTAAAGCAATTGGTTAAATGCCCCGACTTTATGGTTTCAGCTAGCCAGATAACGACAAGTTAAATCAAATTTATCTAAGCAAGAAATTTTCGGTAATGATAGACTAAGGGAGTTAAGGAACACCTGTTATAGTCAAATTCACACGAGCACTCAAGAATTTCATTTTTTAGACTGATATTTTTTGCACTGCCTTTATTAGAGGAGTTTACAAAACTTGAAGATTTTAGAGGACCGAAATAGAAGGTCCAGTAATTGATCAAGCTAGTTGCGTCATTCTGTCCGCGCCCAATTGAAATGCCAAAGCATATTTCGATATTTAAAAAAATGACATTTTGGGTTATCGAAACCTTAGAAAGGAGGCCAACCTAAAGCCAATTCATCCATTTGAACATTTTTCAAAGAGCTGTAACTCTGAAAGCGTTAAAAGAGCTATTGATTCCTTTGATATTCTTTGGACTCACGTTTATAATTTGATTCAATTGCAAACAATATTTTACAGAATTTTTATTTTTTTCCCTCATAAAACAAGAAAAATGAGGAAAACATTTTCAAACAGGAAGTCTCAAATATGAAAGGTCTGTAAAGCCAAATCTCGAGAAGCAAATGGGGCACGATCGATTCCATGGACCAGATTGGCAGACAAAGCACGAGACTCCAATCCAAGAGATAGAACATAACTCATTCATGTTGCATGCATCTTAGGCATACTGAAGAGCATCACATTTATTATTTTTTTGTATACATGATTTTTACAGCTTTTAGAGTCAAGTTTCAACTTCAAGGTGAAGGATACTTGATTCAAAAGCACCTTTAAGGATTGACGGTGGTTGCTTAACTCAACAGTCAGAAGCTACACCTTAACCAATTTCGGATGAGTTCGAGAACCAGTTCAGAACAAATCTAGTTCAGCTCAACTCAATAATGAGCAGCATATTTCCAGCTAACGTCTTCAAGCCAGATTTTAATTCCATAACGGAAGATATTCGACTGTCAGAATTTATTAGTTGGCTTTCCGTAAAAGGGGAGTCATTCAAAGATCGTCTCATTTGGTTCAGACTCGCTCAAAGGAACCTCCTAAAGAACTATGACCGGCTTAGACCTGTGAAGGGAAGCCATTTTTTTAAAAGGACATTATTTGCAGCATAGCTCAAGGCCAGAAGGGTTATCTGCCACCAAGACCTTCGAGTTCGACTACGCTCAGCTCCAAGGCATATCATTTATAGCATAACCTATGTCGAGAAGGGTTATGTGCCAACCAAAGACCTTCGAGTTCGACTACGCTCAACTCCAAGGCACATCATTTAAAGAACTATGACCGGCTTAGACCTATGAAGGGAAGCCATTTTTTTAAAAGGACATCATTTGCAGCATAGCTCAAGGCCAGAAGGGTTATCTGCCACCAAGACCTTCGAGTTCGACTACGCTCAGCTCCAAGGCATATCATTTATAGCATAACCTATGTCGAGAAGGGTTATCTGCCAACCAAAGACCTTCGAGTTCGACTACGCTCAGCTCCAAGGCACATCATTTACAGCATAGAGTTCGATTACACTCAGCTTCGAGGGTACATCATTTACAGCATAACCTAAGTCAAGAAGGGTTATCTGCCAACCAAAGACCTTCGAGTTCGACTACGCTCAGCTCCAAGGCACATCATTTGCAGCATAGCTTAAGTCGAGAAGGGCTATCTGCCAAAGACCCCCGAGTTCGATTACACTCAGCTTCGAGGGCACATCATTTACAGCATAACTCAAGGCTAGAAGGGTTATCTGCCATCAAAGACCTTTGAGTTCGACTACGTTCAGCTCCAAGGCGCATCGCTTGCAGCATAGTTTAAGTCGAGAAGGGCTATCTTCCAAAGACCCCCGAGTTCGATTACACTCAGCTTCAAGGGTACATCATTTACAGCATAACTCAAGGCTAGAAGGGTTATATGTCACCAAAAGACCTTCGAGTTCGACTACACTCAGCTTGAAGGCGCATCATTTGCAGTATAGCTTAAGTTGAGAAGGGTTGTCTGCCAATCAAAGACCTCCAACCAAAGACCTCCGAGTTCAATTACATTCAGCTCAGAGGTAAACCAAATTTACAGCATAGCTCAAGGCAAGAAGGGCTATCTGTCAATAAAATTGTCGAGTTCGGTTCCATTCAGCTCGATGACACCTCAATCACACTACTGTTCGGCTACAATCGAGGTTTTCAAGTCGAGAAAAAGACCTGGGTTAACCGTGCCTAAGTGACAATAAGCCGTTTGTCCGATAGCATAGATTAGGACGAGAAAAGCTATCTGTCAGCGAAGATCTTTCAAGTTCGATTTCATTCAGCTCAAGGGCCTATCAACCACACAGTGGAGTTAAAAAATTACTTTCCAGTCAGATTTTAAACCAAGGTCTTTAAACCGAGAAGAAGACCGAAGGGAAATGAGAAGTCGCATCCTAATTCAAATCCCAAACTACGGCTTTATTTCTATATCATTTCGAGATAGACTCGACTTCGCGACGAATGAGCCATTCGTAATCCCATTCGACAAGGAGTTATTCTATTCAATTTTCAACTCCACCGGACGAAAATTTGTGTCTTTTTGTATTTGTCCTATTTTTCGTTCCACGAAAAATGACAAAGAGGGGTAGCTGTAAACACTCATTTTCGCCCGAATTTGGGTTTTTATTTATTTATTTTTATTATAGTAATATAGTATAATTTTTGAAAGTGTTTTTGAAAAAATATAATATATAGTTTTCAAAAAATATTTTTTTGAAATATATATTATATAATTTTTTGAAACGTTTTTGAAAACTTATGTACAATATATAAGTTTTAAAAACATTTTGAAAATTATATAGTATATAGTTTTGAAATCATTTTGAAAATATAATATATAGTTTTTAGAAAAACATTTTTTGAAAATTTATATAATATATAGTTTAAAAAAACATTTTGGAAAACTTATATAACATTTTTAAAATCATATTTGAAAATTACATAATATATAGTTTTGAAACGTTTTTAAATAAAATATATAGTTTAAAAAAATTTAAACATATATTATATAATCTATATTATTATTAATATTTATTTTATTTCATTTCATTTTATTATCTAATTTAATTTTATTCATTATTTTTGTCAGGGTCCAAACGGGGTCCAAATAACAGTCCAAATAACGTGCCTGAACTAGCCCAATAGTAAGATACGGTTCAGGGTCAGGGAAAGCCTAGTCATACATGTCACAGGCGGCGCAAGTCAGGGGAGCCGTGCAGTCAAGCACGCAACGGTCAGACGTTCCGACCAAGATTCCCAGGACTGACCCATCCTGAGATGGCCGACCAACCACGAACGTTAGGCCCAAAAGGTACAGGAATGACCCCGTTATCAACGAAAACAGCCCTGTTGGGGGGCTATATAAATACCAACAGAGATATCATCAGGGGGACCCCTATCAGCCAACAACAGAACCCACATACGGCCAACAAACGAAGCCAAGAGTGAACCAAAATAAACCGAGAGTATCATCGAGTGAAACAGAGAACCAGGTCATCAACGAGCCAACCTCATAAGCAAACCAAACCACCATAATCGAGCCACAGAAAACAAGAACAATAAAAGCATCGAAGCAAAATTGAACCACAATAGCCAATAAGAAACCCAAATCGAAACATAAATCCAAAGGCCGAAGCCCTACAACAAAGCAAAGTAAAAAAATCAAAGCAAAAAGCAGCAACACAGTCACCAGAAAAGTCAAGGGTCGCCAGCGAGGAAGGTAAAAAGATCGAACCTTTCGGGCCAGATCTACTGCATTCGGGGTAGTTTTAGGCGACTTAGGCTTTGATTTTACTTTTAGGGTGATGAGGAGGGTACTCAGTGAGGTTTTGGGGTTATCCGGCCACCGACGGTGGCGACCGGAGCGATTTCCGGTGGAGGCTGGCACGGCTGGGTTCCCACCCGGGAGAAGGGTCGTTTTTGAGAGTGGGAGAGTTGGGAGAGATGTTTCTTGAGGAATGGTGAGAAATGAATAAGAAAGGGTCTCTTGGACCATTTAAATACCAGGGGCCTCTGTGCAATTAGGGGATTTTTGAATTCGTTCCGCCGTCCTTCGTACTTTGATTCGCTTTGCAATTCGGTCACCAGTTGTAATTTGGCCATTGGATTTTCAACGGTTTCAATTTGGTCCCCATTTATAATTTTCATTTTTTGTAATTTGATCCCTAAATTCTTATTTTATTTTATTTATTTATTTATTATTATCATGCTTTTTAATTATTATTAGTATTTTTTTTACCTCGTATTGTTTTCATTTTTACTTTTAAACCAATTTTTTAATACTTCTTTATTTTTATTTATTTAATTTTTATTTTATTATTTTATTTCTTTTGTATACATATTTTTATTATTATTTTTCCTTCAGTTTATTTTTTTTAGTACCATTATTTTTATATATATTTTTTTCTGTCTAACATTTTTTCCTTTTTCAGTAATAATCTGAATTAATCAAAGGTAAGTAATGTGGTTCGAACCGAATTTTTAAATTTCAATTTTAAATTTTAATTTTCGCAATTAAGACAACCGACAAATTAATTGGTACCGAAAGGGCGGTTCAAGGGTGCTCATCCTTCCTTGACCGTAACCGACTCCCGAACCCGACACGTTTCTGGTACAACGCAGACCAGGTAAGATGGTGTCCGACCCACCTAAATTCGTTTTAAAGTGGTCGATGGCGACTCCAATTCATTTAATCCAAGTTGAAGCCCAATTTCAGGCCCAACCGAAAGATGGTTCCGACACGATGCTCAAAATGTGTTTGAAAGCAAAAACGGATATGGAGAAGTAAGGTAGTTAAAACAATTTAGAAGGTAGTTATTAAAATCGATAAAAATCAAAGGAATTTGCAAGAAGAGTTCACGACAAAATAGTTAAAAATTGTTCTTGGGAAAATACCTATGTAGATTTAACGAAATAGTTAAAACAATTTAGAAGGTAGTTATTAAAATCGATAAAAATCAAAGGAATTTGCAAGTTAGTCCTTTCTTCAAAATCATATTTTTAATTTAAAATTGTTTTATTATTATTTGAAAAAAATATCTCATAATATTTTAAAAAAATTCATTTTACACAAATTGTGAAATTAGACCTGATTCTACCGACCCAGATTTTGGGAAGTTACATTCCAGCAATTAAATTTGTGCATTAAAAATGTTTTCTATAAAATGAATTACATTTTCTGGAAAACGTTTTACGATGTTTAGAATATATTTAAACCATTTCTTCACTAGTTGATGAAATTTTTAAACATTATTTATTAAAAATATTAAATACAATAAATAATTTTATTTATCATAAAACTTAATATTATTCTTTTTAAATATTAAAATAATTTATTTATTATTAAAATATTATTTTTCTAATTTTATTAATAAAAATATTAATATTGGTATATTTTATTGAAATAAAAATATTATAAATTATATTAATTATAAAATAAAATAATAGTGTTATATTATATTTTAAAAATATTAATTATTATATTTTAAATATCTTTATTAAAATATTATTAGATTATTATATTAATATTAAATATATAAATAATATTATTCATTATTAATAATTTAATAATATTATTTCTATGAAATTAAAAAATAATATAAATTTGATTAATAATTTATTATATATTATTAAAATAAAAATAAAATATCGTATATTATTATAATATAATTTATTATTTTATTATAATATTAAAATTATAATATTATATTATTAGAAATATTAATAAATATATTTTAAATGTTTTAATAATTAATATTTTGATTAAAATGATATTAGAATATTTTATTAATATTAAATTCATAAAATAAAATTATTTTGAGTATTTATTCTTTCAAGTATAAAGTTCGAAAAATGACTTATGGAAAATCAGACCGTAAGTCATTTTCCAGAAAACACAAAGGAAATTTTGTTGACCAGAAAAATGTTTTACGTTAACCAACCAATTTTCCTCCAACCAAACACTGGAAAATGAGGAAAACATTTTCCGAAAAATGTTTTACGTGAAACAAACGGACCCTAAATACTAACTTGCAACCATTATTTCGAAACTCTTCTTGTAATATTGAAATGCCTAAAACATGTTTGAAAATATAAATCGTTGGAGGCACAAAAGTATCGATATTGGCACATGTGTTTTGGAAACTCACAGACGGGCATCGAAACTCTTGAATGTTGGGAAAGCCTCTCTTGATGTTCTTGAGCTACTATGCGGTCCTTTTTATATACTCTAAGTGATTTCTAGTCGTTTGGAGAAGTTGGAGGTAGCTTCTAGCGATTTTAAGCATGAAATTTGTGATTTAAATACTCAATTGCAACCATAGTTTTGAAACTATTCTTGGAGAATCGAAACTCCTAAAACATGTTTGAAAATATCAATCGTTGGAGGCCCAGAGTATAGATACTAGAACATGAGCTTTGGAATCTCACATACGGGTATCAAAATCCAACATTGGTTTTCGAAACTCTTAAGCACTATGGAATGGAAGATCTAAAACCAGTATAAGAGTTTTGAAACACTTAGGAGAAGTTTTAATTAAAACTTCACACTTAGTTTTGAAATCTAAGGCTCAAGTTTTCACATTTTAGGGTGTTTTTGGCTCTTTAAAAAAATTTAAGTTGGATATTTAAGCCAAAACACAAAGAAAATATTTTTGACATAATTCTTCTTTACAAAAATGATTTGAATAATTTTTGCAAAAAATTCGTAGCAAATTTGCAATTTCTACAATATAGTAAGGGGTCGTTCTTATTTGCTTGCTTCTGAAATATATACGAAGCAGATTGTAATTTTTTTAAAATGATAAAATCAGTTAATTGATGGGGGAAAATATATTAAATACAATATTTTGGTTCAAGTAACTGTAGATTAACATTTTGGACTAAAATATTCAGTTTTCTAAACATACATGGACTAAAATGTCCCTTTGAATAATAGAGAGACAAAAAAAATTGATGGAGTAAAAGAGCTTCTAATAGAGTAAAAGAGCTTCTAATAGAGTTTAACTTGAAATACACATATGAGTATTAAAACTAATAATATTTTGATGATGTAACAAGTGGGTTTGTAACTGATATTAATGTGATGAATGCAAATATGAAATAACATGTGGTTGAAGTTGTTGATGGTGTAACCATGAAGAGAATGGCATTGGCAGAGATTGATTATCTCCAATGAAACTGCTTTATGCAAGAATCGCCTTTAAAACCAAAGCTGTTTATTTCCAGAAGCAGCTTACCTTAAAATCATTTCTACGCTCAATATGCTTGTCCCCTTAGTTTTAGAATCATTTCTTTAAGTCACCATGATACCTTAAAATTGGGGGTTGAATTATCAAATTTATGTGTCACGAGGGCAGTCCGACCTTGTTACCAACTGTTACATTAGTCACTGGTACAAAATCATTGCTAAAAATCTCATTCGATTTATCACTACAACCAATAAATTTTATCGACAATTCATATAGACACTTTTCGTGCCACTATAACAACTAGTGTTGCACATGTATTTAAACCTTCCATGTACCATATCATATACCATATCATACCACATATAGGTGAATCAAAAATAGTGGACACAATTTAAAGCAAATGTTGGAAATTTATCGAAAAAAGTTCGCGATGCTAATTGTTCAGAAATGACCGATCATACATCTCTAGAACGTACAAACTTTTAATTAACACAAAGAACATCGACAATAATTACACGAGAACCCATAATAGGGGATTAACCAACTCCTATGTTTTAAATAAAATAAGGTTTGTGCAAACCCGCACCCGAACCGTACACTTACGAAAACAATAAGCAACTAACAACAACCGCTTCAATGCACGACCACCACCAACGAATCTTGAGCTTCAAGAACACATCAGAACGCATAAATAACAACAAAATTGGCTGGAAGTTAAACTTAAATCATGCATCAAAAAAGACGCCAAATTTCACTACAAAACACGACGAATCCACATTTCGTATCGATGATTTCTTAACTTAACTAACACATTTTATACCATCAAGACCGACACCTAAAAGCGCTATTAATATCATCAAGAATTTCTAATCTCAACCCTAAATCACATATTAAACATATAAAGTTCCTTAATTCTATCGAGACCTAATTTTCAGAATTTCAAGAACAAAACCGCAATATGATACAAAAATCGGTATGAAATCCTTTATACCTGTAGCCCACATATTTTACACTTAAACGAAAACAATGTAGTTAAAATTCAACGTTAGTTATGATTTCGTTGAACTAAATTAAATCCAATATATTATTCTTAATTATTAAAATAAGGTATATAAAACATATATATTTTGTAATTAAAAAAAGAATTTAACTACATAATCACAAAAAGGAATAATGCTTTTGGAGCGTCAATTTTGGTCCTCGTTCCAAAATATTCCTCAACTTTAAATTCAAAATTCAAAATATTTTAATCCTCAATTTTCCTTTCTAAAATATTTTTCTGAATTAATATTGAAAACACGTTTTCCCCCAGAAATCGATATGCTATTCGATAACTATATTTATATCGATAAGTACCAAGCCAAAACCCAAGATGTTTCAAGTTTTTATATGTAAGTTCGATGTTTCGATATACTTGAGTATGTAAAAAAATTGTGTAGAATTGATATATAAGAGTTATGTTGTGATTTTGTATGCGTTTTTATGTTAAAAGTGTAGTTGGTTTGATTTATGGTGTTTGAATGTGTTGACAGTAGTTTTCGTCCGAGTGACGTTTATATACGTCTACATATATAATATTCTATTATTAATATTATTATTTACAAAGCCCGAAGGCCCGTTACAAAGTAAGACACACATGCCCAAGTGACAAGCTCAGTTACAACCCAACTCGGGCTAGGTCCAGATTTGGGTTACAATTGATTCAGGCCCAATTTCAGTAGGCCTGCGAGAAGCCCATCAGTAAAATGTTTTACGTTAACCAACCAATTTTCCTCCAACCAAACACTGGAAAATGAGGAAAACATTTTCCGAAAAATGTTTTACGTGAAACAAACGGACCCTAAATACTAACTTGCAACCATTATTTCGAAACTCTTCTTGTAATATTGAAATGCCTAAAACATGTTTGAAAATATAAATCGTTGGAGGCACAAAAGTATCGATATTGGCACATGTGTTTTGGAAACTCACAGACGGGCATCGAAACTCTTGAATGTTGGGAAAGCCTCACTTGATGTTCTTGAGCTACTATGCGGTCCTTTTTATATACTCTAAGTGATTTCTAGTCGTTTGGAGAAGTTGGAGGTAGCTTCTAGCGATTTTAAGCATGAAATTCGTGATTTAAATACTCAATTGCAACCATAGTTTTGAAACTATTCTTGGAGAATCGAAACTCCTAAAACATGTTTGAAAATATCAATCGTTGGAGGCCCAGAGTATAGATACTAGAACATGAGCTTTGGAATCTCACATACGGGTATCAAAATCCAACATTGGTTTTCGAAACTCTTAAGCACAATGGAATAGAAGTTCTAAAACCAGTATAAGAGTTTTGAAACACTTAGGAGAAGTTTTAATTAAAACTTCACACTTAGTTTTGAAATCTAAGGCTCAAGTTTTCACATTTTAGGGTGTTTTTGGCTCTTTAAAAAAATTTAAGTTGGATATTTAAGCCAAAACACAAAGAAAATATTTTTGACATAATTCTTCTTTACAAAAATGATTTGAATAATTTTTGCAAAAAATTCGTAGCAAATTTGCAATTTCTACAATATAGTAAGGGGTCGTTCTTATTTGCTTGCTTCTGAAATATATACGAAGCAGATTGTAATTTTTTTAAAATGATAAAATCGGTTAATTGATGGGGGGAAAATATATTAAATACAATATTTTGGTTCAAGTAACTGTAGATTAACATTTTGGACTAAAATATTCAGTTTTCTAAACATATATGGACTAAAATGTCCCTTTGAATAATAGAGAGACAAAAAAAATTGATGGAGTAAAAGAGCTTCTAATAGAGTAAAAGAGCTTCTAATAGAGTTTAACTTGAAATACACATATGAGTATTAAAACTAATAATATTTTGATGATGTAACAAGTGGGTTTGTAACTGATATTAATGTGATGAATGCAAATATGAAATAACATGTGGTTGAAGTTATTGATCGTGTAACCCTGAAGAGAATGGCATTGGCAGAGATTGATTACCTCCAATGAAACTGCTTTATGCGAGAATCGCCTTTAAAACCAAAGCTGTTTATTTCTAGAAGCAGCTTACAAATGAGATGCTGCATGTAACGTTCCACATGGTTGGGGTACGAAGGGATGCAGCGAGAAGCTGCTTATAAAACCAACGGCCTTGAACATTTGAAAGCATACCTTTCTCGGCCTTTTGGCTAAGATCAAGTGTAGTATTTGTTCTTATCAGTTTAATATCTGATACGTAGGCCAATGGTCCACACGATATTAAATTTATTTTTTGAGGGGGAGGGTCCATCATAGTAGCTTGCTACTGGGACTCTCGACCGTTGCCTTAGCGTTGCACTATTGCTCGGGCCTGGCGCTCCCCACCTAATCCAAAGTTCAATGTTTCTATTCCGTTATTTGATTATGAAAACCATGCCTCCTTAGTTATTGTTTAAACTTTGTTCTGGTAATTTAATTTCTAAATTATTTCTTTTTTAGTTATTGTAGTTTTTAAACCATGTAACTTTCTACGCTCAATATGATTGTCCCCTTAGTTTTAGAATCATTTCTTTAAGTCACCATGATACCTTAAAATTGGGGGTTGAATTATCAAATTTATGTGTCACGAGGGCAGTCCGACCTTGTTACCAACTGTTACATTAGTCACTGGTACAGAATCATTGCTAAAAATCTCATTCGATTCATCACTACAACCAATAAATTTTATCGACAACTCATATAGACACTTTAAACCTTCCATGTACCATATCATACCACATAGGTGCATCAAAAATAGTGGACACAATTTAAAGAAAATAACAACAACTAACAACAACCGCTTCAATGCACGATTGCCACCAACGAATCTTGAGCTTCAAGAACACATCAGAATGAATAAATAACAACAAAATTGGCTGGAAGTTCAACTTAAATGATGCATCAAAAAAGACTCCAAATTTCACTATAAAACACAATGAATCCACATTTCGTACCGACGATTTCTTAACTTAACTAACACATTTTATACCATCAAGACCGACACCTAAAAGCGCTATTAATATCATCAAGAATTTCTAATCTCAACCCTAAATCACCATATTAAACATATAAAGTTCCTTAATTCTATCGAGACCTAATTTTCAGAATTTCAAGAACAAAACCGCAATATGATACAAAAATCGGTATGAAATCCTTTATACCTGTAGCCCACATATTTTACACTTAAAAGAAAACAATGTAGTTAAAATTCAACATTAGTTATGATTTCGTTGAACTAAATTAAATCCAATATATTATTCTTAATTATTAAAATAAGGTATATAAAACATATATATTATGTAATTAAAACAAAATTTTAAAAAAATAATTTAACTACATAACCACAAAAAGAAATAATGCTTTTGGAGCGTCAATTTTGGTCCTCGTTTCAAAATATTCCTCAACTTTAAATTCGAAATTCAAAATATTTTTCTGAATTAATATTGAAAACACGTTTTCCCCCAGAAATTGATATGTTATTCGATAACTATCTTTAAGTATCAATAAGTACCAAGCCAAAACCCAAGATTTTTCAAGTTTTTATATGTAAGTTCGATGTTTCGATATACTTGAGTATGTAAAAAAATTGTGTATAATTGATATATAAGAGTTATGTTGTAATTTTGTATGCGTTGTTATGTTAAAAGTGTAGTTGGTTTGATTTATGGTGTTTGAATGAATTGAGTTATACGATATCATTTTAGAATTACTTAGTTTATTGAATTTATGATATATATGGTATGATGGTGGGTACTAAATGGCAGTATTGATATTTAGTTGATTTATGTTATAGGTCTAAATGATACCAGCATATAGGGATGGCAACGGGCCGAGTTCGGGCCGGGTATTGGTCCCCCCGTCCCCATCCCCGTTTAAAAAACCGGTACTCGTCCCCGTTTAAAAAACCGCAGGGATTTAAACGGGGATCCCCGTCGGGTAATCGGGGAAAACCGCGGGGAAACGGGTATCCCCGTTTAGCACAAACGATTATTTAAACGAGTATTGGGCCAGGTATTGGGTCGGTTATTGGGTCGGTATTGGGCTGGGAATCGGGCCGGGTATATATATATATTTAAATTAAATATATATTTTTTATTTAAATTAAATTTATTAATATTGTATATATATATATATATAATTATTTTTAATATTTATTGGGTCGGGTATCGGGGCGGGTAATCGGGGCGGGGATTACCAAACCCGTCCCCGTCCCCGTCCCCATTTAAAATAAATGGGTTTTCCCCATCCTCGTCCCCGTCCCCGTTTATCATCCCCAAACCCGACCCGTTTAATTCGGTTTTCCCCGTCGGGTTCGGGTTTTTTTGCCATCCCTACCAGCATAGGAGGGATGAAACAATTTATTTGAGTCAAGAAATTAAAAAAAATTTAAAGGTGAGAACATCAACTGACTTACTACAAATTTTTGGATGCGATTCAAACATTTTTGGGATGAAAAATATTTTCGCGATGTTAAAAATTTTGGACCACATATTTTCAAAACTCTGCCCTTAATTTTTATTTTTTACAGTTTAGTATAGAAATTGCAACTTGATCAATTGATGTTCGATTTAGTTTCTACTCTCTAAATTCATAATTTTGATAGAACATATTTTAAACATAGGTTTTGTCAATAAAAAGTAATATCTTACACATCAGTGACATTTACTAAAAAAGTAAACACGAGAATCACAACAAAGACTGGAATTCTTACCTATAACGCCAAATCAACAACACCACTTAAGAGCATCAGTTACGATGCTCAAAATGAGTTTGTAAGCAAAAACAGATATGAAGAAGTAAGGTAGTCAAAACAATTTAGGTAGTTATTAAAATCGATAAAAATCAAAGGAATTTGAAAGAAGAGTTCAAGGCAAAATAGTTGAAAATGAAGGGAAAATTGATCTTGGGAAAATACCTATGTAAATTTAACAATTTTGATCCTTTTACAATTTAGTCACTAAACTTGAATTTTAATTTAAAAATTCAAGTTATTCCTTTCTTCAAAATGAATTTACACTTTAAAAATCATATTTATTATTATTCAAAAAACATTATATCATAATATTTCAAAAATTTTCATTTTACACAAATTGTGAAATTAGACCTGATTCTACTTACCCAGATTTTGGGAAGTTACATTCCATCCATTAAATTTGTGCATTAAGTGTTAGTCGTCAACCGTCAGTATTCATTGTTTTTTTATTTCATTATGTCGTATTTTTAATTTTTTTAATAACTATATCTTAATGACAAGTTTCCTCTACATTCTGGTATTTTTTTTCGTTTGCTCATTATTTTTCGTTTATCTTTTTTTCTCACAGTTAGATTTAGGGTTCGTTTGTTTCACGTAAAACGTTTTTCGGAAAATGTTTTCTTCATTCTCCAGTGTTTGGTTGGAGGAAAACTGGTTGGTCAACGTAAAACATTTTTCTGATCAAAAAAGTTCCTTTGTGTTTTTTGGAAAATGACTTACGGTCTGATTTTCCGTAAGTCATTTTCCGAACTTTATACTTGAAAGAATAAATACTCAAAATAATTTTATTTTATGAATTTAATATTAATAAAATATTCTAATATCATTTTAATCAAAATATTAATAATTAAAACATTTAAAATATATTTATTAAAATTTATAATAATATAATATTATATTTTTATAATAATAAAATAATAAATTATATTATAATAATATAATATTATATTTTTATAATAATAAAATAATAAATTATATTATAATAATATAAGATATTATATTTTTATTTTAAAATATATAATAAATTATTAATAAAATTTATGTTATTTATTAATTTCATAGAAATAATATTATTAAATTATTAATAATGAATAATATTATTTATATATTTAATATTAATATAATAATCTAATAATATTTTAATAAAGATATTTAAAATATACTAATTAATATTTTTAAAATATAATATAACAATATTACTTTAATTTATAATTAATATAATTTATAAATATTTTTATTTCAATAAAATATACCAATATTAATAGTTTTATTAATAAAATTATAAAAATAATATTTTAATAATAAATAAATTATTTTAGTATTTTAAAAAAGAATAATATTATGTTTTATGATAAATAATATTATTTAGTGTATTTAATATTTGTAATAAATAATTTTAAAAAAAAATCATCAACTAGTGAAAAAATGGTTTAAACAACATCTTCCAAACATCAATATAATAATCGTAAAATATTTTCTGTGAAACAAACGGACCCTTAATCTAACACCCCAAAGTTGGGGTCAAATTATGAGTTTATGAAACCTATGGACAACTTTAGAAAATATAGGAAATACATGAACCTTGTCCATAATTTACCCATTTTCCGTTAGCATTGAAAACTTTCCCCCAAAATCCCAAAAATTTTAAAAAAAATATTTTCCCCAATCATGAACCTCGATAACCCAAACCCCAAACCAAGCTACCCCCCGTCTCCACTCCGGCCAGCCTCTCCGACTGACGGTGCACGTCACCTCCACCCCTATCAGGTGCGCCTGGCCTCTACGAAGCAGCCCCGACCAACCCCATTTTAAAATCGACCATAATTTGGTTCAAATCAAAAGGAGAAGTCAATGCCCAAAACCCTCAATCGCCGTCTCAATTCTGTCAATTTCGACCGATCTGGCGACCGACTTGCATCACCTCCCCCAACATCGTGTTCCCCATCCAATTCTGATCAAAGCCCGACCGGGGTTGCCATTCACCGTCGTCGTTTTCACCGACCGCCTGTGTGGCTAAGTTTCGATCATTTTTTCGATTAATTTTAATATGGTATTCGCTTGTTTTGATGTTGAAATGGATATTAATTGGGTTGTGTTTGATTATGGGATGCTCAGCCGGTCACCCCAACCTCATCGTAGCCTCCACGCGCCACCCGTTACGCGTGGGGGTCGCCCTTGCCCTGGAAATCTTCCAAAACCAGTCTAGACCGGGTCGACCCGACCGTCTATCTAAAACCGCTAGCCTGACCTGCTTGACCCGACCGAGTCATCTCGACTGAGTTAACTCGTTGACCATTGACTTTGATCGAGTCAACCTGTTGACCATAGACATTGACTTTGACCAAAAAGTCAACTTTTCTGAAAAGGTCATATTTTATGTTTTTCGATGTCCTGAGTTCAAATCCGAAGTCCGTTTTGCCAAATTAGCACCGGGTAAGCTGTTTTTCAATGTTTTATCTTCGGATTCAAGTTGGTTTCTAAATTAAGTTAAGTTTCTGACGTAAATTTGGTTGTTTGGCATTCGGGGGATTATTGGACGTTGAATTCAAGTTCGAGAGTGGTCGAATAGAGTTTAAAGGGGTCGATCGATATGGTATAGAAATCGAGGTAATACTCTACTACTCTTTGTATGTTTTTCAGAACCCATTGATATTTGGTACGTGCATGAATAGAAATGATTGGTCTATTAGATGTAACTAATTATCATTGGGCTCAGACGTAAATTGGATTAAGGACAGAACACATTAAAAGCCTCAGACAACTCGAAAAAGAAATAGGTAGAATGACCGAGAATAAACCTCAGTAAAATGATTTAATCAACAAATCTCAACACGTAAATTCTGATTAATCTCGTTATAGGTTAAATTTTGGAAATATTTGGGTATGAAATTACTGAAAATAGCGCCATGGATAAATTATGAAAATGCCCTTATATTGAAAATGACCAAAATGCCCTAAAGTGTAAAATGACCTAATTTAACACCCCCTACCCGTATCCGACCTGTATACGAATCTGAGGTGTCATATTGACTTTTCAAAACCTTTAAATTCATCCATATAAAACAAATCATAAAAAATTTAAACTTTTATTAACATAAAGTTAACCATTTACATAAGCAAGTTCAAACCATTACAAAATTTGATCAGAGCATACGTACTTTATGACTCTATTTACATGCCAACATATCTAATACATAAACAAAACATACTGTGCAAAATACTTCTAATCTGATCTTCGAGTGGAGATATGCTGCTCTCCAGATCCTAAGTCTGATCCTCTTGCTTTTCTGTACCTACGTGTAAAACACTTACACACTAAGTCATAGACTTAGTGAGGCATAAAAATATAACAATGCAATTCCTATAAATATGAACATGCAATCTAACTATCCAAATACAATTATGCTTATCATATCATAATTCAATAATATCATACATGGTTCAGTGTAAACAATAATAACATGTTAATATATAATCATATAAATACTCTTTATATCTTTTATAGGCCTATGTACATTACTAAGAACTTAAGGTATGCGAGTACGTCGAGGTTGTGCACATATACTGTCACCACAGCTCGTATAAGGATCTACCGAGTGGCATGTGAAATATGTCCCGAATGACCTATATATATGTCCCGAATGACTTATGTAACCCTCGACTCTTGGCATGCTAATTATACCTATAGCTCTCATATCGTATAACATGGGCATTATAATTATATTTCATATAACCATAATTTCACCACATATTCATATACTCATGTCAGTTCTCTTATAATCACATATTTCTTCTCTTTTTTCACATATCACATGTACATATGACCATCAATCTCATATCATATAACATATGTTGTTTGAATATGTTCACACGAATCATATAGCATGTATCAAATCATATAAACATATATAACTCATGTATGTGTTTATAATGGTCATATTATATCTATGCATGTTCATAACTATTGGACCATGAAAACTAACATAGGAAATAGACTTATCACAAGTCTTATTTTCATTGAACTACACACTATGCACTCACATTGGCCTCACTTGATATCAATTACTTCTATAACTTGATTTCTCTTCTTGATCAATTATAACTTTTCGGTCGTTCCGGAACATGCTTATGTTTGATATCTATACAATCATGCATTCTAATTATTATGATTCGATCCTTAATTTCTTAGGCTAAAAGAAAGGTTTAATTCTATTTTCCATTTGAAGTAGTATCGGTACCCAAGGTATGGTACAAATAATTCCCTAGTTGTAGTATCAATACCAAGCCTGGTATCAATACCCATTTTGCATTCGAAATACTTGTTTCAAAAATTGGTACCGATACTGATCTTATGGTACTGATACTGATCTTATGGTATCGATACCCTTGGTATCGATACTACCTTCTAGGTATCGATACCCCATGAATGCCTTTGTCAAATTCAGACTTATGGTATCGATATATTTCAACCAGTATTGATACCCCTATACCAATTATCACTCTTTTACTCTTAAAGTATCGGTACTGGATGAAGCAGTACCGATACTTAAAGCCCAAATTTCACTTTTTAAACCCAAAAATTTACCCTTATCAGCTTAATTCCTTCATTTCTTATTCCCTCTAATATTCTTAACTCAAGTACAAATACTCAAACCAATTTCTATTCATCTAACACATCTTTATCTTCAAAATCTCCTTCTATATCTTGAATTTAAGAATTATACCAAATTTTCAACATGTTCTAATTTCAATTCTATCACTTCATACTTCTCAATTCAATTGATGACAAGTCAAATTTAGTTTCAAATTCCACCTATCAACTCTTTTCCAAGATTTCATTTAAAGACTCATTATCTTTAATCCCTCCTAATTCCATCATCATATAGTTTTAAGATAATTTAAGCTTTCCTTAAGCTTAAGTATCACCTAAGGATCATAAATCAAACTTAAATTTAGCAAATAATCAACTCACAATAAAACTCACATTTTCTATGTGTCTCACGGCTGAAGAAGAAAAAATTTATGGATATTTCATTTCCCTTTTCTTTCCATCTCCACGTGTATATATCTCTCCCATATCTCATTTTTAATTCAATAATTGATCAAATGACCATTTTATCCTTCCATTCATAATTTTTTGCTACATGGTCCTACATAAATTTTTTATATAAGTCCTTAAACTTTTTAATTTATCTATTTTAGTCACTAAATTCTAAAGATTTACAATTTAGTCACTAAATTATGAAGTTTTACAATTTGGTCACTAACCCGATATTGAGGATGTTACAAATCTCCCCCTTAAGAAAATTCATCCTTGAATTTTCACTACACAAAGAGATGGGGGTACTGATTCCTCACATCCTCTTCACGCTCCCACGTTGATTCCTCTATCTTGTGATTCCTCCACAATACTTTGACCAATGGAATAATCTTGTTCCTTAATTGTTTTACCTCATGAGCCAACATTTGTACCGGTTCTTCCTCATAAATTAAGTCAGGTTGAACTTCTATCTCTTCTGGTGTCACAATATGGGAGGGATCATACCTATATCTCTGAAGCATTAAAACATTGAAAACATCATGAATCTTCTCCATTTGAGGTGGTAAATCTAGTTGGTATGCCACTGGTGCCACTCTCTTAATGATCTCACAGGGTCCAATAAACCGAGGACTAAGCTTTTATTTTTGTCCAACTCTTAATACATTCTTCCATGCAGACACCTTTAAAAATACTTTATCTCCGACTTGAAACTCAATTTCTTTCCTTTTTAGATCAACATATGATTTTTGTCTATCAGCTGCTACTTTCAGATTATTTTGAATCACTTGAACTTTCTCTTCTACTTTATGAATTAATTCAGGACCAAGAACTTCTCGGTCCTTAAGCTCGTACCAGTTCAAAGGAGTACGATAATTTCATCCATATAGAGCTTCATGGGAGCCATTTTGATACTTGGCTGATAGCTATTGGTGTAAGCAAATTCGGCAAGTGGCAAGTATTTTTTCCACGATCCTTTGAACTCTATTATATAGGCTCTCAACATATCCTCTAAGATTTGAATAGTTCACTCGAATTGCCCATCGGTTTGAGGATGAAATATTATGCTAAAGTTTAATCGAGTTCCTAATGCTCTGTGCAAAGTCTTCGAAAACCTTGATGTGAATCTAGGATCTCGATTAGAAACAACTGAAATAGGTACCCCGTGCAATCGAATAATCTCCCTGATGTACAATTCAGCGTACCTATCCATTGAGAAATCTGTTCTTACCAGAATAAAATGAGATGATTTAGTCAATCTATCCACCAGATTGAATCTCATTTGTTTGGAGTCAAAGGCAACCCCATCACAAAATCCATAGTCACATTCCCCTACTTAATACTCAGCTTTGACTTGCTGACAAGTCAAGCACTTGGACACAAATTCTGTAATACTTCTTTTCATTTCTGGCCACCAATAACGACTCTTGAGATCCATATACATCTTGTTTCCACCCGGATGCATCGTCAATGGACTACAGTGAGCTTCTGTTAATAGTTCATTTTTTAACTTATCATCATCCGAAATCACTAATCTCCCTCGGTAGTATAGATTCCCATCAAATTTTATCTCATAATCGTTAAGCTCTCTATTCTTCACTTGCTGTAACTTCTTCAAACACTTTTCATCTTTGGTTTGCAATTCCTTAATTCTATCTAGGCATGATGGCTTAAGGGTCAATTCAGCACATATTACACCATCTCCATTTAATGACAACCTGGCATCTAAGGCTCGTAAGGCTACAAACATCTTCCGACTTAAAGCATCTGCCACCACATTTGCTTTTCCAGGATGAAAATCGATTATCGTATCATAATCTTTTAGAAATTCTACCCATCTCATTTGTCTTAAATTAAACTCTTTTTGGGTCATCAAATACAAACTCTTATGATCTGTATATAAATAGTAATGTTCACCATATAAGTAATGACACCAAATATTAAGAGCAAACATTATAGTAGCCAACTCTAGATCGTGCGTTGGATAGTTCTTTTCATGTGGTTTTAATTATCTCGACGCATAAGCCACAACCTTTCCCTCTTACAATAACACACATCCCAAACCATTATGGGACGTTTCGCTATAAACCACGTAGTTCTTGCCAGATCCAGGTTGAACTAATACTGGAGCTTTTGTCAAAATCTTCTTCAACGTTTCAAAACTTTCTTAACATTCAGAAGTCCAAGCAAATGTCATCTCTTTCCTCATCAACTTAGTTAAAGGTAAAGCTATCATCGAAAAGTTCTTAACGAACCTTCGATAATAACCTACAAGTCCCAGAAAACTTCAAACTTCAGATACATTCTTTGGAACTTCTCATTCTAGAATGGTTTTTATCTTTTGAGGATCAATCTGAATTCCTTCCGCAGAAATTATATGTCCAAGGAATGTCACCTCATTCAACTAGAATTCACATTTAGATTGTTTGGCGTATAACTTCTTATCTTTTAGAATTTGTAAAACTATCCTCAGGTGAGCACTTTGTTCTTCATTTATTTTCGAATATACCAGCATATCATCAATGAAAACAACTACGAACTGGTCCAGATAAGGTTGAAATATTCTATTCATCAGGTCCAAAAAGGTAGCCTGTGTGTTAGTAACTCTAAACAGTATAACAATGAACTCATAGTGATCATACCTCATTCTAAACGCCGTCTTTAGAATATCTTTCTCCTGAATCTTCAATTAGTGATATCCAGATCATAAATCGATTTTAGAGAAAACGGAAGCTCCTTTCAACTGATCAAACAAATCATTAATTATAGGGAGATGATACTTATTCTTGATAGTCACCTTGTGGAGCTGCCTATAGTCAATGCAGAGACGCATCGATCCATCTTTCTTCCTAACGAACAAACTGAAGCGGGTGATACACTTGGTCTAATAAATCCTTTGTCCAATAATTCCTATAACTGAATCTTTAACTCTTGCAACTCTTTTGGAGTCATTTTGTATGGTGACATTGCAATGGGCGTGGTTCCAGGCATTATCTCTATCTGAAATTCCATTTCTCTATCCAGAGGATGACCTGACAATTCCGTAGGAAAGATATCGAGGAATTCTCTAACTATAGTGATTTCTTCCAACCCTTTTTTCTTGTTTCTAGTGTCTATCACATTAGCAATAAAACCCTGACATCTCTGTAGTAATATTTTTTTGCTGACATCAATGATATAACGTTTTTCAATGGATTTCATCTTTCACTGAACATTATAACTTCCAATCCATCTGAACTGATTAATGTTACACTCTTTAGTCAACAATCAACATTAGCATGATAACGGTATAACCAGACCATTCCCAGTATCACTTCAAATTTTTCAAAGGGTTATTCCATCAGATTAGCAGGGAATTCAATTCCCTGAATCTGTATAGGATACCCTCGACACACTCTATTAACCCGAGCATTATGCCCTAATGGATTTGTCACTATCACATCACTACTAATAGCTTCTAATTGAATTCTCAATTCTCTTACCAATTTACTACTAATATACGAGTATGTAGAACCCGGATCAATCAATACCATAATGCATTTATCATACAGTAGAAAAATACATGTAATTATCTCTGGATCATCACGATCTTTATTGGTCTTGATGTTATACACTCGCGTAGTGGAGCGTATTTCCTGTTGACTAAAAGATTCTGACTTATTTCTTCCTCTACCTCTTCCTCTCTGAGACATCGAAGCAAATCGCTCTAGTTGTGTATACTTTTTAGCCCTCAATGGACAATCTTTTATGAAATTTCATGTTTCCCCATCGGAAACAAGCTCCAGATTTTACTCTACATATACCACTATAGTTTCTTCCATAAATCTGACACTTTCTTACTTGACCCTACTATGCTCTCTCATCACTAGACCCTACCAATTGAGTTTGTCTAGCTCTCATCTGATTTGATCCTCTAGCAGAGGATGCCACCGACTCTGACCTCACCTAAGATCGAAAACCAGAATCTCTACCTCTCTTGGGTGGTGCAGAACTTGATGAAGCCCCAATTCTTTTTTATAGTTGGGCTATTTTCTCCCCAAAAGCATTTATTCTGAGCTCTCTCTAGAGCTTTAGCACGATTTACTACTTCTTAAAACGAGGAAAAATTCAGCACGATCAATATCTCCTTTAACCTTGGGCACAAGCCCTCAACAAACCACTCGTATGCATCTTTCTCTTAGGAACCAACTCAGCCGTAAAACGACTTAACTTGTTGAATTCACACTCGTATTCATACACAATGCGATTCATTTGCTTCAGGTTTAAGAATTCTTTCTTCATCTGCTTAATGAATTGATCTCTTATATACTTGTGCTTAAATTCTTTCAAAAACAAAGACCATGTCACCTGATTATTGGTCATCCTCAAAGTGACATTTGTCCACCGAATTCTCGCTTTCCCACGGAGCAAGGAGACCACTCCATCTAGTTTCTCCACATCAAAACAATGGAGTCCCTCTAACATGATCTTCACATCATTGAGCCAAAGGTTCGTAGCAACAGGACCTTCCTCAACTTCACCTTTGAACTCAGGAGCTCCTATTCCCTTTAACTCATTTTCTACATTCATTCTCTGAGTTAAAGAGGTAGGAGGTTGGAAACGTTTCAAGATGGTATCCTACGTCCTGAAGAAAACATCATGGTCTTGTATAGACACTCCAGAAGGTGCATGTCCTTCACCTTACCTAGCCAGGGCAGGTGAATTACTACTCTCAGCTGGCCTATCATCTCCCGCTTCACTTTGGGAGCTATCGTATCCGGATATCTAATAAGATACAACCATATAACTTTATTAGCATACAACATACTTGTTACTCTTATCAAATCAGAAGTTTTTCTCTGTTATTTTGGCATGTACACATTTAAAGACAATCTAGACTCCGATTTATGCCTAGAACCGGCTAAACCATATCTCTGATACCAATAAATGTAACACCCCTACCCGTATCCGACCTGTATATGAATCTGAGGTGTCACATTGACTTTTCCAAACCTTTAAATTTATAAATATAAAAGAAATCATAAAACATTTAAACTTTTATTAACATAAAGTTAACCATTTAAATAAGTAAGTTCAAACCATTACAAAATTTGATCAGAGCATACGTACTTTACGACTCTATTTACATGCCAAAATATCTAATACATAAATAAAGCATAATGTGCAAAATACTTCTGATCTGATCTTCGAGTGGAGATATGCTGCTCTGTAGATCCTAAGTCTGATCCTCTTGCTTTTCTGTACCTACGTGTAAAACACTTACACGCTAAGTCATAGACTTAGTGAGGCATAAAAATATAACAATGCAATTCTTATAAATATGAACATGCAATCTAACTATCCAAATATAATTATGTTTATCATATCATAATTCAATAATGTCATATATGGTTCAATGTAAACAATAATAACATGTTAATATATAATCATGTAAATACTTTTTATATCTTTTATACGCCCATGTACATTACTGAGAACTTAAGGTACACGAGTACATTGAGGTTATAGACATATGTTGTCACCACAGTTCGTATAAGGATCCACTGAGTGGCATGCGAAATATGTCCCGAAGGACCTATGTATATGTCCCGAAGGACCTATGTAACCCTCGACTCTTGGCATGCCAATTATACCTATAGCTCTCATATCGTATAACATGGGCATTATCATTATATTTCATATAACCATAATTTCACCACATATTCTTATACTCATGTCAGTTCTCTTATAATCACATATTTCTTCTCTTCTGTCACATATCACATGTATATATGACCATCAATCTCATATCATATAACATATGTTGTTTGAGTATGTTCACATGAATCATATAGCATGTATCAAATCATATAAACATATATAACTCATGCATGTGTTTATAATGGTCATATTATATCTATGCATGTTCATAACTATTGGACCATGAAAACTAACATAGGAAATAGACTTATAACAAGTCTTATTTCTATTGAACTACACACTACGCACTCACCTTGGCCTCACTTGATATTAATTACTTCTATGACTTGATTTCTCTTCTTGATCGATTCTAACTTTTCGGTCGTTCTGGAACTTGCTTATGTTCGATATCTACACAATCATACATTCCAATTATTATAATTCGATCCTTTATTTCTTACGCTAAAAGAAAGGTTTAATTCTATTTTCCATTTGAAGTAGTATCGGAACCCAAGGTATGGTACCGATACTTCCCTAGTTGTAGTATCGATACTAAGCCTGGTATCTATACCCATTTTGCATTCAAAATACTTGTTTCAAAAATTTCTACCGATACTGACCTTATGGTATCGGTACCCTTGGTATCGATACTACCCTTCAGGTATCGATACCCCATGAATGCCTTTGTCAAATTCAAACTTATGGTATCGATACTGTTTAACCAGTATCGATAGCCCTATACCAATTATCACTCTTTTACTCTTGAAGTATCAGTACTGGATGAAGCAGTACCGATACTCAAAGCCCAGATTTCACTTTTTAAACCCAAAAATTTACCCTTATCAACTCAATTCCTTCATTTATTATTCCTTCTCATATTCTTAACTCAAGTACACATACTTAAACCAATTTTTATTCATCTAACACATCTTTATCTTCAAAATCTCCTTCTATATCTTGAATTTAAGAATTCTACCAAATTTCCAACATGTTATAATTTCAATTCTATCACTTCATACTTCTTAATTCAACTGATGACAAGTCAAATTTAGTTTCAAATTCCACCTATCAACTCTTTTCCAAGATTTCATTTGCAGACTCCTTATCTTTAATCCCTCATAATTCATTCATCTTATAGTTTTAAGATAACTTAAGTTTTCCTTAAGCTTAAGTATCACCTAAGGATCATAAACCAAACTTAAATTTAGAAAAAAATCAACTCACAATAAAACTCATCTTTACTATGTGTCTCATGGCTGATGAAGAAGAAGAATCTATGGATATTTCCTTTCCCTTTTCTTCCCATCTCCACGTGTATATATCTCTCTCATATCTCATTTTTAATTCAATAATTGATCAAATGACCATTTTTCTCTTCCATTCATCCTTCTTTACTATATAGTCCTACATAAAATTTTTCATATAAGTCCTTAAACTTTTCAATTTCTCTACTTTAGTCACTAAATTCTGAAGTTTTACAATTTGTTCACTAACCTGGTATTGAGGATGTTACACCTAAAGTATCTCTAAACCCTAGAATAACTAATACCCTCAGCTCTGAAATAAACAAATCAACCTCGGATACCAATATGACTTTATTATTATGACCAAATAGAACTGAACGGAAGTTATATAGGTATCCGAATTTCAGAAACATCTGAATTTCTCTGGAAAACTCCGAAGTGACCGGGATAGACTTGACTAATAAATGAACTAAGTAACCTCAATGGCTGAGGATCAAGTAAGTGATTTGGATAAGTCTGGAAACTCTGATGAACTTACATGATATACCATCCCTATGAGTTATTAACCATAAATCAAGTACGTCGGCATTTCCTGATATCGTTGAAACGTGGAAATGAAATAAAGACCATTGGAGTAATGTTTGTCTCCTTAAGATATATTTAGCTATGATTCTGAAGGTGATCAATGGATAAGAATTGTTGGTATTAAAGAGTGCATACCCTGGAAGGGCAATGAATGGACCGGTCGTCATACATTATTTCTGGGAGTTGTTCAACTTGAGTTAACTCGATATTCTGATAGATCGACACAAATCATAAGTTCCTTGAATCTTTGTTTCTCCCTTATCAGTTCAAATCACTTGAATCCCCCAAGAATCTACTACCCAAAATGCTTCTTATTTTCCTGAATAATGAAATCACTCTGGTCGTACCTGAAAACAAATGGAACTCAAATGCAAAGGATTATGAATACCTTTCAGATTATTCAGTGTCTCCGAAAAATGTCCCAAAACTATATGAGCCTGATAAATCATATTCTAAATAAATGATGATCCCGTCAGCTAATTAACTCTTTCAATAGTGATTTTAATTTCCTCCATTATATCAGTATACTGAAGATTCATGTTTCTCTTCCCGATAAGATTATCTAGTATCTCCGAATAATATATGTAACCTCTACCACGTTCCCTGATCACATGGATGTTTTCTCAGATCTCTGATCTGATTTCTGATATCTTTGTTTACTGATTGAAAATGTTTTATTTGGGGTACTCTGGGATCTGGTATGAAGACTCTGACATGTTTAGTCACTGTGGGTAATTCCTTTTCTAGGTTCTGCACCGACTGGTAATTCATATCTCTGGTAGGTTCAATCGCTGCTAGTAATTCCTTTTATAGGTTCAACACCGACTGATAATTCCTTATAGACCTAAGATTTTCTTTGGATATACTCTGAGGCACCGAGAATCTTTCTTGGGTAGGCTCTCAGGCCCCAAGGTGCTCTCTTAGGTTATGCAGTTTTGGGGAGCTGCATATGGCGCTCGATTAGAGGGACTAATATGGTTTTGAAAACATGTTTTAAATGGCTATTGTTTTTAAAAACGATCTATATATATTTTAACTGGTTTTGTGGGAATACACTAGACACCTTATTCTGATCTCCTGAAACCAAACATCTGAAATATTTCCCTCTGAACTGAAAGCTTATTGTCTGTTACTACTTAAGATATCACTGGGACCTCATCTCAAACTAAAAATTTGTATGTCTGAATTAATAAGGAACATGTTGAAAACATTTTGATGTTTCAATATAACAAATAAAGTATAAATGAATTTTAAGATTTTATATTCGATTTCAAAATTAATATTTAATAAAAATAATTGAATATAAAAAATTTTACTCCAAGTTTTTAAATTTCAATTTTGCTCCTTATGAGTAAAATTGTGTTTCAGTTTTAAAATATTTTTGAAACAATTTTTACAAAGTATTTCGAACCATAATCAAGCCAAAAATGAATTTTAAGTACGGGTATACCGATACACTCTTTGGATGTACCGATACCCCTGAATTTTGAATATAATAAGGGTACTGATACACAGCCGAATGTACCGATACCTCTCATGTCATAATTGGCTCCGAGAAACATCGAATGCAATCAGTGTACCGATACCCCTTGGAGGTACCGATACACTTGGTCAAATAATGATTGAAATATTTGAATTTTACAATGGGTGTACCGATACCCTTTGAAGGTGTACCGATACCCCTACGCTCCCAACAGATTTTTTAAATGGTATTCACACCAAAACTGCTCTATTGACTTCACCAATGATCCCCAACGTTCATAATTTATCCAAGGTGTATTTAAACAAGTTATGAAGCCATTGATCAACAAGAATTAGGAGAAAATCTAAGAGAAAGACTTAAACATCAAGTTTGAACAATTAAAGCCAAATTCCATTCAATATTCATTTTGCTTTCAAGAACACACTTTATGCTCAATTGTATTCATCTTTGAGTGTTCTTTCCTTGTTCTAGAATTGTGCAAACAATCTACCTTGTGAGGTTTTTCTGTAAAGTTTGCAAATTTGTAATTTTCTCTTTGGGAGAGAGTGTTCTCAAGAATTTAGTGTATAATTCTTGAGGGATTTGTAAGGTCACTCTTTGTCCTCAAAACAAAGAAAATTAGTGAATTTGTGGAAAATCCTTAGTGTGGATAGTTAAGGTAGTGGACGTAGACTTTGGTTGAGAAAGTCGAACCACTCTAATTCACTGTGCAAATATTTTTAATTTTCTTCAAAAGCTTCCACCGACTTTTTAATTGCCAATTCACCCCCTCTTGGTCGATTCATTCGATTGATTAACTCAACAATTAGTATCAGAGCTATACTCATTTGAAGGTTTTACCACCTCTTGAGTAAATTCGGGAAGAGTTATATCGATATTCAAGTTAGAAGTGGCCTCCACCTCAAACTTCGACTTCATTCTTGATTCTCAGCCCGTCAACAAGCCTTCTTTCTTCAATGGAGCTAATTATGCTTATTGGAATAATATGATGAGGTACGTCATTCAAGCTAGTGACATGAGAGCATGGAAAATTGTAACGAACGGATACTCAAAACCATCCACAGATCTGAATATGTGGAGTGAAGAAGAGACGAGAATGTTCTAGCTCAATTCAAAGGCTATCCATATTCTTTTTTGTGAACTTGGACCAGATGAATACGTGAGAGTTTCATCTTGTACAACCGCCAAGGAGATATGGGATAAACTACAAGTCACCCATGAAGGCACCAACGAGGTAAAAGAATCCAAAGTTAGTCTTCTTACTCATAGCTATGAAAATTTCAGGATGAAATCGGATAAAGACATCAAAGCTATGACAGATAGATTCTCTATGATTGTAAATGGTCTCAAGGCATATGGAGAAATCATTCCAAACGAGAATCTTGTGAGGAAGATAATTTATTCTCTTCTAAAAGCTTGGCAATCGAAGAAGAAGGTGATTATCGAAGCTAAAGACCTAAAGTCTTTAAATCTCGATGAGCTTATTGGTTCTCTCCCCACACATGAAATGATGATTCAAGATAAGGTAGACCTCGAAAATAAGGACGAGACAAAGAAGGAGACGGAGAAAAAGAAAAAAGTTGGAGTTGTTCTCAAATCCACAAAAGATGAGAGTAATTCTAATGATAATGACGATGATGAAGAAATGACATTGTTTGCCAAACGGTTTAGAAAATTAATGAAGCCCAATAGAGGAAGAAAATTCAAACGGAATGAAGGCTTTAAAAATGAACCAAAGGAGAAGGACCCAATCATTTACTATGAGTTCAAAAAGCTTGGGCATATGAAATATGATTGCCTAAATTTAAAGAAGAAGGGTCTTTCGAAAAAGAAACAAAAAGTATATGTGGCTACTTGGAGCGATGATGATGAATCATCAAATAAAGAGGAACAAGAAGTGGTGAACCTGTGCTTGATGGCCACCGGGGAAGATTCTCAGGTAACCTCTAACTCATTTGATTTACAAGATTATTCTTTTGATGAGTTATTAGAGGAATATACTGGGTTAGCATCGGACTATGAGAAATTATTTTCAAAATACAAGGAAGATATTTCTAAATTGAAAAACAAAAATAATCTAATATCCAAGACCAACAATGATCTTGAAAGTAAAATTAAAGAATTGCAAATCAAATTCAAAGATTTTTAAAAGAAAAATTCTAATTTGCATAATTTACTTTCAAGAGTTCGTGATGATCATCAAAATAAAATTGATGATCTTAAAGCTTCTTTCAATAGAGTTGGACCAAAACATTTTGAAAAAAGGAGAAAATTCAAAATCCAACTATATTAAAAAGAATTTTAAATCTTACAATCATAGAGGTCCCCAAAGAACCCTTAATGGAAAAATCGTTTGAAGTATATGGGTCCCTAAAGGACTCAATACTACTAAAGATAAGGATATCCTAAATAAATGGATACCCAAGGAGACTAGGATTTTAGGAACTAATGAATATGGACTCAAAACAATTTAGGTACCAAAAATAAAAAATTCATATATGTTTGTAGGAAAAGGAGCATTGCTACAAGGCACAAAATACAAGTTCAAATTCATGGTTCCTTGATAGTGGATGCTCAAGACATATGACCGGAGACAAGAACTGGTTTATAGAGCTTAAACAAAAAATAAAGGAGTGGTAACCTTTGGTGACAACTCAAAAGGTTACATTGAAGGTATAGGCACTATAAGTAATACCTCATCCATACAAATAGAAAAAGTATTATATGTAAATGGGTTAAAGCATAATCTATTGAGTATTAGTCAATTATGCGATAAATGATACAATGTCTTATTTGAATCAAATGGTTTTAAAGTTATTGACATTGCATCTAATCGGATTATGCTTATTGGTCATAGAATATGAAACATATACATGGTGCATTTAGATTATATTAATATGACAAATTTGTGCATAGTTGCTAAGGATGAACATGATAGTTGGTTTGGGCATAAGAGACTATGACATACAAGCATGAGTGTTTTACAAAGACTTATTCAAAGGAATCTAGTAAGAGGATTGCCAAAGCTAAAATTTGATAAAGATAAAATCTATGATGCTTGTGCTAAAGGAAAACATAAAAGAGCCTCCTTTAAATTCATTAATGATTTATCAACTAGTAGAGTATTACAATTGATTCATATAGATATTTTTGGGCCAATTAGAACTATTATCTTGGGTGGAAAACAATATAGTTTTGTATTAGTTGATGACTATTCTAGATATACTTGAGTTTTATTCTTAAGTACTAAAGATGAAGCATTAGAACATTTTATCACTTTTTCAAAAGTAGTCTAAAATGAAAAAAGTTACTCCACTTCAAGTGTTAGGAGTGATCATGGTATTGAATTTGAAAATCTTAGATTTACTGATTTTTGTAATTCAAATGGGATTAGCCATAATTTTTCATCACCTAGAACCCATCAACAAAATAGAGTTGTTAAGAGGAAAAATCAAACTTTAGAAGAAATGGCTAGAACCATGTTTTGTGAAAATAGTTTGCCAAAATATTTTTGGGCGAAAGCCACAAATACCGCTTGTTATGTTATTAATTGAGTAATGATTAGACCAATTTTATAGAAAACTCCATATGAAATTTTCAAAAATAAAAAACCTAACATTAGTTATTTTCATCCTTTCGGATGCAAATGTTTTGTTTTAAACAACGGTAAAGACAATCTTGGCAAATTTGATGCTAAAAGTGATGAAGGAATTTTTCTGGGTTATTCCTTAAATTCTAAAGCTTATCAGGTATTTAATAAAAGAACTTTAGTGGTAGAAGTGTCTATTTATGTTGTTTTCGATGATAATCCCCTTCTGAGGAAAGATTCTTGTGTTGATGATGACGTATGTATTGTAAATACACATGACGTTGGACATGACGTTAAAGAACCATCATCAAAAGAAGAGGTGAAGGATGAGGAAACTCAAATGCCTTCAAGAATCTAACCATTGAAGAAAGGAAATCATATACCCAAGAGAATTTAACTATGTCAATGATGGTGAAATTTTAGGTGATCCATCCAAAGGGGTAACTACTCGATCTTCTCTTAGGAACGTATGTAATTATGTTGCATTTATCTCATGCATAGAGCCTAAGAATATTCAAGAAGCATTAAATGATGAAAATTGGATTATGGATATGCAAGAATAGCTAAATCAATTTAACAGAAGTAAAGTATGGACATTAGTTGAAAGGCCTAGTGATAAATCTATTGTATGTACTAAATGGGTATTTAGGAATAAGCTTGATGAAAGTGCTAATATAGTGAGAAACAAGGCTAGACTTGTTGCTCAAGGCTATACTCAAGAAGAGGGAATAGATTATAATGAAACATATGATCCTGTAGCTAGGATGAAAGTAATCAATATGTTATTAGCATTTTCATGTTTCAATGAATTTAAATTGTATCAAATGGATGTTAAGAGTGCATTTTTAAATGGTTTTATAAAATAAGAAGTGTATGTGGAACAACCTCCTGGTTTTGAAGATTCAAAATTTCCAAATCATGTTTTTAAGTTGACAAAAGCTTTATATGGTTTAAAACAAGCTCCTGGAGCTTGGTATGAAAGATTGTCAAATTTTTTAATGGAAAAAGGTTTTTCAAAAGGGAAGGTTGACAATACATTGTTTTTAAAGGGAAAAGGTAAAGATTTATTAGTAGTTCAAATTTATGTTGATGATAAAATATTTGGTTCTACTAATGATGCTCTTTGCCAATAATTTTTTGAGCTAATGCAGAGTGAATTTGAGATGAGCATAATGGGGGAGATTACATTTTTCTTGCGGCTCCAAATCAAGCAAAGAAAAGATGGCATCTTCATCAATCAAGCAAAGTATGTCAAGGATATGCTCAAGAAGTTTAGATTGGAAAATGTTAAACCCCAAACCACTCCAATAAGCTCATCTACAAAGCTTGACAAAGATGAACGAGGTAAATGTGTAGATATTAAACTTTATAGGTCTATGATTGACTCTTTTCTTTATCTAACCACAAGTAGACCAGACATTATATTTAGTGTTTGCTTATGTGCTAAATTTCAATCATGCCCTAAGGAATCTCATCTACAAGCCATTAAGAGAATCTTTAGATACCTTATGGACACTCCTAGTTTAGGACTTTGGTATCCTAGAGACTCTAGTTTTAGCTTGCATGCCTTCTTTGATGCGGATTATGGAGGATGCAAAATAGATAGAAAAAGCACCTCTGGTACTTGTCAATTCCTAGGAAATATGTTGATTTCTTGGTTTTCAAATAAACAAAATAGTATTGCATTATCTACCACTGAAGTGGAATACATTTCAGACGGTAGTTGTTGCACACAAGTTTTGTGGATGAAACAACAACTTTTAGATTATGGAATTGAAGTAGATACCATACCTATCAAGTGCAACAATACTAGTGCTATTTGTCTCACTAAAAATCACATCCAACACTCTAGAACTAAGCACATTGAAATTAGACATCATTTCATTAGAGATCATGTCACTAAAGGAGATGTAGTTCTAGAATTTGTTGATATTTTGCATTAAATAGCTGACATTTTTACAAAACCTTTAGAAAAAGAAAGATTTTGGACACTTATGAGAGAATTATGTTTAACTAACCTACCTTGACTTAGTGTTTAAAATGATTTTAGCACTTTTAAATAAAAAATGAAAAATGCTTATAAAAATAACATTTTTGAATGCATTTTATGCTAATAGTTAGGGGAGTTTATGATCTTTAGTGAAAATTAATGATATGTTCAAATAAAATTTTAATGATTTTTTTTATTGATTGAACATTGTTAATTTTCGTAATATGAGTTGCCAATACCACTAGAGCTGATTAATTTAGCATTCTAAGTGCTTAAAAACATATTTTTGACATTTTTGTACAAAGTGTATTGATACCCATGTATCGATACCCCATTGCTATGTATCGATACATTCCTTGAATGTATATCGATACCCCCTAAAGGTGGTACCAATACCCCCATCGGGTTTTAGGCTTTAAATCCCTAAATATCATCATTTTCACCCAAATCCCTTAAAAACACTTATCCACCATTTTTCATTCTCTCAACGCAAACTCTTCATTTGATCAAAATCAACAATTTTAAGTCGGATTTCAATCGATTTTCAACTCCTAATCCTGCTAGCATCATCAAAATCGTGCAATAAACAAAAAAATCCACTCAAATCTGAAATTTTCAAGGTAACTTTTCAAAAATACTATTTTATTGATTTTTAAACATAGGACTAGTTTTAGTTAGTTCTAGTTCGAAATAGCGATCGGGCATTGCTTATATTATGATTTTAAGCAAGAATCTACAACTAATTTCATCAAAAACACAAGATTTCTCAATTTTTTTTAAAATTTTCGAGATAAAAAATTATTTTAATTTTAAATTGTTGTTTTTGATTTAATTATGTTGTTTTCATGAAAACTATACATATTATGATTTTTCAAACATTGTTTTCAAAATAGTTTTCAAATTTTTCCCATTAGCATATTATTTAGAGAACCTTGAATATTGAGGACTCATATTGAGTTTTGGGATTGATATTGTTGCATATATGTGTTTTCAAATTACAGGTATTCCTTATCCCATTCCGATTTAAACCATGTCTCATTCCAAACGACCTTGGACTTCGTCTAGTCGGTCAAACCAACCTCCAAACCAACCTCCTATTCTACCTCCAAATCCAAACCCAAATGACCCCAAAATAACTATCCAAAATTCTTGTTTTAACGAACCTGGCTGTCGAGAAAATCTCTACACTAGGTTTGTTGACCTATTCGAGTCATATAACATCCGAGAAGAATGTATCCCCTTCTATTCAAGCAATGATCTATATGAAATTTAAAATATCTTTCTACCCTCAAAACTTGGAAATTTGATAAACTTTTTTAGCTTCAACCTGTCGTTTATCACCAACTCATCCACATTTTCTATTCCAATGCGGTTTGTGTCCAAAATGAGTCTCAAACTACCACCGTTAGTATTCGGTCTTATCTCCTAGGCCAATACATTCATATTGACTCTAACTCAATCACTAACACTTTTGGTATAGATAACGACGATTTAGATGACGAGAGAGAAATTGTGGCTACTCGTTATAAAGCCAAGGCTAGTGCGAGTAAATTGTTAGATCATCATGAACATTTTCTTCATTTAATCATCTCTTGGTGGTTTAGACCATCCAGAGGTAGATACTCAACTCTTAGAGCACTTGACCTTTGGTGGATACATTGTATCCAAAATAATAAGAAAATAAACCTATCACATATTATTTTTGCTGAACTATTTAAAACCGTAAACAACGTCCCGTCTAAACACGTAGAAACCTTAGTTTACGGTTGTCTTCTTTGTAATTTGTTTATCAAATCCAAGCTTAGGGTTCAGCTTGATGTAGCCATCCCTCTTAAAAGCCAAATAAATCTCAAAACTTTGTGAAAATCGGGATGGTCCGGGAATAAAGATAAATGGGTTCGATCAACCCAGAAAACACCGGGTACTAGTTCTTCACAAGCTGCTCCGACTGCTGATGATCCAGAACTTGAAGATCTTCTTTAGGATGTTGATGATCCCGTTAACCTAACTGAGGACGAGCCGATCCAGCAAGAGGGTCATATGCCTCCATATTTTTTATCGTTCATGGATACATTTGACGTGCGATTTGCATTCATATAGTCCCACTTAACTGCTATGGGGGCTCAACAATTGGAGAACCAACGGGAGATGCAAGCTAATCGCGAAGTAATGGATTATCGATTCAATGCTATGGACGAAAGGCTTAATGCGCTTACACTCAATATGGTTGCTATGCGAGCACATTTTCCTCCTCCCAACCCACCGATGGATGACTAAACCTTTTCTTGCTTGTTTTCTTGTGTTGAATGTTGAACTTAAAAATATTGTTAAAACATTTTGAATGATTTGTATGGATGTTTGAATATTTAAACTTGGATGTGTTTGGATTTGTTTGTTTTTTGTTTGAATGATTATTAGTTTTTTAACTTAAATTGATTTTCATGTTAAAATATGCATCATTGACATCCTAGAGCTATTATGACCAATTCCCAAATTTCATATTGTTTATGAATATTATTTATGGACTAATGGCTAACAATTCTCTTGTTTGTGATCTTAGCAGCTATAGCTATATCTATATAAATCAATTGGTTATTTTCCTCAATAACTTGTTTAAAACGGATTCCATAGAGTCTTTTTGATTTAACAAAAAGGGGGAGAATAAAGTAAGGGGAGTAATTTTTCAAAATTGATTTCAAAAATGATTTTCAAAAAAGAAAAAAAAAAGAAAATCTTAAAATTACTAAAATGTTTTGTTATATCAAAAAGGGGGAGATTGTTAAAATCATTTTGATGTTTTGATATAACAAATAAAGTATAAATGAATTTTAAGATTTTATATTCGATTTCAAAATTAATATTCGATTAAAATAATCGAATATAAAAAATATTACTTCAAGTTTTTAAATGTCAATTTTACTCCTTAAGTGTAAAATAGTGTTTCAATCTTAAAATAATTTTGAAATAATTTTTACAAAGTATTTCGAACCATAATCAAGCCAAAAATGAATTTTAAGTAGGGGTGTACCGATACACTCTTTGGATGTATCGATACCCCTGAATTTCGAATGTAATAATAGTACCGATACACAACCGAATGTACCAATACCCCTCATGTCATAATTGGCTCTGAGAAACATCGAATGCAATTAGTGTACCGATACCCCTGGGAGGTATCGATACACTTGGTCAAATAACGGTCAAAATATTTGAATTTTACACTGGGTGTACCGATACCCTTTGAAGGTATACCAATACCCCTACGCTTCCAACAGATTTTTTAAATGGTATTCACACCACAACGACTCTATTGACTTCACCAATGATCCCCAACATTCAGAATCTAAGGTGTATTTATACAAGTTCTGAAGCCATTTATCAACAAGAATTAAGAGAGAATCAAAAAGAAAGCCTTAAGCATCAAGTTTGAGCAATTCAAGCCAAATTCCATTCAATATTCATTTTGCTTTCAAGAACACACTTTGTGCTCAATTGTATTCATCTTTGAGTGTTATTTCCTTGTTCTTGCAAACAATCTACCTTGTGAGGTTTTTCTGTAAAGTTTGCGAATTTGTAATTTTCTCTTTGGGAGAGAGTGTTCTCAAGAATTTGGGGTATAATTCTTGAGGGATTTGTAAAGTTACTCTTTGTCCTCAAAAGAAAGACAAATTAGTGAATTTGTGGAAAATCCTTAGTGTGGATAGCTAAGGTAGTGGACGTAGACTTTGGTTGAGAAAGTTGAACCACTCTAAATCGCTATGCAAATATTTTCAATTTTCTTCAAAAGCTTCCACCGACGTTTTAATTGACAATTCACCCCCTCTTGGCTGATTCATTCGATCGATTAACTCAGCAGAACCATATGCTTATTTGTTATATGCATGTTCTGTAGCATCAATTGGTAGTATTGTATTACTGAGCTTTTCAAAGCTCACTCTGTTACTCACTATTTCAAGTTAAAATGATTGGGCACAATGCTCTTGTGTTAATTGGTTGTCTCATGGGGATCGAAATACATGCTTCTTTCTTGCTCGTGCCAGCTAACGTCGAAAGAAGAATGAGATTAAGGGTCTTTTTAACACATCAAGTCAATGGATAACTAAAGGTGTGGATCTACAAGAAATTATAGTAAACTACTTTCAAGAGTTAATTTACTACTTCCGATCTTGTTCCTGATAGTAGTATACTCGAGGCTATTGATAAGGTAATTAACAATGACATGAATACCAAGTTGTGTAAGCCGTATAAAATAGAGGAAGTTTTAATTGCTTTTCATGATATTTACCCCTCGAAAACCCCCGGACGTGATGGACTACATGTTAGTTTTTATCGTTTACATTAGGATGTTACATTAGGAGTTATTTACAACTTCTTCGGGGTACTATGGATATGGCTTCAATCAATAAAACTATCTTGGTACTGATCCCAAAGGTGGAACAGCCGGAACATATGATACAAATTAAGCCAATTAGTCTATGTAATGTGATTTACAAAATTGTTTCTAACGTTTTGGTTAATCGCCTTAAAGTGTCAATGTCCTTATGTATCAGAAATAATCAAGTCGTTTTTCTTCCTGGGCGTCAGATTGCAGACATCCTTGTCGCTCATGAGCTAGTACATTATATGAATTCTTCTACAAATGGAATAAACAAGGGTGCAACACTCAAATTAGATATAGAGAAAGCATATGATCGGGTTGAATGGAGCCTTTTACGGGCTATTATATTGAAATTGGGTTTTGAGAATGAGTTTGTTAATACTATCATGCGATGTGTACCCTTAGTCACTTTTTCATCTCGTGTAAATGGATCTCTTACTAGAGAATTAACCCCTTTTTGAGGGCTACGACAAGTGGATCTTTTTTCGTCGTTCCTATTTCTTTTCATCACTCAAAGACTAACTGCCTTGTTCCATAAAGCACAAAGAGAGGGCAAGATAAAAGGAATTCGAGCGAGCCAATCTGGCCCTCGTGTTCCACTCCTTTTATTTGCAGATGAAAGCTTGGTATTCCTAAGAATTCGTCATCTGAGGCTATTGAAATTAAACGTATCCTGAATGTTTATGCTTCTTCTTCAGGACAATGTGTGAATATGGATAAATCTGTCATCTATTTTATTCCGAAAATGATTGATGCTCATCTAAGCTCATGAAGTCAACAGGTGACTACTCATCTTTACCCATACAACTTTTCACAGCATCTTTATTTCAATATGTAGGGCGGCTGAGTTGGAATAATTTGAGAGTTCATGTCATATTTCATGCTAGTGATGCATATACAATTCTTGCTACCTCTATTCTACCCAACCAATAGGAGGTTCTTGTGTGGAGTAATCATGATTCAGGTACATATTCTGTCCGCTCTAAGTATTGGTGGCTTCAACATCTGACGCACTCCCTTGTGCCAACTTCTAGAGCTTGGCAAGCCTTATCAAAATTTCCAGGTGCTACCGAAGATCCGAGCCCTTGTTTGGAGATTAACGCATGAAGGCCTTCCTATAGGACGCTGTCTTCGAGAAGCTAGTATAGGTGATAGTTTGCGTCCCATGTGCCGATCGGAGGAAGAGACGTTTCTTCATATGATGCGAGACTATCCTTATGCCAAGGAATCATTAACATTGGCTGGGTTTCAAGGTTCGTTGCTCTCTACTTAATTCAATAGTCCATTAAAATGGTTAGAAGTTGTGATCTCTGCACTTGATAGTAAAGGCATTACAGGTTTCATCGTTTTGTTATGGAATATTTGGAACGAACGTAATTCGAAGGTTGATGAGGATAGTACCCAACCTCAATGGCTAATTGTTCATAATGCAAGGTCTGTCCACCACAAATACATCTCAGCCAGGAACAAAGCTAAAGAGAAATTGCATCGAGGCACCCATCAACCTGCACAGACGATTGGGGCAATGGACGATAGATGGTACCCCCTGCTCCTGGTTATGCTAAGGTTAATGTCGATGGCGTTTTTTATCCCCGGCGTAGGTTAGCTGCGATTGGTATTGTTGCTCGTGATTTAGCTGGGTTACCACTTGGTGGAATGGCTCTGTCGACGTCTTCTTGTACTGAAGCGAGCATCTAAAAACTCCATGCTATTGTCGCTGGTCCCAAGTTTGCTCAAGAGAATCAATGGTCCAGAGTTCTTTTTGAGATTGTTTCGGCATTGGTGGTCAACAAGTTAAATAATGATTCGTTGGACTTGTCCACTCTTGGATTCCTTTTCTCTGAAGCCCGTACGATTTTATCTTCTAATGTTTTCTTTCATGTTTTATTTGTCCCGCGTCATTGTAATTCGATTGCACATAAGCTAGCTTCTTGGTCCATTCATTCTGAGTGTGCCTTGTTCTTTAACTCGATTTGTCCCGAGATTATTGCTTCTGTTGTATTAAACGATATTATTTCTGAGTAATATATCTTTTTTGGGCACTCTTTCTCCCTTATGATTAATCACTTATATTTGTGTTTTGTCCATTTTTCTCACTGATTTCAAAAAACATAATATATGATCACTTTCATTTTCATTTGTTTAAGATGTGATCCCCACGGATTAACTGTTGTTAGACCATTAACAATTTGTTGAGCTGACACAGTAATTAAATAAAATAAAAAAAATACATCATTTTCACGTGGATTAAGCTAACTACATGATTGATCACTTATGTTTGTGTTTTGTCTTCTTTTTCTCAATGATTTCAAATATATATATATATATATATATATATATATATATGTTCACTTTTATTTTTATTTAGTTAAGATGTGGTTTCTACGGATTGACTGCTGTTAGACTAATAATGATTTGTTGAGCTAGCATGATAACTAAATAAAATAGAAAATACATCATTTACACATGATTATACGTAGATTAAGTTTAAAAAAATAATAATAATTGATACAAACATGAAATAAAAAGAGTATTTTGGAGAACGAATTGAAATCGTCATTGCTTAATTTTATATTCTTCTTCTTCTTCTTCTTCTTATTATTATTATTATTATTATTATTATTATTATTATTATTATTATTATTATTATTATTAGGATTTTAAGGGCTACAAGGATATAAAAGAAAAATATTTTAAAGGGAACTTTGTTTTAGGGATAAGAAGAAAAGGAATAGTTCAAGACACCTTTTTATTTCATGTTTATATCTATTATTTTTTTTAAACTTAATCCACTTGAAAATGTTGTATTTTTTATTTTATTTAATTAATGTGTCACCTTAGCAAATCGTTAATGGTCTACCGACAATTAACCTGTGATGATCATATCTTAATTAAATAAAAATGAAAGTGACTATATATATATATATTATGTTTTTTAAATAAGCGAGAAACAATGTATAAGACACAAACATAAGTGATTAATAATGTAGTTAACCCAATTCACATGGAAATGATGTATTTGCTATTTTATTTAATTACCGTGTCAGCACAACAAATCGTTAATGGCTTATTGGCAGTTAACCGTGGTGACTACATCTTAATTATATAAAGCGAAAGTGATCATATATTTTATTTTTTGAAATCAGTGAGAAAAAATAGATAAAATATAAACATAAGTGATTAATTATGTAATTAATTATGAATTAAATTGAAGAATTTTTTTATTATTTTATTTTTCATGTCTGCATGTATAAATTATTGAAATCTCCAGCTCATGAGATACTGCCACCCTTATCAGTTATCACATCTTCCATCCCAGTTGACTAGCGGCCGGTTTATTAGATTTTTCATGCCACCCCAAACCACTCTCCTCGGGTATTAACAGTTTTTTTTCCTTAAATTCTTTGTTTCCCGAGAAAACTATGAAGAAACTATCATGTTTTTTTTTAATCCATGTGAGGTTAAAGTAAGCGTCTTCAATTAAAATTCCCTATCTTCCATACATCTATTCAGGTTGTGTTTGCTATATTTCATAATTTTGTTGTTATGTTTTGTGGAATTTATTAGATTGGATCTGATCAGGTTTAATTTGTTACAGAGGTATGATTTTTGTGTTTGAATTGGGCTTTTTAATGTGTTTGATTTTATGGGTATTTGTTTTTGAACTGTTTTCTATTATTGGAAATTTCTGTTTACACGTCCTTTTTAACTACTTCAATGCTGGATATAATTAAAGATTATTGATGTTAGTGGAGACTTGGAGTAACAAATATCTATTTGGCATTTCATCATTCATCTGTTGTGCATTGCCTGATTGATTTCGTATTACCCAATGCATGAAGAATGAACACAAAGGAGTTGTTTTCTTATTCATCTATATACCTCCATGCACAAAAATAAGGGAAAATATCATTGCATTTGAGATTACTAGGATAAAAGCATCGAACAGGAACTGAATGTGGTTTCGGTTTCATTTGTAAAGCAGGTATTGGTTTGATTTTGAGGGCCTTTTTTAAGAATCCGGATTCTTACAGTTTGAGCTTCAGTCGGTGGAGTCAGGAATGTTATGATAATAATCTAACTATTGTGTATGGAAGAAACAGTAGAGAAGATAGAAGAAAAGCTCTGCATTTCATTTCATCAATCTTGCCTACATGAATGGAACCTTGGCAGCTCATTTATATCAGCTGATTAACCATGCCAGCTGATTAACAACTTCCCTTAACTAACTAGTAACAACACTTAACTAATTCTTAACAACTTTAGTTACAACTAACTTTACACTAACATTTATACACTAACATTCCCTATACAGTTTACATTTCCAGCTTTTCTCTCTGATGAACATTCTTCATGCAATTCGCATATACTAACATTCCCCCTGCGAGTCACACTTTCAGCTTCATCATCACCCATACTTTGGGAAAAACTGGTTATTAAAGCACAACTGTCCTTATGAGTCCGAGTGACCAGCAGTTTCTACCGATGACGGACAAACATCGGGGAAGACAGTGGCTTAGTTAGATCACCAGCAACTTGCTCGTATGCTGGAACCTCTTGTACTTGCAAACGGCTAGTTGCTACAAGTTCTCGAACAAAGAATAAATCCAACTCAACATGTTTAAATTTTGAATGAAGGACCGGATTGGAACACACAACAATAGTGCTTGTGTTGTCGCACCAAAGGATTGGTTTTCCACGAAAAGAGCACTGTAACTCTTTGAACAAAGACACAAGCCACATGATTTCTGAAGCAGCTGAGGTAACATTGCGATATTATGCTTCAGCAGTGGACCGAGCAACCACCTTCTATTTGCGAGAACTCCAGGACACGAGATTGCCACCAAAATAGATGCAATATCCTGATGTGGATCGCCGGTCATCCACATCAGCCCCCCAATTTGCATCAGCAAAGCCCACCAACGACAGTCGAGAGGAGGGTAAAAACCTCAAACCATAGTCCAAAGTGCCCTACAAATACCGTAGAATTCTCTTGACTGCCTGGAAATGTAAGTCTCTAGGAGCTTGCATAAACTGACAGACACGATTAACAGCATAAGCAATGTCTGGCCTAGTGATCACCACATATTGAAGAGCCCCAACAATGCTTCTATAGTTAGCCACTTCATCAATAAGTTCTCCATTAGTGTCAGAAAGCTTACACTGTGTTACCATGGGTGTAGGAAGCTCCTTAGCTATTGCAAATCCACTCCTTTGTAACGAATCAAGCACATACTTTTGCTGGTTCAGCACTAAACCATTCAAGTCATAGTAGACTTCGATGCCCAGGAAAAACTTAAGGATTCCAAGGTCTTTCAAAGCAAATTTCACATGAAGTTTATTTATAACACCTTGGACTTCACTTGAACAGCTTCCTGTGAGAATAATGCCATCTACATAAATCAGTAAATAAATCATACCAGCACCGGTTCTTCGAACGAACAAGGAGGCATCTGATCTTGACACACCAAAACCTTCTGAAATCAAATACCCTTTGAGACTCTCAAACCATGCTCGAGGTGCCTGTTTCAAACCATTTATTGCTTTATTCAATTTGCACACCATATTATCATCACCTTGTTCATAAACTGGGGGCTGCAGCATATATACTTCTTCAGACAGGTGACCATTTAAAAAAGCATTGTTGATGTCTACCTGCCTGAGGGACCAACCTTTGGCTAATTCAAGGGAAATAATGACTCGAACAATAACCGGTTTTACCACCGGGCTGAATACTTCATTAAAATCAATGCCGGGTTGTTGAAGAAATCCCTTGGCCACGAGGTGAGCTTTGTAACGTGCAATGGAGCCATCTGTATTTCTTTTAACTTTAAAGAACCATTTACAACTTACAACTCCAATTTCCAAGTTTTATTGCGAGTCAAGGCATCAAATTTTGCCTGTGCAGCAGCCTTCCAATGAGGGTGAATATTTTGACCAGGGGCAGTCTGATCAATACAGGTGGGCGGCATAGTGTTACTCGAGGAACATGCTTCAACAGCAAGACGGTGTGCATTACTAGCATCCGAAACCAACTCTTCAGCAACAGCCCCAGGTGGTGTAGGACACATAGGAGCATCTGCCGAGTATGTAGCAACTTGTTCCTCATGAGGTAACATTCCACCAGTAGATGAAGGTGTTGTTCCATTCGTATCAATAGAGTCTGCAGTAACCTGTTCAACAGGTAACAACAAACCATCAGTAAATGAAGAATCTACAGTATGCAAGGTGGTACCCTCGTTCACTCCACTCGATCCAGAAAATGATGTTGTAACAACTGGAAGAAGGCCTTCAGTGACCCCTGGAGAACACGAGCTATTTGTGGAGATGTTGCATTTTTGTTGAAAGGGAAAGACATGTTCATCAAACACCACGTGTCGAGAGATGATCACCCTCTCGTCATCATCCAAACATCGATAGCCCTTATGAGACGGGCTATAGCCTAGAAAAACATATTGCCTTGACCTGAACTCTAGTTTATGGTGATTAGCGTACCTCATGCATGGAAAACATTCACACCCAAAAATATGTAAGAAGTCATATACTGGTACCTTGTTATACAAGATCTCAAACGAGGATTTTCCATCCAAAATTTGAGTGGGCAGTCTATTGATGAGATAGACTGCTAATACAAAGGCATAGCTCCAAAATTTTAGGGGTAGAGATGCTTGAACGAGCATGGTTAACCCTATTTCAACTATTTGCCTATGTTTTCGCTCAGCTCGGCCATTTTGCTCAGAGGTGCCTGGGCATGAGATTCGATGTTCTACACCATTTTGCTGCAGCCATCCCTTAAGCGATTGATATTCACCACCACCGTCTATTTGCAAAGCCTTGATTTTGCAGTCGAATGGTACCTCTATTAGCTTGTAAAAATTAATAAAACATGATTGTACCTCAGATTTCCTTTTAAGAAAATAAATCCAGGTGTATCTGCTTGCGATATCAACAAAGGACACATAAAATGAAAAACCATATGAAGAATTACAAGGAGCAGGACCCCAAACGTCTAAAACAACTAACTAGAATAGACATGAGATTCTATGTTCTATACCATTTTGTTGTAGCCATCCCTTAAGCGATTGATATTCACCACCACTATCTGTTTGCAAAGCCTTGATTTTGCAGCCAAATTGTACCTCTATTATCTTGTAAAAATTAATAAAACATGATTGTACCTCAGATTTCCTTTTGAGAAAAAAAAACCCAGGTGTATGTGCTTGCGATATCAACAAATGACACATAAAATGAAAAACCATCTGAAGAATTACAAGGAGCAGGACCCCAAACGTATAAAACAACTAACTGAAATGGTTCATTATATTGTGAGGTAGAAGCACAAAAAGGAAGTTTGTGAGCCTTCCCCTGCATACAAGCAACACACACATGTGTCAATTTATTCTTATGAAAGGAAACATTACAATGCCTCATAACAGATTTTACTACATCACTAGAGGCATGACCAAGGTGTCGATGCCATAGGTCAATAGGATATGAAATCACAGCAATATGATTCAGCTGAGCATTCGAGCACGCCTCAGCACAAGGGAGTAGCTGATAAAGCCCTTCATCCCTGAGCCTCCCTCGAAGAAGAACCTGTCGTGTCTGAGCATCCTTCACAACACACTCATACGGGTAAAACTCAAGAAAACACCTTTATCTCGTGTAAACTATGAAACAAAAATCAAATTCTTCTTGATGTTAGGAACATGTATCATGTTACGTAAAACTAAATGTTTCATACTAGAATTCAAAGAGCTTTATCCTACATGTGAAATTTTAATGCCATCACCATTGCCCATGTGCAAGGCATTATCACCAGTATACACCATACCTGAGTAGAAAACAGACTGATCACTAGTCACATGGTGGGTCGCACCAGTGTCAGGATACCAAACAACATCATTTGTGGGCTTCAAAAGGGACTGGATACCCGAGGATGGAAGCATTGAAACAAAAGCTGCAGGTGTTTAGGGTGCCAAAAATGGATTATGGCCTACTGTAGAAGGATTCAAAACATCATTAGAAGAACCAACTAGGAATTATTGAACTGACTGGATATAGATAAGGGGAAGGGGCAGGATATGACATCGTATTCACTGCATGATTATATCCCCGTATAGAGGGTTGACGCTGATAAACACCCGAATATTTGGCCATTTCGAATAATTCCCAGCTGAAGTACTAGAGTCACCAATACTAGTGTAATCACGATCGAAATGATGATAACATTTCTGTACTACATGTCCAAACTTACCACACAATTGACATTGTGGTCTATTGGAGTTATAACTCCGTCCATGACCTCATCTTCGATAACCACCTCCCTGCTGATCACGCACTTGAGAGGAATGATTATCAGTGGAATCTTTAACACTCAATTCATCATCAGACTTTAGTTGAACAACATTGGCCGAGAGTCCTTCACCTAAGAACATTTTTTGCCGAGCTTCACAATCAAGCAACATTTCGGTGAGAGTGTCTAATGATACCTCTTCCCTGGAAGCTATAGCAATTACAGATTCAAACTCCATAGTTAGGCCTACAAGAATGACACTAACATGTTCTTGCTCGGTTACAACACTTCCAGAAGCATTTAGTAAATCACAAACAGCTTTGACTTTTGCTAAAATTTCATGAATAGACAAGCCAGACTTCCTTTGCGAGTGCAAAGTATGGCGAAGCGATGAGATTTTTGCACTAGATCGTGCAACAAATAAACATGTCACGACATTCCAAATAGCAGCAGCATATGTAAGGCCAGTGAGGTGAGGCAGAATCTCCATGCTTACAGTAGTTAATAGCTAGGAGGCAAGCAACTTATCTTGTTGCCTAAAAACCAAGAACTCTGAATTTTCCTCAATCTGCCCAGCATCATTGGTAAGAAATTCACTTGGAACAACTATATTAGGCGAGATGAACTTCAACAAGCCGTAACCATCAATGATTAATGACACTTGATGTTTCCACAACAAGTACGTATTTTCAGTGAGTTTAATTGTATTGTGTTTGGGTATATGCTGAATGAAGCTTACACGAGTGGCAGTACAGCTCATAGGGGAGTTGATCTGTAGGTTATGCAATAGATAAGTTAGTATTTTAATATAACACTAACTCTTAGAAAGTTAGATAGATAAGGATAACTACTAAGTAGTTTACTTCTAATAGAAAACTTACTCCTAACTTTTCCTATAAAAAGATGTATTTTCACCATTCACAATATATAATAAAAAGAGTTCTTTTTCTTCTCTCCACTATGTTGTTTACTCTTTATCAACATGGTATTAGAGAGATAACCGATCCTTCACCTAAATCTAGCCGATTGTTTTTCTTTTTTACCCTAAATCTAGCCGTCGATCATGAATTCCACCACTTCTTCATCGGAGGTCACTTCGGAATTCCTCATTAATTCACCCCATTCTGATGTTTCTTCAGCCTCTATCACCTTTCACCGATTGAATGGTGACAATTATATCCCTCACTCTCAAACTACTACTCAGCCAAAGAAGGGGAGACCTTGGTGTGACTCTTGTAAGAAGGTTAGCCATCTGCGGGATTCCTGTTGGAAATTACATTGCAAGCCTACTGATGGGAAGTCTTCAAAATAGCATCAACAACGTGATACTCAAGAAAACTATGTTGTGAATATTGATTTATAAGGAAGTTCATTTACTAAAAAACAAATGGAAGAGTTGCAGCAGTTTTTTAGTCAGTTAAACACTCATTCCCAATCAGTACTTGCAGGTAGAATTCTTTCTGCTACTTTGGATAATACATCCACCACTCCTACTTGGGTTGTGGATTCTGGTGCAAGTGATCATATGACAGGTGATCTTCGGCTCTTTCACACTTTTCATGCTAACTCGTCTATCTCTCATAGTTGAACAGCTGATGGTTCTCTATCCGGTGTTGTCGGTCATGGGTTTATTCGAATAAATCAAGATATTTTTTTATCTCATGTTCTTTATGTTCTCAATCTCACTTGAATTCTTATCTCCATTAGGAAGTTGTCTGTCGATTTATGTTGTATCACAAAATTTAACTCTGATTTTTGTGAATTTCAGGATTCTAGCTCGGGGAAAGTGATTGGCAGTGCTAGGCTTTGTGGGTGTCTTTACCTACTTCCAACAACTTTATTTTCCCACCCATCTACTGTAACACCCCCAACCCGTACCCGACCCAAATACGAGTCTGAGGTGTCACATTGTCTTTTCAAACTTTGACTCTTGAGAAAATTCAAAGAAAATTTAAAACTTTCATTAAAATAAAAGCGGTTTATTTACATAAAGCAACCAAAATAACCAAAATCAATCAGAGCATTTTCAACTCAATCAATTAGTACATGTCAACTGTATTCAAAATAACCAAACACATTTAAATTATCTATTTTCTGATTTGAAATTTTGTAAGGGAGATGCTGACCTGTCTTGCTCTACTTCGCTTCTCTTCTCGATTCTGTACCTACGTGTGAAGCAAACACGCGCTAAGTATATGACTTAGTGAGGAAAATAAACATATAATGTAAACTATAACTTATAATCATGCATGAACTATTACTACTATCAATCATACCCTTATTCATGTAACAAATCCCTATAACACATATGCAATATATAATTACATGTAAGAACATATATACACATATACTCATCATTTCTATCATTAGCCTCATTTCATTATCAATATCATTATTATTTATCTCACTTCATACATATCCTCTTATACCTAGCATTTTAACCAACATTTTACTCATTTAATCATACAATCCACATATCATCATATAAAACATATAATACAATTCATAGCATAAAAGCATACAAATCACATGTAATATGTTTGTTGTTATTTCGTTATTAGCCCATGTACACATGTGAGAACTATAGATATGTGAGTCTATAGAGGTTGTGCACAAATGCTGTCACCACAGCTCGTATAATTGCACCGAAGTGCCGCGTAGAAATGCACCGTAGCCATATAAAATGTCCCTAAGAACCACGTAGAAAATTCCTTAAGAATCATATACATGTACAAAGGATCAAGTATGTGTCTCAAAAGACATCACACATGTTCCAAGGAATATATATATGTCCCGAAGGACTGCGTAGACCCTCGACTCTTGGCATGCCAACTATACCCCTAGCTCTCATGACACATATCATGGGCATTATCTTTTATATCCTTTTTCATATTCATGTAAATATATCACATATTCATATAAACTCGTAGATTCATTAACATATACATTTAATCACGTAGTTCATGTAAATTCTTATATCATTTCGTATTCATGTATCACATGGCATATAACACTTCTCTTGTGTTCCTATAAACATGTCATATCCTATGACTTATATCTTTTCATATAATTTATACTTTAATCTCTTATATTCACCTGATTCAATATCATTTAACTTGTTTCACTTTTTCATATCACATATACTTTCTCTTTCATATATCTAATGTTCGGTATCATATCTTGTAATCGTGTAACCATGTCTCTTTAATATAATTTACATAGTAATGCCCTATATTTATATCATATAATGATTTAACCTAAGTCCTCCTTTATAAAGTTTATAATACATGATCAAATAGTCTCATTCTATCCTATAAATAATTTCTACTTATTTTATCTCATTTCCCCTATCACTTACATAATTCATCTATATATACTAATTTAATCTATTTAATTAGTTCAATTTCCCATTACTTCATACATATACTCTTTCATAAAGCTTTGTAGCTCTTCACTTTATAATTCACAAACCATAGTTTCCTTTAACTATATAAATCATCCCTATATAACTTATGTATCCTTATTTATACATATACCCTCGAATTTATATTATCCTCATAGAGTCTTCTAACATTTCTCGTGTAATCACCTATACCATATAATATGACTTAGACTCGATTATCTTATACTCACTCATTCATTTCATTCCTTATGTCTCTATCATATAATTTATTTCATGTTCTTTCATTATTACATTTTAGTGTTTTACACAAAATCCTATAGGATATCCAAAGCATATCACTATCTTTAGTTATACTTACATACAATTAATGTAAAATATATAATCACATATAACACATATAATAATAACAACCACATAATCTCATTCATGACTTCATGCATATTATTCTAGGAAATAGACTCGTCGCAAGTCCTATTTCCATTAAACAATACATGTCACTATTATGCACTCACCTTGGCCTCACTAAGTTTCGATCCCCTTTTTATGATTTCCTCTCTTTTAATCGAATCTTAACTTGATACTCGTTCCATAACTTGTTCATTTTCGATATCTACATAATCATACATTAATACATATCAGTATCCCATTGATATACTCTAATCTATCATTTCTTAGACCAAAAGAAATGTCTATTTCAATTTCCCCTTGAAGTGCATCGATGCATTCTTTAACATGTGCATCGATGCACTACCCATGCATCGATACACAATTTACCTTCGATGTTTTCATTTTAAGGGGGGTGCATCGATGCACTCCTAATGCATCGATGCACTAACTGCATTCGATGTTTCCATTTTTAATGGGTGCATCGATGCACTTCCTGTGCATCGATACACTCTGAACAATTCTGGAAATTTACTCTTGATGCATCGGTGCACATTGAATGTGCATCAATGCACATAGCCCAAAATTCATTTTTAAGCCCGAAAATCTACTCAATTTAACTCAAATGTTTCATCTTTCATCCCTTTCATGATCTCAACTCATATACACATGTTTAAACTCATTTATGTTCATTTACTTCTTCGTGTACCTTAATATTCTATCCTCTTTATTCACTTCCAGAATCATACCATATTTTCAACATGTTTTAAAACTCATTTTATCACTTCATATCTCTTAATTTAACCCTTGACAAGTCAAATTCAACTTTAAAATCTATTAACTCCTTCTATTTCACTAATTCACTTAAAAACTCTTCATATTTAATCCTTCAAAACTCATCCATTTTGAAGTTTCAACCTACTTTAATCTCTAAATAATCTTTCTTAGCACCCCAAGAATCAAAAATAAACTTAAAATTCAAGAATTAACCAACTGAAATTAAACTTACCTTTGCCATGGAGCATATGGGAAGAGAAAAGGAAAGAGATAACCCAAGCTCCAGACTTTTCTTTTTTTCTCACTCTTTCCACGTGTTTTATAACCTTAAAAGAAAGATAAAAATATTTCTGGTCAAATGACCCTTTTACCCTTTATTTCCTTTAATAATTACTAAATAACCTTCATCATATATTTCCAATAATCATTAAACTGTTTCATTCTTCTACTTTAGTCACCAAATTCTGAAACTTTACAATTTAGTCACTAACCCGATATTACGGATGTTACATCTACTTCCTACCATGTTGTACAACAATTTCCTTTACTTGAACCTTCAACCGATGTTATGTTATTGCATTTTCGTTTAGGACATCCCAGTTTCTTTTATCTTGCAAAATTGTTTCCACATTTGTTTGTCAATAAGAGTCCAAAATCTTTTTCTTGTGATATTTATCCACTTGTTAAACAAACTAGGAGTGTTTACCTTCTCTATATAAACCGTCCAAACCATTTACCATGATCCATAGTGATATTTGGGGACCATCTCGGGTCGCATCTTTACATGGGTTTCGGTGGTCTATTTCATTTATTGATGATCAAACTCGTACTACCTAGACCTTTCTCATGAAAACCAAATATGAAGCTTGTGAAATATTTAAACGGTTCCATAAGATGGTTGAAACCCAATTTCAGTGTTCAATCCAAATGTTTTATTCTGACAATAGTAATGAGTATTTTGCCAATGTTTTGGGTTCTTTCTTTCAGGAAATCGGGATTATTCATCTTACTTCGTTTGTCAATTCTCCTCAACAAAATGGGATTGCTGAGCAAAAAAACATACATCTTCTTGAGGTTACTCAGTCTCTACTTTTTCCACAAATATTCCTAACTATTTTTGGCGGGAAGCCCTTTTAACTGCCACTTATTTGATTAATCGTCTCCCTAGTAAACCGTTACAATTTAAGTGTCCGAGAGATGTTTTTCTTTAGTTTTTTCTCAATTTTAGACCGATGACTTCATTGTTACCCCTTTGAGTTTTTGGTTGTACTGTGTTCATTCATAACAATGTTCCTTTCAGGTCCAAATTAAATCCTCGAGCATTTCGGTGTGTGTTTCTGGGTTATTCATCGACTCAAAAGGGCTTTCGGTGTTATTATCCTCGTACAAAGAAATTCTTTATTACTATGGACGTTACTTTCTTTGAAAAAACACTTTTTTCCTTAAAACTGCTATTCAGGGGGAGTCATATAATGAATATCAGTTTATTGACTCACAACAATTGTCACTTGATTTGTAGCCAGCTCATTTTGATCAACCAGCACCGTCAAACCAGTTAAACCAGTCGAATAAGCCTACAAAATCGCTACAGCCAGACCAAACAACACTACCGAACCCAGAAAATGTATCCTTGCCAAACCAGTCCACCGAAACACATTTACCTCGGCATGATGAACATATCACTTCGCCTCAAATACCTCAATCCGAGTTGCAGATTTACAAGAGACGATAAAAACCAATTTCTAAATTAATCCTTGAACCTAATCCCGAGTATCCCATACAACATGGACACTGTCATGAACCGGAACCGAACGAGAATCCTTTGGAGAACGAAGAAGGTAATCAGAGTTCTTCCACTGAATTAAATGCTTTAATTGATGATAATGACTTGCCGATTGCTCAAAGGAAAGGAGTAAGAAAATGCAGAAATTATCCAATTGAGAGATTTGTTGCATACGGAAAGCTAATGCCTTGTTTTAATAACTTTACAGCAAGTGTAGATAACATTACTGTTCCAAAAATGGTGGAAGAAGCATTGAAAGATCCTAAGTGGAAAAAGACAGTAGAAGAGGAATTAAAAGCACATGAAAACAACAATACTTGGATTATAGTTGATCTTCTGAAAGATAAAAAAAACAGTCGGCTGCAAATGGGTATTCACGGTAAAATACAAAGCTAATGGTAGCATTGAAAGATATAAGGCGAGATTAGTGGCGAAATGATTCACTCAATCTTTTGGAGTTGATTATCATGAAACGTTTGCTCCGGTAGCAAAACTAAACATTGTGAGAGTGTTACTGTCATTAGCAGTTAATGAGAATTGGGTGCTTCATCAGTTAGACGTCAAAAATGCATTTCTAAACGGAAACTTGGAGGAGGAAGTATATATGCGAATTCCACCGGGTGTGAAGAGTAATACAGGAAAAGCATTTAGATTACTAAAGTCCTTGTGTGGACTTAAGCAATCTCCAAGAGCCTGGTTTGACAGATTTACAAAGGTGATTATTCAGGATGGTTACAAACAATGTCAATCAGATCACACTTTATTTGTCAAAACATCTTCAAACAACAAAAAGGCAATTTTGATTGTCTATGTGGATGATATCATTCTAACAGGTGATGATTGTATGGAGATAGAAAGATTGAAAAAGCTACTGGCGAAGGAGTTTGAAACCAAAGACTTGGGAACTTTACAGTATTTTTTAGGCATGGAGGTTGCAAAGTCAAAAGAAGGAGTAGTGATCAACCAAAGGAAATATATCCTTGATCTACTATCAGAAATTGGAATGAAGGGATGTAAGCCGGCTGAAACACCCATGGAAGCAAATCTGAAGCTAAGGAGAGAAGAATTGGGAAGTCATGTGAACAAAGAACAATATCAAAGGATAGTAGGTAAACTAATTTATTTATCACTTACTAGACCTGATATTGCGTTCCCTGTCAGTATAGTGAGTCAATATATGAATGATCCAAGAGAAGAACATTTAGAGGCTGTGAATAGAATTCTAAGATACTTGAAAATGACACCAGGACATGGATTAATTTTTAGAAAGAGTGATGATAGAACAGTAAGAATTTTTTCGGATTCAAGCTAGGTAGGTGAATTAACAGATAGAATATCTACAACTGGTTATTGTTCATTTGTTTGGGGAAATCTGGTTACTTGGAGAAGTAAAAAACAGGCAGTGGTGTCTCGAAGTAGTGCAGAAGCAGAATTTAGAACAATGGCACTTGGAATTTATGAAGGAATTTGGCTTCAAAGAATGTTAACTGAGCTGGGGTTATGTGCCAACAAATGGTTTGTACTTCAAAGTGACAGTAAATCTACAATAAGTATTGCAAAGAATCCAGTTCATCATGACCGAACGAAGCATGTGGAGATTGACAAACATTTCATCTCTGAAAAGGTGAATAGTGGAACGGTGAAGCTCAATTATGTTTCAACGAAGAATCAGTTAGCAGATATTCTCACCAAAGCACTTCCAAGAATTACCTTTGATGAGATTATATCCAAGTTGGGTCTTTTCAACATTTACTCCCCAACTTGAGGGGGAGTGTAGGTTATGCAATAGATAAGTTAGTATTTTAATATAACAATAACTCTTAGAAAGTTAGATAGATAAGGATAACTACTAAGTAGTTTACTTCTAATAGAAAACTTACTCCTAACTTTTCCTATAAAAAGATGTATTTTCACCATTCACAATATATATTAAAAAGAGTTCCTTTTCTTCTCCACTATGTTGTTTACTCTTTATCAACATGATCTGTGAACCATTCTCTTCACGAGTCGGATCAACCATAAGATCAACCATATTGAGCAAGAACACAAATCTGAACTTCAAGAAAAATATGTACCAAATCAAGAAGCAAAGAACAATGAAGCAAGGAAGGCAGAAGACGAACACCTGAGCTTCATGAATGGCAGCAGGAAGTCACCACAGCAGCACCAGGAATTAGCGACTGATACCATGTTATGATATAAATATAACTATTATGTATGGAAGAAACAATAGAGAAGATAGAAGAAAAGCTCTGCATTTCATTTCTTCAATCTTGCTTACGTGAATGGAGTCTTGGCAACTCATTTATATCAGCTGATTAACCATGCCAGCTGATTAACAACTTCCCTTAACTAACTAGTAACATCACTTAACCAATTCTTAACAACTTTAGTTACAACTAACTTTACACTAACGTTTATACACTAACATTCCCCATACAGTTCACATTTCCATCTTTGCTCTCTGATGAACATTCTTCATGCAGTTCGCATATACTAACAAGGAAATGTTTATAAGGTTGGGGTGTTATTCATCTTGAGTCATATTATATGTACGACAAAGAATGATGTGAATGTGATTTTTCTAACCTCAAGTTTCATGTTACGTAGGTATGGAGTATTTTGATGTGTGGAAAATATCATGTTGCAGTTCATAGATGGATTGAAGCATTTATTTGCTTCTGTAATGCAATGTTGTGATATTGATTTGTACAAACAATCTAGAGGTCTAGATGATCCCGAACTTCTTGCAAGAGAGATTGTGTGTATGTGATTGTTTTTCCTTTATTTTAATATTATTGTTAAGCTTTTGAATGAATTAATTTCTTATTCATATTTTTCCTTATTGTGCACCTCAATGCAGTTAGTGTAAGTGAAATAGAAGCTCTTTATGAGCTCTTCAAGAAGATAAGTAGCGTTGTGATAGATGATGGGTTGATTAACAAGGTCTTTTTTCTATTATTTTTTTACTTCAGGTTTTATTTTTCGTGGTGTTTGTCAAGTTTTGGGCTTTGATGATCACTCCGTATGCTTTTTCGTATGTGAATTTATTTTATGTTACCATTTGGCAGGAGGAGTTTCAATTGGCGTTATTCAAAACAAACAAAAAGGAGAGCTTGTTTGCAGATCGGGTATTTTTATCTAATGTTAACTAATATTGTTTCCATCCTCAAGAAAAGAATGCTCGCAAATCTCACCATACCGATATTTGCAGTTATTAGTATCTTGCCTGAGCTGTTGTCAATGTATGTCGTATATCATTGCAGGTATTTGACTTGTTTGATACAAAGCATAATGGTATTTTAGGTTTCGAAGAGTTTGCTCTTGCTCTCTCTGTCTTCCATCCAAATGCACCAATTGACGATATGATTGAGTGTACGTGTCATTTAATTTGTCTGAATCAAAATCTTTATTTGCATCTTTGGCCATCATTCATACACCCCGGTAACTTGGTTACGGGTGTAAATGACTAGCATGGAAATGGAACTCTGAACTTGAGAATCGATCCAGTTTTCAGTTGTCTCTGTCGAGTACTTTGTCTTCTCATAAATCTTTTATGCCCTTTTGCAGTCTCTTTTCAACTATATGATCTCAAGCAGCAAGGTTTCATTGAGAGGCAGGAAGTATGTACTATGTTTCCCGATTTCAGTATTTTATTTTCTATATTTCTTTTATCCTTCTTCCTGTTGGGAAAAAATAAACCGAGTACAAGTAATTTCCCTATAACCAGATTAGTGAGAATACGAAATAAAAGCGGAAAAATAATACCCGAAAATTGATAACGGAGTTCAGCCAATTGTGCTTACGTCTCCGGGCTGCTGCAGATCTTTTACTAAGAGAGAAAATTTACAGGTGTTTACAAAACACTCACTACTCACAAGAAAGCTCTCTAGTATAGGAAGAAAGAAATGTTTTGGGATGATTTTGAAGCTAAATGGGTAAGGGTATTTATAGTAGAAACTTAGGGACTAATCTTTGAAAATACCCTAAAGTGCAATGACTAAAGTGAATTTACCCATTCCTATTTTCAACAAACATCTACCAAAATTTTACCAAACTTTGAAAAACATTTTTCAAAGAAACATTTACCAAACTTTGAAAAAAACATTTTCCAAAGTTGGTTGCCAAACTTTGAAACTTTTAACAATCTCCCACTTGAAGACTGATTTTAATATGTCTTCACACCTCGATCAATGCAGCAGCATGTCTGGTCTTGTTATTCTAGCATGCCAACTGAAGTTGAACACAACTTCAGTTTGTCCGTAGTCACCGTCTTTGTCAACATGTCTGCCGGATTTTGAGCTCCACTAATCTTTTCAAGTTTCAAAATCCCATCTTCCAGAAGAGACCGGATAAAATGATATCTCAATTGTATGTGCTTTTTCCTGGAATGAAAAGACGGATTCTTTGCTAGATGGATAGCACTTTGACTGTCGCAATACAAGATATTGTTTTCTTGTTTCTTGCCTAACTCTTCCAAGAAACTTTGGATCCAAAACATCTCCTTGCTGGCTTCCGTAACAGCGACATATTCTGCTTCAGTTGTGGAGAGAGCAACTATCTTCTGTAGTTGAGAAACCCAACTCATTGCAGTTCCTCCTAGAGTATAGACATACCCTGTAGTGCTCCTTCTGATGTCGACATTTCCGGCTAAGTCAGCATCTACATAGCCTGTCAGTATCATATCTCTACCTTTGAAACAAAGTGCTTTGTTTGTGGTACCCCGAAGATATCTGAGGATCCATTTGACTGCTTCCCAGTGTACCTTGCCCGGATTATTCATGTATCTGCTAACAACTCCCACTGCATGAGCAATATCTGGTCTGGTACAAACCATGGCATACACCAGACTTCCAATTGCTGAGGCATACGGCACCTTCACCATGTGTGCACGTTCTTCCTCCGTCTTTGGTGATTGGTCTTTAGAGAGTCTGAAATGAACACCTAAAGGTGTACTTACTAGTTTAGCATCTTGCATGTTGAACCTGGAGAGTACTTTGTTGATGTACTCAGCATGTGATAACATCAAAGTCCCCGACTTTGTGTCTCTCTTGATCCTCATCCCAAGAATCTGCTTTGCAGCGCCCAGATCCTTCATAGCAAACTGCTTCGACAATTTTTGCTTCAAGTGTATAATCTCTTGCATGTCTGAGCCTGCAACGAGCATGTCATCAACGTACAATAATAAAATAATGAAGCTGTTGTTGAACCTCTTGATGTAGCAACAATGATCTGCTTGGCATCTGATAAAACCACTGCTACTCATGAAGCTATCGAATTTCTTGTACCACTGTCTAGGAGCTTGTTTTAAACCATACAAGCTCTTCTTCAACCTGCATACCAGGTTTTTCTTGTCTGCCTCTATGAAGCTTTCTGGCTGCCTCATATAGATTTCTTCCTCCAAATCACCATGAAGGAAAGCTGTCTTTACATCTAACTGCTCAAGATGTAAATTCTCTGCAGCTACAATTTTCAACACCAGTCTGATTGTAGACAATTTTACGACTGGAGAGAAAATTTCATTGTAGTCAATACCTTCTTTTTGCTGAAAGCCTTTGACAACCAATCTTGCTTTGTAGCGTTTGCTCCCATCGTGCTCTTCTTTGATCCTGTAAATCCACTTGTTGTGGAGCGCTTTCTTGCCTGGTGGTAATTCAGCTAATTCCCATGTCTGATTTGACATAAGCGAGTCCATCTCATCTTTCATGGAAGACTCCCACTTGACTGAATCCTCCACTTGCATTGCTTCATCATAGCACTCTGGTTCACCATTGTCAGTCAGCAACAAGTAGTGTAAAGAAGGAGAATACCGTTGGGTTGGTTTAGGAATTCTGGAGGAGCGTCTCAGTTCTGGTGTGCCTGGTTCTTCTTGAACTGCTTCAGGATTGATCTGAACATCATTTCCAGAAATCTCCTCGAACTCAGCAAATTCCTTTGTTTCACCTTTGGTATTACTTGATTCTGCGGTTGACCTATCTTTGTACATCACATTTTCATTGAAAATGACGTCTCTGCTTCTGATGATCTTTCGATTTTCGTAGTCCCAAAACCGGTAACCGAACTCATCACCACCGTAACCAACAAAGACGCATTTGTTGGACTTGGCATCAAGTTTACTTCTTTCAGCAGAGTTTATGTGTACATAAGAAATACAACCAAACACTCTTAAGTATGAAAGGTTTATTTCTTTCTTGCTCCAAGCTTCCTCTGGTATTCCGCCATCCAAAGGAACTGAGGGCCCACGGTTGATCAAGTAAGCTGCAGTGTTGATAGCTTCAGCCCATAGAAATTTGGGCAATCCGGCATGTATCCTCATGCTTCTGGCACGTTCATTCAGAGTTTTGTTCATGCGCTCTGCTACGCCATTCTACTGCGGTGTTATGGGAACTATTGTCTCCATCTTGATCCCATTGTTTGCGCAGAAATCTCTGAATCTACTGTCTCTGTATTCTCCTCCATTGTCAGACCTCAACCGCTTGACTTTCAAACCAGTCTCATTTTCCACCATGGCCTTCCATTTTCTGAAGGTATCAAAGACTTCTGATTTCTTCTTCAGAAAATAAACCCACACCTTCCTTGTTGAATCATCGATGAAGGTGACATAATATAGTGAGCCCGCAAGAGATGGAACTGGGGATGGTCCCCATACATCAGTATGAACCAACTCTAACCTTTCTGCCTTGGGTGTCTTGCCAATCTTTGCAAAACTGACTTTCTTTTGTTTGTCAAAGATGCAATCCTCGCATAGTCCGACATCTACATTCTTTAGATCCGGCAGCTTCCCTTTTGACAGAAGTATCTTCATTCCTTTCTCGCTCATATGGCCAAGCCTTTGGTGCCATAGGTTTGATTTTCCATCAGCATCTGCTACTGCAATGATATTCTCTAAATTTGAGGTTACATAGAGAGTACCAGTCTTCTTACCACGAGCAATGACGAGTGCTCCTTTGGTAATCTTCCATTCACAGCCTGAAAAGGTTGTGCTATATCCTTCTCCATCAAGCTGTCCAACAAAAATCAGATTTCTTTTGAGGCCAGGAATATGTCTCACTCCTGTCAGCTTCCAGGTGGTCTGGTTTGGCAACTTTAGTCGGATGTCTCCTTTTCCGACGATCTTTAAGGTTTCATCATCAGCAAGATGAACCTTCCCAAAATCACCACTGACATAGTTCTCCATGATTTCTTGGTATGGGGTGGAGTAGAAAGATGCCCCTGAATCCAAGATCCATGATTCAATCGGACTGTTGACGCTTAGAATCATGGCATCACCTGTCTCTTCTGTCACGTTGGCAGATTCCTGTGCACCGGTATCTTTCTTCAGTGCTCGGCAATCTCTTTTGAAGTGACCCTTCTTGCCGCAATTATAACAGGTAAAATCTTTATTTCCTGTTCTTGATTTGCCCCTTCTAGATTTTGATCTGCCACGATTTGAATTTCTTTCTGAAGTTCTCCCTCTAGACTCCGTGTGTAAGGCTGAGGAGGTTGATGCTTCACCCGATTCTCTTCGTCGAATTTCTTCACTCAATACCAGATCCCGAACATCGTCGAATTTTAATTTGCTGTTTTCTGACGAACTGCTGACTGCTGTAACAGTAGCATTCCAACTGTCTGGTAGAGATGATAAGAGAATTAAAGCTCGAACTTCATCATCGAACTCAATTTCCACTGAACTCAACTGGGTTGTGATTGTGTTGAGTTCATTTGGGTGTTGTGCCACCGATGCCCCTTCCGCCATCCGCAAATTGAATAATCGCCTCATCAAATGAACTTTGTTTGAGGCCGATGGCTTCTCGTACATACTGGAGAGAGCCGCCATAAGACCCGCCGTGGTCTTTTCCTTTGCTATGTTAAAAGCAACATTGCGGGATAACGTCAGTCGGATAACTCCGAGGGCTTGTCTGTCGAGAAGAGCCCAATCTTCATCCTTTATGCCCTCTGGTTGCTTTCCTGAGAGAGGTTGATATAGATTTTTCTGGTACAAAAAATCTTCAATCTGCATCTTCCAAAAGCCAAAGTCCGCACCATCGAACTTTTCAATTTTCACCTTCCCTTCGTCTGCAGCCATCGCTCCCACTCGAATCTGGCTTCGTTTGGATCGTTTCTGACAATTCTTACGAATCATCGTGTATTAGAACACCACCGTCGACAAACTCGTATCGCCGACCGAATTTTACTATTCACGAAATTCACTATTCACGTGAATAGTAATGAATAGTAACCTCGCAGAAAATTTAACAAAATTCACAACCAAAAGCTCTGATTACCAGTTGTTGGGAAAAAATAAACCGAGTACAAGTAATTTCCCTATAACCAGATTAGTGAGAATACGAAATAAAAGCGGAAAAATAATACCCGAAAATTGATAACGGAGTTCAGCCAATTGTGCTTACGTCTCCGGGCTGTTGCAGATCTTTTACTAAGAGAGAAAATTTACAGGTGTTTACAAAACACTCACTACTCACAAGAAAGCTCTCTAGTATAGGAAGAAAGAAATGTTTTGGGATGATTTTGAAGCTAAATGGGTAAGGGTATTTATAGTAGAAACTTAGGGCCTAATCTTTGAAAATACCCTAAAGTGCAATGACTAAAGTGAATTTACCCATTCCTATTTTCAACAAACATCTACCAAAATTTTACCAAACTTTGAAAAACATTTTTCAAAGAAACATTTACCAAACTTTGAAAAAAACATTTTCCAAAGTTGGTTGCCAAACTTTGAAACTTTTAACACTTCCCATCATTCATATATTTTTTACATACAGGTGAAGCAAATGGTAGTGCCTACGCTTGCTGAATCAGGCATGAACCTTTCAGACGATGTTATAGAAAGTATAATCGACAAGGTGATCGATCACTCAAATCTGATTCGATCGAAGGCATATCTTTTCTAACTTTCATTTTCCTTGGTTCTAGTTTACGCATGCTAAGTTTTCGAGCTTTGCAACAGACCTTTGAGGAAGCAGATACGAAACATGATGGGAAGATCGACAAGGAAGAGTGGACAAGCCTTGTCCTACGACATCCGTCCCTCCTGAAAAACATGACCCTGCAATATCTCAAGTAAGTCCCAAACATGCTCAGATGAAAAAATCCAATTAGCTGCTGGAGGTTACCGATAAAGACTACTTTCACCCCATGTCTATTGTCACGGTCGGTGATTCTTTTTTTGTATTCTTGAAACAGGGAAATCACCACGACATTCCCGAGCTTCGTTTTTCATTCGCAAGTTGATGATACCTAAAATCGGCAAATGGATTCAAATCTTAATGAGACACCATCTATTACGGTTTGTTCCATTCGATGGGGGATTTCGAATCTTAAATGATGTAAGGGTGAGTTGTTATGATGTTTTGGTTCATTGGTTGATTTGTAATGTGTGTTCATATTCAACTGTTGAACATTTTTGTCTGACTTTTCGGTCAATTGGATATTTAGGTTTTTTTCCCTATGTTTATGGTGTTACAATGTAAAATAAAAATGGTTCTTTAGATAATTTTTTTTAAAAGGTGGTTCTTTTGATAATTTTTTTTAAAAGGTGGTTCTTTTGATAATTTTTTTCCTAGTATAATCTAAAAATATGCAACACTTTTTGTGGATGTAAAACTTGAATGTGGAAAATGAATAGGGATGGGAATGAGACACGAACCCAACGGGTTCCGACCTGATCAGGTCGGGTCGGGTTTTTTAAAGGTTGTGTTAGGCCTGTAAATGAACTGAACGTTCAGTGAACCGTTCATGAACCTGCGGCGGGAAGTTCGTTTATGTTCGTTTATTTATTAAATGAACGAACATGAACAAAATTTTGCATTCGTTTAATTAAATGAACGAACATGAACAAAGGGCTTGTTCACTCATTTACGTTCGTAAACGTTCGTTTATGTTCGTTTATGTTCTTTCATTTATGTTCAAACAGATGTCAAATTGAATATGTTACGGAGATTATTGAAGTTGTTTGAATTTCAAGAAGATTGTTTTGTTGAATAAATTAATTTTAAGACTTTATTATATTCATATAGCTTATTTATGATTTATGTATGTTTTTATCGTATTCGAACAAATTAACTCTAAAGTTGTAGGTTATATTAATGAATTTTAAGTTGTTATTCTTGTTGTTTGCTTTTTTTTACATTCGTTTATTGTGTTCGAATAAGTTTTTTTTTGTATTTGTGTTGTTCGTTTATTGTGTTCGTTTAAGTTCTTGTTCGTTTATTATTTAAATGAATGAACATGAACAACCTATATTTCTTAATGAACGAACATGAACAAAAAAAATTTGTTCGTTTATCTTCGTGTTCGTTTATGTTCGTTTATTTATTAAATGAACGAACATAAACATACCTCCGTTCGTGTGCGTTCGGTTCGTTTACAGACCTAGGTGGTGTTCTGGTCGGGTTGAATTCGGGCTTAGAGTAAAAAATATTCAACCCGATCAGGAAAAAATATAATTTTAGGATTAATTATAATAATAACCCTCTATATATTATTATTATTTTTAATTAAATCACTTTTTTTTTATTGAATAAAAATAATATTTTTTATTATTTCGGGTCAGATCGGATCGTATTTGGATTTTATCTCAAAAAGTCGACTTCAGATCGGGTGGAGGGTATATATTTTTCTAGTCGGATGAAAGATGTAAAATTTTCGGTAAAACGTTACCTAAAACATTATTTTTTTTTTACCAGATTTTTTTTACTGCGTTTACATATATCGGTAATTAGAATCGGTAGAAATAATAATGTTTTCGATCATTATTTTGCCAGTTTTATTATTTAAAATAATAAAAAAACCGGTAGCGTCTTATTTTATCGCACGTGAGCATTTCCCAAAAATCCTAATCTGAACAAATACAATGACTTGGTATTTTTCATCAAAATTTGTCATTAATGCATTAATGTAAAACTAAATATAATTACGAACTCAATAGGTATATCTTATGGTAAGTAAATTGACAAAAATATTAATGTATCAACTAGGGTGACTCTAAAAATTGATTTTTTTTACTCGACTCGAATTAAGTTCGAATTGTAATTTCATAAACTTGACTCGGCTCGAAAAAAATTATATTCAAATCGAGTTGTAAAATATAACTCGTATAACTCAAAAATTTTAGTAATTAGTAGATTGATTTCCAAGTTTAAGTTTAAGTTTGAGTTAAGTCCATCGACTTTATATAGGTATATGTAAATCACATATGGAAAATACAAAAAAATGTATATATGTTATATATGATTATAAAATATCATTTAAATTAGAATTAAATAATTTTATAATATTATAAATATTTATAATTTAAATTTAAATAAAAACTCAAAAATTTGACTCGACTCGACTCGAAAAAATTTCAAATTAAATCCTAGTTATAAAATAGGACTCGTCAACTAGAATAATTCGAAATTTTTTTACTCAACTCGACTCGATCGAACGCTCACTCCTAATATCAACTATTATAATATATTTCTTAAATGAAAACAGACACTTTGCAAACGGCGGTTTTACCCAAATCGACGTGTCTATTGAACGGATTATTCGTCGCTTTATTTGGAGTATTACTTCGACGCGTGGCGGAATTCATTTGGTCAAATGGAAGGATACGTGTCTTTACGGAGTTCAAATTGTTCCCGTCTTAGGAAGGTTCTGAATATCGTTTGGAATGTTGTTCGTACAAATCTGGTGTGGTCTATTGGTTTGGGCACGGATATGGATTTTTGGTATGACTCGTGGCTTGAGGATATTGGTCCACTTATTGATTATGTAAATCCTGGCTTTGCTTCATCTATCCGGCGAACTCTTGTGGCGTCGATGGTCGATTCTGTTGACAGGTGGAAATGACACATTTTTATTCATCTTCTCCCCAAGATTTCTTGTTACGAATCGCTGCAATTAAAGGCCCGGAGTCCAGAATTACGACTGACTTAATCGGCTGGCGTGGGACTCTAGACGGCTCATTCACGTTGAAGTCCGCTTACATGCTTCGTTCTGGGAACATAGCAGTAAACCAAAGTCCTGTTTGGTCCACTGTCAACAAAATTCAATGCCTCGAGTAAAAACCTTCCTTTGGCTTGTCTGTTGTCGCAAGATTATGACAAATGAGGAACATCATAAGCGGCATTACTTTACGGATTCTAGCTGCATGGTTTGCGGGGCTTTAGTTGAAGATATCGAGCATATCCTCAAATGGTGTCCTTCAGCTTTTCAAACCTGGACGGCCTTATGCCAGCTTCTAAGCTGGTTGCTTTCCTAGATATGAACCTGCACGATTGGATTGAAACTAATCTTTCTGGTTCGGCTGCTGCTGCTAATAATATTAATCGCTGGGACTCGTTTTCGGATATATTTTATGGAATCTATGGCTTTACTGTTGGAAAATAAACGAGTAATTTTCCTATAACCAGATTAGTGAGAATGCGAAATAAAAGCAGAAAAATAATACCCGAAATTGATAACGGAGTTCAGCCAATTATGCATACGTCTCCGGACTGCTACAGATCTTTTACTAAATAGAAAAAATTTACAGGTGTTTATAAAACACTCACAACTCATAAGAAAACTCTCTAAACTCTTTAGTATTGGGAGAAAGAAATGATTTGGGATAATTTTGAAGCTAAATGGGTTAGGGTATTTATAGTTGAAGCTTGAGGATTAATCTTGTAAATACCCTAAAATATGCAGGGACTAAAATATAATTATCTCTTCACAATTTTCAACTAAAATGACTACCTAATTTGGACTAATTTTAGCCGCCCATGTAATGCCAATTTTTCAACAATTTACAGCTTCAATTTTTGACTTCCAAAGCCCCCAATTTTGACTTCTAACAATCTCCCACTTGAAGACTGATTTTAATTTGTCTTCACACCTCGATCAATGCAGCAGCATTTATGATCTTGTTACTCTAGTATGCCAACTGAAGCTGAACACAACTTCATTTTGTCCGTAGTCACTGTCTTTGTTAACATATCTGCCGGATTTTGAGCTCCACTAATATTTTCAAGTTTCAAAATCTCATCTTCCAGAAGAGACCAGATAAAATGATATCGCAATTGTATGTGCTTCGTCCTGGAATGAAAAGACGGATTCTTCACTAGATGGATAGCACTTTTACTGTCGTAATACAATACATTATTTCCTTGTTTATTGTCTAACTCTTCCAAGAAACTTTGGAGCCAGACCATCTCCTTGCTGGCTTCTGTAACAGCGACATATTTTGCTTCAGTTGCGGAGAAAACAACTATCTTCTGTAGTTGAGAAACCCAACTCACTGTAGTAGAGTATTGACATAGCCTGTAGCGCTCCTTCTGATGTCAACATTTCCGGCTAAGTCAGCATCTACATAGCCTGTCAGTATCGTATCTCCACCTTTGAAACAAATTGATTTGTTTGTGGTACCCTGCAGATATCTGAGGATTCATTTGACTACTTCCCAGTGTACCTTGCCCGGATTATTCATGTACCTGCAACAGCTCCCACTGCATGAGCAATATCTGGTCTAGTACAAACCATGACATACATCAGACTTCCAATTGCTGAGGCATACAGCGCCTTTACCATGTGTGCACGTTCTTCCTTCGTCTTTGGTGACTGTTCTTTGGAGAGTCTAAAATGAACACCTAATGTACTTACTGGTTTAGTATCTTGCATGTTGAACCTGGAGAGTACTTTGTTGATGTACTCAGCCTGTGATAACATCAAAGTCTCCGACTTTGTCTCTCTCTTAATCCTCATCCCAAGAATCTGCTTTGCAGCGCCCAAATCTTTCATAGCAAATTGCTTCGACAATTTTTGCTTCAAGTTTATAATCTCTTGCATGTATGAGCCTGCAACGAGCATGTCATCAACATACAACAATAAAATAATGAAGTTGTTGTCGAACTTCTTGATGTAGCAACAATGATCTGCTTGGCATCTGATAAAACCACTGCTACTCATTAAGCTATCGAACTTCTTGTACCACTGTCTAGGAGCTTGTTTTAAACCATACAAGTTCTTTTTCAACTTGCATACTAGGTTTTTCTTGTCTTCCTCTGTGAAGCCTTCTTACTGCCTCATATAAATTTCTTCATCCAAATCACCATGAAGAAAAGTTGTCTTTACATCTAACTGCTCAAGATGTAGATTCTCTGCAGCTACAATTTTCAACATCAGTCTGATTGTAGAAAATTTCACGACTAGAGAGAAAATTTCATTGTAGTCAGTACCTTCTTTTTGTTGAAAGCATTTGACAACCAATCTTGCTTTGTAGCGTTTGCTCCCATCGTGCTCTTCTTTGATCCTATAAATCCACTTGTTATGGAGTGCTTTCTTGCATGGTGGTAATTCAGCTAATTCCCACGTCTGATTTGACATAAGCGAGTCAATCTCATCTTTCATGGAAGACTCTCACTTGACTGAATCCTCCACCTGTATTGCTTCTTCATAGCACTCTGGTTCACCATTGTCAGTCAGCAACAAGTAGTGCAAAGAAGGCGAATAACGATGGGTTGGTTTAGAAATTCTGGATGAGCGTCTCAGTTCTGGTGTGTCTGGTTCTTCTTGAACTGCTTCATGATTGATCTGAACATCATTTCCAAAAATCTCCTCAAGCTCATCAAATTCCTTTGTTTCACCTTTGGTATTGGAGCTACTTGATTCTACGGTTGACCTGTCTTTGTACATCACATTCTCATTGAAATGACATCTCTGCTTCTAATGATCTTTCGATTTTCATAGTCCCAAAACTGATAACCGAACTTATCACCACCATAACCAAAAAAGACACATTTGTTGGACTTGGTGTCAAGTTTACTTCTTTCAGCAGAATTTATGTGTACATAAGAAATACAACCAAACACTCTTAAGTGTGAAAGGTTTATTTCTTTCTTGCTCCAAACTTCCTTTGGTATTCCACCATCCAAGAAAACTGAGGGCCCATGGTTGATTAGGTAAGCTGTAGTGTTGATAGCTTCAGCCCATAGCAATTTGGGCAAGTTGGCATGTATCCTCATGCTTCTGGCACGTTCATTCAGAGTTCTATTCATGCGCTCTGCTACGCCATTCTGCTGCGGTGTCATGGGAACTGTTGTCTCCATCTTGATCCCATTGTTTTCGCAGAAATCTCTGAATCTACTATTTCAGTACTCTCCTCCATTATCAGACCTCAACCGCTTGACTTTCAAGCCAGTCTCATTTTCCACCATGGCCTTCCATTTTCTAAATGTATCAAAAACTTCTAATTTGTTTTTCAGAAAATAAACCCACACCTTCCTTGTAGAATCATCGATGAAGATGACATAATATAGCGAGCCTACAAGAGATAGAACTGGAGATGGTCCCTATACATCAGTATGAACCAACTCTAACTTTTTAGCCTTGGGTGTCTTGCCAATCTTTGCAAAACTGACTTTCTTTTGTTTGCCAAAGATGCAATTCTCACATAGTTCGACATCTATATTCTTTAGATCCGGTAGCTTCCCTTTTGACAAAAGTGTCTTCATCCTTTTCTCGCTCATATGCCAAACCTTTGGTGCCATAGGTTTGATTTTCCATCAGCATCTGCTACTGCAATGATATTCTCTAAGTTTGAGGTTATATAGAGAGTACTAGTCTTCTTACCATGAGCAATGACGAGTGCTCCTTTGGTAATCTTCCATTCACGGCCTGAAAAGGTTATGCAATATCCTTCTCCATTAAGTTGTCCAAAAGAAATCAAATTTCTTTTGAGGCCAGGAATATGTCTCACTTCTTTCAGCTTCTAGGTGGTCTGGTTTGGCAACTTTAATCGGATGTCTCCTTTTCCGACGATCTTCAAGGTTTCATCATCAGCTAGATGAACCTTCCCAAAATCACCACTGACATAGTTCTCCATGATTTCTTGGCATGGGGTGGAGTGGAAAGATGCCCCTGAATCCAAGATCCATGATTCAATCGGACTGTTGATGCTTAGAATCATGGCATCACATGTCTCCTATGTCATTTTGGCAGATTCATGTGCGCCGGTATCTTTCTTCGGTGCTCAGTAATCTCTTTTAAAGTGACACTTATTGCCGCAATTATAACAGTTGAAATCTTTCTTTCATGTTCTTGATTTTCCCCTTCTAGATTTCGATCTGCCACGATTTGAATTTCTTTTTGAAGTTCTCCCTCTAGACTCCGTGTGCAAGGCTGAGGAGTTTGATGCTTCACCCGATTCTCTCCGTCGAATTTCTTCACTCAATACTAGGTCCCAAACATCATCGAATTTCAATTTGCTTTTTCCCGACGAGCTGCTGACTGCAGTAACAGTAGCATTCCAACTGTCGGGTAGAGATGATAAGAGAATTAAAGTTCGAACTTCATCATTGAATTCAATTTCCGCGGAACACAACTGGGTTGTGATTGTGTTGAGTTCATTTAGGTGTTGAACCACTAATGCCCCTTTCGCTATCCGCAAATTGAATATTCGTCTCATCAAATGAACTTTGTTTGAGGCCGATGGATTCTCATACATACTGGAGAGAGCCGCCATAAGACCCGCCGTAGTCTTTTCCTTTACTATGTTGAAAGCAACATTGCGGGATAACGTCAGTCAGATAACTCTGAGGGCTTGTCTATCGAGAAGAGCCCAGTCTTCATTCTTCATGCCCTCTGGTTGATTTCCTGAGAGGGGTTGATATAGATTTTTCTGGTACAGAAAATCTTCAATCTGCATCTTCCAAAAGCTAAAGTCCACACCATCGAACTTCTCAATTTTCACATTCCCTTCGTCTGCAGCCATCGCTTCCACTCGAATCTGGCTTCGTTTGGATCATTTCTGACAATTTCTGCGAACCACCGTGTATTAGAACACATCTGTCGACAAATTCGTATCGTCGACAAAAAAGTACTATTCATGTGAATAGTAATGAATAGTAACTTCGCAGAAAAATCGACAAAAATTCACTACCAAAAACTCTGATACCAGTTGTTGGGAAATAAACGAGTAATTTCCCTGTAACCAGATTAGTGAGAATGTGAAATAAAAGCGGAAAAATAATACCTGGAATTGATAATGGAGTTCAGCCAATTATGCATACGTCTCCGGACTGCTACAGATCTTTTACTAAAGAGAGAAAATTTACAGGTGTTTACAAAACACTCACAAGGAAACTCTCTAAACTCTTTAGTATTTGGATAAATAAATAATTTAGGATGATTTTGAAGCTAAATGAGTTAGGGTATTTATAGTTGAAGCTTAGAGACTAATCTTGTAAATACCCTAAAGTATGTAGGGACTAAAATATAATTATTCCTTCACAGTTTTCAACTAAAATGACTGCCTAATTTAGATCAATTTTAGCTGCCCATGTGTTGCCAATTTTTCAACAATTTCCAACTTCAATTTTTGACTTCCAACATTTACCGGAATGAGTGCATTTTCAATAAGTCGGTCGTCGATCATGGTACTGTTTTTAATCGGAGCAAGCAACTAGTTGAGATCTCTACCCGTGCGTTAGCTGAACCCCGACTGCCTAGATCAAAGAATGGCATACCTGCTCAAAGGAATGTGCAATGTTCCCCGCAACAGCAGTGGATCAAAATTAATACCAACGGGGCTCGGAGTGAGGCTAATGGTTATACTATGTGTGGCGGTACAGCTCGTACTAACTTCGGTAATTGATGTTTTGGATATTCTGAATTCATAGGTATTTGTACGGTCTTGAATGCTGAGCTTTAGGGAGTTTACTGTGGTTTATTTTATGCATAGAAAGCGGGTTTACGTCAAATTATTCTTGAATTTGATAGTCTTGATACGATCCGAATTTTAAAAGATGAATTTAGCAGAAGTCATTTTCTTAAATGACACCTTGATGAGCTCCGAAAGTGGATTTCTGATCGATTCGATCCGAAAATATATATCTTCCACTCGAATCAGATTCAATTCGAAAATTATATATTCTCTATCCAACCTGATCCGACTCGAAAAAAATATATCCTCCACTTGACTCTGACCTGACCCAAACTTTTAGAATATAAATTCGACCTGATCTGACCCGACCCGGTATAAAATAAGGACTTAATAAAAAATAATATATTTTTGAAGAAATTACATTATTATCCCTGGGTCGGGTCGGATTAGAGTTTTTTCATCCGAACCTAACCCGACCGTACTCAACTTTTTTTAAAAATCGACCCTATCTGATTAGATCGGATCGAAACCCACCAATTTCGAATTAAATTGTCATCCCTAGTTTCATCTCTTGGAACTGAACCATTTAGTTCATTAGTCATCCTGTTTTAATCCACGAATTCTAAAATTTTGGTACTAAATTCAACTCAATATGATCATTATAAAATAAAACTACACGAAAATTGTCACCAATTTTTTTTATGGTGATTACATTTTGCTCATCTAAATAGAAAAGTATTTATTGTAATTATTGTTGTTAAAAATGTTCTCATTTTGTTTATTTTATCATTAAATTATTAATGGTGAATGAATTAACACTCACGTATCATATTTTCCAATAAATTACTTTTTTTTAATAAGTTAGTGACACATCACAATCTTACTAACCAAAAACTAAAAAGAATATGAATTGTTAAGAATAAAAATCAAACGTAGAATTCATATCAAGAAAGCATCACGCCTAGTTAAGAAATTGTTAAATTATTGATAGAACATTTAAGAGAACTTTAATGATATTTCTCTAAATAATTAACCGAATATGACGAATATGTGCATTTCATTCCCACTCAAACCAAAGAACAAAGGAGTCACCTATATCTAACTTACATCTCGGCCACAATCACCAAAGAATCAATCAAATAAAACAATAGCTAATGAAACCAGCTCCAGCCACTTCAAACCAGCAAACCCCACGCAAAGCACAGTAGCCGATACCCCTAAGAAATGTCTCGGTTCCTCTCTCCATGTACGAGCAATATAGCAATATTATGCAAGCTTCAGTAAAAAGATTTACCGCACAAGCAACAGCAAGCCCAAATCAACTCATGGGACCAATCTAGCACCCTCCTTTGCGAGTGACAGAGGAGAAGAATTCCTTCCCACACGACCTTTGAAAAACTGTAAGTGAAAAAATGCGGTCACGAGACTCCAGTTCACCTAAACATAGCTCACGAACCCCGTCCACCTGCATTCCAAACGAAATAAGTTTGTCCTTCGTGGGCAACCTATTCAGAATTGCCATCCAAGATGTAACTGAAAACTTCGGGATGTGACCAAGATGCCACACAAGCCTCCCCCAATTCTCCTTATCCTTTTCCACCCTTATCTCTTTCCAAATCTCTCGAGTAGAGGAGACCAAACCCGCCAGCAACCCCGGAATCTGAAGTTCTCATTGCCTCATGCTCAGTAAGCCTCGCCAAGACCAACTACAGTTCTGAGGACAAAATAAGTTTCAAAAATAATTATCCTTTATAACTGAATATGTATATAAATAAAACCAATAGAATTAATAGAGTTTCTTCATAATCATTCTTACAACAAAAAGTTATCAGCTAGGAACAAGTCTCATAATATTTATATAATCTTTAAATTTGTATGGTGGATCAATTAACATTTACTCAATATGTTCAACCATCACTTTATTTTTTTTGTCATGTTATTTTATGGTTAAATATTTATTGTTAATATATTTATTTTTACTTTTTTTTATTATCTTCCGCTATAAAGATAGCAATTGGATTGTCAAAAAAAGAGAAATCAAAAGTGAAAAGATTCCATGAGAAGGAAGAAAGGGGCTAGGAGGTTGATTAATGGTTGATACGCTGAAATCATAAAAAATTATTCCTTGGAGTATAAAATGAAAGAAAAAATTAGAGAACAAACGTAAGATTTATACCGGGGGAATCAACTTAATAAATTACAGAGAAACAAATTTATAAAAAAATTTGAAGGATTAAAAATATATTATTAATAAAATTATAAAAAAAATCTAGGATATAAGAGAATTTAAAATTTTTCGAGAGAGCAATCATCTCTATCGGACTCCCTCAATCCATTCATGAAGAAAAAAGAAAAGTGTATTTAATAATTACATATTATTTAAAGTTTCAATATTTTAAGAATTGGGTTCAAATAAATCTTAAGTATTTTCAATGATATATATATCAAAATTAATGTTTTAAAAATTGAATCAATGATTTAAATGATCAAATTATTATTATTATTAGACAATTTTAGACCGGTTTAATAATCATTTTTAAGGCTTAATTATAAAATAAGTGTTAAAACTATACCATTTTTCTTAAATAAGTGTTTAAACTTCTTCTTTTTTTTTGATTCATTTATGTAACGTTCCAAACATTATCACTTTAGGTGTCCGGACAATAACCGCCATTAAACTCACCACAAATAAGCTTAGGTGTCCCGTCGCACATCAAAACTACAGAAGATTTTAGAATAAACTAGATAACATTTTAAGTTAAAACAAAAATATTATGTTCTCCATAACAAATCATCTAAATTGCATAATTATTCTGATTGCAAACTAAATGGTTACTGTAATCAAAGTTGTATAACTTTTTAAATTGTAATCGAATTTATATAACCTTTTAAAATAGACATTATAACATTTTAAGTTAAAATCAAATCACAATATAACATTCTCAACCATAACTAAAATTATTACCAATTGAATGACGTTTTAAATAGATAACATTTTATATTAAAACCCGACACAAATTAACCTTACGTTTCTCTACCCCAAAATAGAACTACCGAAGAATATGACATTTTAAACCATTTGTATTTTTTAAATTAAGTTTAAAGATAAAATATAATCATCAAATCAAACTATTGAATGCAATTAACAATTTAAAATTTTAGATTTGCATGTAAACACGTTTATACGAATAGAATACATACATGTGGAAAATAAATTAAACTTACCTATAAATCCAAAACGGTATGTCAAAACACACTAGTACATGTACAATCCAATAGTAGAACACAAAATGATACGCCCAACATTACATAGTTCTCAAGACTAACAAAAAAACACTCAAAATACTAAAACAGTTGTGTTCTGTAACTCCAAATATTCGGTTTGCAGATAGTGAAAGTACCTACAGATTGTTAATTAAATGTATAATCCTGCAATACAGATAAGTGACTCCAGTTTCCCTCTCTAGTATTCCATAAATGCTAATTTGCTCTCCGAAAGAAGCAACAATAGATTACAAACAAGCCTGCTAAGTAAATAGCTAGAAAGTACATATTGGCACAAAGACATCAATACCAACACGTTTTTTTGGTTTCCATGTAGTTACTACTCCATCCTGTAGGGTCAGGCTTGAACCTCTTGACCAGCAGATTGGGTTTCATCTTTCTCGGCATCGCCTTCTTCGTCTTCATCACCGGCATCATCGGCTAATTTCGTAAGCTCTTCCTGGATCATGAGCTTGATCGATGACTTTCTCGGGGTGAGGTCGGTATTGAAATGTTTTGCTGAAAGTAAAGACATTTCACCGTTATGAAAGTCTACATCCTAGAAATGTGGGCATCACACCCATAAAAAAAGCATTTCAAGTTCCAAGTCAAGGTGCCATCAAAATATTACAATGAAATTCAAAATGCAAAGTGATTACCAAGACTTATCAGATAAAGCACAAAATTAGCCATTTAAAAGTATTGCTTTCATTGTCTATTTTCATAATCCAACACAGTTGAAAGAACATAGGAAGCACCATAGGAAGCAACATTGTCTATTTTAGAAGTGTTATTATATAACACTGTTGAAAGAACCAAGTGAAAAGAAAGATGCATACCAAGAAGCTTCAGAATGTCGGTAAATGTAGCCTGCAGAATAAAGTAATACAATTTATGTCAGCAAGAACATAGGAAGCAGTATCTACGATGAAATGAAAAGCAGTACTTTTTTCAATAAACATTCCCAGAACAACGATGGCAAAGAGTCCACCCCCATTTCGACACTGGCAAGTTTAAGCAGAATTTAACCCATCTTTCCAGAACTAATTCTTCAGTGAAATGATTAAAAATAAAACATCAACAGAAGGATTGCACTCAATCAAACAGCTATGAATGTTTGGTTTAGAGGTGACAAAATCAGACCAAATAGTTTTAGCAGTCAATGATCCTTAGAGATTATTCTTTCCAATCAATGAAGGAGATGGATACTACAGTTATTATCCATGGATAGCCCATTTAGCACTGAACTCAAAGTCCTGATAACCTAACTTCTAATTCACAAACCAAAAGTCTTAGCAGTCAAGAAGAGACCAAAAAACGCTGTTAAGAAAGTCTAGTAAAGGATGCAGCTATTTTAGTTGTATATTAATAGCATATCTTACCGTATTGAAGTCCACTTCCTTAAGAATTTTACAAATTGTATCCCTTAGTTCATGATCACTTGGCTTCGGTTTCTGCTCTTTAGCTTTGTCCTTCCCCTTTACAGCTCTTTTGCCTTAAAACATGAAGAAAAACATATTACCATAAATACTCATAACCAAAAGTCAATATCACAAATTTGACCATGAGGTACCATTATTCAATTTCCTTGACAGAAGGTATCAACAAAAACAAAAGGCAGAGGCCACTATCTTACTGGTTTTCTCCTTGGAGGCAGATTTCGTTGGTGTGGAAGACTTCTCCTTGGTGAGTTTCTTAGGTTTCTTCCTTGAAGACACCTTTGGACTTTCATCACTATCATCATCAGCATTTGAGTTTTTAGCAGATGATGTTTTCAGGGTTCTTTTCTGTGTGGTAGACCTTTTGGGAGTTGTGATTTTCTTGGTTTTAGCATTTCCAGCAGATTCCTGCTTTCTAGATGTTACTTTTGAATTCCGTTTCTTCTTTGCATCTTCTTCAGATTCGTCTTCAGTTTCATTTTTCTCATCACTTTCAGAATTCTCAGGCATCTCGTCCTCAGATTTTTCTGCAACTCCATTTTCCTTTCTCTCTTCTTCGTTCTGTTCCTCTTCTTCTTTTTCTTCTCCATCTTCTTCAGACTCATCCTCTGAATCAGTAGTGTTCTTTTTCCCTGATTTTTGAGTATCCTCACTCTTTTTACGACTCTGCATGATACATACAGTAAGGGGTGAAACCTAATAAAATAACTAAGAAAATTAATTTAAAAAGAAGTAAAACAATTCCCGAGTCCCTGGCCAAAAACATAATAGTAAGCATTCGTATAGCACAGCACAAATTATTTACAGACAGGAGAGCTATACAATGGTAAACTAGAATTTCCTTAAACAAGGTAACCAGAGGTGATTGTCCTAACAAAAAGTTCCAATAGTTAAAAAAATATCAGATTTCTGATGTCGACAAGGAAGAAGTAATACCCTGGTCGATTGCGTAGTTGTAGTTCCAGAATTCGTAGCCCTTTTGCGCTTTTTACCCTTACTTGACTGGGTAAAAAAAATAAACACTACAGGTTAGAAAATAAGCATGTGAAAATGGAACTTTAGAAAAAGCAGTAGGTGAAAATGTAACCTTTTCTTTTTCTGCGAGTAGAACAGTAGTAGTAGCATGAGGGGCAACCAAAAAGTCTATCAGCTTTGTAATGATATCTTCCTGCATGCCCATTTTAGGCTTATTAACACCAGTTAGAGAAATTCAATTTCTTCAATAACAAAACTAGCATTTTGTACAGGATTGTGGAAGTCGGATTATTAATAAGTTCTCATATAAATTACACTTGTCATCTGCAGTAGTACTACTGAGACAATGATCTTAACTAATCAAACAGCCTAGCCATCATTTCATTGACACATAGGCAGAATTAAAGCAGAAATTACAGTAGTATGACAAACCTTCCTTGTAGTAGCCTTCATAACTGGTATGTCAAGCACATCACAGAACTCTAATAACTTTTCTTTGTTAAACTTATCTAACTTTTCTTTTACTTTACCTTTTTGCTTTTCCTGCAATTATCAAAACATTTGAATCAAATAAGCTTAAGAAAACCTACTATAGCGCACTAATATCAATCAACCTCATAGGCAGCATAACCAAGTAGAAAAACTACAAGCCTCCTAGAAGGTTTAAAGCACAAAAAGTCCAATTCATACAGAAAAATAAATTAATTGTAACATACATACAGCTTCATAATTTTATAATCCTCTCTTACCTCATTATCATGCCACACAAAACCAGAAAATCTGGAAATATTACTCTTAATCTGAACAGCCTGCAAAGAGCAAGGAACGTGAGTGAACTGAAAGAAAAATCAACAAAGTACTACAGCAGCAAACCAGAACCATCCAAGAATTATTTCTTTGAATGAGTCATGCCTGTACTCATGCACACATGCAGCACTATAAACTCTGTTTATGCGTGCTTGCAAACCAATAGCTCTTATCATCAAAGCAAGAGGATGAAACAACACATCCAAAATGCTAGACAGTAACATACAAAAAATTTGACAACAATCAAATTACCTTCCCTCTCCTCCCAAAGAGAACAGTATGAAGTAGTCTGAAAGTGTCATCAGTCTTCCGTCTAGACAACTTGAAGGCCACTGCAGAATATGACATATCAGATGTCATTTCACTCAACTCATGGTTCTAAACTAATATCAAATACCGGAACACATCAAACTTTAAAGGAAAAAGAATATCAATACACATTAAAGGAACGTAGTAGAAATATGTACGGCAAAGGGAGTAGCAAGATTAAACTAAAGAAGCAACGTCTCAGATGTTTTCTTGACAATGCAAACTGTATGAAATCAATAATGAACAGCATTAGGAGAAACGAGCTGTTAAGATTTACAAATATAGCATCATACAAAGCCATTTTAGGACATTGTCCGTAACAAACCCAATAACTTGAGTGGTATAAGAACTAGAGAACACACCATTAGGAATATCTTTAAGTGGAGTACCCTTGCCCTGCAATTTCGAATGCAACCAATTAATTTCTATTGCGCCATCAAATGAGATTTAAACATCTATATTGTTAATAAAAGATATCCAAGAAAAAGGGGGGGAGGGAACCTTTTCAATTTGGAATTCCCTAGAAACATCTTTTTCAAAAGATGCAACCAGTCTTTCAACAGATTTCCGCTTACGCACAGGTCGATCAGTGAGAGGTGTTCTTTGCTCTGGCTCCTTATCCTCCGACTTTCTTGTCTTCCCTTTAACTTTCTCCACAGTCTTTTTAACTTTCCCGCACTTCTTTGAACCTTTTTCCTCTTGACTTTCTTCAGCCTTCTCTTCTTCATCTTCTTCTTCAGCCTTCTCTTCTTGTTCCTCTGCATCTTCTTTTGACTCTTCTTCAGCCTTCTCTTCTTGTTCCTCTGTGTCTTCTTTCAACTCTTCTTCAGCCTTCACTTCTTTTTCCTCTGCATCTTCTTTCAACTCAACTTTCTCACCCACCTCATCTTTGTTTTCCTCCTCAACTTTCTTGGCATCTTCTTCCATTGCTTCACTTTCCACTTCTTTCCTTTCCTTGTCTTCCTCGACCCGTTGATCTTCATCCATCTTCTCAGTCTCAACTTTCTCTTCATTTTTCTTATCTTCTTCCATTTCCTTTATACCATTGTCTTCTTCCTCTTTTATCTCCGATGCAACTTCAACAGATTTTTCGGGAAGAGTTGTCCCATTAGCCACTGGGTCAGGGACTTTGGTCTTCGTTTCTTCTTCACCCATAATCAAACCAATTCCAAATAAATGCTTTACTTTGTTTTCTCTAACCTTCCAAAGCTGTAGGATGGAATAACAAACTAGCTGAAAACAACATAAAAATTTGTGCAGCAATCAAAATAAAACAAATAATTACACAAAAAACAAAAGAACCATTAAACATACCCTACAACACCCAGCAACAAACACCATACCCCCACTAGAATACTAATTACTAATACATCAGGGAATAATTGGCAGGCATACTAATTTTGCAAGTGAAATTTCCATTGCAGTCTTTTCACATAACAAAATGAATGTCTGCTTCACACACAATAAAGTTCTTCTAAGCTTCCCATGAAATAAAAGAACAAATGGCTGTAAAAAGAAAAAGGGTTGCACTCTCTATTTAAGCCGAAAAATCTACAAACATTCAATTTAAGGAAAGAAAAAAATTCCTTTAACTGAAATGAACTACAGTGAAGAAAACATGGGAGTCGAAGCCTCATAGTTAAAAAGGAAAATAAAGCATTTCCAGACTTGAATTGCAATATTAGAGAACCAAACGACTGCACATTTTGAAAAATGGTGAAACCCACAAAGTTGACCCATAAGAACTAAATATTCGAAACAAATAACAATGAACCATTTCTGGGTCCAGGGAGGAGATGAACAAAAAAATTTAAATCTCGCAAATTTTTTTCTTTTGTTTCTCTACCTATACAAATCATAAACCACAGTTTAACAAACCTAAAACCAAATCTATTAAGCTTAATTTAATGAGATTTTCAATTTGGACAGGAAAATAAACATAAATCTGAAAATTGAAAACTTGTCAATTTTCAAAATTTTAAAGCAACTAAACTAACACCCGAAAGTTTTCCCACAAAGACTACTAAAAGAAACCAAAATTTCACAATTTCGAAAACATTAGCACCCGAAGCGCAAAATTTGTAGCTCACCCAACAAAAAAACCATAAATTCTAAAGAAAAAGAAGATAAAAATATGAGGGGTAATTACCTGATATCAGCTGAAAATCGAAAAGGAAAAAGGAGTGATTTACGAAATCTTTGTAATCATTCACAGCTTGACACAGAGACAGCATAGTGTTTAAAGTGAGGAATTTTAACCTTTATTTTGGGGATACGAATTAAATTAGCTTTCAATTTTTTCAAAGCCCGGACTTGAACCCCGGATTCAATGCAGTTAAGTCACACGTCGGAGGGGATCTTGTCAGAAAATGGGCGAAATTCGAGATGGGATGTAATGCACGACCCTGATCTTTTTCCCTTTCCATTTAATGTTAATCCAAGGGCTGAGATTTTTTTCCGGAGGGTATCTTGGAGGAGTTGTGGGGCCCACTTTATGGGGGTTTGTTGGGGGGGGGGGTATTTCGTAATGGAATTCGTGGGTTGATTTTATATTCGCATATAATGGATGAACTACTACTACATTACCACTACACAGAACTGATTCAATTTAGAACCTATGGACACACATATTTATGGGAAATTATTCTCAAGAATATTTTCGCTTGTTCAAATTGATAAAGTTAGAGAAATATTGAAAGCAGAATTTTTTTTAAGGAAATATTATTGGTGTGTAATTATTTAGGTATTTATAGTATTTATTAGGGTAAATTATGTATTTAATATTTAAACTATCAGTTTTAGTCTGTTTTAGTACATAAACTTTTAATTTTTTTCAAAATCATACCTAAAGGTTAAAATTAAAGGTTTAGTTACTAAAACGGATCAAAATTGATAGTTTAGGTACTAAACGCATTGAGTTTTCAATGGTGTGGTTACTAAAATGAAATAAACATTAAACATTAGGTATGATTTTGAAAAAAATTGAAAGTTTAGATACTAAAATAGATCAAAATTGATAGTTTAGGTACTAAATGTGTAGTTTACCCTATTTATTAGTATTATGAATGAATGTAAGATTTTATGTTAGAAAGCGAATTTATAAAATTTAAAGAGATAATAAGCCGATATAATTTTAGGAGAGATGAAAAAAATATTTTTAAACGAAAATATAAATAAAATATATGTAAATTTAAAACTTTTATGGGGTGATGTTGTGATCGTCGGCGCACCCCTTGAAGCAACAAAAACAAAATGACAAAATGTGACAGTCTCACCAGCAATCCATGTATGTTTATCCAAAATCGAGATGAAGGGATTCGAATACTTACATTGGGTTCCTTGAAAAAACAGCATAGACAACATCGACTAATGGTGATCACAAACGGTTCGAAGCGTAAGCCTCCACGAAAATGCCTCGGCCTCTACTTAGTTCACCCAATTGAGAGCAAAATTTTAACTTTTCCCAAAAATGGTTTTGAGAAAATCGGCTAAAGATCAAGATGGTTGCTAGACCTTACTTGTCTTTATATACCCGAGTTATCCTAACTTTTAGGGTTTAGTTATTTCGAATTAATTAAATTATTAATCAATTAATTCAAATTAAATATCCAGAGTTATAATATGAATTACATTCTTTTAATATTTATTTTATCCTTATTTAATTATTTCGAATTAAATATCCATTAAAAGAGTTGTAATCAGAATTGCATTCTTTTGATGTTTATTTACTATATTCGGGATAATTAAAATCATATGTTTATCAAATATACATATATTAACTCTAGATATATATTTTAATAACGTACAACAAATTGTACATATTTGCTTATTTCAACCCTAGGGTGTGACCCTATAGGTTCTTATAACATTAGTAGCAATTATTAGGACCATTCTAATATTACAAACAATGAGTGACATCTAGCAATATATCATTGTCACCTAAGTTACAAGAAAACATGATTTGACATATCATCTTCATGATTAAATCTTTTATGTATTACATCATTTTATCATTTATATCTAGAGTATGCACAAGTCTTGGAATAGTCACACTTGTGTAGCCCATCTATTGTTTCTTGATATCTAGAGTAGACTATACTTAACGAATAATTTGTGATATCTCATATCTACTTATTCGAGCATGGTCATGCATTTCTAGTCCCACTCAATCAAGTGGCCTGTGATATATTTCCTATTATGTAGGAATGACAAATCATATCTTAATCATTCACATCTCACTACATATATTTAATAACAGTATTTGTAGTGCAACCAATTATGGAGCATGTTTAACTGTATCAAAACATACAACAATATATGTTGAGATAGTAATGATCTCGAGTCTAAGGATCATATATATAGTTGTCACCATGAGCAATATCGTGAACATCACATAATAATCCAAGTCATATGCTCATGGCAGGTCAATCCAATACATTGTTCTCTAACAATATATTCATATATCAATTTTGACATCTCTATGTCAATGACAACTCATTGTCATCAATCAATAATATGATTGTCTTAACCGTATTATTATTGTCCATGCCCATAATAATACTTAAGTAAGGATCTTTTAATAATAACCATATTATTATATGGACATTATTATATTTTAGCATATTTAATGCACAAAAATATAACAAAAGAAAATAACAGTAATGCCTTTATGCAATAAATATGATGAATAATCTATGATAATACAATCATCATATGATTGGTCTTTGGGCATACTTTAATAGGTGATTGCCCCATTTGATCCCTTTGATCTATCCTTGTGTTATAATGAATATTTTTTGGTTTAAAGGTTTTTTTATCTCTTAAATTATATCTTTTGTAAGAAATTCTCAATAAATTTTTGGGTAAACTACTTAAATGGTTATCGAACTTTTATGGTGCTTGTATTTTGGTCACCCAACTTAATACAGTCACTGAACTTATAGTTCATTTTCAAAAAAAATCTTTGATGTTACCTCATGTTAGTTTTACCTGACGTGGTAGGTTACTTCTCGTTAACTCCCTTCTTCTTATTCTTCTTTTTCTTGTTCTTCTTACATCAATGGCAACTTCAGCTTTTTCCTTCCAATCTAGGGTGTTTTCCTTCATTTTCTTCTTATTCTGACCTCATATCATTTCTTTCAAAAGAGCCTCAACACCATTTTGGTTTATATCAGGGTTAACTTCCATGCCAATGCCAAACGAGGTGTATACAAATCTACAATTCATTTGTTGTTCGACAAAGAAGAGCCGACAAACCAAAGGCACACCTCTCAAAATGGATTCCAACATCAAGTTTCATCTATAGTATATGAGAAAAATCGTGATGGATCAATGGGACAACACTAGATCTTACGAACACCAACTCCTAATGAACCCTCTATCCTTAACCACCTCGAAGAACTCTTCGGAAATAACAATTGATTCCCCTATCACAACATCAGGTATTATGATCAATAAAAACATATGTTTTTGTTTTCCATCTCCCAATCAAATTCTTTGAGATGATAATCATACATCACAGTTGTACTCCTATAATTCACATAAACCACAGATTTTCGTTCCCTTTTATTCAACCATTCAATATAGTTGATGTCTTCTTTTCATAGACTCGATCTTAGAGAGCTTAATTGGCTTTCAAAGATATTTCTATTAAGCAAATTCAATAGACCCAATGTATAAATACTGATAGGGGACGACAGTAGAATGATGAGCATTTCTTGTTGTTAAAGAATCAAACCTAGAAAGATCTAGACTCGATCAAAGAACTAGAGGAAAAAAAGATGAAGGGGCGACGGTAAATTTAAGGTTTTAAGGAATTAGGCTTTCCTAGAAATTAAATAAGGGGATAAGATTAAGATAATAAAGATAGAATAAAGATAAGAAAATAAAAAGAAGACAAAGAATGTAATAAGGATATGAATAACTTAGCTAAATTAGGGTTTTTGGCAAAATTATTGCTGACATGGAATAAATCAAAGAAATACTAGCCAGAAAGAGAATAAACTAAAGATTAAATACATGCAAAACAAATTATAAAAAGATAAACAAATCTAATGAAAATTTGAAATTAAAAATTTCCCTAATAACTATGAGGTTAATGCAAACTTGGTTTGATGAAGGTGTGGGCGATTTGATGATGGTGATGATGATGACGATGGTGAAGATAGATTGATAGTTGTCCTACTAACTCTCCTAATCATAATTAACTAGGTAAACTTGATAATAAACTCTAACCAACCTTTCTAATCGTAATAAAAAGGCAAACCAGGTGTGAAGATTTCCCTCACAAAGAACTTGATGATGAAGAATTCTTCGAAGGCACAAGGCAATCAACACTTGCAAAAATGAACTCTCGTTGCATTATATTGAAGAAAAGGTGTGATTATAATAGAGGGAGAAATCTCCTTTATATAGGGTGAGGAGTCCTAATTGCTACATGACTAATGATTAAAATAATAATAAAAATAATAATAAAATATAGACTAATATATGTGATGTGGGAAATATCAATGTGAGCCCTTGATGTAGTGCTTGATCTAGTGACAGAGATGAAAACTAGGAGTTTGAATGCATGACTTGGTCCTCAGTCGTTGGATGTGATTGATGGTCCAGTTAATCTTTTGAAAGGGGGAGACATTGAATAATATGGTGGCTACTAGGATTTTTCTATTACAATAAAAATTCTTTCTAACCTTAACTTAAACTATTCCTAAGATGAAAATACAAAAATCTCGTATTAATTCCATATAGAATTTTCTACATTTGTCGTCTTCCTTAAAATAGATGTATCTTGAGTTCCTGATATCAGATTGATGCAATTTAAGAACCTTTGGAAAAATAAGAGACATATAATCATAACTCCAGAAGACATGTTGACCAAAAAACACGTAGATCTCATTCAAAAAAATGTTGCAAGTCTACTGATGTTCTGGTCTTTTTCCAAGGCTTGGACGTGTAGATCAATTGGAAGAGGTAGTCCATCTTCCTTTGATATGAGTCTTGCGATGCATGTATCATCCTCCCTCTCTTAAAAATTATTCAGCCTTGAATCTAAGACATCAAAGGGAGAAACATTAGAACATTTTAAGAATTCACTCACATTATACTTATCAAATAGATATGATTTGAATCTTTGAGGCTTTGATCTTATAATAGAATCGAGCAGAAATATTAGTCCAAAGAAGCATTATATATCATTATGGAATTTGGAGCATGTATCATTCCCCCTCTCCTCAAAATGATTCATCCACGAATTTGAAAATCCAAAAGAAAGAGAATTAAATGTGCTGAAATTGATGTTTGTGAAACACTTACCCGGATCAATGCGATCTAGTGTTTAGGTTGAAATTCAACATGGTGTCAGCCACTATTGGCTTTGTTTGTGATTGTTTCATATGTTCTCTCCATGGTTTTACTCGTGTGTGGTGAAAAGGAGTGTTGAAAAAACATGTCAAGTGATTCGTTAAATTCTTCCATTAAGGCTCCTAAGTGTGATTAATAAACTAAGAATTCTCGTGAGGAGCTTTGTGGACTATATAAGCTATTCGGTTGAAAATGAAACCTATCTACAAAATAGAACTCATTAAAAGTATATATATAAAAAATCTCTGAGTCATCATGATATACATATTTGATATGTTTAATTCTCAAGAATAGTAAGTGGTAAGAGTATACCTTCGATATAGTGCATTTTCTACTATGTTTTTCTTACCTCAGTCTTTTCACCACTTAAAGTATTTGTTGTTAGTATGGATGACAACTTCAAGTTCCTTAACCTGAATGAAAGAGAAGAAGTAGGTTGGAATATCATTAAAATGAGTAACAACATGCTTACCTTTGGATTCTTGTAAATCGTGATTCATCATTAAGATGACATAGTGATTAAGGCTTTCTGATGGGTAATCTATCAGGTGGGTCACTTAACACTATTCGACAACTCTATAAAAAAAGGAACAAACATATTAGGCAAACTAATGTTATCATTAGAAATCGAAACTAGTGGTTGTCTAAAGCAGACAATAATGCAATGCTTTTTGTGAAAAAACGTTCTCTCTCAATTCTTTTGTGCTCATATATGCATTTTGAGTCACTATTTTCTTCTCAGAATTAGGTTCACTCACCTCCTGTGGATCATTATACTTTTGGCTTTTGTAACTAGTGACCTATTTTGTTTTTGTATCTTTTTCATTATCTTTTTCTTTTGTTTCTCCACCCTCATCTCAAAGTGTCATTAGTTGATTTTCAAGTGAAAATTTTGTTTCCAATGACTAAAAATTGATATATTCCATTACAATACTGCTAGCATCATATTCATCGATGTTAGTGTCCGATTCATTATTCACGGAAAAAGGTAGAGTAGAAGAAGGAGTGGATTGGTTTAAAGTACCTTGATATTATTCTATGAATCGAGGTTTTCTTTGAAGGTGGCCTTCAATTGTGATTGTTTTCTTTAGTGTATCTTCAAGGCTTTCATAACCATGTAGGTCGAGTAAATTAATGATGTTTTAATTTAGACCAACTAAAAATATTTCATGGTGTATAATTTTGATTTGTTTATATTTTTCACAATTATATAAGGATGTCATCTCCTTATAGTAATCTTCCACTGAGTTTTGACCCTGTCATAGTCTTCGAAGCGTCTGTTTAACTTCATGGATTTAGTATGTTGACTGAAAATGACTCCTCATGACTAGTTTAAGTGATTTTCATGAATTGTTTTCTTGAATTCTTGTTTTTTGAATAGCTTTATGTGTTTGCATCCACCATGTGAGTTCATAATCTGAAAATTCCATAGTTATTAAGGGTACATGTTCCTTAGAGGATAATCGTGATGTGAAAACATAAGGTCAATTTTGTTTTCTCCATCGATGTATCTGTCTAGATCATAGTCTCCTTTGAATTGATGGATTGTGAACTTTGGTTTAGCAAAGAGTTTTGGCATTAGAAGCCTAAGTTGTCCACATCTTGGTTACATTAGATTTTGTGGAGCTTTTGCTGGTTAAATGGTAACTTCGTGATTTTCTTGTTGTTGTCTTTCAATGTTATATCAACCATTTTAGTTTGAAGTGTCGTTGTTTATTATTGAAGACCTCTAAGTATGTCTATTTTTCGGTTAATAGAAACCATGAGGCCTTGAAGTGCCTCAGTAAATTCATCATCTTTTATCATCCTGAAAAGTCACGCCACTGAAAAGAACAACATAAAGTGGAAAAGAAGAATAAAAAAAACAAGAAACCTTATAATTCACTCCAAGAAAGTAAAAAACTAAGAGTCAAGTCGATCTTGTACGCTTTAAAACTCTCTTTCCAAGATGTCTTTCAATGTTTGTATCAAAGTTCAATCTTTAACAAAGGTGAAAAGAAATACTTAGTACCTCTAAGATGTTAAACAAAAGGTAAGACTCTAATTGAACGAGAATGCAAGGAATAAGAAGTATGCAAACTCTTTTTATCCTACCAACAAAAGAAAAAGAATGTCTTATATGATGTAAAGGAACAATAAAGGAATAACAAAAGAACCTAAAGCAATAAGAATAAAAAAGTAGGAAAACCAAACCCGAAAAACCTAAAAAACGCATGATCAACTTGAGTAACATGTTTGAAGGGGTTTTCGATGTCCAAACGACCTGAAAATTTATGTGAAGGTCAGAATTTGAGTGTAGAAATAATTTGTAAAATCTCAACCTAAAATACCTTTAGTGGTATCTTGTAGAAATTCTTGAATGGATGAACCTTAATGTTGTCAGTTTTTCTTGATCACCACATTTGAAGGGGTTGTTAATGTCCAAATGGTCTTATTATTTTACTGGAAACCGATATTGTGATAGAAAATATGTATGTAAAATTTTAGATCAAAATTATTTCACTTGAATTTTGTAAAAAAATTTCAACGAAGAATACTAAATCTATTAAAAAATTTGAACAACACTTTTGAGGGGTATGTTGATGTTTGATTGATCTAATTTTTTTATTGGAGATCACTATTGGGATGAATAATGTACTTGTAAACAATTATCTCTAAAATTCATTCTTTTTCTTTTTCTGGATATTTTTATCTTTTCGGATTTTTTTGGCCTTTTGTCTTTTCTTTTTCTTTTTCTTTTCTTTTTGATGTAAAACAACAAAATAATAAAAAGGAATTGAAATGAAATTAAAATAAGGCAAAAAGAATCTAAAAACGATTAATTGTTATGAACTAGCTCCGTCAGGGTATCTTGAAGTTGATGTGCACAAGAACAAGTAAGATCGTTTGATTTTCTCCAAGAATCGATCCAAATCTGTTACCAATTGATAGGGGATAGAAACAGAGTGATGAACATTACTCGTTATTAATGAATCAAACATAGAAAGACCTAGACTCGATCAAAGAACAAGAGGAAAAAAAGAAAAAGAAAAAGAAAAAGGGTAATGACAAAGTTAGGATTTTAGAGAATTAGGGTTTGTTGGAAATTTAAAAAAGGAGATAAGATTAAGATGATAAATAAAGACAAGAAAACAAAAAGAAGACAAAGAATGTAATATGATAAGAATAACTTAGTCAAATTAGGGTTTTTGACAAAATTGTTCTTGACACGATATCAAGCAAACAAATACTAGTTAGAAAGGGAATAAAATATTGATTAAAGATATGCAAAAATAATTATGAAAAGATAAATGAATATAATGAAAAACTGAAATTGAATTTTTTCCTAGTAGGTATAAGGTCAACACAAACTTAGTTTGATGAATGTTGGCACCATTTAATGATAGTGATGATCAGAGATGGAGCTAGAATTAAATATTGGCAGGAGCTAGAATTAAATATTGGCAAGGGCTGAAATATTAGACTATTTAAGAAAAATATAAAGACTTATTAGGTATTTAAACTCGAAATTCAACATGAACTAAGCGACATGTTGAAAACATTTTTGTATTTCGATATAACAAATTAATGTAAATAAATTTTAAGATTTTACAAACGATTTTCTAAATATATTCGATTCAATTAATCGGATATCAAATTATTACTCCAAGTCTTTTAAGATCAATTTCAAACCTTACTAAATGTGTAAAATTGTTTTGAACCAAAAATCAAGCCTAAAATCAATTTTTCAGAGTGATGCACCAATCCATGCATCGATGCACCATGAATTAAATTGAACATCGAATGCATTTCATGCATCGATGCACATACCATGCACCGATGCACTGAGGATTTTATGAAAACATCGAATGCATTTGATGCATCGATGCACCAACCATGCATCGATGCACTCTGGCTATTTTGAAACATCGAATGCACTTGATGCATCGATGCACTCTTAGTGCACCGATGCACTATGGGTCCAACGGTCAAAATATTTGAATTTTACACTGATGCACCGATGCACCATGGGTATGCATCGATGCACTGACGCTCCCAATTGTTTTAAATTAATTGTTTTCACACTTAAACGACTATATTGACTCCACTAATCATCCCCAACGTTCAAAAGTGATTCAAGGTGTATTTAAGCAAGCTTAGAAGCTATTTATCAACAGCAAGAAACATCAAGCAACTAGAATCAAGAGAGAATTAAAGAGAAAGCATCAAACCTCAAGTTTGAGCATTTCAAGCCTATTTTTCATTCAATATTCATTTTGCTTTCAAGAACACTTATTGTGCTCAATTGTATTCATTATTGAGTGTTCTTTTCTTTGTTCTAGAATTGTGCAAACAATCTACCTTGTGAGGATTTCCTTGTAAGTTAGCAAATTTGTATTGTTCTCTTTGAGAGAGAGTATTCTCAAGAATTTGGGGTATAATTCTTGAGGGTTTGTAAGGTTACTCTTTGTCCTCAAAAGAAAGACAAATTAGTGAATTTGTGGAAAATCCTTAGTGTGGATAGCTAAGGTAGTGGACGTAAACTTTGGTTGAGAAAGTCGAACCACTCTAAATCGCTGTGCAATTTCTTTCAATTTTCTGCAAAAGCTTCCACCAAAATTTTTATTGCCAATTCACCCCCTCTTGGCCGATTTCATCAATCGATTTACTCAACAATTGGTATCAGATCCTAACTCATTTGAAGGTTTAATCGCCTCTTGAGTTGATTCAGGAAGAGTTATATCGATAATCAAAGTCATCAATGGCCTCTACTTCAAACTTCGACTCCGGTCTAGATTCGATGCTCGTCAACAAGCCTCCTTTCTTCAATGGGGCTAATTATGCCTATTGGAAAAATAGGATGATGTACTTCATTCAAGAAAGTGACATGGGAGCATGGAATGTCGTAGAAGAATGATACTTCAAGCCTCTCACTCATCCAAGATTATGGAGTGAAGGAGAGACAAAAATGTTCCAGCTCAACTCCAAAGCCATCCATATCATATTTTATGCTCTTGGACCAGATGAATACAAATAAGTTTCATCTTGTACAACTGCCAAAGAAATATGGGACAAACTTGAAGTCACTCATGAAGGTACCGATGAGGTAAAGAAATCTAAAATTAGTATTCTAACGCATAGCTATGAAAATTTCAAGATGAAACCAAATGACGATATCAAAGCTATGACAGATAGATTCTCAATGATTATCAATGGTCTTAAATCATATGGAGAGATCATTTCAAATGAAAAGCTTGTGAGGGAGTTAGTCTACTCCCCCCAAAATCGTGGCAATCAAAGAAGACGACAATCATCGAGTCTAAAGATCTAACATCCTTAACTCTTGAAGAGCTAATCGGTTCACTCCTCACTCATGAAATGATGCTTGAAGAATAGGTGGACCTCGATAAGATTGAAGAGACACCAAAGGAGAAGGAGAAGAAGAAAAACATTGGAGTTGCTCTCAAATCTACAAAAAATTAAAGTGATTCGGATGAAGATGACGATGACGAGGAAATGGCATTGTTTGCCAAACGGTTCAGAAAAATGATGAGACCTTACCGAGGAAGAAAATTCAAATGAAATGAAGGCCTCAAAAATGAACCAAAAAAGAAGGACATGATCATTTGCTATGAATGCAAAAAGTCGAGGCATGTAAAATATGATTGCCCACAACTGAAGAGAAAGGGTCAATCAAAGAATAAGCATAAGGCTCATGTGGCTACATGGAGTGATGAAGAAGGTTCCAATGAAGAGGAACAAGAAGTAGCAAACTTGTTCTTGATGGCATTCGGGGAAGATTCTAAGGTAACCTCTAATTCATCTGATTTTGATGATTTATCCTATGATGAGTTATTAGAGGAATATAATGGGTTGGCTTCGGATTATGAGAAATTATTTTTAAAATATAAAAATTATGTTTCAAAATTGAAAAATAAAAATAAACTCATATCCAAAACCATCAACGATCTTGAAAGTAAAATCAAAGATTTGCAAATCAAACTAGAAGAGTTTGAAAAGAAAAATTTGGATTTGCAAAATTTACTTTCAAATGTCAATGATGATCATCAAAAGAAAATTGATGATCTTAAAACTTCTTTTGATAAAGTTGGAACAAAACGTTTTGAAAATGGAGAAAATTCAAAATCCAACTTTGTTAGAAAAAGTTTTAAAAACTACAATCATAGAGGTCCCCAAAGAACCTCTAATGGAAAAATCGTTAGAAGTATATGGGTTCCTAAAGAGCTCATTACTAATAAAGATAAAGATATCCTACACAAATGGATACCTAAGGGGACTAGGATTTTGGAAACTAATGAATATGGACCCAAAAGAATTTGGGTACCAAAAATTAAAAAATAATCTATGTTTGTAGGAAAAGGAGCATTGCTACAAGGCACGGGAAACAAATCCAAATTCATGGTACCTTGATAGTGGATGCTCAAGACACATGACCGGAGACAAAACCGGTTCATTGAGCTTAACGCCAAAAATGGAGGAGAAGTGACTTTTGGTGATGATTCAAAAGGTCACATTAAAGGTATTGGTACTATTATTAATACCTCTTCCATACAAATTAAGAATGTTTTATATGTGAATGGATTAAAGCATAATCTATTGAGTATTAGTCAATTTTGTGATAAGGGATTCAATGTCATATTTGATATTAATGATTGTAAAGTCATTTACATTGCATCTAATCGGATTATGCTTGTTGGTCATAGAATAGGAAACATATACATGGTGCATTTAGATTCTATTGATATGACTAATTTGTGCCTAGTTGCTAAGGATGAACATGATAGTTGGTTATGGCATAGGAGACTAGGACATGCTAGTATGAGTGTTTTGCAATGGCTAATTCAAGGTGATTTAGTTCGAGGGTTGCCTAAGCTTAAATTTGATAATGATAAAATCTGTGATGCTTGGGCTAAAGGAAAACAAAAGCGAGTTTCTTTTAAATCCATTAATGATGTATCAACTAGTAGAGTATTACAATTGATCCATATATATCTTTTTGGGCCAACTAGGACTACTAGCTTGGGTGGAAAACAATATGCATTTGTCTTGGTAGATGACTATTCTAGATATACTTGGGTTCTATTCTTAAGTACTAAAGATGAAGCATTAGAAAATTTCATCACATTTTCAAAACTAATCCAAAACGAAAAAGGTTACTCTATCACTAGTGTTAGAAGTGATCATGGCACTGAATTTGAAAATCTTGGATTTAATGAGTTTTGTAATTCTAATGGTATTAGCCATAATTTTTTAGCACCTAGAACCCCTGAACAAAATGGAGTTGTTGAGAGGAAAAATCAAACTTTAGAAGAAATGGCTAAAACCATGCTTTGTGAAAATAATTTGCCAAAATATTTTTGGGCGGAAGCCACAAATTCCGCTTGTTATGTTGTAAATCGAGTAATGATTAGGCCAATTTTAAAGAAAACTCCATATGAAATTTTTAAAAATAAAAAGCCTAACATTAGCTATTTTCATCCTTTTGGATGTAAATGTTTTGTTTTAAATAACGGTAAAGAAAACCTTGGAAAATTTGATGCTAAAAGTGATGGAGGAATTTTTCTGGGTTATTCCTTAAATTCTAAAGCTTATCGAGTATTTAATAAAAGAAATTTAGTTGTAGAAGAGTTTATACATGTTGTTTTCGATGATAATCCCCTTCCGAGGAAGGATTCTTGTGTGAATGATGATGTAGGTATTATAAATACAAATGAAGTTAGACATGACGTTGAAGAACCATCATCAAAGGAAGAAACAAAAGATGAGGTAACTCATGATCCTCTTGAGAATCCAACAATTGAAGAAAGGGAAGTATCTTATCCAAGAGAGTACAACTATGTCAAGGATGGTGAGATTATAGGTGATCCATCCAAAGGGGTAACAGCTCGATCTTCTCTTAGAAATATTTGTAATTATGTTGCATTTATTTCATGCATAGAGCCTAAGAATATTAAAGAAGCATTAAAAGATGAACATTGGATTATGGCTATACAAGAAGAATTAAATCAATTTGAGAGAAGTAAAGTATGGACATTAGTTGAAAGGCCTAGTAATAAATTTACTGTAGGTACTAGATGGGTGTTTAGGAATAAGCTTGATGAGAGTGGTAATATAGTGAGAAACAAGGCTAGACTTGTTGCTCAAGGGTATACTCAAGAAGAGGACATAGACTGTGATGAAACATACGCTCCCGTATCTAGAATGGAAGCAATTAGAATGTTATTAGCATTTGCATGTTTTCATGAATTTAAATTATATCAAATGGATGTTAAAAGTGCATTTTTAAATGGTTTTATAAATGAATAAGTGTATATTGAACAACCTCCAGGTTTTGAAGATTCATAATTTCTGGATCATGTTCTTAAATTGACAAAAGCACTTTATGATTTAAAACAAGCTCCTAGAGCTTGGTATGAAAGGTTGTCAAATTTTTTAATTGAAAAAGGTTTTTCAAAAGGGAAGGTTGACACTACATTGCTTTTAAAGCATAAAGGTAAAGATTTATTAGTAGTTCAAATTTATGTTGATGATATAATATTTGGTTCTACTAATGATGTTTTTTGCCAAGAATTTTCTAAGCTAATGCAAAGTGAATTCGAAATGAGCATGATGGGGGAGCTCTCATTTTTCTTGGGACTCCAAATCAAGCAAAGAAAAGATGGCATCTTCATCAATCAAGCTAAATACGTTAAAGACATGCTCAAAAAGTTTGGACTAGAAAATGGCAAACCGCATGACACTCCAATGAGCTCTTTAACAAAGCTTGACTTAGATGAAGAAGGTAAATGTGTAGATGTTAAATTATATAGGTCAATGATTGGACCTCTGCTTTATCTAACTGCAAGTAGATCGGATATTATGTTTAGTGTTTGCTTATGTGCTAGATTTCAATCATGCCCTAAGGAATCACATTTACTAGCTATTAAGAGAATCTTTAGATACCTTAAGGACACTCCTAGTTTAGGAATTTGGTATCCTAGAGACTCTAGCTTTAGCTTGCATGCTTTTTTCTGATGCGGATTATGGAGGATGCAAATTAGATAGGAAAATCACCTCCGATACTTGCCAATTCCTTGGAAATATGCTGATTTCTTGGTTTTCAAAGAAACAAAATTGTGTTACATTATCTACCACTGAAGTTGAATACATTTCAGCTGGTAGTTATTGTGCACAAGTTTTATGGATGAAACAACAACTTTTTTATTATGGAATTGAAGTAGGTACTATTCCTATCAAGTGTGACAATACTAGTGCTATTTGTCTCACTAAAAATCCCATCCAACACTCTAGAACTAAGCACATTGAAATAAGACATCACTTCATTAGAGACCATGTCACTAAGGAATATGTAGTTCTAGAATTTGTTGATACTTTGCACCAATTAGCGGATATCTTTACAAAACCTTTAGACAAGGAAATATTTTGGACACTTAGGAGAGAATTAGGTTTGACCAACCTATCTTCACTTAGTGTTTAAAATAATTGTAGCACTTTTAAGACTAAATGAAAAATGCTTAATTTTTGATTGCATTCATTATTATTAGTTAGGGGGAGTTTATGATTCTTGATGAAAATTTATTTTATGTTCAAAAGTTGTTTAAGGATTAATTTGATTGATTGAACATGATTAATTTTCAATATATGAGTTACCAATACCACTAGAGCCAATTAATTTAGCATTTTGAGTATTTTAAAACGGATTTTTTTCATTTTTGTGCTTAGTGCATCGATGCATCCCTTTGAATGTGCATCGATTCATCATGTTGATGCACCGATGCACTCCTTGAATGTGCATCGATGCACATGGTCATGCATCGATGCATCCGTCGGGTTTTAGGTTAAAATGCCTCATTTTCTTCATTTTCTCAAAACCTAAAATCTATTCTCTCCAAGTCGTTTGTTCCTCTCACTCTAAAATCTCCATTCTTGCTCAAAATCAACGATTTTTCATCAGAATCTTCAAGCTTTTCAACTTGCAAACCTGCTTCAATCATTAAATTGTGCAAAACAACTCCTCATCCCTCTCAATCTGAATTTTCAAAGTATTTTTCTAAAAACCTCTATTTTACAAAATTTTGATTTTAGAACTAGTTTTGATTAGTTCTAGGATGAACATTATATCGGGAATTGATTGTTTGTTGGTTCTAAACTAGATTTTACTACCAATTTCGTCAAAAACAAACAATTTTTCAAGATTTTTCTTTGAATTTCAAAATTTAAAAAAAAATCGTAAATTAGTAATATTTTTGATTTAATTATGTTGTTTTCATGAAAACTCTATTATGATATTATTAAAAAGTTTTCAAAACATGCCCATTAGGATATGGTTTAGAGAACCTTGAATTATTGAGGACTCATTTGAGTTTTGGGATTGATTATGCATACAAGTGTTTCAAATTGCAGGTGATATTCCTTATTCTGATTTCCTTTAATCATGTCAAATCCTAAACGACCTAGGTCATCTTCGAGTCGATCAAACCAAAACTGTCCTCCCGTTCCTCAACCTCCTAATCCCGTTCCTCCTCTACCTTCATCTCTATTAGGGTCTTGTTTTAACATGCCTGAGCATCGTAGAGACGAATTGTACTCTAGTTACAGAAACTCTTTCCAAACTTATAGAATCCGTGAAGAACGTATTCCTTCGCTTCAAGCTATGGTTGACATTGATTTCGAATACCTTCTGATTCTTAAAGCTTGGAAGTTTGATAAATTGTTTAAGCTTAAACCTATCGTCTATCAACAATTGGTCCGCATTTTCTATTCCAATGCGGTGTGTATTCAAAATGAAACTCAATGTGAAACTATAGCCATTAGATCCTATCTTTTAGGCCAATATATTAATATTGACCCCGAGACTATAACTTTTCGATTTGGGTTAGATGATAATGGTGTATATAATGAAAGTGAAAATGTGGAATATCCCTATGTTCCAAACTCAAGTGTTAGTACTCTACGATCTCATCACAATCATTTTCTCCATTTGATGGTCTCTTGGTGGTTTAGACCATCCGGAGGTAGGTACTCCACACTTCGTTCTACGGATTTATTGTGGATGTATTGTCTTAAAAATAAAATCAAAATAAATATGCCCCACATTATATTTAGTTAACTAGTGGACATCATAAACATTGTTCCTTCAAAACATGTTGAAACATTGATTTATGGATGTCGTCTTAGTAACCTCTTTATCAAACTTGGTCTAGATGTTTCTCTTGACATTCCTATCCCACTTCAAAATCAAATCAATCTCACATCCTTGAAGAAAGTGGATTGGAAACAAGACGAGGTTACCGGTCAATGGGTTTTTAGACTCGGAAAGTAAACTCCTGGAGCTAGTTCCTTACGAGCTGCTCCTAGCTCCTCTCGTGCTCCTCCTCCTCCAGCTCCGACTGATGACGATGATCCTGAATTTCAAGAACTTATGCAAGACATCGATGATCATGTACCTGATGACGAGCCTGCACCGGAACCAGCTCCACAAGAAGAACAAATGCCTCCGTATTTTCGTTCGTTTTTGGAGACATTTGATTTACGGTATGCGTCAATGGATTCGCGCTTCACATTCATTAAGTCCCAGCTCTCTACCTTGGGAGCTCGACAACAAGATATGAATGATCGTTTGGATGCACTCTCGCTTGAGATGAGAGCTCGTTACCCTCCTCCTCCTCCCGATCCTTCAATGGATGAATAGACTTATCTTTCATTGTTTTTGGGTTGAACTTGCATTGTTAAAACATTTTGGATTAACTTTATTTGATCGTTGGATGACTATTTGATATTTTATATATATTTTGGTTTATTACAGCATATGCATCATTTATTTTTTAGTTGCAATATGACCAATTTACCATTTCACATTTTTATTATGAATATTGATTATGAAACTAATGGCTAACTCTCTTTTGATTGTGATCTTAGCAGCTTAAGCTATATATATATATATATATAGATATTTAATCAATTGGCTATGTTTTTCAAAACCTTGTTCAAATCGTTTTTAAGTCTTTTTGATTTAACAAAAAGGGGGAAAATGTTAAGTGTGTCAAAATGTTTTCAAATGGGGAAGTGTTATAGTAAGGGGAGTAATTTTTCTAAATTGAAATTGATTTCAAATTTTTAGAAAATCTTAAAATAACACAAATGTTTTGTTATATCAAAAAGGGGGAGATTGTTGAAAACATTTTTGTATTTCGATATAACAAATTAGTTTAAATAAATTTTAAGATTTTACAAACGATTTTCTAAATATATTCGATTCAATTAATCGAATATCAAATTATTACTCCAAGTCTTTTAAGATCAATTTCAAACCTTACTAAACGAGTAAAATTGTTTTGAACCAAAAATCAAGCCTAAAATCAATTTTTCAGAGTGATGCACCGATGCACCAATCCATGCATCGATGCACTATGAATTAAATTGAACATCGAATGCATTTCATGCATCGATGCACATACCATGCTCCGATGCACTGAGGATTTTATGAAAACATCGAATGCATTTGATGCATCGATGCACTCTGGCTATTTTGAAACATCGAATGCACTTGATGCATCGATGCACTCTTAGTGCACCGATGCACTAAGGGTCCAACGATCAAAATATTTGAATTTTAGAATGATGCACCAATGCACCATGGGTATGCATCGATGCACTGACGCTCCTAATTGTTTTTAATTAATTGGTTTCACACTTAAACGGCTATATTGACTCCACTAATCATCCCCAACGTTCAGAAGTGATTCAAGGTGTATTTAAGCAAGCTTAGAAGCCATTGATCAACAACAAGAAACATCAAGCAACTAGAATCAAGAGAGAATCAAAGCGAAAGCATCAAACCTCAAGTTTGAGCATTTCAAGCCTATTTTTCATTCAATATTCATTTTGCTTTCAAGAACACTCATTGTGCTCAATTGTATTCATTCTTGAGTGTTCTTTTCTTTGTTCTAGAATTGTGCAAACAATCTACCTTGTGAGGATTTCCTTGTAAGTTTGCAAATTTATATTGTTCTCTTTGGGAGAGAGTGTTCTCAATAATTTAGGGTATAATTCTTGGGGGTTTGTAAGGTTACTCTTTGTCCTCAAAAGAAAGAAAAATTTATGAATTTGTGCAAAATCCCTAGTGTGGATAGCTAAGGTAGTGGACGTAAACTTTGGTTGAGAAAGTCGAACCACTCTAAATCGCTGTGCAATTTCTTTCAATTTTCTGCAAAAGCTTCCGCCAAAATTTTTATTGCCAATTCACCCCCCTCTTGGCCGATTTCATCAATCGATTAACTCAACACGACATTAGTGATTAAGGGATTGTTGTTATCCTTGAGGTCCCGAGTTCAAGCACTTATGTAGGGGTATGAGTGTTCATTGTCAAATAGTTGAAAGTCTTTGTACATATATAACCTTGTATTCACCCTAAATTTAAAAAAAAAACTCAAAACTCAAAAGACAACTTCCAATTTGTCTAATATTTAAACTTACAATGACTTAAATTGTAATTAGACCAAAAATTTGAGAACACAAACTTATCATTCTTTAGTTCGACCCCTACTTGATTAAATATTTAATAAAATTTTATATTTTTTAAATTTAAATATTTATTTTTACATGAACCAAAATACTATTAAACCAAAATTATATCGAATATATAAATTTTAACAGGGGTCGGGGGCCCCTCTGGCCTTAAGGGAGCTCCGTCCTTGGTGATGATGATAATGATGGTGAAGATTGATAGTTGTCCTATGAACCATCCTAATCGCAATTGACTAGGCAAACTTGATAATCAACTCTAACCATCCCATCTAATCATAATGAAAAAGCAAATCAAAGGGTGAAAATCTCCCTCGCGAAGAACTTGATGATGAAGAATTCGTCTAAGGTACAAGGCAATCAACACTTGCAATAAACAAACTCTCATTGCATTATATTAAAAAAAAGGTGTGATTACAATGGTGGGAGGAGTCTCCTTCATATAAGGTGAGGAGTCCTGGTTGTTACATGACTAATGATTAAAATAATAATAAAAATAATAAAATATATACTAATCTATGTGATCTGGGAAACATCAATGTGAGCCCTTAATGTAGTACTTGATCCAATGACAAAGATGAAAACTAGGAGTTTGAAGCATGATTTGGTCCTTAGTCGTTAGATGTGATGGTGGTCTAGATTGATCTTCTGGAAGGGGGCGACATTGAATAAGGTGGTGGATGGTAGAGTTTTGTCATTACAAGCAAATTATCTTTCTAACCTTAACTTAAACTATTACTAAGATGAAAATACAAAAATCTCGTATTAATATAGGAGTTTTTGCATGCGTTGTCTTCACTAAAATAGATGTATCTTGAGTTCTCGATGTCAGATTGATGCGATTCAAAACCCGTTAGAAAGCTAAGAGACAGTTGATTGTAACTGCAGAAGACATGTCGACCAAATAACACCTTGTGGTGCATGTATCAAATACATGAGAATTTGGCAACAATGGCGTCCAACACATTATGTTCTAACTCATCAAATGTGTTGAAGATGATCGTTAAAGATTTTAAGTAGTTTTGAGCTTCGGATCCCAAGAAATCAAACATTATATCATTGGGATTTGGTGTTCTTATAAATATTGGAATATCCTTGAGTCTCATTTTACTCATTCGAGGTATTCAATCTATTGGTGTCGAAGGTGCCATTATTGATGAAATTTTCATTTGGAAAAGAAATCTTATATGACATGGATATAATATCAATATGCAAATGCTTAATAATCTTTTCTAATATGAATTATTAACTTCAACATGATTATCATATGATAAAATATACGAATTTAGGGATATGTTACCTTTGAATGGAACAGTGCCTCTTTGGAGCAGTTCACTATACTGCAAAAAACCCATGAAAGCACAAGTTGAGGCAGTCCAAAATTGAAATTTAGGTATCCAAGCAATTGACCAGTTTAATACCAAAGCTTATAACACCATCTGAGATGATGTAACCAATTGACGATACATCTGAATAGTTCATCTTAGCTAAAAGCTCCAAAAATTGCGCCAAACAATTCTTCCTTTCGAATCACATAACAAAGGAACGTCTTAAGTCGTGTCTCGTTCGAACTGCATTAGACCGTCACGTATCTATTCAAACCTGAAATCCGGTAAACCTCTCATGGCTTCAACATCTTTGGATCGAACCAAGCATCTATGGTTGAACTCAGTGTTGACGAAGGTTATGTGGAACCCTCTAGAGTGTATAAACTTAGCTAATTGCATCATTGGGTTAACATAACCTTGTGTAGGGAATGGAATACAAACAACATTGGGGGGGGGGGGTTGGCTTCAGTTAAATTCATCTTTGAAGACTAGGAGAAGGAGGAGAAGGGTTGACGAGAGATAACATGCCATGTTAGATAAAACTAATGGGAGGTAACTTCAGTGACCTTTCTGAAAACAAATTAAAAGTTTAATGATGTATTGAAAATTTTAAAAGTTAGGTGACCAAAATGCAAGCACTCTAAAAATTCGGTGACCATTAATGTAGTGTACCCTATTTTTTTTCCAGAATGTTTTACTCACTAACATTTAGTTTTGTTAATTTTTTTTCTAAAATGGTAAAAAATATATTTTTTTCAATAAGATCTGCCACGTGACACATCTAATTACATCATTTTAATGAAAAAGGTAAATGGCATGATAAGTCTCTCAATTTGTAATTTTGTTCGGTTTAACCATTAAAACATTTATTTAATCTAAAATCGAATCTTATATATTCCTAAATTTTATAATTTAGTCTAGTATTTTTATTTAGTTTAGTCCCTAAAAATTTATCAAATTCAAAATTAACCCTATTTATTTTTAATTTTTATAATTTCATCCACTATTTGTTATTATTGATAATATTATTTTATTTACAATAAAATTAAAAATGAAGTTCATGCACTAAAATGGAATAAAAGCAAAAAATTAGATACTAAACTTATAGTTTACTCTTAAATTTAATTCAAAATTGAATGCATTAATAAGAGAGACGAAGGAAGAGGATCAAAAGCTAAAAATTATAAAATTAAAAAAGAGTACGAGCCTTAATTATAGATATAGAAATTGGGGACCACAATCATAAATATAAAAAATAGGAACAAGAGCAATAGCTCAGGGTGCTTCCCCAACAACCAGTCCTGTTTCCAATTAAACATCTGTTTCATAGTTAACTGTTGCCTTTGGTTCTATAACAAACAAGATGTATTTTTTCACTTCTCTCCATTTCAAGTTTCCAATTGCTCAACATGCATTTATTCTGGTTCATATCTGTTGTGTATGTATTTGCTGCTGATTTTTTTAGGCTTCTATTAGTTTGTTGTTTTGGTTTTCCCCGATCCATGGTTAACAGTGCTATATTAAAATGCTTGCTTTCAATCTGAAACAAGTATAATATGAAGTGCATTATAAATTGGATTTTTCTCATTTATTTTATTTATATAACGAATTTTGAATTGAAAATTTATAAAATATAAATCATCTCTTAATTTTCACAGCAACTCTATCTTTCACGCTTCGAACTCACGCTTTTCCAGAATCTGAAAAACACAAAAGAAAATAGAGTAAACTACATGATTGATCACTTTCCTTTAAATTTTATATATTTTTTCTCACTGAATGCAAAAAAAACATAATATATGAATAATTTTTATTTAATTAAGATATAGTCACCGGGGGTTAACTATAATTAGAACTTTAATGGATTACAGACGTGATACAATTAGGGTTGTAAATGAGTTGAGACAAATCGTGAGTTACTCGAGTCGACTCGGTCAAAAGCTTGATAAATACTCTACTCGGGTAGACTTGAATCGAGCTCAACTCTAATTCTTAACAAGCCGAAACGAGCAATTTGATACTTGACTCGAAAAGCTTATGAGAAACTCAAATATTTTTTAATTAAAGAAACTAAAAAATATAATATATGAAGATTTTTTTTTAAAAATAAAATATTAATAATATTAACATTTATGTGTTGATTTTTTTAAAAAAAATACAGTGTAAGGTTTTCATGTATTTAAGATTCAGGTTCGAGTTTAAGTTTGAGACTTCAATCGAGTTAAGTTTAAGATTTTTTTTTCATTTTGAGCTTTTACAAGCTTCAATTCATGGTTTCAACTTCGAGTCGAGATTGAAAATTTTAGGTTCACCAATTTTTGAGTCGAGTCGAGCTCCATTTTAGAGTTTTTTGAGTTGAGTAGAGCTCAACAATACTCGAGCTCGACTTGACTTGTTTACATCCCTAGGTATAATGAATATATAAAATTAAAAGGGTAAACTAGACAAATGGTCACTAATGTATAAAATTAAAAGGATAAACTACACAAATGGTCATTGTAACCCCCCAAATCCAGGGTTAGAAGTTTTGGGTTAACCCGAGATGGTTTAGACGAGTCCATTTATGTAACATCCCAAATTATGGGTTAGTGACCAATTTGTAAAGTTTCAGAATTTGATGACTAAAGTAGAAGAATGAAATAGTTCAATGATTATTGGATATATATGATGAAGGTTATTTAGTAATTATTAAAGGAAATAAAGGGTAAAATGGTCATTTGATCATTTAAGGAATTAAAAATGGAATTATATACACGTGGAAAGGGAGAGAATTCTCCAGAGTTCTCTTCTCATTTCTTCTTCTTCTTCTTCACGTGGAAGCCAAGAGCCAAAGGTAAGTTTCTTTGTTTATAAATGAATTGTTGATTTTAAGGTTGGGTTTTGATTATTAGATGATAACTAAGCTTAAGGAAAGCTTAAATCATCTTAAAAACAAAGGATGGTGGAATTAGGAGAGATTAAAGATTTTGAGTTTTTGAATGAAATCTTGAAATAAAGTTGATAAGTTGAATTTTAAGTTGAATTTGACTTGTCAATAGTTAAATTAAGAGATTTGGAGTAATAGAATTGGATTTGAAACATATTGCATAATTGATGTAATTATTGAATTACATATGGAAGATAGGATTTTGAGGTTTAAGATGAAATAAATGAATATAGATTGGTTTAAGTAGGTGTACTAGAGTTAAGAATGAAAAAGGGGATGCTATATGGAGTGTTTGAGAGGAAATGAAGTAATTTTCGTGCTGAAAAATGATTTCTGGGTTAGGGGGAATCGATACCCATTCAAAGGGGTACCGATACCCTCTCAAATGACAGAATTCCAGAATGTCAAGGGGGAACCGATACCCCCACTGGAGGGAACCGATTCCCCCTAAAGGAAAATTGTAAATATTGGTTTAATAAGTTCGTTTAAGTTTCTAGTATCAAATTGCAAGGTATAGGTATCTAATAATTGTCTTAAAATGTATAATTATGTAGATTCAGAGCCTAAACGAGTTCCAGAATCATTGACAAGTAATATCGATAAAAAGGGAAGATAAGAGATTGGAATGGACTAGTGAGGCCAGGTGAGTGCAATTTCATTGTACTTATGTTATCGAATAAGCATTGGCTTGCAATGAGCCAGTGACGAAGTTACTATGGTAATAAGTAACTCTTAAAATGTTATTTGATTTGTGAATTTTATGTATGCATGAGTATATGTGACATGATTTATATGATTTATATGATATGTGATACTGAACTACATGAATATATGAGAATATTATATCAGTTGTGTGACATATTTGACATGTTATTTTATGTGATACGTGTTTACATGATCACAAGACATGAGTTATATGAAAGAGAAAGTATATGTGATATGTGAAAGTGAATCCTATGTTTATATGAATATGAACTCATATGAGAATGGATATGAACTACTTGATTACATGTATATGTGAAGGAAACCATGAGCTTATATGAATATATGATATGGTTACATGAATATGTAAAAGGATATAAAAGATAATGCCCATGTTATGTGTCATGAGAGCTAGGGGTATAGTTGGCATGCCAAGAGTCGAGGGTCTATGTGGTCATTCGGGACATATATGTATTCTTTGGAACATGTGTGAAGTCTGGTGAGACACATACTTGATCCTTGGCATATGTATATGATTCTTAAGGAATGATATATGGTACTTCGGGACATATATGTATTCTTTGGAACATGTGTAAAGTCTGGTGAGACACATACTTGATCCCTAGTATATGTATATGATTCTTAAGGAATGATATGTGGTCCTTATGGACATTATTATATGGCACTACGGTGCAATTCTACGCGGCACTCCGGTGCAATTATTATATGGCACTACGGTGCAATTCTACGCGGCACTCCGGTGCAATTATATGTGGCACTTCGGTGCAATTATATGAGCTGTGGTAACAACATTAGTGCACAACCTCTATGTACTCGCATATCTTTAGTTCTCACATGAGTATCATGGGCTATTAAATAAATAATATTAATAAAATGATATGATAATATGTTTGTTTCCTTGTGGAATTTCATGGGTGATATTGATTGTACAAATGGTAACTTATAAGACCATATGATGAAAGGAATCAATGATAGTGATAAAATAAGAAAGAAATGAAGATGATAATATAATTGCTTGGGTGTACGTGTTTTATGATAGTATATATATATAGTGTACACGACATGATATGTATATGTGCAATTGGTTATGGTATATGTTATATGATATGGACATAAGAAATCATAGGAACATGAGATAAGAGATATGAATGATAACGACATATATGTATGCATATATTTATTACATGTAAAAGTATGAGTGGTATATGAAATGATAGTAGTAATTGTTTAGGTATGATTATTAGTTACCGTTTACCTTATATGTTTATATGCCTCACTAAGTCTTTGACTTAGCGTGTAAGTGATTTACACGTAGGTTACGAGAAGAGTAAAGAGCAATATGGAGCAAGACAAGTCAGTTCTCCTTACTAAAGGTCAGATCAGAAAAGATGTGAATAATATGTATTTTAGTATATAAAGTTCTAGTTGGCATGTTTTCAAAAGAATATATTGTTTAAGCTATGAACATTTTTATAAATGTTTCGAATAGTTATATGTAAATAAATAAGTGAAATATACACGCTCTGATTGGTTTTGTAATAATGAAAATGTCTTTTATGTAAATTAGTCATTTATATGTCATAAAAGTTTTAAATTACTCACTATTTTATACAAGTACATGTTTTAAAAGGTCAATGTGACACCTTGGATTCGTATCCGGGTCGGATATGGGTTGGGGTGTTACAATTTACCTTGTAGGAGAGCTTGGTCCATTTGGAGGCTGAGTGGGGCTTGGTTTGGAACTCATTTTAATTTGAAAAGAGCATTTTTAATCTTAGGATAAAATATGAAGGAATAAAAGTGCAATTATACCATTTAGAATTTTAAAGGCTGAAATCCCTTAATTGTTGATAATCTCATATATGTTTTCTTCTCTATTTCCCTACACCTTAGTTTGCCTTCTTCTCTTCTTCTCCATTTGCCTTCTTCTTCACCAATCTTTAGCAAATATTAAAACTTAGTAGTTTGTAAACTTTGTTCGAGACTTCTAGTGTAAACTTTGAAATCTACTCACCCCAAGCTTCTATTGAAGCCTTTGAACTCAAATTTTGGCTATAGTTCCATAAATGGGTATTGGAGAAGGTTTAAGAAACCAAGTGTTTCTATCTCTTTTTTAGTGGATTTAAGTTTTAAGATGTTCCCTTAACTTCAATTCAAGTTCCTACATGAGTTAGTAACTCATTTACCTTGTCTGGTTAGTGAAAGAGGTGGGAGAAAGCTCAAAGGCTAAAGGAAATGAAAAATTGACCCTTGGTTGATTTGAGAACATTTTCAACAACTAGGAAACTAAGGTAACATATTCACAACTCCTTCATAGCATTTGTGAGTCATTAGAATGCATATAGCTAGTGAGTATTGAGTTTATGAAGCATCAATGAGTATCCATGGTAGATTCAAGCTTTTGGTGTTTTTAGCATGTTTAAAGACCTATTATGACCCCTTCTTTCATACATAAAACTTTAAGAATGTTTGGGAACCTTAGTAGGGCACTTGGGGTAGAGTAAGAAGTCATTTTCGTGCCCAATCATGACATTTGTAGGTTTGAGTATTAGTACTGGAAGAACAATTCCGATATTATTCATCGAATAACCAAAATAAAAGGGGTTTTAAGCTAGGAATATCAATACTCATTCACTGAGTATTGGTACTATGAATTAGGTATCGATACTCGCATGAGGAGTATCAATGTTCACTTCACGCATTCTAGAATCCTATTTTAGTATTAATACTCATGGGAGTATTGATATCGAGGGTGGAGTATCGATATTCCTAGTAGGAGTATAGATACTGTGATATTTTTCAAAACATCGAAGTAAAATTTGGTATCGATAACCAGAATAATATTGATACGTAGCTCAGGAGTATCGATACTGGTCCAAGAGTATTGGTACTACCATTTTTTCTCAGCTTGTAATAATCGTATAGTACCCAAGGGCTAGTATCGATCCTCTTGGGTCAATATCGATACTAAGGGGCTTAGTTTCAGTACCATCGTACTTTTGGGGAAGAAACCCAAAGGACTTAGAAATATTTGAGGAACTCAATAACTTCACAACACCATCAAATAAAAATACAAGTGGGAACCTTGTTAATTTACAATTACATCTAGAAACGATATAAGTTAGGATGACATAAAACTGGCCTTGGTTGATGCTCGAGAAATAGTCAGGACACCCGAGTTACTTTAGTAGAAGATGATAGTTTCGAGGCTTATAATATATGGATATACTTAAGCAAGTGTGCGAGACACTTTGAGGCTAACTAGGGTTCGAGGCCTAAACACTCGCAAGGGGTGGGTTAGTCGGGTGTTATGTCTGATGCAAAAATTTCAGATCTCACCCTAGGTAGGCTAGAGGGGTATGTGTCCCGATGTGTAACCCTCCGACCACACCATGGTGTCTACCCTAGTGTAGTATGCAATATACAAGTATACTTACTTCTTTATTTTCACCCGTTAGCATGAGCATTTAATGAACACTTTTAGTATGGTTTAGTTGTTAGTGTCACATTGGGATAGTGAGCACAACATTCAAAATTTGTTTCCGTGTGTAGGTCTTTAGGAGGAGTATTCGACGAGCTTATCGCGCAGTAGTAATTCCAGACAGTACAAGCAACAGTGTGCATCTTATGTCTTATTCTTTAGAGGGCATGTATTATTCATAGACATTCTTGTAATTGAGTTGTTACTCCATTTTAAATAATTGATTGTGTTATTTTGATATTTGTATTTTGGGATCTCACCTTTATAAACTCAAATGGTTATGTTTGATTTACGTTTTATTGAATGATCTTTAAATGATGTTTTACAAAGTTTTAAACAAATTTTTGGGCTAGCCACTACGGTGGCCCTGTGTGACATTCTAAACAACCGACTTTGTGTCATATTGGATTAGAGTGTTACAATCACTAATGTATAAAATTAAAAGGGTAAACTACATAAATGGTCATTAATGTATAAAATTAAAAGGGTAAACTACACAAATGGTCATTAATGTTTGAGTAAGCTTTTTCTTATTCTTCTTCTTCTTTCTTCGTTGCTACTACCACTAGCCATCCAATTTTTTCTTAGACAAAGCCTTCTGCCCATGTTCGGGGCCTTGAGCGAAACTAAAATATAGGCCCTTATAAAACGAAAGTATATTTTATTACTTTGAAAATTAATTTAATATTACATTAAAAATCATATAAAATGATTAAATTAGGGGCTTAAATTTTAAAAGTAAAAAGTATGATGGAAAAAATTATCGACCTCAATTATAAAGGTAAATAGTTATATTAAAAAATTAGGGGTCTCAATTATAAAAGTAAAAAGTGAGATTAAAAAATTAGGGGCCTCAATTATAAAGGAAGAAAGCGAGATTGAAAAAATTAGGAACATAATTATAAAGGTACAAAGTGAGATTATAAAGATAAAAAGTATGACTACAAAAAAATTAAGATTATAAAGTTACAAAGTGAGATTAAAAAAATTAGGGTCTCAATTACAAAGGTAAAAAGGCGCGATGGGTATTTTTGGAACATGTTTTAGGTACATTTGTGGTTTTTTAAAAATTGAAATGCATGAACCTTTTTTGTTAATCATTTTGCAAGCTAAATTTTTGCCTTTGTATTTGTAGATTTTACCGGGGATTAACAACTCATCCAGTAAATTGAAGGTTAACCCGTTTTTTATGTTTCAATTTTGTTTTCCTCGTTTGTTTCTTTTACTAGTTTACTTCAATTATATCTTGCAATGGTATTTTTGCATCGCAGGTGGTGTTCACCTTTTCTCAAGATATCTGAAGTTAATTACTAAAAATGTTGGTTTCATTTAATTTCAAAATTTTTATTTAAAAAATTTCTACAAAAAAGATGATGATGATGATTCATGAGTTGTTGCGATCAATAAATTGTCTTGAGTTGGTGCTACGGGAAAGGTAGTTCATGTGAATATAGCAAAGGTGGTGGGATGTTTGAAAAAAAATTAAAAATTAAAAAAACTTTTGATGTTTTAGTGATTAATTTTTTTACTTTTGAAACTTTAATGGAAAAATAAAAACTTACTCAATTTGTGGTTCATGTGAATATATTTATTATGTCATGTCAGCAATTCATTAAAGGCCCAACAGTAATTAACTCTTAGGGTGCGTTTGGTTCATGGAATATAGCATTACCTCCGGTAATAGGATTACCGGAATGTAACAGTACCTAACACATTACTGGGAATGTTGCATTGTTATGTTTGGTTTGTTTAGCATGAATGTAAGATTACAATATTTGGTTAAAAGAATAAAAGATTATTGGAATGTATATTTGACCAAATTATCCTTGTTATATATTTGTTTTTTAAACAAGTTGAATTCTAATATTCAAAAGAAAATATTTGTATAAAAGATCATAGAAAATATATAATTTTATTATTTTTAATTTATATATTTTTCTTTAAAAAAATTTAAATTCATAAAATTTATATACATTTTTTTACAAAATTTAAAAGATAAATTAGTTTAATGAAAGGGTTTCATTTTATTTTAACCCTGAACTTCATATAAAATTCTAATTGTAGACTTTTTTGTAAATCTAAAATAGTTTAAGGATAAATTTGCAATTTACCTTTCGTAGATTTTTTTTATTCAACGGTTAGGAGAAGGATATTTTTGAAAAAAAATTATTTTAAGGGCATTTTAGTCCAAAGTCATGGGAAAAGAATAACACCTAAGGGATTGGTGGGAATGACATTCTCGGTAATAAGCCCCCAAAATGTCACTGTTGGGAATGACTTATTACCCCTTACTGAGAATCTTTGCAATCCAAACATGGTATCACATTCTGGAAAAAAACTTCCCCTCGCGTAATCTCACAATCCCCTATCCAATCACACCTTTAGTGACCAATCTTAATTAAATAAAAATGAAAGTGATCATATGTTAATTAAATAAAAATAACAATGACCAAATATTACGTGTGTCGACAGTCGTTTTCGTCTGAGTCTTTATTTATTTATATATATTATTATAATATTATAATATTATTAGTGTTATCTTTATTAAATTATCATAATTTTATTACATACCCAAATGAAAATAATTACAACCTGAAGGTTCAATTACAAGCATAGCCCTGAACCCATATTACAATCAGATTCGATCCAAGCAGCCCAACATACCTTGCGTAGAACCATATTCGGCCCAAACAGTCCAACATGCCCAATAGCAGATCAAAGGGTGATTAGGGTTTCACACATGTCTCTCCAGCCGCCAGCTTGTTTCCACCGTTGGATCAGGAAGTAAATCAACGGTCACCAGTGCAACCAACAAAACCCTAGGGTACTCATTGTAACCCAAGGGCTATTTCGGCGCCGCCATAGAAGTGACGATGTCCTCGCCGCCGAACGCTCCAACCAACAATAGTCACGTAGCTGCCACGTCCTCGTCGGATTCTCAAGATCTGAGTGCATTAAATGCACTTAGCCTCTCCATTGCACAGCTCACCACCCCTAGGGTGAGTCACCACAGTAGCTCTGGTGACTCACCGGGGTACAGTCTTTTAATCGGTCTAAAGGGAGCATCGAAACCCCCTATAAATAGGGTGAACCTGCAAACGAACAAAGGAAAAGTAAAGGAAAAACATCCAATACACAAAAATTAGAAAGTAAAGAGAAGAGAGTAAAGGAAATGAAGCCTTACCATCATCAGAGAACCTACGCGTAAATTTGGGTATGGGAAAATTACACCCGTGGTCCTTGTAACCTTGTAACTGTTCATTTTAGTCATAAAAATATGTTCTATACATTTTAGTTTTATCCTTTAATTTTATTTTAATCCCTGACTGTAAATGCATATATTTTAGGTAAAATTACATATTTAGTCCTTTAAATTTTAATTATTTATATTTAGTCCTTTATTAGTAAATTAGGGTAAATTATATAATTTGCCCATAGTTTTAGGATTATTTTGAATAAAGATTAATTAATATAAATATTTTATGTATTAACTATTAATAATTATTATATTATGTGATTAATTAGTATTTATATTTTAGGATTATTATCATAAATAACTTATAATTTAATTTATGTAATTATAATATAATTTTATTATAGGACTAATAAATATTATTTAGTATTTGTCTATATTAAGTTATTTGTTAATTTTAATTTTGAAGAACAAATTTATAATTTATTGCAAAGACATTAATTAATAAATATCGGTACCAATTTTGGGCTTTATAAGGGTGCTAATCCTTCCCCATACGTAACCGACTCCCGAACTCATTTTTCAGCTAAGCAGTCCTGAGTTGTATTATTTTAATAATATTATTAGGAATTTTATTAAAGTAATATGACATTTTGGTGACCAACCTCACCAAATTATAAAATTGGTGGCGACTCTACAACTTGATGTTTCATATGATTCAAGGTGGATAAACACTTACTTTTTCGAGACTAGTTACACCCCTTGAGGTGTAATATCGCCAGACAAACAAACATTTCGACAGCTTGGCGACTCCGCTGGGGACTTTAAAAGTGAGTCCAACCACCAATTTATTAATTATTTGTCTTTGTAGTAAATAATAAATTTGTTTTAATTTTGTTTTATTATTTTACTAACTTTTTGATTTTACGTGTACAGATTTAATTTTGGGTCATTAGAATAAAATAATGGGTTGTATATTATTTTATATTTTTTATGCTTTTCCTCACCTACTGTGCACTGCATTCATGACATGAGCTAAAACCCCGCTCTTATCCTATTTAAGTGAATGAGAAACTACTCCCTCGTGTGGTTTTCACCTCCGTATGGGATATGGGACCATTCTTTGAGCTCACACCTTATGTTCCTCGTGTGGTTTTCACCTCCGTTTGGACATAAGGAAGTGTGTTCCCTCGAATTGAACTTAATTCGAAAGTCTGTAATGGATCAGGATTGAGGGCTTGGTAGTTCAAGGGGACACCAACAAAGGACAATTCATTGATCCTTTTACCCTAGAGCCAAAACCCAACATATAGTAAAACTTAGAACTTAAGTCTAGTCGAAGCCTAACTTGAATAAGTCTTGTGAGATTAAGCACAGAAGAGAAAACATGTTGAATTTTTATTTTATTTAGCACTATTTAATTATTTTTAATAAATGCATGCAAACTAGAAATCATACGGTTAGGTTTGTTGTTTTGAATAAAGCATTGAATTAGATAATATGAAATTAGTTTTTTTATTTAGTTTAATGCTTCAATTCTACACTTTGCATCTTTCATATTATGGTCTTGATTCATGACTGATTTCATATAGAAAGCTGGAAATATGGAACAAAGAGTTCAATATGAAGTAGAAGACAATGCAGTTGTTTTAAGATGGTCTGAGTAGTCTCAACTTATCAAGGGAAATAGTCTATCACCTAGATACGTGTCAGATTTGGTTAAATATACACATATCAATGTTCTTCAAAATAACCTGGGTGAGTTGAAAGAAATCTGGGAAAAATGGGAAACAGCGGACACGCAGCTATTTATCAATTATATGGTGACATTGCTTATCTTTTGGACATTTCTATTGACCGACATATGTTCAGAGCTCTATCATAGTTTTGAAACCCTGCCTACAGTTGCTTTACCTTTGGCAAAGTAGACTTGACACCTACTATAGAGGAATGTCGAGCTTTTATTTGCTGTCCAAGAATCTACGAAGACATGATATATATCAAGTCACCCAATACTACTCCTTTTAAGAAGACTGTGCTTTTATTGACCGGGATGTGTGAAGAGTGGGCTACAAGAAATATCAAGAGGAAAGGTGTTAGTGAATGTATTACTTGGAATGCCCTGAGAGAAGTGATCTACCACCATCCAGACAAAAGAAAACAAATTGATATGTTGGCTTTAGGAATCTATGGATTAATCATTTTTCTGAAGATTCTGGGGCATGTGGATATAGCAGCTGTAGACCTGTTTGAAAGATTGAACAAGAATGCAGATCTGGTTCCTGTTATATTAGCTGAAACATTTCGTTCCTTGAATTCCTGCAGACACGAAGGAGAGGGACGTTTTATAGGTTGTGCACCCCTATTATTGGTATGGATTTTGAATCACTTTAAACATGAAGAAAGAGCTCCTGTACTAGTATTCCTAGAAGATTTCTCACATTTGCAAGATTTTCTTTCTCGAAAATGGTCTGGAGGATATGGTGAAGAAAAATGGATGAACATCTTTCAAAATCTCGAAGATAATGACGTATTATGGCGAGCCTCATGGAATACTTCTTCAAGAAATATGTATAAGTGTGGAAAGCACGATTGGGTTCCCTTACCTGGCATATGGGGTTCTGTAGGATAAGCACATTTGATGGTTTTCAGATAATATGGATCAAGACAGTTTATTCCTGTTACATCAGGTTTATCTGAATCAGTGTTTGTATTAAGAAGTGATCAGTACAAGGAAATGATCAGAAAAGTTAATGAGGCTTGGAAACGGATTCATCAAGTAAATTTATTTACTTTCAGTCAAAAGCTCTCACCCAAATACGAGCAATGGAGAATTAATCGAATCAACGACAACATTCCAGTGGTTAATTTTGAGAATGTTCAACCCATCAAAGAACATGTGAGAATTATACCATCTCCGTTAGAGCTGGCAAAACAAGACTTTGAGAGCGAAAGAAAGCAATGGAAAAAAAAACTTTGCAAAAGCTGGAAGAAGAAGTATACCACAAAGAAATTGAGATAGACATCCATAAAGGGAGAGCAAATCAAGTTAGCAAGGTTGAAAAACAGCTCAGTATGGATTTCAATGATCTCCAGTCATCCTATCAACAGATGGTAAAGACTCAGATTACCGAATGATCAAGCAAACAAGAGTCCATGGGTTTAAAAAGAAAAGCTGAAGAAGATAAAGATGAGCTTAAACAAAGTAAACACCATGCTAAGATACTTGCCAAAGAAAAGGAAGCATTGGAGAAAAGATTGTTGGAAAATCAAACTCAAAACCAGAAATTAAAAAGCAAGATCATAAGGTTGGAAACTGCACTACGAAGTCAAAAATGTAACTGCTGGGAATGACTTATTACCCCTTACTGAGAATCTTTGCAATCCAAACATGGTATCACATTCTGGAAAAAAACTTCCCCTCGCGTAATCTCACAATCCCCTATCCAATCACACCTTTAGTGACCAATCTTAATGAAATAAAAATGAAAGTGATCATATGTTAATTAAATAAAAATAAAAATGACCAAATATTACGTGTGTCGACAGTCGTTTTCATCTGAGTCTTTATTTATTTATATATTATTATATTTAATATTATTAGTGTTATCTTTATTAAATTATCATAATTTTATTACATACCCAAATAAAAATAATTACAACCTGAAGGTCCAATTACAAGCATAGCCCTGAACCCATATTACAATCAGATTCGATCCAAGCAGCCCAACATACCTTGCGCAGAACCATATTCGGCCCAAACAGTCCAACATGCCCAATAGCAGATCCAAGGGTGATTAGGGTTTCACACATGTCTCTCCATCCGCCAGCTTGTTTCCACCGTTGGATCAGGAAGCAAATCAACGGTCACCAGTGCAACCAACAAAACCCTAGGGTACTCATTGTAACCCAAGGGCTATTTCGGCGCCGCCATAGAAGTGATGATATCCTCGTCGCCGAACGCTCCAACCAACAATAGTCACGTAGCTGCCACGTCCTCGTCGGATTCTTAAGATCTGAGTGCATTAAATGCACTCAGCCTCTCCATTGCACAGCTCACCACCCCTAGGGTGAGTCACCACAGTAGCTCTGGTGACTCACCGGGGTACAGTCTTTTAATCGGTCTAAAGGGAGCATCGAAACCCCCTATAAATAGGGTGAACCTGCAAACGAACAAAGGAAAAGTAAAGGAAAAACATCCAATACACAAAAATTAGAAAGTAAAGAGAAGAGAGTGAAGGAAATGAAGCCTTACCATCATCAGAGAACCTACGCGCCTCCACGCGCCACTGGAGAATATGAAATGTCGAAGGTATAAACCTTAGATCTACTTTGATTGAAGACTATTTAGCGTAAACGGAGTTTGGTTTAGGCTTTAGGGGAAAAAGAGGAATTTTTTAGGGGTATTATGTGTTTTCTGGTCACCGTAGGTGGTGGTCGATGGTGGTGGCGATCGACGGTGCATGACTGCCGGCTGGTGGCCGATATTCCTTAGGCGAGGAAACTAGAGAGATACCTCTAGGTTAGAGAGAGAAGAGAGGAGAGGAAAATGAGGTTTAAGGCCTCATTAGGCCTAATAAGGGCCTATATATATCCCTCCCCGAACGATGTCGTTTAGGGGAGGGACCTACGCGTAAATTTGGGTATGGGAAAATTACACCCGTGGTCCTTGTAACCTTGTAACTGTTCATTTTAGTCATAAAAATATGTTCTATACATTTTAGTTTTATCCTTTAATTTTATTTTAATCCCTGACTGTAAATGCATATATTTTAGATAAAATTACATATTTAGTCCTTTAAATTTTAATTATTTATATTTAGTCCTTTATTAGTAAATTAGGGTAAATTATATAATTTGCCCATATATTTAGGATTATTTTGAATAAAGATTAATTAATATAAATATTTTATGTATTAACTATTAATAATTATTATATTATGTGATTAATTAGTATTTATATTTTAGGATTATTATCATAAATAACTTATAATTTAATTTATGTAATTATAATATAATTTTATTATAGGACTAATAAATATTATTTAGTATTTGTCTATATTAAGTTATTTGTTAATTTTAATTTTGAAGAACAAATTTATAATTTATTGCAAAGACATTAATTAATAAATATCGGTACCAATTTTGGGCTTTATAAGGGTGCTAATCCTTCCCCATACGTAACCGACTCCCGAACTCATTTTTCAACTAAGCAGTCCTGAGTTGTATTATTTTAATAATATTATTAGGAATTTTATTAAAGTAATATGACATTTTGGTGACCAACCTCACCAAATTATAAAATTGGTGGCGACTCTACAACTTGATGTTTCATATGATTCAAGGTGGATAAACACTTACTTTTTCGAGACTAGTTACACCCCTTGAGGTGTAATATCGCCAGACAAACAAACGTTTCGACAGCTTGGCGACTCCGCTGGGGACTTTAAAAGTGAGTCCAACCACCAATTTATTAATTATTTGTCTTTGCAGTAAATAATAAATTTGTTTTAATTTTGTTTTAATTATTTTTTATTATTTTACTAACTTTTTGATTTTACGTGTACAGATTTAATTTTTGGTCATTAGAATAAAATAATGGGTTGTATATTATTTTATATTTTTTATGCTTTTCCTCACCCACTGTGCACTGCATTCATGACATGAGCTAAAACCCCGCTCTTATCCTATTTAAGTGAATGAGAAACTACTCCCTCGTGTGGTTTTCACCTCCGTATGGGATATGGGACCATTCTTTGAGCTCACACCTTATGTTCCTCGTGAGGTTTTCACCTCCGTTTGGACATAAGGAAGTGTGTTCCTTCGAATTGAACTTAATTCGAAAGTCTGTAATGGATCAGGATTGAGGGCTTGGCAGTTCAAGGGGACACCAACAAAGGACAATTCATTGATCCTTTTACCCTAGAGCCAAAACCCAACATATAGTAAAACTTAGAACTTAAGTCTAGTCGAAGCCTAACTTGAATAAGTCTTGTGAGATTAAGCACAGAAGAGAAAACATGTTGAATTTTTATTTTATTTAGCACTATTTAATTATTTTTAATAAATGCATGCAAACTAGAAATCATACGGTTAGGTTTGTTGTTTTGAATAAAGCATTGAATTAGATAATATGAAATTAGTTTTTTATTTATTTTAATGCTTCAATTCTACACTTTGCATCTTTCATATTATGGTCTTGATTCATGACTGATTTCATATAGAAAGCTGGAAATATGGAACAAAGAGTTCAATATGAAGTAGAAGACAATGTAGTTGTTTTAAGATGGTCTGAGTAGTCTCAACTTATCAAGGGAAATAGTCTATCACCTAGATACGTGTCAGATTTGGTTAAATATACACATATCAATGTTCTTCAAAATAACCTGGGTGAGTTGAAAGAAATCTGGGAAAAATGGGAAACAACGGACACGCAGCTATTTATCAATTATATGGTGACATTGCTTATCTTTTGGACATTTCTATTGACCGACATATGTTCAGAGCTCTATCATAGTTTTGAAACCCTGCCTACAGTTGCTTTACCTTTGGCAAAGTAGACTTGACACCTACTATAGAGGAATGTCGAGCTTTTATTTGCTGTCCAAGAATCTACGAAGACATGATATATATCAAGTCACCCAATACTACTCCTTTTAAGAAGACTGTGCTTTTATTGACCGGGATGTGTGAAGAGTGGGCTACAAGAAATATCAAGAGGAAAGGTGTTAGTGAATGTATTACTTGGAATGCCCTGAGAGAAGTGATCTACCACCATCCAGACAAAAGAAAACAAATTGATATGTTGGCTTTAGGAATCTATGGATTAATCATTTTTCTGAAGATTCTGGGGCATGTGGATATAGCAGCTGTAGACCTGTTTGAAAGATTGAACAAGAATGCAGATCTGGTTCCTGTTATATTAGCTGAAACATTTCGTTCCTTGAATTCCTGCAGACACGAAGGAGAGGGACGTTTTATAGGTTGTGCACCCCTATTATTGGTATGGATTTTGAATCACTTTAAACATGAAGAAAGAGCTCCTGTACTAGTATTCCTAGAAGATTTCTCACATTTGCAAGATTTTCTTTCTCGAAAATGGTCTGGAGGATATGGTGAAGAAAAATGGATGAACATCTTTCAAAATCTCGAAGATAATGACGTATTATGGCGAGCCTCATGGAATACTTCTTCAAGAAATATGTATAAGTGTGGAAAGCACGATTGGGTTCCCTTACCTGGCATATGGGGTTCTGTAGGATAAGCACATTTGATGGTTTTCAGATAATATGGATCAAGACAGTTTATTCCTGTTACATCAGGTTTATCTGAATCAGTGTTTGTATTAAGAAGTGATCAGTACAAGGAAATGATCAGAAAAGTTAATGAGGCTTGGAAACGGATTCATCAAGTAAATTTATTTACTTTCAGTCAAAAGCTCTCACCCAAATACGAGCAATGGAGAATTAATCGAATCAACGACAACATTCCAGTGGTTAATTTTGAGAATGTTCAACCCATCAAAGAACATGTGAGAATTATACCATCTCCGTTAGAGCTGGCAAAACAAGACTTTGAGAGCGAAAGAAAGCAATGGAAAAAAAAACTTTGCAAAAGCTGGAAGAAGAAGTATACCACAAAGAAATTGAGATAGACATCCATAAAGGGAGAGCAAATCAAGTTAGCAAGGTTGAAAAACAGCTCAGTATGGATTTCAATGATCTCCAGTCATCCTATCAACAGATGGTAAAGACTCAGATTACCGAATGATCAAGCAAACAAGAGTCCATGGGTTTAAAAAGAAAAGCTGAAGAAGATAAAGATGAGCTTAAACAAAGTAAACACCATGCTAAGATACTTGCCAAAGAAAAGGAAGCATTGGAGAAAAGATTGTTGGAAAATCAAACTCAAAACCAGAAATTAAAAAGCAAGATCATAAGGTTGGAAACTGCACTACGAAGTCAAAAATGTAACTGCTGGGAATGACTTATTACCCCTTACTGAGAATCTTTGCAATCCAAACATGGTATCACATTCTGGAAAAAAACTTCCCCTCGCGTAATCTCACAATCCCCTATCCAATCACACCTTTAGTGACCAATCTTAATGAAATAAAAATGAAAGTGATCATATGTTAATTAAATAAAAATAAAAATGACCAAATATTACGTGTGTCGACAGTCGTTTTCATCTGAGTCTTTATTTATTTATATATTATTATAATATTATAATATTATTAGTGTTATCTTTATTAAATTATCATAATTTTATTACATACCCAAATAAAAATAATTACAACCTGAAGGTCCAATTACAAGCATAGCCCTGAACCCATATTACAATCAGATTCGATCCAAGCAGCCCAACATACCTTGCGCAGAACCATATTCGGCCCAAACAGTCCAACATGCCCAATAGCAGATCCAAGGGTGATTAGGGTTTCACACATGTCTCTCCAGCCGCCAGCTTGTTTCCACCGTTGGATCAGGAAGCAAATCAACGGTCACCAGTGCAACCAACAAAACCCTAGGGTACTCATTGTAACCCAAGGGCTATTTCGGCGCCGCCATAGAAGTGATGATATCCTCGTCGCCGAACGCTCCAACCAACAATAGTCACGTAGCTGCCACGTCCTCGTCGGATTCTTAAGATCTGAGTGCATTAAATGCACTCAGCCTCTCCATTGCACAGCTCAACACCCCTAGGGTGAGTCACCACAGTAGCTCTGGTGACTCACCGGGGTACAGTCTTTTAATCGGTCTAAAGGGAGCATCGAAACCCCCTATAAATAGGGTGAACCTGCAAACGAAGAAAGGAAAAGTAAAGGAAAAACATCCAATACACAAAAATTAGAAAGTAAAGAGAAGAGAGTGAAGGAAATGAAGCCTTACCATCATCAGAGAACCTACGCGCCTCCACGCGCCACTGGAGAATATGAAATGTCGAAGGTATAAACCTTAGATCTACTTTGATTGAAGACTATTTAGCGTAAACGGAGTTTGGTTTAGGCTTTAGGGGAAAAAGAGGAATTTTTTAGGGGTATTATGTTTTCTGGTCACCGTAGGTGGTGGTCGATGGTGGTGGCGATCGACGGTGCATGACTGCCGGCTGGTGGCCGATATTCCTTAGGCGAGGAAACTAGAGAGATACCTCTAGGTTAGAGAGAGAAGAGAGAGGAAAATGAGGTTTAAGGCCTCATTAGGCCTAATAAGGGCCTATATATATCCCTCCCCGAACGATGTCGTTTAGGGGAGGGACCTACGCGTAATTTGGGTATGGGAAAATTACACCCGTGGTCCTTGTAACCTTGTAACTGTTCATTTTAGTCATAAAATATGTTCTATACATTTTAGTTTATCCTTTAATTTTATTTTAATCCCTGACTGTAAATGCATATATTTTAGATAAAATTACATATTTAGTCCTTTAAATTTTAATTATTTATATTTAGTCCTTTATTAGTAAATTAGGGTAAATTATATAATTTGCCCATATATTATTTTGAATAAAGATTAATTAATATAAATATTTTATGTATTAACTATTAATAATTATTATATATGTGATTAATTAGTATTTATATTTTAGGATTATTATCATAAATAACTTATAATTTAATTTATGTAATTATAATATAATTTATTATAGGACTAATAATATTATTTAGTATTTGTCTATATTAAGTTATTTGTTAATTTTAATTTTGAAGAACAAATTTATAATTTATTGCAAAGACATTAATTAATAAATATCGGTACCAATTTTGGGCTTTATAAGGGTGCTAATCCTTCCCCATACGTAACCGACTCCCGAACTCATTTTTCAGCTAAGCAGTCCTGAGTTGTATTATTTTAATAATATTATTAGGAATTTTATTAAAGTAATATGACATTTTGGTGACCAACCTCACCAAATTATAAAATTGGTGGCGACTCTACAACTTGATGTTTCATATGATTCAAGGTGGATAAACACTTACTTTTTCGAGACTAGTTACACCCCTTGAGGTGTAATATCGCCAGACAAACAAACGTTTCGACAGCTTGGCGACTCCGCTGGGGACTTTAAAAGTGAGTCCAACCACCAATTTATTAATTATTTGTCTTTGCAGTAAATAATAAATTTGTTTTAATTTTGTTTTAATTATTTTTTATTATTTTACTAACTTTTTGATTTTACGTGTACAGATTTAATTTTTGGTCATTAGAATAAAATAATGGGTTGTATATTATTTTATATTTTTTATGCTTTTCCTCACCCACTGTGCACTGCATTCATGACATGAGCTAAAACCCCGCTCTTATCCTATTTAAGTGAATGAGAAACTACTCCCTCGTGTGGTTTTCACCTCCGTATGGGATATGGGACCATTCTTTGAGCTCACACCTTATGTTCCTCGTGAGGTTTTCACCTCCGTTTGGACATAAGGAAGTGTGTTCCTTCGAATTGAACTTAATTCGAAAGTCTGTAATGGATCAGGATTGAGGGCTTGGCAGTTCAAGGGGACACCAACAAAGGACAATTCATTGATCCTTTTACCCTAGAGCCAAAACCCAACATATAGTAAAACTTAGAACTTAAGTCTAGTCGAAGCCTAACTTGAATAAGTCTTGTGAGATTAAGCACAGAAGAGAAAACATGTTGAATTTTTATTTTATTTAGCACTATTTAATTATTTTTAATAAATGCATGCAAACTAGAAATCATACGGTTAGGTTTGTTGTTTTGAATAAAGCATTGAATTAGATAATATGAAATTAGTTTTTTTATTTATTTTAATGCTTCAATTCTACACTTTGCATCTTTCATATTATGGTCTTGATTCATGACTGATTTCATATAGAAAGCTGGAAATATGGAACAAAGAGTTCAATATGAAGTAGAAGACAATGTAGTTGTTTTAAGATGGTCTGAGTAGTCTCAACTTATCAAGGGAAATAGTCTATCACCTAGATACGTGTCAGATTTGGTTAAATATACACATATCAATGTTCTTCAAAATAACCTGGGTGAGTTGAAAGAAATCTGGGAAAAATGGGAAACAACGGACACGCAGCTATTTATCAATTATATGGTGACATTGCTTATCTTTTGGACATTTCTATTGACCGACATATGTTCAGAGCTCTATCATAGTTTTGAAACCCTGCCTACAGTTGCTTTACCTTTGGCAAAGTAGACTTGACACCTACTATAGAGGAATGTCGAGCTTTTATTTGCTGTCCAAGAATCTACGAAGACATGATATATATCAAGTCACCCAATACTACTCCTTTTAAGAAGACTGTGCTTTTATTGACCGGGATGAGTGAAGAGTGGGCTACAAGAAATATCAAGAGGAAAGGTGTTAGTGAATGTATTACTTGGAATGCCCTGAGAGAAGTGATCTACCACCATCCAGACAAAAGAAAACAGATTGATATGTTGGCTTTAGGAATATATGGATTAATCATTTTTCTGAAGATTCTGGGGCATGTGGATATAGCAGCTGTAGACCTGTTTGAAAGATTGAACAAGAATGCAGATCTGGTTCCTGCTATATTAGCTGAAACATTTCGTTCCTTGAATTCTTGCAGACACGAAGGAGAGGGACGTTTTATAGGTTGTGCACCCCTATTATTGGTATGGATTTTGAATCACTTTAAACATGAAGAACGAGCTACTGTACGAGTATTCCTAGAAGATTTCTCACATTTGCAAGATTTTCTTTCTCGAAAATGGGCTGGAGGATATGGTGAAGAAAAATGGATGAACATCTTTCAAAATCTCGAAGATAATGATGTATTATGGCGAGCCTCATGGAATACTTCTTCAAGCAATATGTATAAGTGTGGAAAGCACGATTGGGTTCCCTTACCTGGCATATGGGGTTCTGTAGGATAAGCACATTTGATGGTTTTCAGACAATATGGATCAAGACAGTTTATTCCTGTTACATCAGGTTTATCTGAATCAGCGTTTGTATTAAGAAGTGATCAGTACAAGGAAATGATCAGAAAAGTTAATGAGGCTTGGAAACGGATTCATCAAGTAAATTTATTTACTTTCAGTCAAAAGCTCTCACCCGAATACGAGCAATGGAGAATTAATCGAATCAACGACAACATTCCAGTGGTTAATTTTGAGAATGTTCAACCCATCAAAGAACATGTGAGAATTATACCATCTCCGTTAGAGCTGGGAAAACAAGACTTTGAGAGCGAAAGAAAGCAATGGAAAAAAAAACTTTGCAAAAGCTGGAAGAAGAAGTATACCACAAAGAAATTGAGATAGACATCCATAAAGGGAGAGCAAATCAAGTTAGCAAGGTTGAAAAATAGCTCAGTATGGATTTCAATGATCTCCAGTCATCCTATCAGCAGATGATAAAGACTCAGATTACCGAATGATCAAGCAAACAAGAGTCCATGGGTTTAAAAAGAAAAGCTGAAGAAGATAAAGATGAGCTTAAACAAAGTAAACACCATGCTAAGATACTTGCCAAAGAAAAGGAAGCATTGGAGAAAAGATTACTGGAAAATCAAACTCAAAACCAGAAATTAAAAAGCAAGATCATAAGGTTGGAAACTGCACTACGAAGTCAAAAATGTAACTCGGAAGTTAATAATCTAAGAAAGCAAGTGAATGAGCTGGAATCCAAAGTCCAATATCTTCAGAGAAAGTCGAATTAACTCCCTATGGTCCCGTACGAAGGAATTTTGCAATGGCACTATCGTTGGGAACATGCTCAATGGAAAGTCAAACAAAGAGACGACCTCATTGCAAACTATTTGGAACAAACTCAGGGAGTGGCATAATATTTGGTGGATTTGGTATACAAAGCTACCACTTTGAGTGAAGAATTAGAGCCAGGAACCGAAGAAGCTCATAAGGTCTTTGAGTTACTTGAACATATACAGTAATTAGGAAAAGTCACTCAGATGTATCTGTGATGTTGTATTTGTACTATGTTTTAAAGCTTCGAAATAAAACTTTGTTTTAGTCTAAAAGTTGTTCTGAAGGAATCGTGTCGATATCAACACCTTGCATTTTGCATTAGCATTTTTATATTTCTCATACTTGTTAATAAACATTCATATTCATTAAAAAGGGTTTTTTTTCTCTTTTTGGAAGAATACTGGACCCCCTAAGCATCCATATAATACTAGAAAAAGGGAAATGGACGATAAGATCGCTCAAATTGAAAGAAATCAGCTTGAGATGCAAGAGAATTTCAAGAAAATTCAGGAAGAAATGCATGAATAGTTGATAAAATCCCAGAATGAGATGATGGAAAATTTTGCAAGTATGTTACAAAAGAAAAGTACGAATCAAATAAATGCCCCAGCCATTGGTACTTTCATTGAGGATCCTTTGTATCCTCCAGGCCTTACACCAAGAGCAGATCGTTTAAAAGATAAAGTAATTGAGGAGCCTTTATAACCTCCAAATAATGCAACATCTCATGTTAAAGCCCAGTCAGGAGCATTTACTCAACCAGAAAGGGTAAACATAAATTTACTTAGTGCTTCTATAAACCAACAAAAAATTAAGAATATTCCATATTTTAATCAAGAAGAAAATAAAGAGTCAAACAAATAATTGAAATAACTAATGGAAGAAGTTAGGGTTATAAAAGAAGGCTCTAATGTATATGGAATTGAAGCCAAGGAATTGAGTTTGGTACCTGATTTGGTATTACCACTCAAGTTTAAAATTCTAGATTTAGAAATATTTGATGGTATGAAATGTCCTTCTACCCATATCACGATGATTTGCAGGAAAATGATGGATTATATAAGGAATGATCAACTACTGATCCATTGTTTCCAAGAAAGTTTAACTGGTTCGGCCATCCAATGGTATAACCAATTAAGTAGAGCTTATATTAAATCCTATAAAGACTTGGCTAAATCTTTTTTAGAACAATATAAGCATGTGAAGGATATTAGACCTAATCGAATGGTACTACAGAACATGGAAAAGAAATTTAATGAAAGTTTCAGGCAATTTGCTCAGAGATGGAGAGACATAGCTATACAGGTACATCTGCCCATGGAATAAGAAGAAACAAATTTGCTATTTGTAAACACTTTGAAAGCTCCTTTCTTTACACACCTCATATGGAATTCCTTTAAAAGCTTTGCTGACATAGTTACAGCATGTGAGATGATTGAAATGGCAGTTAAGAGTTGGAAACTTGAAAGTGGTGAATCTAGTGAGAAACCATTTATGAAAAAGAAAAAAAGTGAGGTAAATGATGCAAGGAAATGTGAGTCCTATAATATTACAGTATCTCGACCTCATGAATCTTCTGCACAAAACTTTGACAAACAAGGGACAAATGAACCAAGGGTAGAAAGAGAGAAACCTCAATTTGACCCAATTTCGATGATATGCAAGGAATTATACCAGATATTATATAACAAGCATATAATATCACCCTATCATGTATCACCCATACAACCCCCATATGCTAAGTGGTACAATGATAATTTGTAAAGCAAATACCATGCAAGAGCTCGTGGACATTCTATCGAAAACTGCATCGCATTCAAAAGAATTATTCAAAGTTTGAGAACAAATAATATCATATATTTTGGTGATAAAGATCAACCAAATATGGCTCAAAACCCATTACCAAATCATACAGGAACAGTGAACAATGCAGTTATAGAGGAAAAGGGAAAGCAGGTGATAAAGCAAGTTAGTGAAGTAAATTACCTATGTTATGGGTATGGACTCAAATGATCCAAGTTAGTTTGCTAAAATTTGTTCTGTCAGAAAAACAACTAAATTGTGGAAATATATGACATTATCATGGTTATGGAGGACATGTTACACAATAATGCTCAGATTTTTGGGTTTTGGTACAAAAAATGATGGATGGGAAGGAAATGGAATTTTTCAAGGAAATATCAGAAGAAAAAATGGATATTTGCACCTCTGAAGGATCATCTAGAGAGGTTTATGACTCTAATCATCCTATAATTATCACACCAAGGACTCAGATACCAAATAAGAAAGCTCCGAAGGTGGTCATCACTTCACCATCCCTATTTTCTTATAAAGATGGAAAGCAAGTTCAATGGAAGTATAAATCCCAAATGGAGGATATAATAGGAGCAAATGAAGAAGTAGATGAAGTTGGACATTGTACCAGAAGTGGGAAATGTACTCTAAGGAATATGAGAAACAAGTCCATTTGATAAAAGAAAAAAGATCGAGTTGTAGTTAGAAGAAGATGAAAATGTCATCAATGAACTTGTAATTGAAAATAAAGCTGTAGAATTATTGAAGTTTCTTATGCAGTGAATACAGTATTGTTGAACAGTTGCACAAATTGCCAGCTTGTATATCAGTGTTAGCACTTTTATTAAGCTCTGAAGCTCATCGTAATGCTTTGCTAAAAGTGTTAAATCAAACTTTTGTACCAAAGAAATTGCCTGTAAACAAATTAGACAGGCTGATTACAAATATACAGGCTAATAATTTTCTTTCTTTTTCCAAAGATTAAATCCCTTCTGAGATGAGCAGTAGCCCTAAAGCTTTGCACATTACAGTTAAATGCAAATGACATATTTTATCTCAAGTGTTAGTAGATAATGACTCGGCTTTGAATGTAATGCCATTAATGACCTTGAAGAAATTACCAATTGACAGCGCACTCATGAGAAGTAGTCAGAGTATTGTCTGAGCTTTTGATGGAACCAAGAAGGAGGTATTAGGGAAAATCGATATTCCCTTAACTATTGGTCCGACCACATATGAGATAGAATTCCCTGTAATGGATATTATACCCACTTACAATTGTTTGTTGGGAAGACCCTGGATTCATAAAGCAGGGGCAGTTCCATCTACATTACACTAAAAGGTAAAATTTGTAATAGATGGTAAGTTGATATGTCTTAATGCTGAAGAAGACATCATTACTTCAGTCTCTACCACTACTTCATATATTGAATTGGATGAAGAAGCTATTGAATGCTCATTCAGATCCTTGGAATTTATCAATGCAACATTTTTAGCTGAGGGGAAAAAGATACCTAAACCCAAAATTTCCAATTGCACAAAAATAGGACTCAGATTGACCCTAGGGAAAGGGGTAAAAATTGGAAAAGGATTAGGAAGCTATTTGCAAGGGTCAGTTAATCCAGTTTTACTTATCGCCAAGAAAGATTGATTTGGTTTAGGATATCGACCGATAATAAAAGAGAGATAGAGGGGCATTAAAAAGAATCAAGAACTGAGAAAAGCAAAGTTAGTTGGAGAAGACCTTAGATGGGAACCAATGACCTTTCTACCGTTAAATAATATTTTTGTGTCTAGAGGACATACTTTTCAAGAGAATCAGTAAAGCAAAGGGTTGATTGTTGAGGATGCTTTGAAAGAAATGAGTATCAATGTCATATCAGATGATGAATCCGTAGAAAAGAAAGTTATGGGCATTTACCCCGCATCATCGGACTTTGAGTTAAATAATTGGACTGCGGAAGAATTACATGTAGTTTTCAAGTCTTTTTTAGAGTAATACGCCAAAACTTTTGTTGTTGCCTTTACCCTGAGGCAATAGTTTGATTTTGTGTAAAAGGTTAAATTATGTGTTTTTTCTAATAAAAGATGCATCATTTCTAAATGGCAATCATTTTTTAGTGCATTTTCATGATTATATATATATTATTGTTTATTTTTCTTTCAGGAAATCAGGTATCAATGACATAGATGCTAATGATACTGGCTTGGAAATTGATTTTGAGCAACCTATGTGTCCTGAGGAAATTGAGAGTTATGATAATAATGAAGAATGTGGTTTACCTTCCGAACTGTTAAAAATGGTAAAAAAAGAAGATAAACAAATTATACCTCATAAAGAACCTATTGAGATCTTGAATTTAGGGTCTGATATGGATAAGGAGGTAAAAATTGGCACCATTTTATCATATAAAGGGTGACAAGATTTGATTAAATTGCTGCAAGAGTACAAGGATGTATTTGCTTGGTTATACGAGGACATGCCGGGATTAGATACAGAGTTGATAGTACATAAGTTGCCAATAAGATCAGAATGTAAACTTGTCCAACAAAAGCTGAGAATAATGAAACCTGAAATTTTACTTAAGATCAAGGAAGAAGTAAAAAGCAATTTGATGTTGGATTTCTTAAAGTAGCCAAATACCCTGAATGGGTACCAAATATTGTCCCTGTAACAAAGAAGGATGGTAAAGTCTGTATGTGTGTTGATTATCAAGATCTTAATAAAGCCAGTCCAAAGGATAATTTTCCTTTACCACACATAGACACATTAGTAGACAATATTGCTAAGAATTCTCCATTCTCATTTATGGATGGTTTATTTGGCTATAATCAAATCATAATGTACATTGATGATATGGAGAAACAACGTTTGTCACCTTATGGGAACGTTTTGTTATAAAGTGATGCCATTTTGATTAAAAAATGCAGGGGCAACTTATCAAAGGGCTATGGTAACATTATTTCATGACATGATGCATAAAAAAATAGAAGTTTATGTCGATGATATGATTGTCAAATCCATACCGAAGAAGAGCATGTTGAGAATTTGAGGAAGCTTTTCCAGAGATTAAGGGAATATCAGTTAAAGCTTAACCCAAATAAGTGTACATTTGAGGTGACCTCTGGTAAACTTTTGGGATTTGTTGTAAGCCAAAAAGGAATTGAAATATACCCAGATAAAGTCAAATCTATTCAAGATTTACCACCCCCACAGACCCAAAAGGAGGTTCGAGGATTCTTAGGAAGGCTTAATTATATAGCTCGATTTATTTTGCAGCTAACTGAGGAATGTGATCCTATTTTTTGCCTCCTTAGAAAGAATGATTCTGGGACATGGAATGAAGAATGTTAAGAAGCCTTTGAGATAGTTAAGAAATTTCTATCAAGAACCCCAATATTGGTATCACCTATCCCAGATAAACCTTTAATTCTTTATTGATCGGTTTGGGAAAATTCAATGGGATGCATATTAGGACATCATGATCAAACTGAGAAGAAAGAAATAGCTATTTATTATCTCAGTAAGAAGTTCACTGAATCTGAAACTAGATATTCTTTGATTGAGAATTTGTGTTGTGCCTTGGTATGGACCACTCAAAGGCTTAGGCAGTATATGTTGTATCACACTACATGGCTTATATCCAAATTTGATCCTTTGAAATATCTAATGGATGTACCCGCATTATCTGGAAGATTATCCCGTTTGCAAATTTTGTTGTCAGAATTTGACATCCAATATGTCAGTCAAAAAGCAGTAAAAAGAAATGCAATAGCTAAATTCATTGCAAGTAGAACTTCTCAAGAATATGAGCCAATAGATTTTGATTTTCCTTATGAGGATTTGATGGCAAAATCAGTAAGAAAATCAATTACATCCACTAATGAATATTGGAAGATGACTTTTGATGGTGCTTCGAATGCTTTGGGGCACGAAATTGGGGCAATTTTAGTTTTTCCAGATGGAAGCATTACCCGTTTACTAGCATACTTAATTTTGATTGTACAAACAATACAATTGAGTATGAGGCATGCATTTTGGGTCTTAGAGCTTCCATTGAACGTAAGTAAAAGTGCTCAAGTTTTATAGGGATTCAGCTCTAGTAATTTACCAAATCATAGGAGAATAGGAAACAAAAGATTTCAAGCTTATAAAATACCAGAAACTGGTTCTGAAACTCATCAAAGAATTTGAATAAGTGACTTTTGATTACATCCCCAGAGAAGAAAATCAAATGGAAGATGCCTTGGCAACTTTGGCAGCCGCATTTAAGGTAAATGAATATGTAAGTATGATTCCTATTGAAATGCAGGCTTATGAATACCCATCTCATTATTTTAACATTGAAGAAGAAGAAGAGAAATCCTGGTACTATGATATCTTGCAATATATCAAATATCAGAGTTATCGTGAATAAGCAATCGAAAATGATAAGAGAACCATCCGAATATTGTCATCAGGGTATGTACTCGATGGGGAAGTCTTGTACAAAAAGAGCCTGGATCAAGTTCTGTTGAGATGTGTGGGTACTAAGGAAGCTAAATCAATTCTTGAAGAAGTACATGAAGGAGTATATGGTGCTCATGCTAATAGGCATACAATGGTTAGACAAATCATGAGATTTGGATACTATTGGTCAACTATGGAAACAGAATGTATTAATTATACCCGAAAGTGTCACAAGTGTCAAATCTATGGAGACAGAAAGCATACTCCTCCTCATCCATTGTGTGTAATGACAGCTCCTTAACCATTCTCTATGCGGGGCATAGATGTTATTGGACACATTTTTCCAAAAGTTTCAAATGGCCATCGCTTCATTTTGGTAGTAATAGACTATTTTACCAAATGGGTAGAAGCATTTTCTTATGCAAACATTACTCAGTCCACAGTCTGTAAAATCTTAAAAAAGATCATTTGTCGATATGGTCTGCCAGAGAGAATTATTACAAACAATGCTTTGTATCTGAACAACAAAATGATGAAATCAGTCTATGAATAATTCCAGATAAAGCATCATAATTCCACCACCTATCACCTAAAGATGAATGGAGCGGTTGAGGAAGCTAATAAGAATATCAAAAGGCTTATAAAGAAGATGACTGAAACCTATAAGGATTGGCACGAAAAACTACCATTTGCTCTGTTAGCATATCAAACTTCAGTACGAACATCAACTGGGGCAAATACGTTTTCATTAACCTATGGGATAGAAGCAGTCTTACCTATTAAGGTAGAAATTCCTTCGTTACGAGTTCTATCAGAAGTAAAGATAGACGAGGTAGACTGGGTACAAACCAGATATGACAGTTAAATTTGATCGAAGAAAAGAGAATGAAAGACATTTGTCATGGTCAGATGTATCAAAAGAGGATGATACAAGCACATGATAAGAAAGTTCACCTCTGAAAATTTTACGAAGGAGATCTTGTGATCAGAAGGATTTTACCTTTTCAAAAGGATTACCGAGGAAAATGGATGCAAAATTGGGAAGGACCTTATGTTGTGAAAAAGGTTTTTTCTGGAGGAGCTTTAGTCCTTACTCAAATGGATGGACCTGAATTACCTTACCCAGTAAATTCATATGCAGTTAAAAGATATTTTACATAAAAGGAAAGAAGGATTTGAGGAACTCCATACCTTCATCATAATTTCAAGATCCTTTTGACAGAAGCTGCACTCAAATCACTTTGCGGTGTGCTAGTTCAAGAGCATTTATGCTATTGGAGTTTGAAGATGTTTACTTTGTCTTTCATAAATAAAAGTTTTCCATGCAAATTCTTTGCAAGAATAAAAATATTTTCTTTTTTCAAAGCATCCTGATTTGAAAATTTAAAAAATGTTGTTTAGTTTGAAGTACATAAAATCGTGGTGTATTACTGTATAAAAAGTATTTGAAGAATATAGGTATTCTGAGACTAACAATGATGATATGATATATGAAACGTGGGAGCATAAAGAAATTTCATATACTTTATTTAAAAAATTCGCCATTAATTAAAAGGTTTGTCACTTTTGCTGGTGGAATTCAAGAAGAACAAAAGCAGAATCAAATTTGAAAAAATATCAAGATGGTTGGTTGAGATAAAATGAGTATGTTTGTTGCACCTATGATGAGACTGAGTCAAGAATCGACAATTAAAAGGAGTACTTGTTCGAAGAAAAAGAAGATACCCCTAAAATTAGTCATTGCACACATTTTAGGCATAATAGGATGATGACATTCATAAATGCATGATAACAAACATGTAACATTTGCAAGTTCGAATCCTGGGATTTGATTTTCACGAAAGAGTAGTGGAAGCAAATCAACCTTGAATTTGATCTTCACAGAAGAGTAGTGAAACAGATTCTTTCAAATCAATTCGATCTCTACGAAATAATAGTGGAAACAACCTTCACAAAAGAGTAGTGAAGCAATGCAATTCAGCCTTCACAAAAGAGTAGTGAAGCAGGAATAGATCAAGAGTTCGATCTCCACGAAAGAGTAGTGGGACAAATTTTTATCAAATAAAATCTACTCGACGAAAACTTATTATCTTTTTATCTTTGCTTTATTCTTGTTTACACAACAATAAGCAAAGAGGGGCAATTGTCGACAATTGTTTTCGTCTGAGTCTTTATTTATTTATATATTATTATAATATTATCATATTATTAGTGTTATCTTTATTAAATTATCATAATTTTATTATAGGCCCAAATGAAAATAATTACAACCTGAAGGCCCAATTACAAGCATAGCCCTGAACCCATGATACAACCAGATTGATCCAAGCAGCCCAACAGACCCGACGTAGAACCATATTCGACACAAACAGTCCAATAGGCCCAGTAGCAGATCCAAGGGTGATTAGGGTTTCACACATGTCTCTCCAGCCGCCAGCTTGTTTCCACCGTTGGATCAAGAAGAAAATCAACGATCACCAGTGCAACCAGTAAAACCCTATGGTACTCATTGTAACCCTAGGGCTTTTTCGGTCCCTCCATAGAAGTGATGATGTCCTCACCGCCGAACGCTCCAACCAACAGTAGCCACGTAGCTGCCATGTCCTTGCCGGATTCATAAGATCTAAGTGCATTAAATGCACTCAATCTCTCCACCGCACAGCTCACCACCCTTAGGGTGAGTCACCACCGTAGCTCCGGTGACTCACTGAAGTACAGTCTTTTAACTTGTCCAAAGGGAGCATCGAAACCCCCTATAAATAGGGTGAACCTGCAAACGAACAAAGGAAACGAAAAGGCAAACACAACAAGCATCCAGTACACAAAAAAATAGAAAGTAAAGAGAAGAGAGTGAAGGAAACAAAGCCTTACCATCATCAGAGCACCTACGCGCCGCCGGAGAATACGAAATGCCGAAGGTATAAACCTTAGATCTACTTTGATTGAAGGTTATTTAGGGTAAACATAGTTTGGTTTAGGCTTTAGGGAAAAAAAGAGGAATTTTTTTGGGGTATTATATGTTTTTCGGCCACCGTTGGTGGTGGCCGACGGTGGTGGCAATCGGCGGTGCACGACTGTCGGATGGTGGCCGATATTCCTCAGGCGAGGAAACTATAGAGAACTGAGAAATATCTCTTGGTTAGATAGAGAAGAGAGGAGAGGAAAATGAGGTTTAATGCCTTATTAGGCCTAATAAGGGCCTATATATATTCCTCCCCGAATGACGTCATTTAGGGGAGGGACCTATAAGTAAATATGGGTATGGGCTAATTACACCCGTGGAACTTGTAACGTTGTAACTGTTCATTTTAGTCATAAAAAATATGTTATATACATTTTAGTTTTATCCTTTAATCTTATTTTAATCACTGACTGTAAATACATATATTTTAGGTAAACTTACATATTTAGTCCTTTAAATTTTAATTATTTATATTTAGTGTCGTATTAGTAAATTACATATTTTAGGTAAAATTACATATTTAGTCCTTTAAATGGCATCGTTTGCACTTCCAAATCATGTAAGTCAGTGGAAATAGGTGGTTTACAAGTGTCAGCTTCAATGGCTAAAACACTTAAAATTACCGTGAGAATGATTATCTGGATTTCATTTCTATGTTTTAAGGGAAATCAATCTTGTAAATCTGAGTTGCAAACTTCATGCTGACATTTATGTGAATGCAATTCAAAATTATCTTAAAATTTGTCAAATGGAGATTAATTTAGCCTTTCTGGTGATGTGTTCCAACAGTGGTGACCCTTGATCCCTTATTTTCTTGGGTAAATTACGTGTTTAGTATCTAAACTATCAATTTTGAATCGTCTTAGTGCCTAAACCTTTTTTTCAAAACCATACCCAATGTTTAGTTTTTGTTCCGTTTTAGTACATGTTAAAAACTTAAGGGTGATTTGCACGTGGCACATTTTTTATGGGTAAATTGTATTATTCATCATTTAACTGTCTTTTCACTCATATTTTGGTCGCTAAAGTTTAATTTTTTAATTTATTTACTTAACTTTCAAATTACTCCTAATTTAATCACTCTAACTTTCAAATTTATTTTTAATTTTATATTAATAAAAATAATAATAAAAAATGTCATGCCATAGAAATTATTAATACAATAAATTAGAGTGATTAAAATAGGAGCAATTTGAAAGTTGAATAGTTAAATTGAAAATTTTTAAACTTTAGTACCAAAATAGGAGTGAGAAGATAGTTGAGGGGTGAATGATGTAATTTACCCATAAAAATGTAGTGTCGTTAACTTTTTAATAGCGAGATACTAAAACGAAATAAAAACTAAAAGTTAGGTATTATTTTGAAAAATTAAAAAATTTAGATACTAAAAAAGATAAAATTGATAATTTAAGTATTAAACTAATTTACCTTATTTTCTTCTACCTAACTTTATAATTAGCCTATTTGTTAACAAGGACAGACGTTCCGAGTGTTGAAATCTTTATCTGCCATACAAAAACAAAACAATATCAACAAATCAATCAATGAAATGCAATTTAATTTCTTGTTAAATAGTTTAGAGTGTTAACAAAATAATATTTATTCAGAAATTTTCTTAATCTATTGACAATAAACACATTTTATAGATGTAGGTGTTCGAACCCAAATTCTACAGGAAGGACATCATTCCCTTTTATCGTTGATGACATTCAATAAGTTCCTTTTAAACTTTTTGAAATGAAATGCAAAAGACCTCATCAGTGATAAATCTACAAATTTATTCACCTTAAAATTCAAATTTTTTTAATTAATGACTCTTTTTTATTGATTATATCCACCTTAAACTGTTTACCATTAACAATCAGTACGGTGAGCATGGAACACCATAAAAAGAATAGTCAAGATAAACGCCTAAGAGCAAAATAGCCAATGCTACCCCATATTATTCATAAACTTCCTCTTATGCACTCAATTCTGCTTTTTGCCAGCAGTTGCAAATTGAGCTATAGAATTTGCATGCGTAGTTTCAAACCTCCCAAGTGGTTCAACTACAGTTGTAGAGGCAACATCAACAAACTTTGACTTAGAAACCTTCTCAAGGATTAATGATTTCTCGTCGTCAAGGAAACAAGCAACGAGAAAAAAGAAGAAGAAAGAGAAACAACATGAACGTCATGACGAGTTCTTCTTACTGTTGGGAAAATAGATCCCTTGTAATCCAACAATCCCTTTAGATCACAACATTAACAAAAATACTTGAAAAATAAAAGAGAGAAAAACACAATAATTTAACGTGGAAAACTCCCAAATGGAGAAAAACCACAGGCGTTGTCAAAAGACAACCAAGAGAAAAAAAATATTTACTATGTGGAAAATTAATACAACCACACTACAAAATATTTAACTCTCACACATGCCCAAAAGCTAAAGTACACCCCAAGAGAATTTCCCTTTAAATTCTCTACTAGTATAGCTAATAGCTTTCTAGTACACCACTTGTATTTTGGTGATTGACATACATTTAACCAAAGGGAAATGTTCTATTTATAGGCTAAGAATTTTTCCATCATTTGTTAATTTCCAACGTTGGATTTGGCCAATTTTTGCCAAAAACTAACAATTCTCCACCTTGGCAAAAATTCCATATAATTCTTCACCATAAAAACAACAGCTACCTCAATAACACCATCAGCTATGATAGTCACAATTCTAAAAACAAGAATGGTCATACTCCACCATAAGAGTATACACACTTGGAATTCACTAACTCCAAGAATTTTTACCTCGACTAGTTCATGTCGAAAAACTGCTAATAAGTTATGGTGCAACTTCCAATGTTGACTTTCTAGGAAGTTCATTAGCCATCGACATCAATTCCACCACACACCTTGCATCAACTGTTAACCAATGCCCATGTGTAAATGTGGACATGCTACCTTTTCATACATCCTTTTCCATGGCAACTCAATTGGTAGCTATCATGCAATGAGGATATATAACTTTCTTTACAAAGCAAATTCATCGTCTTCATTTTCAAAGACGACTACATTAGTAGCATCACTTTTGGAGCCATTAGTCGAATTAGCTCCACCGTTTTTGCAATCCTTCTTTAGATATCCAGGTTTCCCACATCCCCAGCAGATAATTTTCATTTTGGAGCCTTTATACTTCTTCCTATTTCCACAAACCGACAATGCTCCACTTTCAAAAGATTTGTTCTCTCCATTTTTCAGCCTTCTTTCTTCCAAAATCAGCTTACTTGTCACATCTGAAAAATTCATATTCTCTTTCCCGTACATTAAAACGGTTTGCATGTGCTCATAGGAAGATGGAAGAGACCAAATAAGTCTCAATGCTTTATCTTCATCATCAATCTCCACTCCAATAGATTCCAGTTCAGAAATAATCCCATTGAGTGCACTAAGGTGGTCAGAAATTTTTGTACCTTCTTCCATTTGCAATTTGTGAAATTTCTCCTTCAAATATAACCTATTTGAAAGACTTTTAGCTTGGTACATTTCCTCAAGCTTTTCCCAAAGCTCCTTTATTGATGACCATCTAGCAACATTAGCAAGAACATTTTTGGCTAGACAGAGACGAATCTGACTTGCTGCTCTCATGTCTAACTCCATTCTTCTTCACTCATCTTGGATTTTCCCTTGTCTCCACTGCTGTCACTAGGTTTATCTGGTTTCTTTCTTTCGGAAAAAGAAGTTGGCTTTCCCTTTAAGGCCTTATACAATCCAGACTGGATTAGTATATCCTTGACTTGTACTTGCCACAACCCAAAATTAATTATCCCATCAAATTTCTCAATATCAAATCTGAAACTCATTTTTGCTCAACAATGCTACAGTGATCTCACACGTGAATAATGAGTGAACAATTGTATCTACAAAATGCACTAAGAAAGTTTCCAGGAAAGATTGGGGGGACACAAATGATACCGCTTAAGTCTCAACCTCCTTAGGCGATTATAGCCTTTGTGAAAAAACTTTCTTGGTTGCACTTACTTACATAATACCACACTCAATAAACACAATAACGTATTTAAAGGACCTCCAGTTGGACCACAACAATTTCTAAAAAAACTTTTCTGATGTAGAAGATCAGACAAAGCCGCAACCACAGAGCATACTAAGAATTTTAAAGAAATTCCTACATCGCCTTGAAGTTTATCTTTTACCAAACCATTGGCTCTGATACCAATTGTTGGGAAAATAGACCCCTTGTAATCCAACAATCCCTTTAGATCACAACATTAACAAATCTACTTGAAAAATAAAAGAGAGAAAAACACAATAATTTAACGTGGAAAACTCCCAAATGTAGAAAAACCACAGGCGTTGTCAAAAGACAACCAAGAGAAAAAAAATATTTACTATGTGGAAAATTATTACAACCACACTACAAAATATTTAACTCTCACACATGCCCAAAAGCTAAAGTACACCCCAAGAGAATTTTCCTTTAAATTCTCTACTAGTATAGCTAATAGCTTTCTAGTACACCACTTGTATTTTGGTGATTGACATACATTTAACCAAAGGGAAATGTTCTATTTATAAGATAAGAATTTTTCCATCCTTTGTTAATTTCCAATGTGGGATTTGGCCAATTTTTGCCAAAAACTAACACTTACTAGAATTACTTTTCTTATGAGTGCTTAGAGCATGCACGTGACATTGCTCTTGGACTTGCTTTTACAAGATAGGTTCTTCTAATTTACCCTACACAACTATCGTTAACCTAGAGGTCCAAATATAAGAACGAGGAAATTAGCTTGTGCTGTCGACTTTGGATAAAAGGTCAATGAGCTACATAGGCTTGTTGACCTAGAAGTGGAAGAAGTTGTTAGAGTGGATGTTTATTATTATAATGTTACCATCACACCAAAGGTAGCATAAAAAAAAGATAGTTTCGTGTAGACACTCGTTTTTGTCTCGGGCTACCTTGATTTATCATTGGACAGGTGGATAATATTTACATATATTATAATAGGATGAAAGAATTATGTGTTTTGTTTTTTCTTCTTTTCTTTTAAATAATATGTAGTTTTGTAAAGGATAATATAATATTATATGGTTTTAAAATAATTTATAGATGTAAATAATAATATAATATTATATAGTTTGTAATTATAATACATATGTAGCTTTGAAATAAATATTAGCATATAGTTATATAAAATATAGGATATTATATATGATTATATTATTTTACTACTAATTCATTTCATTTTTATCTTATTTTATTTTTAGGTCCATTCCAGTCCAAATTAAGATACAAGTCCAATGTTTCAAGCCCAATCTGTAATAAGGATCTAGTGTGCAGTCCCACATGGATTAAGAGCTAGGGTTTTCACTTATTCACTTGGCGTGGCCCAAACTGTCACACCCCAATTTAGGGGAATATTTATTAATATTAAGTATCAAATTAAAGTTATAATAAGGGAAAATTTTGGACCAAATTGTAAGCTTCTAAAATTTTTAGGCTAGTTTAGAAAATCAAGGAAGTTCAGGGATTTAACCTTGAATTTTACCATTTTTTGTTAGTGAAAAATAAACCCTCTCCGCCAATGAAATCCCTAATTTCACCTAAAAATTCCAAGCTGGTTGCGCCTCCATCCCCGATTCATCCTTCTCCGACCAGCGGTGCACGTAACCGCCCGTCCCAACCGAATCGACGTTCTACCCCGACCAAAGCCCAACCATTCCCTTGTCGAGATCCACCGCCAAATATCGTAAATTACCCTTTATCGCCTTTGGAAACAAAGATTGACGATGAAACTTTTTCTTCGATTTTGCGCTGACTCCGACGTCCGGTGACCACACCGCCTACACTGCCGTGCTCCTAGTATCTTTCCGAACAAAAACTGACCAAAACTGCAGCTTCACCGACAGTCATTGGTAGTCCGTCGTGGGTAAATTCCTATTTCTATTTTTTATTTATTTTGTTTCGTGTTTTGATGAGTTTTGTTGATGTTTGAGTTGTTACTTGTGAATTGGAGCATTGGGAGTAATCGACCGGTGTCCCTGCTTTGTTTGCAATCGCATATGCCACCACGCGCCGACAATACGCGTGGGGCTCGTTCCCCAGCCTTGGTTTCTTCTAGAAAACCTGACCCGAACCATGTCAACCCGACCCAACCTGTTAATCGGTCTGACCGTTGACTTTAGCCGGTTTGACTATTGACTGTTGACTTTGACAAAAAAGTCAAAAAAAAAAATTAAAAGTCATATTTTATATTTTTCGACGTCCTGAGCCCAAATCCAAAGTTTGTTTTGCCAAGTTCGCACTCGGGAAGCCGTTTTTCATTGTTTTATCTTCGAATTCAAGTTGGTTTCTCAATTAAGTTTAGTTTCCGACGTAAATTTGGTTGTTATGTATCCGAGGAATTATTGGATGTTGAATTCAAGTTCGAGAATGTTTGATCGGTAGGGTATGAAAATCGAGGTAATACATTACTACTTTATTCATGCTTTATGGAATTGATTACTTCATGGATGAATATAATTGGTCACATGTATGTAGTTGATCATTTTCTAAACTCGATTCGAATGTGAAATAAAGTAAAGCAAATTTAATAAGGCTCAGACTACATGCATAGACACAAGAAGACTGATAAGAAATTATTTCAAGTTCGGTGATTATATGGAAAAGGAAATAACCTCAAAATCTTTAAATTCTATTTGTTCTTGTTAAAAGCTTTAATACCAAAATCATTTGGTTAAGAAATTACAAAATTACCCACACAATGAAAGTACCCTAAGATTTCATATTTAATCCGATAAACTGTTGATTAACCTGTTAAATTCCTGATTTGTTCGGAAAGTCAGTGATGATCATATCTTACATCTGAGAAGGTGCAATACCTAGAATTATCGATTTATTAACAAATACCTAAAGGCTAAAACATCAGAAGTATTATTTATGTTTGCATTGTTCAGAAAATTTTTATTAAATGGAAAGACATGACTGAAGGAAATGTTTGAAATACCCTTAAACCACAATATGACCAAAATACCCTTAAAGAGTAAAATAATCCAAAATATATCTAAGCCCCGGAATGACTAAATTATATGACCTATTTGAACTAAATGGAAGAACTGTATGTATCCGAATTTCAGAAATGACTGAATTACTCTGGAAACTCCGAAGTGACCGGGATAAACTTAACTAATAAATGACCTAAGTAACCTCAAAGACCTAGAATTAAAGGAATGACTTGGATAAGTCTAGAAACACTAATGAACCTATATGTTGTACCGTCCATAAGGGTTTTGAATCACGAATCAAGGACGTCGACATTTCCTGATATCGTTGCAATGCAAAAGTGAAATAAAGACCATTGGAATATATGTTAGTCTCTCTAAGATCCAATCAACGATGATTCTGAAGATGATTAATTCGACAAGAGTTGTATGTATTAAAGAGTTAATACCCTTGAAGTGCAACGATTTGACCGGTTGACAAGTATCAATGCTGGGATTTGTTTAGTTCGAGTTAACTTGATATCCCAATAGATCGACACAAATCTTAAATGCCCTGAATCTTCGTTTCTCCCTTATTATATCAAATCACTAAGAATTTTCCAAGAACCTAATGCTCTAAATGCCTCTGATTTCCGGGATAATGAAATCACATTTGTTATATCTGAAAACACAAGTAACTTTGATGCAAAGGATTCTGAATACCTTTCTGATTACATAGTGCCTCCGAAAAATATTTGAATACTATATGATCCTAATAAATCATGTTTTGAATAACTGATGATTTCATCATCTAATGAACTCTTTCGATAGTGATTTTAATTTTCGGTATTCTATTGGTATACTGAAGATCCGTGTTTCCCTTCTCGATAAGATTATCAAGTACCTCCGAATAATATCTGGAATCTCTAGTGTGTTCCCTGATCATACGGATGTTTTCTCTGATTTGAAGAGTACGTCTCTGTTATTTGAAAGACAGTATGACCTCTGATTTCTTCTATGAACTTTGATATCTGTTCTGATATCAGATTTCAGTTATGATCTTTGATCTCTGCTCTGATTTCTGATATCTCTATTTACTGACTGAAATTATTTTTATACGGGGTACTATGGGACTCTGGTATGATGAAAGATACTGGCAGGTTCAGTCTCTATTAGTAATTCGTTGTATAGGTTCAGCATCGACTGATAATTCCTTATGGACCTAGTGGTAAGACCTTATGGACCCTAAGGCTCTCCCTTAGGGATGACACCACTGCTATGTGCTTTTGGGTAAGCTCTTATGGACCTGAGGGCACTCCCCTCAGGTGGGCACCTACACTTCGGCTAGGGTAAGACCTTATGGACCCAAAGTGCCCCCTTAGGTTGGCACATACGCCCTTTGGGCATAGAGTAAGTCCTTATAGATACAGTTATGGGGAACTGCATATTGTCGTTCGGTTGGAGGGTTTTATTATGGTTTTTGAAAAATACGTTTAAATTGCTATTGTTTTGAAAATGATCTGTACATTTTCTCTGTTTTTGTGGGAACACACTAGACACCCTATTCTGAGCTCCTGAACTTAGTCCTCCGAACTTTTACTATGAAATGAAAACTTACTGCCTTTTATTACCTGAGATATCAATGGGACCTCATATCAGCATAAGAATCTGTAGATGTCTGAATCATTAATGAAAATTATGTTTACCTATTATATGCATGTCCTTCAAGATCTTTGGGTAGTATTGTATTACTGAGTTTTCCAAAGCTCACTCTGTTACTCAATATTTTAGGTCAAAATGATTGAACCAGTGCAATGATTGATATCAGTAAAGGAGTTCCACCGGCGTTGCTTGTGCTTAGGCCTGTAAATGAACTGAACGTTCAGCGAACCATTCATGAACCGTGCGGCGGGAAGTTTGTTTATGTTTGTTTATTTATTAAATGAACGAACATGAACAAGATTTTGTGTTCGTTTAATTAAATGAACGAACATGAACAAAGGGCACGTTCGTTCATTTACGTTCGTGAACGTTCTATTATATGTTCGTTTATGTTCGTTCATTTATGTTCGAACAAAGGGCAAGTTGAATATATTACGAAGATTATTGAAGTTGTTTGGATTTAAAGAAGATTGTTTTGTTGAACAAATTAACTTTAAGACTTTATTATGTTCATATAGCTTATTTATGATTTATGTATGTTTTTGTCATATTCGAACAAATTAACTCTAAAGTTGCAGGTTATATTAATGAATTTTAAGTTGTTATTCTTGTTGTTTACTTTTTTTTACATTCGTTTGTTGTGTTCAAATAAGTTTTTTTTGTTTGTGTGTTGTTCGTTTATGTTTGTTTATTGTGTTCGTTTATGGTCGTTCGTTCGTGTTCGTTTATGTTTGTTTATTATTTAAATGAACGAACATGAACTAAAAAAATTTTGATCGTTTATGTTCGTGTTCGTTTATTTATTAAATGAACGAACATGAACATATCTTCGTTCGTGTGCGTTCGATTTGTTTACATGCCTACTTGTGTTGTATAGTGCATGTGATTAGAGGGCATGTAGGTTGTATTTTGTTTTGTATACGAGTCTGAAATATGTTTTATTTCTGAATACTGATAAATTTTACTTTTGTATTTATAAATTATTTTATGATTTTAAATGTTTTAGTAAAAAAATTAAATTTTATGGGATTTTTTATGTTGGGTCACTTTAGTGGCCTTAATGTGACACCTCAGATCGAATCATTTGCATCGGTTTGTGGGTGTTACACAAATAAAGACCATAGGATGGAAGATCAGATCGGATGGACCAGATTCATCAGATGACAGGGTTTTCATAACCTTTAGTTTCATTTATCGCGCCGCCAAGCCTGAACCGTAGATCTGAACCAATTTGACAGTTGGAACCAGCAGTCAAAGATTAGGGTTTTACAATCCATCTAGCGCCTCCTTTATGCTGACCGTTGGAATCCATATCAGAGATCCAACATTCTAGATTGATCCTAATGATTCTAGGGTTTGTAAATCCTGGTGCTCCAACTACATTTCTCATCTGTCGCCTCAAGCTAATCTGCCCATGACAAAGGTTTGTGGAACCCTAGCAGAGGGAAGCGCCGCCAGCGCTGAGTCACGCAGTACCTCGTCCGTACTCCTAGTCAGCATCCAGAGAGTAAATTTTCACCATGCAGACACAAAAGCAGGGGGATTAGGGATGTGAAAAACGTTAGTTTTTAGTTATTACTCTGTAAACCCTTGGATATAAAATCCAAAAAACCTGAACAGTGCAAGAAAAGAAATCCATCGTGTATAAAACATTTCAGAACGATCAATGAAAGTTGAAATTTTGACAAGGTAGCTTTTTTTTCTTTGCATGATATTCAAGCATTTTTAAACTAAACAGAGGGAATAGGGGAGCTATGATACTTTTTTTTGTAGATTGTGATCGGGGTTTTCTTTGGGGATAGGAAGAAGAGGGGCAGAAGCTTTGCATGGTGAGGTTGGAGTTTAGGTTTAGGAGAATCGGTGGAGAGGAAGGAAGTTAAGGAATCCTTGGGGTTCAATTTTGGATTTTGGTTCAGTCCGACCGCCACATTCGGTGGTCGGGGAGTAGGGACAGGCGACGTAGGGTTTTGTTCGTTTGATTTTTAAGTATCAGCTTAAGAAGGAAAGTCAAAGAGTTTTTGGTTTAGGGGAGTCTGGGTTTATCTGGCGATCTTCCCGGCAATCGCGAGCAGTGGCCGGATGTCTAAATAGGATGCGACGATGGTTTTGTTAGGATTGGTTCGAGAGAGAATAGGGAGAGAAACACAAAAGAGAGAGACGGCCGGGAGATTAATTTAGGATTAGGATTAGGTTAAACTATAGTTAGGTATTTATATAGTTTAATTAGTGGTAATCACTTTCGTGCCATCCAACTTTTCCCACGTATTTGTATTTTGGTCCTTAATCTAGAGTATTTTTTACTTTGATTAGATTTTAAGGCCCTGATTTCACAATTTCTCATTTTTTTTTATTTTGGTAGTATATTTTAACTTTAGGAAATTCAGAAAATCAGGTTTAGTTCCCTCTGGTTTAGGTGAGTTTGTACGCTTTAGCCAACGCTTTAATTACCTGATTGCATGCTTAATTTTGGTTTAATTTCAATTTAGTCACTGTTTCAAAAATATATAATTAATTCAGATTTAATCCTTGAATGATGCTATAAGTTTCAATTTAGTCCTTAGATTAATTGTTTTATTAATTAATTCTAATTTTAATTTAATTTAATTCCCATGTGTAAATTATTAATTAGTCTTTATTTAAGTTTGTATAGTTGTTTTCATCTTTTTATTATTAATGTATTGAAATGCATGTTGGTTGATTTATTTTAATTTATTTTCCCTTGAGATTATATTTGATTAATAAAATTTTAGGTTGAATCCTTTAGTTTAGAATTCTCACACGTAGTTTTAATTTAGCGGTTGATTAGAATTGGCCTCCTCATTTAACATGTCCGAAGGACCATTTCAATCATCCGATTCAATAATTGGTTAAATAATTAATTAGGGAGATAATTATAGCCTTGAATTTATTGGCCTCATAATTTAGTTCCTCAACTTTAATTAGGTTATCTTTTAAACATAATCCATTATGGTTTTAATTATAGCCTCCGCTTTAGAACTATCACAATATTAGTCCTTAAATTTAGGGGTTGATCTGAACTAGCCTCGCATTAAACATGCCCGAAAGTCCATTTCAATCATTCGAATTAGAAATTGGTTAAAATCAATTAAAGTTAATATTAGAGATTCCATTTCTAGGTTTAGTCCCTTAGGATCTTTAATTCTCATAATTTGGCACTTTAAATTAGTAGAGCCTTAATTAACGCCCTTAGTAATTAGGTTCAATAAATTGGTTGTATGTTTTCATTTTGGTTTCAAAACAATAAGGCAATGTTCACTTATTAGGGAGTTAATAGTGTATTCCCCACAATCATACTCAGGGGATGACTTCTGGTAATTCCCAAAGTAGGTCATCATCCTTTTCAAAACCCTATATTACATTTTTCTTAATTATCATGACAATGTTTGTTTATTGGAATCAATAGTGAAACTTTCGCAGTACATGCCCGACGGTGGTCGTCATTGGTCTCGATAAATAGATGAGCTTTTCAACATTGACAAATTTTAAATAAAATAAAATTTCAAACTCTAAATTTCCAATTTCAAACATAGGGTAATCAACTATTTACTATTTGAATACATGTAAAAATTTATTTCTTTAAAATTTCAAAAATGCATTTCTTTATTTTAAAACTAATAGTCACATAATATCATAATTTCTATTTAAATTTAGAAAATAAAATTGATTTATACATTTAAACATTCATTCATTTAATAAAACGTTCGAATAATAAGAAGAAGTTTATGATCGTAGTGATCCTGACCCCTATTAGAGGCAAGAGCACCCCACACCCTTACGATACAAGGAAAGTAACCAAAAATATGGAAGACAAACTTGATAAGATGGATAAGGATCAAAAGGAGATGGAAGATGAAATGAGAGAAAGGTTGTCTAAGGTGGAGTCTGATATTGCTTGTATTTAAGAGAGTCTGCTGAAAAAGATGGACATGCTAGCAAGGCATTTAGCTAAGGCTAAGGGCGTTGATGAGGACCCTGCATATCCTCCAGGTTTTACACATTCACCTGTTTTCTTTAGCAATGAGAATCCACCACAATATCAAGTTGGAGCTTCGTCTTATGTCAACTACCCCATGGCTTATTGGGAAAAGGTATGAGACTTCCATGCTGAGAATGAAGTCCTCGATTTGAATAAATTGTCTGAAAAAGAGAAAGAAAATGATGAACTTCGCAACAGTGAAGAGTCTCGAGGAAAGGATAAAATTCGTGGAAGAGGTTAAGCCATTCTATGGGTTTGATGCTAAGGAGTTGAGTCTAGTCCTTGATTTGGTGTTGCTGCTAAAGTTTAAGGTACCCGACTTTGAAAAGTATGATGAAACCACCTGCCCTTCGTCCAACGTTACGATGTTTTATAGAATGATGTCTAGACATACCAACAATGAGAAGTTGTTTATACTTGGTTTCCAAGATATTTTATCTAAATCTACTTCTAAGTAGTATAATTAGTTGACCAGGAACCATATCAAGTCATGGAGGGATTTAACCAAAGCATTTTTGGAACAATATATTCATGTAACTGATCTATTTCTTGACAGATGGACTCTCCAAAACATGGAGAAAAAAACATAATGAAACTTTCCGTCAGTATGCCAAAAGGTGGTGTGACATGGAAACCCAAGTTCAACCACCACTGTTAGAGAAATAAGATACATTAATTTTTGTGAGTACCTTGAGAGCTCCATATCTGGGACACCTGTTGGGAAATGCAACCAAGAATTTTGTTGACTTGGTTATTTTTGGAGAGTTAATTGAAAACACTATAAAGAGTGCCATGGTATATGGAAGAGATGAGTCTGGCTCAAGAAAACCCCTATATAAGAAGAAAGAAATTGAAGTGAGTAATATAGGCACGTAAAATCAAAATGCTTCAAAGGGGATTACGATCACTCAACCCATAACTAAGACTACAAATGAGAATAGAGGTCTTAAGAGAGAAAATACGTGATTAACTTTCTTACTCGTGCTCATACCATATGCAGAAATATACGATTCGTTGCTAAAGGCAGATATGGTGTGACCATATCACTTACTTCCAATTCAGCCTTCGTATCCTCGGTAGTATAACGCAAGTACACATTGTGATTATCATGCTGACATTCATGGGCATGACATCAAAAATTGCTTAGCCTTCAAGAAGGTGGTACAAAACTTGATCGAAACTAAAAACAAGGAGTTCAATTCACCCTCTGCACATACTCATCCAATGTCAAATCATAATGGACAATGAGTGAATGTGATTGGTGAGGATAATAGAAGGAGATTAAAGAAGAATGTTTCAGAAGTTAAATCTCCACTTAGTTGAATTTTTAAGCAATTATGTGAAGCTTATATGATTAAGCGTGATTAAAAACCAAGGCCCTTTGATTATGGAGTGTATTGTGAATATCATCAAGAAGAAGGTCATGAAATTCAGTCCTGTTGCAAGTTCAGAGGTCTAATTCAGAGTTCAATGGATAGTAAAGAAATAGAGTTATTGTGATCAAGACGAAGAAAGAAAAGAATGTGATGTTTGCACCTCTGAGAGTTCAAGGATTGTTTGTGGGGTAGGTAAACCAGTAGTTATTACTGTTAGACCTAAAACAGTGAATCCAATGTCATAAACTCCAAAGGTTGTAATTTCTTCTCCTTCACCATTTCCGTTTAAGTACATCATAAGGGTTCCTTAGATTTATTCTGCCAATGTGTCTATACTTAAGAGATCAAGATATGTGGAAAAGGAAAAATAGATTGAAAGAGTATAGAAAACTGTAGAAGGAAAGCCTAAAAAATATATTGTGAATGAGGTTGGTCATTTTATGAGGAGTGGGATGTGTTATTCTCCCGAAATGCCCAAAGAGATATCACCTAAGATATTTGAGGATGAACCCCCGCCTTTGATAAATGAACCTATGACTGAGGCTCAAGCGAGGAGTTTATGAGATGTTTGAAGTATAGTGAGTACAATGTAGTTGAGCAGTTGCACAAGCAACAAGAAAAAAATATCAATATTGTATTTATTGATGAATTCAGAGGTGCATCGTAATACTTTGTTAAAGGTGATAAACCAAATGTTTGTCCATGAGGATATATCTATAAACAAACTAGATTGAATTAAGGATCATATAGTAACTGATAACTATATCACTTTCACTGATGATGAGATCCTAGATGGTGAAATGTGATATATTAAGTAACTAAATATCACAACGCATTGTAACGGGCATGTTTTACTCGGAGTACTAATTGATAATGATTCCACTCTGAATGTGATGCCTTTGGTCACTCTACAAGGGATGCTTGTTGATAATTTGCACATAAAGCCCTATCATAATGTCGTCAGAGCATTTGATGGAACTCATAGAGATGTGCTCGGGAAGATAGAGGTGTCATTGTTTATTGGACTTGTAGTTTATAATATTGAATTTGTGGTTATGGATATCCACCCGACTTATAACTGTTTGTAGGGATGAACATGGATTCATTTTGCAAGTGTATTCCCTTAATCTTTGCACCAAAAACTGAAATTCATTATTGATGGACAATTGGCTAGTTTGGGAGCTGAGTAGGACATCATAGCCTCTGTGACAACTTTTGCCCCTATATCGATACAAATAAAGATGCCTTTAAATGTTCTTTTCGAGCTTTGGAGTTCTTTAACTCAAGTTTTATTGCTGAGGGAAGTAAGATGTCGCGTCCCAGATTATCTAATTGTGCAAAAATGACAATACAAGAAACCTTGGGAAAAGGAGCTAAAACTAGAAAGGGTTGGAAAGATATTTGTAAGGGGTTGTGCTCCCAAAGACTTTCATATAAAATAGGGACCGATTTGGGCTTAGATTTAAGCCAAATTTCCAAAAGAGAAGGAAGTAATTGAGGAAGAAAAAATGAAGAAATAAAGGCCAAGCAGAAGATGTCTATTGGGAGCATATATCTTTTCCGTACCTAAAGAATACTTTCAAATTCGGAGGAGTTTATGATATAGAGCAACAACTGGTGAATGAACTCGCTGAGGAGGAAAAAATGAAGGATCAAGACATGCTTGATAAAGTTGTTGAAGGCTCTTTCAATATGATTGTGGAGGTAGTAAGCTTGTAAATTTTTGGATGGAGTTCAACCTTGTCTTCCTGGTTAGAAGCTCAACAATTGGATTGCAGAGGATCTCCCTATAGTTTTTAAGATTAATTCAGATTAATGCTTGGAACCAACCCTTGCATTTTTGGCCAAGAACGTGGATGATTTTTTATAAGGGCTGCTATGTCAAGCCTACTTTTTTGAAAAAATATGTTATTCATTTCTCGGATGGAAATCAACTTTCATATTTTTTTTTTCATTCGTTATCCATTATCCATTCCCTACATTCTTTATTCTTTACATTCATTACATAAATTTAACCACTTTCTCCAAGTATATATTTGACCCTAAATTTCCTTTACAAGTGTCACAATATTAATAGAAGGAATGTTCCTAAATTCAATCATGAGTTAAATTTTGAGCGGCTTGAGTGTTTGAAAGAGATTAATGAGTGTAAATATGTGGTAGAATGTGATGTTCTTAATGAATTAATAAGGCTGGTGAAAAAGGAAGACAAATATATTATGCCTAATAAAAAGGAAATTGTGGTTGTAGATTTGGGAACAAGTGAGGAAAGAAGAGAAGTAAATATTGGAACTACTTTTTCAGTAAGAACAAGACAATAGTTGATAGATCTATTACAAGAGTTCAAAGATATATTCGCTTGGTCTTATCAGGAGATGCCTAGGTTAAGTATGGATATAATGGTACACAAACTTCCGATTAAGCCTGAATATAAACCGATTCAGCAAAAGCTCAGAAGGATGAGGCTAGAGGTGTTATTGAAAATCAAGGAGGAATTGCAAAAAAAATTGATGCAAGTTTTCTTTAGGAAGTTAAGTACCCCGAATGGATAGCCAACATTATTCCAATGCCGAAAAAAGATAGAAAGGTTTGCATGTGTATAGATTAAAGAGATCTCAATAGAGCTAGTCCTAAAGATAACTTATCGTTACCCCATATATATATGTTAGTGGATAACACGATAGGACATTCTTGGTTTTCTTTCATGGATGGTTTCTCAGGGTATAACCAGATAAAAATGGATCCTAAAGATATGGAAAAGACCAAATTTGTAACCATATGGGGAACCTTATGTTATAGAGTAATGTCATTTGGACTGAAAAACACATGAGTTACCTATCAAAGAACGATTGTGACTCTGTTTCATTATATGATACATAAGAAAATTGAGGTATATGTGGATGACATGATTGCTAAATCAAGAACTGAAGAAGAGCATGTACAAAATTTAAGAAAACTTTTCCAAAGATTGAAAAAGTATCATTTAAAGCTTAATCCAAACAAATGCACTTTTAAGGTAATATCAGGAAAACTCTTAGGGTTTATGGTTAGTTAAAGAGGGATTGAGATTGACCCAGATAAATTGAAGGCAATTCAAAATCTCCCACCACTTCGTACGTAAAAAGAGGTTTGAGGGTTCTTAGGAAGGTTGAACTATATATCTCTCTTCATATCATAATTAACTGATAAATGTGATTCAGTGTTCAAATTACTCTAAAAGAACAATCCCGAAACATGGCATGATGAGTGTGAAGATACTCTGGAAGTTGTCAAGAAAATATTTTTCTAATGCTCTTATTCTGGTGGCGCCAGTCGCGGGTAGACCGTTAATTCTTTATTTAACTATTTTTGAGAATTTAATGGGTGTGTGTTTGGGAATCATGATGAATCTGAAAAAAAAGATCAATTTACTATCTGAGCAAGAAGTTCAATGAATGTAAGATTCGATATCCACTGATCCAAAAATTATGTTGTGCTATGGTATGTGATACTCGAAGACTGAGATAATACATGCTTTGTCACACCACTTCGTTGATATCAAAACTGGATCCATTAAAGTTCTTGATGGAATCACCAGCCTTCACTGGTAGATTGGCTAGATGGAAAATGTTGTTGTCCGAATTTGACATAGTATACGTCAGCCAAAAGGTAATAAATAGAAGCGTTATAGCATATTTTCTAGCAAGTCATGCCAAAGATTATGAGCCCCTAAACTTTAATTTCCTGGATGATGATGTGATTTGCATCTCGACAGAGAAAGAAGTGGTCACTGATGACCAATCATGGAAGTTGTACTTTGATAGTGCTTCTAATGCTCTAGGACGAGGAATTGATGCAATGCTAATTGATTTATCTTGGTGGCAATTGATTATTTCACTAAACGGGTAGAAGCGACCTTTTATTCCAATATTACAAGGTTTACAGTGTGTAAGTTCATAAAGAAAGAATTGATTTGTCGATATGGGTTGCCAAAGAGAATCATCTCAAATCAAGCTACAAATCTGAACAACAAAATGATGGATGATTTATGTGCATAGTTTAAGATAAAGCATGTCAATTCAACCACATATCATCCTAGGATGAATGGGGAAATAGAAGTAGCAAACAAGAACATTAAGAGGATTATCACAAAACCCACTGACACTTATAGAGATTGGCATGAGAAGTTGTCATTTTGTTTGTATGCTTATAGGACTATAATGAGAACATCCAAAGGGACAACGCCTTTCTCTTTGGTCTATGGGATGGAGGTAGTCATACCTATAGAGGTAGAAATACTATCACTATGAATTTTGAAGGAAGTAGAGTTAGAAGAAGTCGAATGGGCTTAAGTTCGGTTTGACTAGCTGAATTTAATTGAGGAAAAAAGATTGAATGGTATATGCCATGGTCAGATGTATTAAAAAATGATGATGTGAGCTTTCGGACAAAGGCTCACCTCAGTGCTCCAAATTATGCCAAGTAAATGGAGACATGAACATTCATTCTACTAATCATTAAAGCATTTGAAGTTCATTTCTAGATTTTTATCACTTCTGTAACCCCTTAGACTCAGCTGGACGTTATACCCAAATCTAGGCGGTTACATATCTTATTTAGAAAATTTCTTTTCATATTTAAAATAACATTTAAGTCCATATACAATATAAAATGAAATTAGTCATAAGAAAGGTTCATACGATAAACATCCATTTATCAATATATACATGTATCAGAAAAATTATATAAAACATATACATCGCAAAATATTGGTAATACAGATATATCGAGACGGAAGCAAAAACAAGTGTCACCAGAGTATAACAAAAAGGTGTATAGAGATATATAGTGGTAAAAAAATAGGAGTAGTCAGTCCTCCTGATGCCAAATCTACTAGCCTACGGTCTGCTACTATATGGAAAGGTTAAAATTTATAGTATGAGCTAAAAAGCCCAGTGTGCTCCTCACGTGTATAAAAACATACATATAAAATACTTCAGTAAAATCAATTTATCAGACATGTTTTAAAAAATATGAACACTACGCCCATCTGATCACTAGAATGTGTAGGTTCCCCATAACCATACACCCAATAAGGGCCTTATATACACAACATAATGACATGTGGTAAGGACTTACCATGTGCACAAAGCAGAGGAGCTTGTGGTAAGGACTTACATTGACCATAATCCCAAGGAGCATGCGGTAAGAACTTACCTTGAGCAAAAAGCCGAGGAGCCTACGGTAAGGACTTACCCTGAGCACAAAGCCGAGGAGCCTACGGTAAGGACTTACAAGTCATAGACTAGGCATGAGATACTTCCTCCAAAAATACCCTCAATGACAGTAATAAACATATATGTATTCGAGTGACAATAATAGTTTAATTTAGTAAAACATGAAAATATTCCAGACTCATAAATCATATACAGAAATACAGAATTCAAAGATCATACAGAAATGTACAATAAATTAGATATCAAATAAACAATATTTAGAAAATCAGGTATCGCATCGTAAAATTATTAAGTATTATCATAAATTTAAAACAGTTCAGATGAACAGTTTACAATAGTTATATAACATCGTCAAGAAACACACTTGTACTTGTCTGAGTAGTCTGATAAGAAAGCCTACTATTGAGTCTGTCAATTACGATCATTCGTGGCGCTAGATCCTACAAATCAGAAAATCTATATCCGAATCCTAATATAAATAATAATAATCCCTATTTAAACAATTTATAGAAACCTACGAGAAACTCTCGAGGAATACAAATCGTGCGGATTTGATGAACGGGAAGCACAGGTCTAACCGACCATCGGTCGAGTGAAATATGAGTACCTTCATAAAAATATATTCTCGAATCAATTCCATAACCAAATCTCAAATAAATAAGAAAAAATGCTAAAAATACTAAGTATTTTCAGATTAACGGGCTTGATTCAGTGTTTTCGGGTCAAAATTTGGCAAAATGGATCATGGAATCGGACTCAGGACGCCGAAAAATGATAAGATGGATGTTTTCGAAAAAAATCAACATTGGTCATCAGTTTACTGATTCAGTTTGGGTCGGTTTAGACACGGGTCGAGTTAGATCGGGTCGGACACGAGTCGGGTTGGGCAAGCGGGTAGGGTCAGCCCATTATTAAGTAGCCGTCTAGGCGTTGGAACTTCCCCACATGTAGCGGTGGCGCGTGAGGGTACGTGTAGGGCCTTCAGGGGTCGAAAAAATTCTGGAAAAATTTCCACGTACGTTTTAAGGGATTTTGAGATACTTACCAAGCTCAGTTCACAATGGTGAATGGCGGAGAGCTCGATTTTGAAACATAAAAAACTTGGCCTTTTTCACCCCCTTACACGTCGGTGGTAACGGAGACAAGATGGACACTGGTGGACTCAGGATGACGTAAGGAACACGATGGTGCATGAGGTGTAAAAGACAAAGCAATAGTCAGTGACAAAACGTCGATCAAAGTTTTCCTTCTATAAGAGGAAATGTTAAAAAGAGAGGGAAAAAGAGGGTTGAAATTTTCCAAAAATGAAAAGTTTCTAATTTTGGTGTTTTAAACCCACGCTTATGAAAAATTGTGTAATTACACTATAAGTCTTCCAATTTTTTTACTTTCTAAATTTGAATATGAATTTAATCATAATTTAAATTTGGTCCTCAAATTTAATTAAAATTTAAATTTAGTCATCGAAAGAATTTTAAGAAAATTTTAGGCCCTAAGTTGGGGTGTGACAACTCTCCCCCCTTAAAAGAAATTTCTTCCTTGAAATTTACCTGATGGAAATAAATGCGAAAACTTAGCCTCCATCGACTCCAGTGTCTCCCAAGTATATTCTAAGAGGCCACTGTTACTCCATTGAACTTTGACTATCGAAATATGCCTATTCCGAAGAACTCTTTCTTCCTGATCTAAAATCTAAACGGGCTCCTCCTCATAAGACAAATCAGGTCTCAACGCTACCTCCTCAATTTGAATGATGTGACCTAGATCTGGACGATATCGCCTCAACATGGATACATGGAAAACATCATGAATGCAAATGAGATGGGGAGATAACTCTAGCTGATAAGCAACAGGTCTGACTTTCTTAAGAATAAGATATGACCCAATAAATATTGGGCTCAAATTACCCTTACGTCCAAATCTCAACACTTTCTTCCATGGAGATACCTTCAGAAAGACCTAATATCCTTCCGTCGCTGATTTGTATAAGATTTTTTCCTATCAAACGTATCTCTTAGGCGATCACAGATCAATCTGATAGTATATTCAGTCTCTCGAACTAGCTCTGGACCCAAAGTCTTCTTATCATGTAATGCGACCCAACAGATAGGAGTACGATATTGACGTCCATATGGAGCCTCATACGGTGCTATGCGAATACTTGCCTGGTATCTGTTATAGTAAATGAACTCGGATGAAGGCAAGAAATCTTCCCAACTACCATGAAAGTCAATCATACAACCCCATAGCATATCCTCCAGCACCTGAATCACTTTCTCAGACTGACCATTAGTATGTGGGTCGAAAGCTGTAATGAAATTCAAATGAATACCTAGAGCTTTGTGCAAAGCCATTCAGAACCTAGAAGTAAACCTCGGATCTCGGTCGGAGATGATGGACAATGAAACACCGTGGAGTCTAACGATCTCAGATATATACAATTTAGCTAACTTGTCCAAAGAATAATTAACCCGAACATGAATAAAATGAGCTGACTTGGTGAGTCGATCCACAATCATCCAAACAGAATCCTTTTTGGAAGGAATAAGAGGAAGACTGGTAATGAAGTCCATCACAATATGCTCTCATTTCCACTTAGAAATCTTAATAGACTGCAATAGTCCCGACGAATGTTGGTGCTCTGCCTTAACCTATTGACAAGTTAGACACATCGCCAAAAAATCTGAAACATCCATCTTCATGACACTCCAAAAGTATCACTCCTTGAGATTCTTGTACATGTTATCCCCACCAGGATGCATGGCATAAGGACTACTCTGAGCCTTCTAATGAATATCCAGTCTTGACTCATTATCTTTAGGGACACAATAACGACCATGAAAGCATAGAATCCCATCATGATCAAAAGTATACTCTCGTTCCCTGCTCAACCTGCCCAATCATGGGAAGTAAAGAGCTATCTAGGAGTTGTTTAGCCTTAATCTCCTCGGGAAAAGTGAGTTTAACTTGTAACTCTGCTAACAAGATGCCATCATCAAAGAAACTCAAACTGGCAAACAAGGCTCTCAGATCGGACATCGCCTTACGGCTCAAGGCATCGCCACCACATTAGCCTTCCCCGGATGATACTCTATCTTATAATCATAGTCATTTAGAAACTCCAACCAGTGATGCTGCTTGAAATTCAACTCTTTTTTAGTAAGCAAATACTTCAAACTCTTATGATCTGTATAGATATAACATTTTTCTCCATAGAGATAGTGTCCCCAGATCTTCAAAGCAAAAACCATGGCAGATAACTTCATATTGTGAGTGGGATAGTTGTGCTCATGCGGCTTTAACTTACATGACACATAAGCAAAAACATTCATATCTGTAACCAAAACACATCCTAATTCAGAGTGAGAAGTATCAGTGTAAACAGAAAAATCCTTCCTAGACTTAGGTTGAATTAACACTGGGGCTTGAGTCAGAAAATTCTTCAATTTCTCAAATCTAGCTTGTTGGTCCTCAGACCAGACAAATGGAACATATATCCTTAACAGTTTCGTTAGAAGAGTTGCAATAATGGAGAACCCTTCAACAAAATGACGGTAATAACCAGCTAAGCTTAAGAAACTACGGGTTTCTAAGATGTTCTTAGGTTACTTCCAGTTCATAATAGCTTCCAATTTACTCGGATCCACCTGGATACCCTCAGAAAAAATGATATGCCCAAGAAAAATCACTTCGATAAGCCAGAACTCACACTTGCTCAACTTAGCGTATAACTTGTTTTCTCTCATAGTCTGCAGAACAATTCTTAAATGCTCGTCATGTTCTACTTCAGTTCAAGAATACACCAGTATGTCGTCGATGAACACAACTACAAATTAGTCTAAGTAAGGTCGAAACACCCGATTCATCAGATCCATAAAAGTAGCAGAGGCATTAGTTAACTCGAATGTCATTACTAAAAACTCGTAATGCCCATATCAAGTAAGAAAAATAGTTTTTGGGACATCATAATCCTTCACCTTGAGTTGGTAATAATTAGACCTCAAGTCTATCTTTGAAAAGATAGAAGCCCCTCGAAACTGGTCAAACAGATCATCGATCCTAGATAGAGGATATTTGTTTGTAACCGTGAGCTTGTTTAGTTTCCTGTAAGCAATACAGAGTCTCAATTTCCCATCTTTTTTCTTGACAAAGAGAATTGGGGCTCCCCACGGTGAAACACTAGCTCGAATGAATCCCCTATCCAACAACTCCTAGAGTTGGACTTTCAGTTGCTTAAGCTCATTTGGGGCCATATGGTAAGGAGACATCGAAACCAGGATGGAATCGAAATAGACTTCAATCTCGAACTCAACTTCTCTATCCGGCGGTAATCCAAGCAACTCTTCAGGAAAAACATAGGGAAATTCCTTAACAATACATATGCCTTCAATGTCAGATCGGGAACTCCTAGTATCTAGAATATAAGCAAGAAACGCCTTGGAACATTTCCTGATTATCCTCTTAGCTACCAAAGAAGACACAACATTCATCAAGAATCCACGATGTTCCCTGATCATCACAATCTTCTGGTTATCTGGAGTCTTCAGAATAGCTCTTTTAGTTTTACAATCGAGATTAACTCGATGTTTGCTCAACCAATCCATGCCAAAAATCATGTTAAACTCTTCCAAAGGTAACTCCATCAGGTCAGCCAAAAAAATCTCCATATGGATCTCTATAAGACACACTCTAAAAATATGATTTAACTTTAGGGACTAACCTACAAAACTTTGAACTATCAATGAACTCTCAGTATTCTCAAATGGGATATGCAGACCCTCAAAAATAGAATATGACACATAGGAATGGGTAGAACCATTATCAAATAATACAAAATAGGGAACTGAATGAATAATAACAATACATGCAATCACATCAGGCTCATCATAGTCCTGTCGACGTCTAAAATCATAAACCAACGTAGGTTGTCTAGCCACATATTTGACTGGGCCCATACTCTGAGAATATTGGCCTCTACTAGCCGATCCCGATGTTCTCTCCTGACTACGACCCCTTGCTTGAGTCTAAACTGTACTCTGAGTATGAGCGGGTGTACGAGCAGGTATCTGAACTGTAGGAGCTGGCTCTAGACAATCCCTCAGGAGATGGTCATTAGAACCACATCTAAAATAGGTACCTAACTTTTTCTTGCATTCACCAAAATGACGTCTCCCACGGTGCTCACATGACGGCAATGGTTATGATCCATAATGACCAACCTGAATAAAAGGCGTCACAGCTGACGAACTTGATGCCACAGATCTGGAACTCACATCGCCTCTTTGAAATAGTCACCCTTGTCTCTCTTGCTAGGACATGAAGAAAAGTCAACATAATCAGAAGGCCTTTTGAATCGGTCTCGATCTCGGTCTCGATCTCTCATGCACTCAATACCCTCTATCTACTCAGCGGTCTTGCTATCTCAACCAAGGCATCAAAGATCTTCTCCAGGTGGGTAGCAACTCGAATTTTGATCTCATACCTAAGTTCATTCCCGAACCTCAAGCACCGATCTGATTCAATGTCAACAAGTCCAGTAGTATAGCGGCTCAACTTGATAAACTCAATCTCGTAAACCATGACAGACACATCACCTTGCTCCAAATTTTGAAACACCTAGCGTTGCTCTTGTAAGTATCTCTTTATGATGTAGCGACTCCGAAAACATGCCTTGAAAAGATCCCAAGTCAACTGATTTCCCGGAATACTACCAAAAATCGATTGCCACTACCTAAAATTATATTTCTCGGCATAGCTAGGGTCCTCTTTAACTTTTTCTCTGGCCTTAGTTCCATCTCATTCATAATCTTCTATGTATCCTCCAACCAATACTCAACATCATTCGAAGGTCCACCAATAATGTCCTCGAACGAAACTACTCCAGCAGCTACCAAAGACTTAGAAATATCAACTGCAGACAAATTACTAGGGCCTCTAGCAACTCTCCTGAACATACGAAAAACAACTCTATTAATGGGATCCTCATCCATATCAGTGTTCTCATCTTCAATGATGGGATTTTCTCTCGTAGGTGTAACTGGATCATCTATGGAATAGGTGGATCTACATGAGGAACAGAAAGATCTCGCGGTGACATAGGATCATCTATAATAACAGAAGGTCGAGTCGCTCGCCCCCTCCCTCGCTCCCGAACACAGCCATGGTCTGGCCTACGACCTCTAGTAGCACTCATCGGATAATTATACAAGGCTTTACAAAAAGAATTTGAACCTAGGTTAGACTAGCATCAAGAATCTTGAATATCTTTAAAACTCAAAAAATCAGGTAACATAATTTTTGAAAATATCCAAAATATCTTAAAAATCCAATTTTCAGGACTCATCCACAGTTTGAGTGTTAAAAACTGAAAGCTATGATACCACCAAGTGTAACCACTTAGACCCGGCTTGGACATTATGCCAAAATCTAGGTGGTTACATACTTTATTCAGAAAATTTCTTTTCATATTTAAAATAATGTTTAAATCCATATACAATATTATATGAAGTTACTCATAAGATAGGTTCATACGATAATCGCCCATATATCAATATATACATGTATAAGAAAAAACTGTATAAAGCATATACATAGCAAAATATTGGTAATATAGATATATCAAGACAAAAGTAAAAACAAGTGTCAACAAAGTATAACAAAACGGTACGGTATATATAGATATACAGAGGTACAAAAATAGGAGTAGTCAGTCCTCCTGATGCCAAATATGATAGTCTACGGTCTGTTACTATCTGAAAAGGTTGAAATTTACAAAATTAGCTAAAAATACCAATGTGCTCCTTACGATGTATAAAAACATACATATAAAATACTTCAGTAAAATCAATTTATCAAACATATTTAAAAAAAATATGAACACTACCCCTATCCGATCAACAGAATGTGTAGGTTCCCAAGAACCATACACCCACTTGTACACTAGGTAAAGGCCTTATACACACAACATAAGGACATGCGGTAAGGACTTACCCTGAGCACAAAACCGAGGAGCATGCGGTAAGGACTTACAAGTAATAAACTAGGCCTGATATACTTCCCCCAATAATACCCCCAATGACAGTAATAAACATGTATGTATTTGAGTGAAAATGGTAGTTTAATTTAGTAAAACATAAAAATATTCCAGACTGTGAAATCAGATACAAAAATACAAAACTCAGAGATCATTTTAGAAATGTACAGTAAATCAAATATCAGATAAATAGTATTCAGAAAATCAGGTATCATGTCTTAAAAATATTGAGTATTATTAGAAATTTAAACAGTTCAGATGAACAATTTTAAACATTAATGTAACACCATCAGGAAACACACTTCTACCAGTTTGGGTAGTCTGATAAGAAAACTTACTACCGAGTCTGTCGATCACTACCAGGGGCAGTGCTAGATCCTACGAAACAGAAAAATCCATATCAGAAAATCCATATATGATAAGAAAACTTACTACGAGTAACACTCGAGGAACTCGGATCGTACGAATCTGACGAACAGGAATCACCAGATCTAATCAGCCCTTAGTAAGGTGAAATACAAGTACATTCATAAAAATATATTCTCAAATAAATTCCATAACCAAATCTCAAATAAATAAGCAAAAATGCTAAAAATACTGTCTATTTTGAATTAAAGGGCTCGATTCGGGGTTTTAAGGTTTGAATTTAGGAAAACGGATCACTGAATCAGACTCGGGACGTTAAAAAATGTCAAGATGAAGGTTTTAAAAAAAAGTCAACGTCGGTCAATGGTCAACGGTCGGTTAACAGTTAACGGTCGATTAATGGTCAACGGTCAACTATTGACTAATTCGATTCAGGTAAGACACAGGTCGGATCGGACACGGGTTTGGTTGGGCAAGTGGGTCAGGTCGACCCATTATCAAACAGCCCACCAGGCGGTAAACTTCCCCACACGCAGCGACGGTGCATGGGGGCACGTGCATGGCCTCCAGTGGTTGAAAAAATTCTAGAAATATTCTTACGTATATTTTAAGGGGTTTTGCGACACTTACGAAGCTCGGTTCATAGCGGTGAACAGTGGAGAGCTCGATTTTGAAATGTTAGAAACTTGGCTTTTCTCAACCCCTCACACGCCGACGACAACCGAGACAAGATGAACATCGGTGGACATAGGATGACGTAAGGAACATGATGGTGTGGGAAGTGTAAAAAACGGAGCAATGATCGTCGACAAAATGTCGATCAAAATTTTCCTTCTATAATAGGAAAGGTTGAAAAGAGAGAAAAAGAGGGTTGAAACTTTCCATAAATAGAAAGCTTCTGATTTTTGGGGTTTTAAACATACACCTATAAAAAATGGTGTAATTACATTATAGGTACTCTAATTTTTGTACTTTTTGAATTTAGATCTAACTTTAATCAAAATTTCACTTTGGTCCTCGAATTTAATTAAAATTTAATTAGTCCTCAAAAGAATTTTAAGAAAAATTTTAGGTCCTAAGTTAGGGTATGACAACTTCTATGATTGTCATGACTCTTTATAGTTTCCAAGACTTTATTGAATAAATTTCGAGTTTATCATTTTAAATTTCAAACTATTTCATTTTTATGAATATCATTCAAGTAGCTTAATATAGTTCAAAATAAACAAAAGATTTCTTGACATTACTTTGAGTTAACCTTTTAGGTACAAATGATCTGAAGTAGATCTTAACTTCAACACTTGATTATTGATGAGAGGTGTGTGCGACATACATGAACAATCGTTGCGAGATAAGCACGAAAAGAGAACAATATGGTGATGACCATTCATGCAATGTTGAAAATAATCCTTATCGAGACCTTATTTAAAATTTGAAATGAGGATTTACGATAAAGGAAGAAAAAGAAAGAAAGAGAGGAGGAAAACAAGGAAAAAAAAACTAAGAATTGAAACTTGGAGTGTTCGTGAAAACTCAAAGTAGCACTTTAGAGTATTTGTGAAACTTGGAGTAAGATGCAAAAAAGGGAGTAAAGCATAGTCAGAAATAAGAGCATCAGAGAAATGAGACAAAGACTCAGCAAAAAGAATAAAGCGAATATTCATGAGATAACATATTTGTAGCATTAAAACGACATCATGCATGCATATTTAGGCATTTGCAAGAATATGAGCATACACATTCACTTTTCATCAGGTTTTGAATTTCTAACAGGAATTCCAGATGTCAACAAGAATTTCATATATTGATAATTTCATCAAAGAATCTGTCCACAATTCACCATTGAAAGAAATGGATCTCAAATATAAATCAACATTTCTAGTAGAAGGGTTACTAATGAGAAGAATTCGTCTGATGAGAGAGAAGAAGTTCCTAATGAGAAGAAGTTCCTAATGAGAAGAACTTACTGAACATTTCGCTTGAGTCCATCACATAAGGAGTTGGACTAACATCAACATTTCGCTCAAATCCATCACAGAAGGAGTTGGATCAACATCAATATTTCGTTCGAATCCATCACAGAAGTAGTTGGATAAAGCATCAACATTTCGCTCGAATCCATCGCAGAGGGAGTTGAATCAACATCAATATTTCACTCGAATCCATCATAGAAGGAGTTGGATTAGCATCAACATTTTGTTTGAATCCATCACAGAAGGAGTTGGATCAACATCAATATTTATCTCGAGTCAATCACATAAGGAGTTGGACCAGCATCAAAATTTCGCTTGATTCCATCACATAGGGAATTGGATCAGCACAATTAATTCACTTGATTCTATCGCATAAGGAGTTGGATAAACTTGGTAAACTCAAAATAATTTCTCAAAATTTGGATTTTTTGTTTACCTCGTTTAAATAAAATTTGTTAAAATCGAACGAAAACTCGTACTTTAATCTTTGCCCTATCGTTGTTGACACAAAGATGGACAAAGAGAGACAGTTGTAGACACTCGTTTTCTTCTGGGGTTACCTTGATTTATCATTTGACAGGTGAATAGTATTTAAATATATTATAATAGGGTGAAAGAATTACGTGTTTTGTTTTTTCTTATTTTCTTTGAAATAATATGTAGTTTTGTAAAGGATAATATAATATTATATGATTTTAAAATAATATATAGTTGTAAATAATAATATTATATTATATAGTCTTAAAAATGTTATACTATATATATTGTTTTGTAAATAATACGATATATAGTTTAAAAATATATATATATATATATATATATATAGTTTGTAATTATAATACATATGCAGCTTTGAAATAAATATTTGAAATAAATATTAGCATGTAGTTATATAAAATAAGGATATTATATATTTTATATTATTTTATAATAATTCATTTCATTTCATTTTTATCTTATTTTATTTTCATGTCCATTCCAGTCCAAATTAAGATACAAGTCCAATGTTCCAAACCAATCTGCCACAAAGATCCAGTGTGCAGGCCCGCATGGATTGGGAACTAGGGTTTTCACTTATTCACTTGACGCCGCCCAAACGTTGACCGTAGGATGGGAGGCTAGATCGGATGGACCAGATTCATCACAGGATAGGGTTTTCATAACCTTGAGTTTCATTTCTCGCGTCGCCAAGCCTAAACCGTAGATCTGAACCAATTTGAAGGTTCGAACCAGCAGGCAAATATTAGGGTTTTACAATCCTTCTAGTGTCGCCTTTATGCTAACCGTTGGATCCATATCATAGATCCAACAATCCATATTGATCCTAATGATTCTAGGGTTTGTAAACCCTGGTGCTCCAACCACATTTCATAGCCGCCGCCTAAATCTAATCTGCCCATGACAAAGGTTTGTCGAACTCTAGCAGAGGGAAGCGCCTCCAGTGCTGAGTCACGTAGTACCTCGCCCGTACGCCCAGTCAGCATCCAGAGAGTAAATTTTCACCCTGCAGACACAAAAATAGGTAGATTAGAGAGGGTGAAAAACGTTCGTTTTCAATAATTACTCTCTGTAAACCTTTGGATATAAAATCCAAAAAACCAGAACAATGTAAAAAAAAGAAATCCATCATGTATTGAACATTTCAGAGCAATCAAAGAAAGTTGCAATTTTGGCAAGGCAGCTTTTTTTTCTTTGCATGATATTCAAACGTTTTTAAACTAAACAGAGGGAAGAGGGGAGCGATATTACCTTCTTTTTTAGATTGTCACAGGGGTTTTTTTTGGAGATAGTAAGAAGAGGGGCAAAAGCTTTGCATGGTGAGGTTGAAGTCTAGGTTTAGGAGAATTGGTGGAGAGGAATAAAGTTAAGGTTCAGTCCGACCTCCATCTTCGGGGGCCGGGGAGTAGGGACAGGCGGCGTAAGGTTTCGTTCGTTTGGGTTTTAAGTATCAGCTTAAGAGATGAAGGATAGTCGAAGAGTTTTTGGTTTAGGGGAGTCTGGGTTTATCTGGCGATCTTCTCAACCACCGCGAGCAGTGGCCGGATGTCTTAATAGGCAGTGGCGATGGGTTTTGTTAGGGTTGGTTCAAGAGAGAAGAGGGAGAGAAACACAAAAGTGGGAGGCGACCGGGAAATTAGTTTAGGATTAGGATTAGGTTAAACTATAGTAAGGTATTTATCGATTTTAATTAAGTTTAATCACTTTCATGCCATCCACATTTACCCATATATTTGTATTTTGGTCCCTAATCTGGATAATTTTTACTTTTATTAGATTTAAAGGCCCTGATTTCACAATTTCTCATTTTTTATTTTTGTAGTATATTTTAGGTTTAGGACCCTCTAATTTATGCACAATTTTATGATTTAGTCACTGCTTTAATTACCTGATTGCATGCTTAATTTTGGTTTAATTTCAGTTTAGTCACTGTTTTATAGATTACACAATTAATTTAGATTAAGTCATTTAATGATTCTATAAGTTTTAATTTAGTCCTTAGGTTAATTGTTTTATTAATTAATTCTAATTTTAATTTAATTTAATCCTCATTTGTAAATTATTAATTAGTCTGTTTTTAAGTTTGTATAGTTGTTTTCATCTTTTTATTATTAATGTGTTGAAATGCATGTTGGTTGATTTATTTTAATCTTGAGATTATATTTGATTAATTAGATTTTAGGTTGAATCCTTTAGTTTTAGAATTCTTACACGCAGTTTTAATTTAAGGGTTGATTAGAATTGGCCTCGGCATTTAGCATGCCCAAAGGACCATTTCAATCATCTGATTTAATAATTGGTTAAATAATTAATTAGGGTGATAATTAGAGCCTTGAATTTATTTGTGTAATACCCCAAATATCGGGTCGGTAACCATAATGAAAGGATAAAAAATTTGGTGGGTAATAGAGGGGCAATTAGGTCCTTTAGATGAAATAAATTTAATATTCATTCAAATTAGGTTATTTAATAAAAGTGAATAGGAGAAATAAGAGGATAAGTTTTGAAAGTGGTTCTCTCCTCTTCTTCTTCTCGTCCCGTGCCCCCCATAGCAAAGGTAAGGTTTCATTTAGTTAGTTTTTTTTTTCGTTTTTTGGTTGGTTTTGAAACCTTAAGTGATAGAGAGGCTTAAGGAAAGTTCAAAGAGGATTAAAACTAAGATATGAATGATTTATATGAGATTTAATAAAATGAGTTTTTAAGTGATTTGATGAAATATGGTCAGATATTGAAGTTTAAAAGTACATTTGACTTGCCAAAGAGGTAAATAAGAGATTTGGAGCCTAAGAAGTGATTAAAAATATGTTTGAAAAATTGGTGTGATTCTTAGTTTTAAGTGTTATTTGGAGATTTTAGATATTATAGGGAGATTTATGGTTGTAAGTTAGTTGGATTAAGTAATGTGGTGATATAAATAACATATTTAGGCGAAAATGTGGTAAAAATCGAAGTGAAATATGTAAAATCTGGGTAAAGGTATCGGTACTGGAAGAACAGTACCGATACTATAGGGTTAAATTTAAGGAAAGAGAATGAACACGATGAACAGTATCGATACTTATGCAAGTAGTATCGCAACTGAAGTGGGGTATCGATACCAAGAGGAATGTATCGTTATTATTATTGAAAAATGGATTCCAGAATGCAAAAATAGTATCGATACCGAAGGGACTATCGGTACCATATTATAGAAGTATCGATACCATAGGAGGGGTACCGATACTATTCAGCCTGGAATTTTATGTTAGGATGAACTTTAATAGAATTCAAGAATAATAATACTTTTGAGTATTATTAGTTTGTATAAATGTTAGAAAGCATACTAAAATTTGTATTGTATGTGTGTGAATATGGATGCTTGTGTAGACCGTAATCAAGCTCCCGAGTCAAGCAAGCAAAAAGGCAAGGATAAAGTAGTTGATTAGTCGGTCTACAATTAAGGTATAATAGTGAGGCATACCAGGTGAGTGCATTTATTTTACTTATATGACATGAGGATGACTTGCGATGAGTCAACCTCGAATGTTTGATAAAAGTATGTTTTACAATATTTCGATATGTTATCATAATGTTTATGGAATTGATATTACGAAAATTTTAGAGTATGAACTGCTCTAAAATGAATAGATGAACGTTTATGTTGTTTAATCTGCTAAGTTGATTGAATAGCCCATTGTATGTGCATTGAGAGTCATAGGTGCATTTCGACATAAATTGTATATAAAAGTTATCGATCAATTTTGTTTAATGCATAATGGTGCATTTTCGTATCAGTACTATGTGTACTTTCGGCACTAAATGTACAATCATGATATTCATAATGAGTTTATAAATTACCATTTCGATATACAATTATGTATAAAAGTTATCGATCGATTTTGTTTAATGCATAATGATGCATTTTCGTATCAGTACTATATGTACTTTCGACACTATATGTGCATCCATGGAATTCATAATGAGTTTGTGAATTTCCATTTCGGGACTTCGGTGCAATGCATGTACCTTACATTCTCATTTGACATAAATTGGGCAAACAAAGGATAAATTGAAAAAATACTGATTGATAGGTATGCTAGGCATACTAAATATAGTTTATTAGGTTATGTGAATGAAAGTTGGTTTGCCAAGTCAGTTTATGATATGTTTATATTAAGTACACTTTATTTTGTATTAATATTCCTCACTAAGTAAATACTTAGCGTGTATTGATTTCACATGTAGGAAATAGCAAAGACTAGCGGAGTAAGGAATGTCGAGGATATCATCAATCAAAGGTTGCCTCATCAGTAACTGTAAGACAATTATGTCTATTTTTTATAATTAGATGGCATGTATTGGATTTATGAAAATGCTCTGGATTGTATTTGACTTATTATGTTTGTAAAATGTTATAATTTAAGATTATTTTAACTACTGAAAGTTCACGAATGTTTTACTTATATTATATTAAAATGTTTTATTTTTATAAACAACATTTTATGGGTTTACAAATAAGGAAATGTTTTCAAAGTCATGTGACTTGTGTACGGAAATGTATACGAGAAATGGGTGTTACAATTTGCCTCATAATTTAGTTCCTCAACTTTAATTAGATTTTCTTTCAACATAATCAATTAGGGTTTTAATTAGAGCCTCATCTTTAGAACTATCACAACTTTAATCCTTAAATTTAGGGGTTGATCTGAATTGGCTTATGCATTAAACATGCCCGAAGGTCCATTTCAATAATTCGAATTAAAAATTGATTAAAATCAATTAAGGTTAATATTAGAGATTCCCTTTCTAAGTTTAGTCCCTTAGGATCTTTAATTCTCACAATTTGTCACTTTAAAATAGGAAAGCCTTAATTGACACCCTTAGCAATTAGGTTCAATAAATTGGTTGTATGTTCTCATTTTGGTTCAAAACAATAAGGCAATGTTCACTTATTAGGATGTTAATAATATATTTCCCACAATCATGCTCAGGGGATGATTACTGGTAATTCCCGAAGTAGGTCGATATCCCTTTCAAAATCCTGCATTACATTTTTCTTAATTATCAAGGAAATGTTCGTTTATTGGAATCAATAGCGAAGCTTTTACAGTACATGCCCGAAGGTGGTCGTTATTGGTCTCAGTAAACAAATAACCTTTTCAACATTGACATCCATAATGAATTTTAAATTAAATTAAATTTCGAACACTAAATTTCCAATATTAAACATGGATAATCGACTAGGTATCAATTTTTTGGGCGTTGTGGGGGTGCTAACCCTTCCCCACGCTTTACCGACTCTCGAACCTATTTTATTGTTTTCGCAGACCCAATTTGGTATTTTTGATAAAATAAATTGTTTTATTGAAACTACCTGATTTTTTATGTTCCAATCGTACTTTAAAATGATTGATGACGACTCCTAAAATTTCATTTCAAAATCATTTTAAAATCTCATTGTTGCAACTAGTCGGCTTTTCCTCGAAGGACCGATTGCGACACTTCTAGAGATAAAACTTAAAGTTACAACTTAGAAAGACGAGGAAACTCTCAAAAGTTCGAATTGCTTCCAATACAAGTAATCTTAATAATCGACGTTTAGTCTCTAATAATATAAATCTCCAATAACTATAATATCACTCCATCCCAATTAATTATATGGTATAACTTTGAACGATTAAATATAAAAAAAATCGTTGAAAATTAGAAACTCCCATTTACATACATATAATTAGTGGGTTTGAAGGCATGAGATTCTTTATATCATTTTAATATGACCGAAACTATTTGCTTTCGGTACCTCATAATATTTTTTATTTGATATATCTAGGATAAGTGCTATCTAGTATCTGTTTAAAGATAATTTTCAATTTTTCGACATTGAACGCTCGTATTTCTAGCATCTATGATGTTCAAACCCATATCCTCAAAGAATAATAATAATTCATTTATTATGGATGTCCTCGAAATATGTTTGTGAACAATGGGTCGCTTAACTACTGATCTCCCATGGTTTAAATTATCCACGGTTTAATGTGGAAATATTATAATAAGGGTAAACAATATCATAATCACCTAATTATTGTCTCTTTTCATTTTGACCATCATTTTTAAATTTATCAATTATGTCATCCAACTATTTAAATTCATTCAATCAAATCACTTGCCATCAACATTTAATGGAAGCACTAACGTGACAGTTAATAAAAATGATATAATTACACATTTAATACTTAATATTTATGCATTCTATCAATTTGATTATAATTTTAATTCAATTTAATAAATTTTCTCCAATTATGTGGTAACACGTGTCACTATCAGATTGGTGAACATTTATTAACTTCTATTATTCAATTTATTTTATTTTGTATCCAATCAGTTATGACACATGTCATTACCTTGTTTGATACAAAATAGTGTGAAAAATAATTTGCAGCCAGGGAGAATTGACCCAACAACCGAAAACTTGATTAGGAGCACTTGAATCACTGGGCTAAAACTATGGAGGAGCATGGGACCTGAATTCGACAGGTTCCGACCCGATCCGATCATGTTAGATTTTTTTTTAAAGAAATTCGGGTTTGGGTCGGGTTAGGTCAATTTTTTTAGAGCTCTCAAAAAATAATTTTATCTTATGTATTTAGGGATAATTGCAATAGTACCCCTATATATATTTATTCCAATTAAATTCCTATTTTTATTGAATAAAAGCAATATTTTTAATAAATATATTATTTTAAGTCAGGTCGGTCGGGTTTGAATTTTATCTCAAAAAGGAGAGTCAGGTTTAGATCGAGTGGAAGGTGTATATTTTTCAAGTCGAGTTAGGTGACCGACAACCCAACCCGACCCATGCCCATCCCTGGTTAAAACCCTCAATTATTTCGATTTACAACCTTTTATATATAAGTTGTTATAACTAATGACATATATAAAAAAAGGAAACTAACATTCTTTTTTGTAAAGGGTTTCAAACTTAGGAATTTGAGAGGGAGTGCAAGAACCTTAGAGATTAAACAAATCCCTATATTCAATTAAAATTTACAATATTTTTATATATAATCATAAAATTAAGTTTTTTAAGAAAAATAAAAAATAAAAAATTATATTTTTTCATTTTTGTTTAATTTATTTATATATAATCATTAAATAAAATAAAATAATTTAATTTAATGATTATATATAAAGAAGAATATATATATATATATATAGGATTATTAATTACGTTAAAAAATTAAAATTATATTTTATAAACAAATTTTAAAATATGAATTCAAGATTTTGTGAAATTAATTTTTAATTTTTAAATTTATTTTAAAAAAATAAATTTATTTTTGTACATATTGAATTTAATTTTAAATTATTAACTTTATTTTTGTTTTTATTTTATATTATTATATTTTGAAATATATATGAATTATATATTTATAATCATTAATTAAATGTGTTTAAATAATTTTGGTGTTTATATATTCTCTAAAAAATCAAAGTTTGATTCATTTTATTGTTTTCATTATGATATAAGCTAAATAAAATATGTTTCAAAATATGAACCAAATATGATTGTTTGTTTAGTGGTAGGAGCTTGCCCAAACATGCTTGAAGACCTAAGTTTAACTCTTTTCAGCTGCTTTATTTTCTTTCATTTTGTTTTCCATACATCAGATGGTCTCCAGTAGAAAACTAAATATATAAAATGTTGTAAACTATTATCAAATGAGGGGCATAGCATAGTGGTTTAGGCACTTTAATTAAATCTTTAAGTTGTGGGCTAAATCCTCATTAATTATAGATTATTTTTTCTTAATATTTTGTATCCAATCACGTGGGACAATAAATACCTAATTTTAAGTTGAAGCGTCAAATAAAATAAATAATCAAAGTTAATGAAACATCCTCCGGGTAGTGACACATACCTAGACAAATGATTTGATTAAATGCATTTAAATAGTAAGATGATTTAATTGATAAAATTTCAAGAATGATAGTTAAAATGAAAATGAACAATAGTTAGGTGATTAATGATATAGTTTATTTTTAAATTTAGAATGACCATCCAGCTCAGTTGGTAGAGCACAAGGTTCTTAACCTTGAGGTCGTGGGATCGAGTCCCACGGAAGGCATTTTATAATTCGGAGATCTCTTACGGAAACTGTTCTCAACCTGGTGTTGGGACCTCCCTCATACATATGGGAAAAATGGACAATCATTTTTTATTTTTAAATTTATTTTGGCCACGTGCACACTCCATCTGTCTTGACTTTTGAAAAGTCTAATAAAAGACTTTTAAGTATTGACTAAATTATGTCAACTTTGGTTTGGATATTTCCTTTTCCATTCCAAGTAATTAACTCAACTTGGTCCCAAACTTTCTTTTTGAATTGTTTATCCCCTAAACCCGGTCTAAAATACCTAATTATTTTCAAACTTTTGGCCTTTCTGAGGTACCTTGTTGGTACTTGAACTTGGAAAAAACCACATATATTGAATTAAAAATTTAAATTTACTATCAACAATCGAATGGTCTAGTGGGATGACACACTAGATCTCTTAAGCAATGTCAGAGATTTGAACATTGACATTTGTAAATGGAGTAAATTGAGTTAGGAGAATTTCCATTGCCTTTGCAGAACTTGATCTAGATTAATTGACCAATAGATCGAATACAAATAAATTAATTTTACTAAAATTTTATTAATGTGTCACCTTTAACCAAACAACGAATGTATCTTTAAAAATACATCTCTAATCTTAGTTTTAAGTATCTAGTTGATATCTTAACATTATTTTATTGAATTTTTTTCTAACTTAATTGGTCTTAAACTTAGAAATCATCACATGCATTACTCTATAAACTTAATTCCATTAAAATCTTTAACCTATTTGTCCCTTGAATTTTCCTATACATGAACTTAAACAGTCAAATATATAAATACACAAATTTAGCTTTGTTAAAATTTGTCACTTTTATTGATACTATTTTACTTCGTTTTGAACTAGAAAACTATCATATACATTAATATAAAAACTTAATTCTGATAAATTTTTATTTTCTTATCACCTCCAATTAATCAATTGATGTACATGTTCGTTTTTAAAAGACGTCGAATCAATAAATTTGGAGAGGATATGACAACAAACTTTTTAACATAGTTAATTTTTTTTATTATTAATGGACGTGACCTTTTTAAGTTTATGTACTAATTAGGTATCTAAGTCAAATGAGTCCAAAAAGAGTTCGGGATCAATTAGGTATCTAAGACTAAGTTCAAGTACTAACTAAATACCTAATTTTAAGTTGAAGCGCCAAATAAACTCAAAAAAGTTCAAGACCAACAAAGTACTTAAGCAAAGTTTAGGGGACAAAATATGCATTAACCCACTAAATTAAAAGGGGCTTTGTGAATGTGGTCGATATGTACCTCTCATCATACAATGAATCTGATGAGATTTTGTGGCATTGCCAACTCTAATCTTCATAATTTTATAAAACTTTGAACTAATAAAATGTTTTACTAGTTTAATTGTTGTCGATGTTTCTTGTCTTTTACGATAAATTTGTTAAGTCAACCCTTCTTAAAGAAACACTAATTAATTTAGGGTAAATTAAACCACAAGTAACTCAATCTTAATACAATTAAAAATTAGTCCTCCAATTTCAAAAAGTTACAAACGAATCACTCAATTAATCGACTGTTAGAAATATGTAGTTGAAATGTTAAATATTAGAAGATTTTTTGACATGAAATATTTTATTCATTAAAAATGTCAGATTTCAGACAATCAATTCACTCAGTTAATTAATTCTAACAACCAAGTCACCCAATTAATTGATTCTAACGACCAAGTCATGTGCTACTATGCCAATCATCATCAATCATCATATATTGTGGTCGATGAACCCTAATTTTCACCATTAATGTCACCTTGATCTCTTCTTTGCGTTCATCAGATTAGATTCTCGAGAATATCTCTCAAAAGTCATAAGATCACCCCAAATTTTTTTAAATTTTTTGAATCTCAATCTATACCATCCACTATAAGATGGCCTCCGTCTTAGGATATATTCTTCCCCTCACTAATGAAAGCCTTTCCATTATTCAGAACATTGAATGAAGCCCTGTTGAGTTAATCGATTGACGAATATGGCCAAGAGGGGGTGAATTGGCAATTAAAATTTTGGTGGAAGCTTTTGCATAAAATTGAAAGAAATTTGCATAGCGATTTAGAGTGGTTCGACTTTCTCAACCAAAAGTCTACGTCCACTACCTTAGCTATCCACACTAAGGATTTTCCACAAATTCACTAATTTTTCTTTCTTTTAAGGACAAAGAGTAACCTTACAAACCATCAAGAATTATACCCCAAATTCTTGAGAACACTCTCTCCCAAAGAGAACAATACAAATTTGCAAACTTACAAGGAAATCCTCACAAGGTAGATTGTTTGCACAATTCTAGAACAAAGAAAAGAACACTCAAGAATGAATACAATTGAGCACAATAAGTGTTCTTGAAAGCAAAATGAATATTAAATGAAAAATAGGCTTGAAATGCTCAAACTTGAGGTTTGATGCTTTCTCTTTGATTCTCTCTTGATTCTAGTTGCTTGATGTTTCTTGTTATTGATCAATGGCTTCTAAGCTTGCTTAAATACACCTTGAATCACTTCTGAACGTTGGGGATCATTAATGAAGTTTTTGGAGCCGTTTAAGTGTGAAAACAATTAATATTTCTGCTTGGAGCGTGGGGGGAATCGGTACCCCTAATGGGGAATCGATTCCCTAAGTGTAAAATTCAAATATTTCGACCGTTGAACAGTGGGGGGAATCGGTACCCCCTGGGGGGAATCGGGTTCCCTCCAAGCATACTGGAATTCTTGGAGCCAAACCATTCAGAGGGGAATCGGTTCCCTCTGAGCAATCTGGAATTTTTGGCTTTGAAATGGTTCGAAATATTTTGTAAAATCGTTTTGAAATTATTTTAAGATTAAAACTTAATTTTACACTTGAGTAAGGATTTAAAATGAACTTTAAGGATTTAAAATGAACTTTGAAATACTTTGAGTAATATTTTGATATTCGATTTAATATATCGAATATGCTTAGAAAAAATCTTTTTCAAAATTAAAATTCTTTTAATTTAATTTGTTATATCGAAACATCAAAATGTTTTCAACAATCTCCCCCTTTTTGATATAACAAAACATTTTAAGATTTTCTAATTTCAAAATGAATATTGATTTTGAAAATACTACTCCCCCTTACTTTAACTCTACTCTTCAAAAACTCCCTTTTTAACATTTCTCCCCCTTTTTGTTAAATCAAAAAGACCCGTAAAAGATTTTAAACAAGGTTTTGAAATCATTTAGCCAATTGATGATAAATATATATATAGTTTAAGCTGCTAAGATCACAATCAAGAGAAACGTTAGCCATTAGTTTCATAATCAATATTCATAAATAATGTGACATGGCAAAATTGGTCATATTGCTAAAATGATGTAAATGATGCAATAAATTTAACTAAACCAAACATTCAAACATCCAAACAAATCCAAAGTTTAACAATCTACAAAAATCAAACATTCCAAAATATTCAAAATATTGAAACAATAAGCTTTAAGTTCAAAGTACTAAAGCAAAACAAAGAATCAAGAATCCGTAGGAGGATCGGGAGGAGGAAAACGAGCTCGCATAGCGGCCATCTCATGAGTGAGTTCATTAATACGAGCGTTTGTTGTTTCATTTTTTGCACGTATCTCCAGAAGAATTTCCAATTTTTGAGCTCCCATTGTGGATAAATGAGACTCTATTGAAGAAAAGCGCGAATCTATAGTAGCATATCGGAAATCGAATGTCTCCATAAAAGATTGAAAATATGGAGGCATTTGATTCGTTTGTTGTGCTTGCTCCTCGGGCTGCTTAGGCTCATCTTCGGCTTCATCGATGTCTCGTATTAATTGTTCAAGCTCGGGATCATCGTCACCTTATGGTGGAGCTCGTGAAAAACTAGCTCCCGGAGTATTTTCAGAAGATCAAACCCATTCACTGGTTTCCTTATCCTTTATCCATCCCGCTCTCGTTAAGGAAAGAAGATTAATTTGTTTCTTTAAAGGAAAGACGGTATCTAGACCTACTCTAAGCCCGGATTTAGGAAATAGATTACTTAGAATGCAACCATAAACTAGAGAGGAACAAAGTTTCTTATTTGGCACTAAGTTTACGGTTTCAAAGATTTCAACAAAAATAATCTCAGGAAGATTTATTTTAATAATGTTTTGGAAACAATGTAACCACCAAAGATCTAAAGCACGAAGAGTAGAGTAACGACCTCCGGATGGTCGAAACCATCAAGAAATCATTAGATGAAGAAAATGATCATGAAGGTCTAAGACACTCGCACTATCTCTTCTTTTATAACGAGAACCTAAAACATGTTTTTCATTTGATATACCATCATTATCTAATCCTAATGCTTTGGCTATGTAAGCCGAGTTAATATGTAAGAATTGTCCTAGGAGGTAGGAACGGACTTCTATGGTCTCAGTTTGAGCTCGATTTTTGACACAAGCGGCATTAGAATAAAAGATGCGAACAAGTTGATGGTAAACTATAGGTTCAAGGTCACAAAGTTTATCAAATTTCCACTCTTGTAAAAGAGGAAGATATCTAAAATCGATATCTAACATAGCTTGACGAGAAGGGATACGTTCTTCTCTAATTTTGTAAGTGTCAAAATATTGATAATACCAAAAACGATGATTTCTAGGACCAGGATGATTGAAGCACGAGTTTTGGATAGTCATATTAGGATCAATGGGATTAGGATTAGGAATTGGAATTTCAGGAATAGGAGGAGGATTTGGAGGTGGATTTGGTTGACGGTGTGAGCGACTAGATGATGACCTAGCACGTTTAGGATTGGACATGGTTTAGGAAGTCGGAATAGAATGGATAACCTACAATTTAGAAAACACATGTATGCAATTCAATCAATCCCAAAACTCAATTGAGTCCTCAATATTTCAAGGTTCTCTAAACCAATCCTAATGGGCAAAGTTTTCGAAAAACTTATTGAAAAATAAGGTTTTGAAAATCAATATATGTATAGTTTTTATAATAACAACGTAATTCAATCAAAACACAATATTTTTTTTATTTCAAAAATTTCAAAAATTTTGGAAAAATCTTGTGTTTTTGATGAAATTAGTTGTAAAAATTTAGTTTATAAACACTAATAAGCAATGCCCGATCACTATTTCTATTTAAAACTAATCATATGTTCAAAATTAATGAAATAGAGAGTTTGAAAAAATTTACCTTGAAATATGAGATTGAGTGGATTTTGATGTTGTTTGCACGATTTTAATGATGCTAGCAGGTTTAGAAGATGATATTTGAAGTGAATTCCGATTAAAAACGTTTATTTGAGGCAAGAATGGAGATAGGGAGAGTAGAGAGGGGAAATGACGGTAAGAAAGAAGAAGAGGGTTTAGGATTTTTGGGTGTTCTGCCCGTGTTAAAATCTAGAACCCCAGCGGGGTATCGATTCCCCTAGGGGGAATCGGTTCCCCTTCAAAGGGGGAATCGGTTCCCTCATGGGGGTATCGATTCCCTGTGCACCAAAATGCTAAAATTCGATTTTAAACACACAAAATGCTAAATTAATTTTCTCTAGTGGTATTGGCAACTCATATATTGAAAATTAATCACGTTCAAACAACCAAATTAATCTTTAAACTATATTTGAACATAAAGTTAATTTTCATCAAGAATCATAAACTCCTCCTAACTAATAGCAATGAATGCAATCAAAAATTACTATTCTAAGCATTTTTCATTTAGTCTTAAAAGTGCTAAAATTATTTTAAACACTAAGTGAAGATAGGTTGGTCAAACCTAATTCTCTCCTAAGTGTCCAAAATCTTTCCTTGTCTAAAGGTTTTGTAAAGATATCCGCTAATTGGTGCAAAGTATCAACAAATTCTAGAACTACATCTTCCTTAGTGACATGGTCTCTAATGAAGTGATGTCTTATTTCAATGTGCTTAGTTCTAGAGTGTTGGATGGGATTTTTAGTGAGACAAATAGCACTAGTATTGTCACACTTGATAGGAATGGTACATACTTCAATTCCATAATCAAAAAGTTGTTGTTTCATCCATAAAACTTGTGCACAATAACTACCAGCTGAAATGTATTCGACTTCAGTGGTAGATAATGCAACACAATTTTATTTCTTTGAAAACCAAGAAATCAACATATTTCCAAGGAATTGGCAAGTACCGGAGGTGATTTTCCTATCTAATTTGCATCCTCCATAATCCGCATCAGAAAAGGCATGCAAGCTAAAGCTAGAGTCTCTAGGATACCAAAGTCCTAAACTAGGAGTGTCCTTAAGGTATCTAAAGATTCTCTTAACAGCTAGTAAATGTGATTCCTTAGGACATGATTGAAATCTAGCACATAAGCAAACACTAAACATAATGTCCGGTCTACTTGCAGTTAGATAAAGCAAAGAGCCAATCATTGACCTATATAATTTAACATCTACACATTTACCTCCTTTATCTAAGTCAAGCTTTGTTGAAGAGCTCATTGGAGTGTCATGAGGTTTTCCATTTTCCAGTCTAAACTTCTTGAGCATATCTTTGACGTACTTAGCTTGATTGATGAAGATGCCATCTTTTCTTTGCTTGATTTGGAGTCCCAAGAAAAATGAGAGCTCCCCCATCATGCTCATCTCAAACTCACTTTGCATTAGCTTAGAAAATTCTTGGCAAAGAACATCATTAGTAGAACCAAATATTATATCATCAACATAAATTTGAACTACTAATAAATCTTTACCCTTATGATTTAAAAACAATGTAGTGACAACCTTCCCTTTTGAAAAACCTTTTTCAATTAAAAAATTTGACAATCGTTCATACCAAGCTCTAGGAGCTTGTTTTAAACCATAAAGCGCTTTTGTCAATTTAAGAACATGATCCGGAAATTTTGAATCTTCAAAACCTGGAGGTTGTTCCACATACACTTCTTCCTTTATAAAACCATTTAAAAATTAACTTTTAACATCCATTTGATATAATTTAAATTCATGAAAACATGCAAATGCTAATAACATTCTAATTGCTTCCATCCTAGCTACGGGAGCGTATGTTTCATCATAGTCTATGCCCTTTTCTTGAGTATACCCTTGAGCAACAAGTCTAGCCTTGTTTCTCATTATATTACAACTCTCATCAAGCTTATTCCTAAATACCCATCTAGTACCTACAATAGATTTATTACTAGGCCTTTCAACTAATGTCCACATTTTACTTCTCTCAAATTGATTTAATTCTTTTTGCATAGCCATAATCCAATGTTCATCTTTTAATGATTCTTTAATATTCTTAGGCTCTATGCATGAAATAAATGCAACATAATTACAAATATTTCTAAGAGAAGATCGAGTTGTTACCCCTTTGGATGGATCACCTATAATCTCACCATCCTTGACATAGTTGTACTCTCTTGGATAAGATACTTCCCTTTCTTTAATGGTTGGATTCTCAAGAGGATCATGAGTTACCTCATCTTTTGTTTCTTTCTTTGATGATGGTTCTTCAACGTCATGTCTAACTTCATTTGTATTTATAATACCTACATCATCATTCACACAAGAATCCTTCCTCGGAAGGGGATTATCATCGAAAACAACATGTATAGACTCTTCTACAACTAAAGTTCTTTTATTAAATACTCGATAAGCTTTAGAATTTAAGGAATAACCCAGAAAAATTCCTTCATCACTTTTAGAATCAAATTTGCCAAAGTTTTCTTTACCGTTATTTAAAACAAAACATTTACATCCAAAAGGATGAAAATAGCTAATGTTAGGCTTTTTATTTTTGAAAATTTCATATGGAGTTTTCTTAAAATTGGCCTAATCATTACTCGATTTACAATATAATAAGCGGTATTTGTGGTTTTCGTCCAAAAATATTTTGGCAAATTATTTTCACAAAGCATGGTTCTAGCCATTTCTTCTAAAGTTTGATTTTTCCTCTCAACAACTCCATTTTGTTGAGGGGTTCTAGGTGCTGAAAAATTATGGCTAATACTATTAGAATTACAAAACTCATTAAATCCAAGATTTTCAAATTCAGTGCCATGATCACTTCTAACACTAGTGATAGAGTAACCTTTTTCGTTTTGGATTACTTTTGAAAATGTGATGAAATTTTCTAATGCTTCATCTTTAGTACTTAAGAATAGAACCCAAGTATATCTAGAATAGTCATCTACCAAGACAAATGCATATTGTTTTCCACCCAAGCTAGTAGTCCTAGTTGGCCCAAAAAGATCTATAAGATCAATTGTAATACTCTACTAGTTGATACGTCATTAATGGATTTAAAAGAAACTCGTTTTTTTCCCTTTAGCACAAGCATCACAGATTTTATCATTATCAAATTTAAGCTTAGGCAACCCTCAAACTAAATCACCTTAAATTAGCCATTGCAAAACACTTATACTAGCATGTCCTAGTCTCCTATGCCATAACCAACTATCATGTTCATCCTTAGCAACTAGGCACAAATTAGTCATATCAAAAGAATCTAAATGCACCATGTATATGTTTCCTATTCTATGACCAACAAACATAATCTGATTAGATGCAATGTCAATGACTTTACAACCATTAATATCAAACATGACATTGAATCCCTTATCACAAAATTGACTAATACTCAATAGATTATGCTTTAATCCATTCACATATAAAACATTCTTAATTTGTATGGAAGAGGTATTACCAATAGTACCAATACCTTCAATGTGACCTTTTGAATCATCACCAAAAGTCACTTCTCCTCCATTGGTGTTAAGCTCAATGAACCGGTTTTTGTCTCCGGTCATGTGTCTTGAGCATCTACTATCAAGGTACCATGAATTTGGATTTGTTTCCTGTGACTTGTAGCAATGCTCCTTTTCCTACAAACTTAGATTAATTTCTAATTTTTGGTACCCAAATTCTTTTGGGTACACATTCATTAGTTTCCAAAATCCTAGTCCCCTTTGGTATCCATTTGTGTAGGATATCATTATCTTTAGTAGTAATGATCTCTTTAGGAACCCATATACTTTTAATGATTTTTCCATTAGAGGTTCTTTGGGGACCTTATGATTGTAGTTTTTAAAACTTTTTCTAACACAGTTGGATTTTGAATTTTCTCCATTTTCAAAACGTTTTGTTCCAACTTTATCAAAAGAGGCTTTAAGATCATCAATTTTCTTTTGATGATCATCATTGACCTTTGAAAGTAAATTTTGCAAATCCAAAATTTTTTTTCAAACTCTTCTAGCTTGATTTGCAAATCTTTGATTTTACTTTCAAGATCGTTGTTGGTTTTAGATATGAGTTTATTTTCATTTTTCAATTTTGAAACATCATTTTTATATTTTAAAAACAATTTCTCATAATCGAAGCCAACCCATTATATTCCTCTAATAACTCATCATAGGATAAATCATCAAAATTAGATGAGTTAGAGGTTACCTTAGAATCTTCCCCGAATGTCATCAAGCACAAGTTTGCTACTTCTTGTTCCTCTTCATCGGAACCTTCTTCATCGCTCCATGTAGCCACATGAGCCTTGTGCTTATTCTTTGATTGACCCTTTCTCTTCAATTGTGGACAATCATATTTGACATGCCCCGACTTTTTGCATTCATAGCAAATGATTGGGTCCTTCTCTTTTGGTTCATTTTTGAGGCCTTCATTTCGTTTGAATTTTCTTCCTCGGTAAGGTCTCATCATTTTTCTGAACCGTTTGGCAAACAATGCCATTTCCTCTTCATCGTCGTCTTCATCCGAATCACTCTCATCTTTTGTGGATTTGAGAGCAACTCCAATGTTTTTCTTCTTCTCCTTCTCCTTCTCCTTTGGTGTCTCATCAATCTTATCGAGGTCCACCTCATCTTCAAGCATCATTTCATGAGTGAGGAGTGAACCGATTAGCTCTTCAAGAGTTAAGGACGTTAGATCCTTAGACTCGATGATTGTCGTCTTCTTTGATTGCCATGATTTTGGAAGGGAGTAAACTAACTTCCTCACAAGCTTTTCATTTGAAATGATCTCTCCATATGATTTGAGACCATTGACAATCGTTGAGAATCTATCTGTCATAGCTTTGATATCTTCATCTGGTTTCATCCTGAAATTTTCATAGCTATGCGTTAGAATACTAATTTTAGATTTCTTTACCTCATCGGTACCTTCATGAGTGACTTGAAGTTTGTCCCATATTTCTTTGGAGGTTGTACAAGATGAAACTCTTCCGTATTCATCTGGTCCAAGAGCACAAAATATGATATGGATGGCTTTGGAGTTGAGCTGGAACATTTTTGTCTCTCTTTCACTCCACAATCTTGGATGAGTGAGAGGCTTGATGTATCTTTCTTCTACGACATTCCATGCTCCCATGTCACTTGCTTGAATGAAGTACATCATCCTATTTTTCCAATAGGCATAGTTATCCCCATTGAAGAAAGGAGGCTTGTTGACGGGCATTGAATCGAGACTGGAGTCGAAGTTTGAAGTAGAGGCCATTGATGACTTTGATTATCGATGTAACTCTTCCCGAATCGACTCAAGAGGCGATTAAACTTTCAAATGAGTTAGGCTCTGATGCCAATTGTTGAGTTAATCGATTGATGAATATGGCCAAGAGGGGGTGAATTGGCAATTAAAATTTTGGTGGAAGCTTTTGCAGAAAATTGAAAGAAATTTGCACATCGATTTAGAGTGGTTCGACTTTCTCAACCAAAGTCTACGTCCACTACCTTAGCTATCCATACTAAGGATTTTCCACAAATTCACTAATTTGTCTTTCTTTTGAGGACAAAGAGTAACCTTACAAACCCTCAATAATTATTCCCCAAATTCTTGAGAACACTCTCTCCCAAAGAGAACAATACAAATTTGCAAACTTACAAGGAAATCCTCACAAGGTAGATTGTTTGCACAATTCTAGAACAAAGAAAAGAACACTCAAGAATGAATACAATTGAGCACAATAAGTGTTCTTGAAAGCAAAATGAATATTAAATGAAAAATAGGCTTGAAATGCTCAAACTTGAGGTTTGATGCTTTCTCTTTGATTCTCTCTTGATTCTAGTTGTTTGATGTTTCTTGTTATTGATCAATGGCTTCTAAGCTTGCTTAAATACACCTTGAATCACTTCTGAATGTTGGGGGATCATTAATGAAGTTTTTGGATCCGTTTAAGTGTGAAAACAATTAATATTTCTGCTTGGAGCGTGGGGGAATCGGTACCCCTAATGGGGAATCGGTTACCTAAGTGTAAAATTCAAATATTTCGATCGTTGAACAGTGGGGGGAATCGGTACTCCCTGGGGGGAATCGGTTCCCTCCGAGCATACTGGAATTCTCGGAGCCAAACCATTCAGGGGGGATAGGTACCCCCTTGGGGGGGGAATCAGTTCCCTCTGAGCAATCTGGAATTTTTGGCTTTGAAATGGTTCGAAATATTTTGTAAAATCGTTTGAAATTATTTTAAGATTAAAACTTAATTTTACACTTGAGTAAGGATTTAAAATGAACTTTGAAATACTTTGAGTAATATTTTGATATTCGATTTAATATATTGAATATGCTTAGAAAAATCTTTTTCAAAATTAAAATTCTTTTAATTTAATTTGTTATATCGAAACATCAAAATGTTTTCAACAAGCCCCAAATCTTTGAGAAACTCAATACCCAAAATGATTTTTTTAATATGAATTGACTGACTTCCATTTATGTTCTTACTAATAATTGGATAAAACGAGATGTAATGTACTAAATAAGAAAATGGGTAAACTACATAAATGACCACCCCACTATGGGCTTGGTCTCGAAATGACCATCATTTTCAAATTTGAGATGTTATGACCATCGAACTATTTAAATGATTTCAATATAGCTACCTGCCGTTAACATTTAACGGAAGTATTTACGTGGTTAGTATAATTAGGAAACGGGTCCTTGTAAAGTTACATATTCGCTGCGTTGGAACCATGCTTTGTTTTCTTCCATTTTGGTCACTACTTGTATATGATTTGTTTCCTTGGATTTTCATTTAATGCAATTTTATCTTGATTCTATAAATGTCTAATGCCTTAATTTGAGCATTAACTTTAAAATCTTTTATTCTAGTCATGTATTAAATTTATAGATTAAATGTCCTAGATTAATTAAATTAAAATTAAAAAAATCCTTTAATCAGATTGTGACATCATCACAATTTGAATGGAGAAATAAATTTATAAAATTAAATTGAAATTAGGACCTGATTAAAAATTAAGAATTAAAGTTAATCTTGGTGATCAAATTGATTAATTCTAAATTCTAAGGGATTTAAGCTATAAATTTAATACATGACTAGAATAAACGATTTTAAAGTTAATGCTAAAATTAAGGCATTAGAAAAAGTAAAAACAGAATTAGGATCAAATTACATTAAATGAAAATTCAAGGAAACAAATCATACACAAGTAGTGACCAAAATGGAAGAAAACAAATCTGGGTTCGAGCGCTGTAGATCATAACTTTACAAGGAGTCGCACCCTAATTATATCAATTTCGTTAACTGCCACGTAAACAATTCCATTAAATGTTAACGACAAGAGGCTATATTGAAACCATTTAAATACTTCAGTAGTCATATTGACGCAAAATTTTAAAATGAAGATAATTTTGAGACCAAGCCCATAGTTAGGTGGTCATTTATGTAATTTACCCTAACAAAATCATTAAAAAGAATATACATCTTCTAATTTCTGTTTCATTTAACAACTTTTTAAATGGATTAAGGATGAAAAAAAGCATTTGAACTTAAAAAACATGTATTCAAGTTCCTGAATTTTTAATTGAATTAAACTCTTTATACTAAAAAATTAAATCAAATAATTCATCGAACTAAAAAAATTATAACAATTATACTCTTTAATTATTTTTTATCGTTAAAACTTAGCCATTTAGGGTTAACACTATCATGTGACAGAGATGGACCGAGGGAGGAGTAGATGTGGAGGTCGTCTCTTAAAATTTTAAAATTACTATATATTTTAGATTTGTTCTATGTATTTTCAATTAAAAATCTGCTTTTATCATTGAAATTTTATAAGTTCAAGGTCGTATTTCAACATAAAATCATATATTCGTCCCTAAATTATGACACATTGTGGTGTTGTGACATGACATTTTCATAATTGTTTTTAACTTTTATTTTTATTCTAAAAAATGATATTATAATTCGCATTTATTTACTACACTTTGACATTGCAGAAGTGTAGGAAAAGTTGGGTCTCCGATGAGGTTATCAATACGTAGAGATTATTACGTCAAACTTCCAACCCTCGAAAAATTCGGATCTACAAGTTGACTTCTTTGAATCTTCAAGCAATTTGTTTTCAATCATGTGCATGTGAAATCCTCACGATATTTCGCTACCCATTGTTAAACAGCTGATGATTAAGATAATAATTGACTTTTGCATGCAGAGTTAACTCAAGATTAAGCTTACACTGTAGGTTGACATAGGGAGGTTTGATTGGGTTTCCCTTTGTTGAACCCATAAATTGTGGATCATCATTATATTAATCCTTAAACTTCCATTAATGCTAATTTAATATTATCTTACTGATGAGTTTAACCATTGGGTCTGATGACATTATATAAAGAGCTAGTAATGGCAGCTATTGTTCTGCAGTAACCAGAAGCCTAATTCTCTCAAGCAACATTCTTTTCGGTGTTAGAGAATATGAAGGTAAGTAATTTATTTTCTTGTCTCCATGAAAAATAATGTTGGGAAATCTGATAGTTTAATTTTTGATTGAAATTTGCAGCAAAAGATAGTTATTAAAGTGTCGATGCATTGCAGAAAATGTCGAAAAAAGGCATTACAGGTAGCTGCTGTTGCATATGGTATGTTTTTAACGTTAACCTTTTCAAATTCAACTTGACGTTATTGGTCAGAATTCAAGAAAAATGAAAAAATTTGATCGGATAATGTGGTGGGAGAAAATAGTTAGAACGGACGATGGAGAAATTATTTTTTCAATTAGGATGAAATGAATAATGGATGTGAATAACATTCGAACCACCTAACGTTTTTGGAAAAACATCGAGAAAACATATTGTGTTCTAAGTTTATATGTTATGAAGTTTGCCGTTCACGTTTATATGTAGTTTAGGGAAGACGTTGTGTCTTCACAGCATCTTTCCAAAGACACCAAACAATTTGAGAGTATTTCTTTTACACTGTTCATTTCACCTTAATTAAAAAATAATTTTTATATGAATTATTGTTTTTCTCTATCACATTATTTAAGAAAAATTGTTCTAACAAAAATGAAAACATAATTAATAGATGTGATGCATTGGCAGGGGTGACATCGGTGGCATTACATGGACCGGAAAAGGATAAGCTGATGATATTGGGTGATGGGGTTGATGCGGCATGCTTGACCGAGGCATTGAGGAAGAAGCTTTGTCATGCAAGCATTGAGATAGTTGAACAAGTGAAAGATCCCGAACCATCCAAACCAGAAAAATCTACTAAGCCGCCGATTATATACCATCAACCACCCCAGGTTGAATATTACAGAGTGGTGCCCGATCCAAGTCCACCTCCTTGTACTATTATGTGAAACTAAAATGACACCATTGTCTCCAATAAAGTCATGTTGGCAGTTGTGACTCCAACTATTGGCCTGCTTTTTCTGTCATTTTACCTCCTCTTTAGAATATCAATAGGTGATTGTATACGTTGCAAGTTGGGTAACAATCAAGTATTTATTTCGATTGTTGACTATATTCATGTCTGATATTTGAATCTATATATGTATCTATTATAGCTTCGGAGAATGATCTTTAAAAATCTCGAAGCCTCCACATATATGACTTATGGAAATCATCAACACTCCATTAATAAGGTCATCAAACAAACCTCTCTTCTTATCAGAGTTATCAAGAAATCCACATTCTCTAGATATAAATCGTTGACCTAATTACAGCGCGTATACAAGACATCTGACATATCCACATAATCTACCAAAACGAAATATAAGATCTACAGATTTATTTAGCTCATTGAACTACAAATAGACATAATAACCCAACGCTTCACACCACCAGCTAGGAACCACTATATATACCACAATCAAGACTGACAAAGGGGTTGAAGCTTCCAATTTTTAGAGACCATTTTTCTCCTTAATCTTGTTCTTTATGATTGACTCTCTCTTACAAAGAAAAACCAACTAACAGTCGTTCTCTCGTCGATCTTGGCCCACTGTCCAAAATAGAATGAGTGAACCGCCAACAATCGATGAGACAAACTTGCTATTATCAACAATTGGTATGGTGAGCGTGGACAAACCTCACGACCTAGAGAATCAGCCAAGATATCTCTCAAAAACCAAAACAATAAATAACCATCATCGTCTCCTTTCTCTTTCCTAAATTCTACCTAAATGCACCTGGCTTCTCTTACCAGTCCATTGTTAAAAACCAGAAAAACATAAGATAAGAAGAAGAGATGTGAAAGGTGTCATAACAGCTTTTGGGACCGAACTTGATCACGTGTTTTGAAATGTTATAAAAAATATAGAAGTCGCCATCGACCTTTGGGTTAGGTAGATCGAATACATAAAATGTCTTTAAAAGAAATTTTAAAATAGGTATGTATATAACCATATATTCATATTGAAAAGGGTTTGAGAGACGATTTCGCATAGGAAAGGATGAACATCCTTGCAACACCCAAAATCGATACCTAATTAATTATATGTTGCTTCTAATAATGACAATTATGAATTCAAATATAAATTTAAATTATGATCCTCTTATTCTCAAACAAACAAATATGTGTTACTTTATTAATGGAAACTTTAAGGAGAAAAGATAATATTATATTATTTTTAATTTTACTCAAAATAGAAGAATATTCCAAAATTACAATAAAGATTTACAATCAAAATCTAAGCATATAATTAGGAAAATTTCCTATAATCATTGAAACAAAACTAGTAATTTAAGATCACATAAGGACCATACAAGGAAAGATTAAATCTAACCAAGAAACTCGAACAAAGATAGATACAAACAGATCTGAACACATCAGCAAACGAACCACAAAAGAGGATCAAACTATTGAAAGACCACCGACAAACCATAAATTAGACTCGAGCGACGTAAGAAGCTATCAACAAATGCAAACTAGGTATCCAAATCTAATCCGAGGGTCCAAAGCAGTGAAGATAAAAAGTTAGTAGATAATCACCATCTTGATCAGTCGTGACAATATCAAATCAAACCTTAAAAAAAGATAAATAAAAACGGCTAAAGAATTGAAAAAAAATGACAAAATGCATAAAAAATGTGCCATAAAGGTAAATGAAAACGTACAACACAAACAAACTTATTGAAAATAAAAAAAGAAAAAGAAAATAAAGATATGATATAGAAAAGAAAAAAATAAAGAATACCGCGTTCAACAACCAGCATTAAAGTTGGTGCCGCCGCCAATCAATAAAAATGAAAAAAAAAAGATGAACGACACACAAATGAGAGAAAACTAGAATATTCTATTATTTTTAATTGAAGTGAAAATAATTCCTTAAATATATTAAGGTGAGTATTTCTCTCTTTTCAATTGAAATAAAAAGAATATAATAATTTCTCCTAAATAATTTTGTTTTAAACATTTAATCAAGCAAAATCATAAAAATGAAGATTTAAATAAGTTTTTTTGCTTGGCAAGAAGATTTTATTAATGAAATCAAATAAGCCTAACTTAAGTTGTATATCTCATTAAAACCCTCTCTAACCTTAATTAGAGGAAAAAATACATATAAAGAAAAATAAGCACATGCCCCTGATCAAAACCATAAAACAGAAATACAAAACCTATTCAGAAGAAAAGCTCACACCCATGATCTTTCTTACTCAAACATGGTTAAACTTCACCCTTCCAAGACTACATTTCCACCAACAGAAGCCACAAAAAACCTCGAAGAGGAATCATAATAGTGATCTAGATCACTATCACCATAGAGACCGACACCAATGTGAACAAATTCAACCATAGCCAAGAAGATTAAATAAAAACTTCCAAAAATATTTTTATAGCTATTCTAAACCCACTTTATATAGTTTGGATTAAACTAACATAAATTGTTCTAAAATATTCTAAACCCACATTTACACTTGCCCATTCGATACACCCCAATCAAGACCGATACTCTAAAAATAAAAGCATTCTCAAACCACACCATTCCAATTTCATCAAATGAATATGAAGAATTTTTAAATTCTTGGTACCCTTATTCTCGCTTATTCATCACCTAAATTTAAAAACTTACTAGTTCGCTTTTCAATATAGCTAATTCGCTCACCGCGTCGCTTTTATTGTCTTAAATTTTAATTCCAAGACTCTTACCTAATTTCAGAGTTTTTCTTGCCTCCCTAATTTGCATTTCCCACCGAGATACCATGTTTGAATCAAAGAGGGATCTACCTGATAATTATGGAGTTTCCTCTTGCTTGGATTTCTTCTTCATCTTCTTGATACCTCGATCTCTTTTTCTTTTTCGATCTCGTTCTGAAATTACTCAATCTTGAAATTCCCTTAACGAGCCATATATATTCCCTGATTTTTCGATGGTGCAAATTCTGGGAAGAACGCATCAAACTCCACTGCATTCTCAAAACAATTTTTTTCGTTGACACAGAACAATCGCTCACTTTGTTGTATTCTCCTTTCGATACTACTTATGTTATAGATAGTTGCCATTACCCCAATCAAACACCTACTCGTCTTCAAAAAATCAGAGTCTTCAACAAGTCCTATGATACTCTTCCTCTCCACTAACTTCTGAATATTGAGTTCCTCTTACCTCTCAACATTAATAGTAGGTTCCACTTTTTTCGGTCTTCACATTGGCTTCCATGCCTGAACTTTTCTTCTTGAATGTTTGTTGTTCATTTTGGCCAGTATAATAAATATTTTATTGCCATAAACCTTCAGACCATTCAATCTTTCTATTATTCTCCACGCCTCATTTTTATTACTCGTCCAAACGAAAGTAAATCTTGTTCCACGTCTACTCCATTTACATGCGATATAAACACTTAAAACCTCTCATTGCCTTTTGATGTAGGTCAACCTACATTTTATTGTGGATTTAGGAAGGAAGAAAGCTACCTACAACGTAAGTGAATGGTTACAAAGACAATGGTTTGGTAGGTTGATTAAGGAAGAAAACAACTTGCAACGTTTGATGTAAGGTTGATGTAAAGTGATGTAGGTGGGATTTTAGAATGATGAAAATGGGGTTGGTTTAGTGATTTGGATGTGGGATAAGGGTGATGAAAGAAATGGATAGAAATGGTGTTAATAGTATCTTAAGAAAGACTAAAGAAGAACCTATACTAAGGAGTATAGACCCAGTCGTTATACTTTCTCATAAGGGGTGGTAGATAAGTACTTTGACCCACTATCTATGATAAGATATGAACCAAAAGTATCAATGAAATATGACATACTTGATAAGTTGATAAAGTCACAAAGTACTAAGGAAAAGGGATGAACTCTCACTTGTATAAGCAAAGGATGATGCCTTACAAAAGCTAAGATATTGGCTATCGATACAAAATGAATAGACTAGGCCGAATGGACATATAGTTTCAGCCAAAGGTTGTTTCCTATGAAAGTACATGTTCATTTGTTGAATGTTTACAACCTTTGATGATAAATGGGTAAGTTTTGGTTCGACTAGCCTTTTCATAAGCCCAATGATGCATTTGGCCGAATGGTTACCTTGGTTTGGCCCTTCGAATGCTTGAATGAATGGTGTGAATTGCTTGGTCAAAAATACTCATAATTATTCATACTTAGCACCTAAATGAGTGGTTGTGAGGTCTTGGCCGAATGGTTATAACTCCTTTGGCTTTTGGCACTTAATTTGAATTCAATAGGGAATCACAAGCACTTTTAATGAATGCTCATGATTCCTTACTTGGTGTGCTCTTCAACGCCTTGCTTATGATGTACCCTTGCTCAAAGGTGATGTTAGGCTCGTCCATAGTGCTTGTATGATGTCCAAGGTTTCCACTTAGGTAGCTAGGTGAGTGTGAGCTAAGGTAACTCGTGCAAGATAACTAGTGACACTTCTAGCTACTTAGTTACATGTCAGCTACTCTTCAACTCCATTCAGCTTCCTTAACTATCTCTGAGCTAGACTTCTCATGCTTGAGCTAGGTTCATCTACTTGTCTCCACTTTGATCTATCCATGAGCTGTCATGCTTACCTTTTAGCTATGCCAAGCTGCCAAGTGATGCCTACTTGATGTGTTCACTTATGAATGAAAAGAAAACAAGGAAATAAGTAATGTGTGAGCTAGAATCAATCCATTAGTTTGATACTGCCTATGTAAATGATGCAAATGAGCTAGGAATGAATGCAAAAGCTATCAATATCAACTCATATGCTAACTATTAATATGCATAAGCTAAGAAATGATATAAACTCATAATATAATCATGTATTAAGCTAGGAATGAAGGTAAATCATAACAAATGCATAATATAAGTTAAGTATAGGAATATAGGGATACTAGCATGCAAAATACTTAATGAACATGCATGTTATGAAGGTGTTCATACATAATCAATAACCTAAGCATAAAATGCATATCATATGATATTAAGACATAACAATAGGATATGAATTGATGCATAAGTTCATAGAAGATCAATATAATGCTAAGTATGTAATATAAAGAAAAGAAAAATATAAGGAATGAGAAAACTCCCCATCTTCAAGGCGATTTGTCCTCAAATCGAAGCCTTTGGTATACTTGAAACGCCTTTCCTTAAGGGTGCTTGGATCTCCCTTCAAGTTACAACTTCTTATGGCTGAATACTCCTCGTTGTTTGTATACCTTCGATCAGGAGCTTTCTTTTCCCATAAGACTTGTTCTTTCACTTGTGCCTCATCAATTAGGCACCCTTCAAAAGGTGTCTTTTCATAAAGATTCCCAATAGGCCTTTCTTTGGAATAGAATTTACAACAAGTACCTTTATTGATAAGTCTTCTTCAAAGGATAAACCTTTTGAAAGTAACATTTCATGTGAATCAACCTGCAAGATGAAAGAATGAGTAATTTAAGTTGAATGGGTACTTACCTTTTGGAGATTTGGACTTGAAACATCATGAATTTTCAATTCCGATTGTGTCCATTGGCTCCAAACGTCACAATTTTCACAAAGGTTCTAAATTCTTTACTTTCTTTCAACAAATCATCACACCTTCTAGTGAAAAGGTTAGATTTTGTGGCTTGATCGTCCTTTGACTTAGGATTGTGTTGATTCTTCCTTAAGGCTTCCACGATCTTCTTCATGTGCATTTGGTCGTGTTACACTTATTTAGGCGTCATGGGTCCTAAGGTGATCTCACTTCCTTTGTGCTTAAAAGTATATTGGAGTTTGTGGAATAGGTCTTTATGATAACTGACAGGTATGAACCTTTTCATCATAATTGCCTTCATATCATTCCAATTGCTGATGGGGACCTCACCATTTCTTCTTATAGGGCTTACTAGTTGATCTTGTTATCCTTGTAAAAAAGGTATATTTTATGCCTTTTTACTAAGGTTAGTGAAGGTTCTTAAGAACATTTAGTTGCATTTAGCTGAATACAACTCATTCATTTGCATATAGTTTATTTTGTTGTCTTATTTCATGTATTGGTGAAATTGGTTCTGCTTGAGAAGGGTTTGTTTCGATGTAGTGATGTGCAGATGACTCAAGGTGAACTGCTTGGAGGGGATGATTATGTTGTAGCAAAAGGGTCAGTATTTCTAGGTGCCCTGGAAGACAAATGAGGAAGATATTTATTGGTATCAGTCCATATGTGACACCTTGCCAGCTATGCCCCGCACGTGAAGGGTAAATTCCTTTAGGAATTAAGGCACAAAACCATAGGATCCCCCACTATATAAAGAAAAAGACACCACATTTATGGTAGAATGGAAAGTGTGATATAAGAAAGAGAAAAGTTAGAGGTGACCACTCTTCATTCATCTCTTCTTTATCGTGGTGACCTCTATTATTGGGGCTTGAAGGGGATAAAGCTTGCTGGCCTTTAAGAGAAGCAGCAACGTTTGACGTGGTTCACAGTAGTCCATGGTTGCTCTTGGCTTGAGAGTCTTCTTTCTCCTTTGTTTCTTTTTACTTCTTCCTTCCAATTTTGAAATGGGTTGTATTGAATGAATGATATTGTATGTTTTTCACCTAGTTATGAACTAACTTAATTTGGCTTGGGTTTATTTTGAATTACTAAAACTTTAGCATTTTCAGTTTGTGTGCATGTTTTGTTCACTGTTTCATCGCTTAGATTTGTAAGAGCTTTTGTAACGTCCCTAATCTCAAGTTAGTAGTTCGGGTCAACTCGAAGCCTAAAGTTGAGCCCAATTAGACCTTATGAAATAGTTGGACCCAAATTAGAGTTTTTGGGCTTGACTGGGGCCTAAGAGTTACTTGGTAAAAGATGAATGTCTTATGAATTATAAAATAGAGACACTAAAAGTGAAATTTACCCAATTCTTAATTCAAAAGATGAAAACTCCCATATTTTATGAGATATACGGGAACAACTCCCCATTTTCCCACCAATCACTCATATTATTCTTTCATCTTTTCTCTTTTTTTCTCCCATCTTCAATTTGAAGGATTAAGGACTTCAAGTTTAGTTTGAGTCAAGAAAAGGTAATCTTCAAGCTTTATTTTAAGCTCCATTTCACTAGTTGTTATCCATAAAAGAAAGATGGGTTTTTATAGGGTTGTGAGAATCTATGGATTCTAGCTATGTTTTGGATTATAAGAAGTTAATTAGAATGTATCCAACCTATAGATGCATTAGTAATCCATTTTCTTACTTTTGTAGTGAAGGAAGTAGGAGAGAGTTCCAAATCAAAATGAAAAGAAATGTTGAGCATTGGTTGAGTTTAGGAGTGTTATAGCACCAAAGAAGCAAGGTAACACCTTCACAACTATTCTATACTCTTAGTGAGTCATTAGAAGTTCAAAATAGATTAAATGGCTGAGTTGAGCATGATAAACATTTTCATGGTGAAATTCTTGTTTTAGTATTATAAATGTGTTTAAAGCCTCTATTATGACCCTTGTTGATTCAATAAAACTTTAAGCATGTTTGGGGACCTCCTAAGGTCTTTAAGTTTGAAATATAACATTATTAGTATGTGTCTGATGACTTCTGCAGGAAGAGCATTGATACTATTGGATAGTATCGATACTTGTTCTTTGTTTTGGGCAAATTCGTGTATTTTAGGTAAAAGAATCGATACTCTTTTAAGAGTATCAAAAATTCGGTTATAGTTTTAAAACTTCCATAAAGTTTCAAAACTTGGCATAAAATAATGTTTAAAAGTATCGATACTTATATAAAGTATCGAAACTTTTGCAGGAGTATCGATACTTTTAATGTAGTATCGATACTTTCAGTCTGTTTTGGGGGAAAATGTCAGTTTTTAAGGGAATTAGACTCGAGGTACCCCAACACTTATTTTTATCATTAAATAAGACTACAAGTGAGAATATTAATGACATTAATTACACACAGAAACAAGATTTATTAGGATGACATTAAAATAGCCTTGGATGATGCTCGGTAAACGACCATGACACTCGAGTTTCTTTAGAAAATGCTAGCAGTATCAAAAGTTTAGATTTTGTTTGGATATATCCTTAGGTAGGGCCGAGGCCCTTCTAACTAACCATGTTTGCCGAGGCCTTAACACTCTTTAGAATAAATGGTGGGTTAGTCATGGGTATGGTTTTCGATGTAGAGAATTCTTGGGGCCATATTCAGGGTAGATTATAAGGGTGTGTGAGCTATGAGATACAAAACCCTCAGTCGCACCATGATGTCTACCATAACGCAGATAGTGAGTATCCGAGAATACTCAATAAAGCAGTTTTAAAGCAGACTAGCTTGGATACAAGGTCTAACACTCAAGTAGTGGGCTAGTAGAATAGAATATATAATAGACTTCATAGCTTGAGCATGTCATTAACTCTTTTAGTATGGCTTAGTTGTTAGTGTGCCACTGAGTTAGTTAGCTCATGTTTGAAATTTGTTTCCTTACGCTGGTTAGATGATTAACATTCTGATGACTTTTTAGGACCATCAGTGATCCAGACCCAATTAATGCAGAGTACGTCTCATGTCATCTTTATAAAGGGCATTTATGATTTGAAATAATATTTTTTGGAGCTCTTGATGTAAATCATTTTATTTAAATTGTGGTTGATTTATTTTAGCGTGATTATTTATAATGGTCATTTTTTAAAGCAGAAAAATTTAAAAGAAAATTTTGGTTAACCATTTTGGTGCTTCCATGTAGCATTCTGATTGGTCGACTATGTGTCACACTGGTCTAGGGTGTTATATTTAGTGGTATCAGAGCGTCAGGTTTAGACGTTCCTAGGACCTGTAGGTCAGATCTAGTAAGAGTTTATGAATATACATGCCTTTAGAGATATAAAGGGTACTTCTATGTTTGAATAGTGATAATTACTCCAATTATGGTTTAAATTTTTTAGAGTTAAATATGGATGAGAGCCCATGTCAGAGTACGATCCTTTGTATATTTTTATGGGTCATTTTTTAGTAATGCTCTGTATAATTTGAATAATATTTTTGGGAGCTCCTAATGTAAATCATTTTATTTAAATTTTGGTTTATTCATTTAGCGTGATTGTTTACAATGGTCATTTATGAAAGCGAAATAATTTAAAGAATTTTTTTTGTTAACCATTCTGGTGGTTCAGTGTAATATTCTGATCGGTGGAGAGTGTGTCATATTGGTTAAGGGTGTTACATTTAGTGGTATTAGAGCATCAGGTTTTGACTTTCCTAGGACCTGTAGGTTAGAGTTAGTAAAAATTTATTAGTATACATGCCTTTAGATATATAAAGAGTATTTTTGCATTTGAATAATGATAATAACTATTTACATCTCTAAAGGCATGTATGCTAGTAAACTTTTATTGGTAAATATATATGAGAGCCTAGGTCATAGTTAGAAGGGTAAGGACAAGATTAAAGCTTCCCTCGCGGGTGATATTGGTGATAACTTTGTTCCCGAGATAGATTTTGAGGAGCCCAGGGATGCAGGAGTTGAGGAGGCAACTTTATTTAGAGATATGAATACTATCCTGAGGCATATATCTAGAGCCTTACCCATGACACAAGTAGCCCCACCTACTAAGACAGCCCCACCCGCCGTAGCTCCATAAGAGTCCCCTATTGAGAAGCTTCGAAGTTATCAGATCACATACTTTTTTGGGTTAGGAGATGACAACCCAATATTGACTTATCAGTGGTTGAGGGAGACTTAGAGGACCCTTCATCAACTATACTTCATTCCAAGGGTATGCTAAAGTGTGTCAACTCCTTGCTGAAGAGTGACACAATTGACTGGTGAAATACAATTTGAGATTTCTTTGGAGCCAGAAATGCCTACTTTGGATCAGGTTTTGGAGGAGTTTTTATAGTTGACGTAGGGAGATCATTCTATGTTTGAGTATGAGGTGGAATTCCTTTGACTCTGTCGGTACACACTAGAGCTGGTGTTGTCGGAGTATTTTTAATGTATGAGGTTCAGGAAAGGCCTCCAACATGATATCATCACCCATCTATCTACGAATCCCCCTAGAGTTTTTGTCGAGTTGGTCTGGCAAGCCAAAACCTTAGAGAAAGTGCTAGGGAGAGGAGCTACAGTTGCGGGTGCTACTCCCAGTCAGTTCAGGGGAGTTACAGAGTCATCTGGACTATCGCAACCATCGAAGAGATAGTGAGACTCTTAGATTTTTTAGAGAGCCTCGTTGGGCCAGTCTAGTAGATTCTTCGACAAGTGAGTAGAGGAGGTGGTAGGTCAAATCAGCAGAAGAAGTCGTTGGTTATTACCTCAATAGCAAGCCCTGGAGGTTCATCAATGGTACAGTCTTAGCCTTTCTGTTTAGTTTATGATCGAAAGTATGCAGGGGTGTGTCGAAAGAGGGTCAAGAGGTTGTTATATATGTGGTTCTTAGTACAATTTTATCAGAGAGTTCCCAGAGGCTAGAGATACGACACCATATTTGACGCAAAGGTCAGCTCCTACAGTTCAGACGGGGAGAGGATCTTATAAGGGTGGTAGCTCATCATCTGGTTAAACTGGTTGAGGTGCGGTCTAATCTAGGGCCAATGCAGAGCCCAGAGTTGTTGCTCGTCAGTATACAGTCTGAGCCAAGAGGATTGTGACGCCGTAAATATTATTTCAGGTATATTTATAGTGTTTTCTCTCCCAATTGCTACGTTAATCAATCCAACATCCAACCATTCCTATATCTGTTATGATCTAGTTCAAGATAATATTATCCCATCTGAGAAGCTTAAGATAAGGTTTAGAGTATCTAGCCCTTTAGTATTAGTTGTCCTAATAGACAAGGTCCACTGTAGATGCCCTAATGAAATTCAAGGTGAAACATTCCTTGCCAAACTTATGGACATACCTTTAAGAGAGTTTGATTTAATTTTGGGCATGGACTGGTTGTCATAGCACGATGCAAGCTTGAGGTGCAAGCTTTGACGATTTAAACTCAAGAAAGAGGACGAGACACATATTGTGATATTTAGAGAAAAACCCAAGTACTCAAGGATTGTGTCAGCTCTTAAAGCAAAAAGAATATTAGATCGGGGTTATCAAGACTTAATGGCTCATGTAATCGACACTTGAGTAGAAGTTTCACGGATTGAGGACATCTAAACAGTCAGAGACTTTTTAGATGTTTTTTAGGAAGAGTTACCAGGGTTATAATTGATGGAGAGTTAGAGTTTGGCATTGAGGTAATGCCAGGATCTACTCTGGTGTCCATTGTCTCCATCGCATGGAACCAATGGAACTAAAAGAGCTAAAGGTTCAAATCCAGAAGTTGTTAGAGAAAGGTTTCGTCTGACCATATATCTTACTGTGGAAAGTACCAGTTCTCTTCATTAAGAAGAAAAATGGGTTGATGCGGTTGTGCATTGATTATTGACAGTTGAATAAATTGATCATCAAGAACCGTTATCCCTTACCTAAAATAGACTTGTGATCAGGGTATTATCAATTAAAGGTCAAGGAAGCAGATATAGTAAAGACGACGTTCAGGACAAGATATAGTCACTATGAGTTCCTGTTAATTCCATTTGGACTCACCAATGCCCAGCGACATTCATGGATCTCATAAAAAAAATTATCCACTTGTATTTGGATCAGTTTGTGATGGTTTTCATAGATGATATTCTAGTGTATTCGTGATCAGAGGATGAGCACGACTGACACCTTTGCATAGTTCTCCATATCCTTTGAGACTATCAGTTGTTCACTAAGTTTGGAAATTGCAAATTTTGGTTGTATGATGTTTCATTTTTAGGGCATGTAGTAGCAGAAAATGGTATTCGTGTTGACCCTCAGAAAGTTTAAGTGGTCCTTAAGTGGAAGCCACCCAAAAGTGTAACCGAGATGCATAGTTTCTTAGGCATCGCAGACTATTATCGTCACTTTGTAAAGGGTTTTCAATGATAGCCACCTTGATGACAAATTTACTTCAAGAATATGTGTTGTTTGTGTGGGCCGAGAAACATCAGAGTAGTTTCGAACAATTGAAGACCCTTTTTGACCCAAGACCCAGTCTTAACCTAGCCTGAGTCAGGAAATGAATTTATAGTGTATATCGATGCTTCATTAAGCGGCTTAGGATGATTCCTGATGCAAGAAAGAAAAGTAGTAAGGCTCTCGAGTAGAATTACCACACCCACTATCTAGAGCTTGCAACAGTTGTCATTGCGCTCAAGATTTAGAGGCACTATTTGTTTGGGGAAAAGTACCACATCTCCACTGACCATAAAAGTTTAAAGTATTTACTTACCCAAAAGGAGCTTAACTTGAGGCAACATATATGGGTGGAGTTGTTGAAGGATTATGATTATGTTATCGACCATCACCCCAGGAAAGCAAATATTGTAGTAGATGCGCTGAGCCAAAAGTCGATGTCAGAACTGAGAGCTTTGTTGGCGTGACTGAGTATATCAAATGATGGAGGTTTGTTAGCCAAGCTTCGTGAAGAACCCATGTTAGTGAGTGAAGTCAAGAGACTTCAAAGTTCAAATAGTTAGATAAAGCTTGAATGAAACAAGTTTGCCAAGGTAATGCCCTAGGGTTCGAAATGCAAGATGGTGATGTATTGTACTTTAGAGGTCTTTTATGTGTGACTGATGGTGAACAATTATGTATCAAGATTCTTCATGAATCTCATTGTAGTTAGCTTTTTGTCCATCTTGGTAGCAATAAGATGTATCAAGAGCTTCGACCCTTGCATTTGTATTCGGGCATGAAGAGAGAGATTTTCAAGTTTGTAACCAAGTGTCTAGTGTGCCAGCAGGTTGTAGTGAAACATCAGGTTCCCTCGGGATTACTTCAGCTAATTCAGATCCCGCAGTTGAAATTGGACAGAGTAACTATAGATTTCGTGACTGGGTTACCAATGACTAGGCGCAAGCATGTTGCAGTTTGGGTGAAAGTAGATCGGTTGACTGGATAAGTTCACTTCTTATCAGTTCAAATGGACTTCATCTTAGAGAGACTAGATAAGCTCTACATCCGTGAGATAGTGAGGTTGCCTGGAGTCCCAACTTTAATCATCTTAGATAGAGACCCTAAATTTACTTTTCAATTTTAGAAAGCTCTTCATAGTTCCCTAGGCACTAAACTTCATTTTAGCACCGTGTTTCACCCTCAAACAGATGGTCAGTGATAGCATGTAATCCAGATTCTTGAGGACATGCTTAGGTGCGTTGTTATGGATCTTGAAGGTAGTTGGGAAGATCAGCTACCATTGGTGGAGTTTGCGTATAGTAATAATTATCAGTCAAGCATTCATATGTCTCCATAGGAAGCTCTGTATGAATGCAAATGTAGAACTCCTCTTTTATCGATTGAGCTTAGTGAATGGAAATTAGTAGGACCATACCTGATTTGAGAAATTGAAGAAAAGTTTGAAGAGAATCAAAACAAACTTAAATAGGCTTCAGATAGACAAAGGTCGTATATGGATTTGAAACGTAAGGATATCAAGTTCAAAGTGGGATATAGAGTATTCCTTAAGGTGTCCCCATGGAAAAAAGGTACTTCAGTTTAAGCACAAAGGAAAGTTGACTTCGTGTTTCATCGGTCTCTACAAGGTGATTGAAAGAACATGACTGGTAGATTATCGTTTAGCCTTACTACCAGAGTGGGAGCGCATTCATAATGTGTTCCATGTATCCATTCTCCGAAGATATCATTTCAACCCATCGCATGTCCTATCTTTATAATAAGTTGAGTTGATTCCTGACATGTATTATGAGGAGGAGTTGATTAGAATTCTAGCAAATGAAGTGAAAGAGCTAATAAAAAAAATATCCATTTAGTAAAAGTGCTTTGGAGAAATCATGGGGTTGAAGAAGCTAATTGGGAATCTGAGAAATATATGAAACTCTAGAATCCACATATTTTCTATCCAAGTAAATTTCGAGGATGAAATTTCTCTTTAGAAGGGGAGAGTTGTAATGCCCCGAATCTCGGGTTAGTAGTTCAGGTCAACCTGAAGCCTAAAGTTGAGCACAATTAGACCTTATGAAATAGTTAGACCCAATTTAGAGTTTTTGGGTATGAGTGGAGCCTAAGAGTTAGTTGGTAAAAGATTAATGTCTTATGAATTAGAAAATAGAGGGACTAAAAGTGCAACTTACCCCAATTCTTAATTCAAAAGCTAAAAACTCCTTTATTTTATGAGAGATACGAGAAAAACTTCCCATTTCCCCACCAATCACTCATTTGTTTCTTCCATCTTTTCTATTTTCTTCTCCCATCTTGAAGTTGAAGGATTTAGGACTTCAAGTTTAGTTTGGGTCAAGAAAAGGTAAGATTATTAACCCTTACCCTTCAAGCTTCATTTTATGCTCAATTTCACTAGTTTTCACCCATAGAAAAAATGGGTTTTTAGAGGGTCGTGAGAATCTATGGATTCTAGATATGTTTTGGATTATAAGGAGTTATTTTGAATGTATCCAACCTATAAATGGATTAGTAATCCATTTTTGTACCTTTTTTAGTGAAGGAAGTGTGAGAGAGTTCCAAATCAAAAAGCAAAGAAAAGTTAAGCAGTGGTTGAGTTGAGGAGAGTTCTAGCCACCAAAGAAGCAAGGTAACACCTTTACAACTCTTCTATACTCTTAGTGAGTCATGAGAAGTTCAAAATAGTTTAAATTGTTGAGTTGAGCATGATAAGCATTTTCATGGTAAAATTATTGTTTTAGAGTTATAAATGTGTTTAAAGCTTCAATTATGATCCTTTTTGATTCAATAAAACTTTAAGCATATTTAGGAACCTCACTAAGGTCTTTGGGTTTGGAATATAGCATTTTTAGTATGTGTCTAATGACTTTTACAGGTAGAGTACTGATACTATTGGGATAATATCAATACTTGTTCTTCATTTTGGGCAAATTCATGTATTTAAGAGAAAAAGTATTGATACTCTTTCAAGAGTATAAAACTTTGGGTCATAGTTTCGAAACTTCCATAAAGTTTCAAAACTTGGCAGAATACAATGTTTAAAAGTAATGATACTTATATAAAGTATCGATACTTATATAAAGTATCGAAATTTTGCATGAGTATCGATACTCTTAGTGGAGTATTGATATTTTCAGTCTATTTTGAGCAAAAATGTCATTTTTAAGGGAATTAGACTCGAGGTAACCCAACACTTTATTTTATCATAAAATAAGACTGTAAGTGAGAATATTAATGATATTAATTACACTTAGAAATAAGATTTATTAGGATGACATAAAAATAGCCTTGGATGCTGCTCAGGAAACGACTAGGACACCTGAGTTCCTTTAGAAAATGCTAGCATTATCAAAGGTATACATTTAGTCCGGATATATCCTTAGATAGGGCCAAGTCCGTTCTAACTAACTATGTTTTCCAAGGCCTTAACAATCTTTAGAAGAAAGAATGGGTTAGTCAGGGGTATGTTTCTGATGCAATGAATTTCATGGGTAATATATATGGTATACTAGAGAGGTGTATGAGCTCCTTGATGTAGAACCCTCAGTTGTACCATGTTGTCTACTATATGTAGAGAGTGAGTATTCGAGAATACTCACTAAAGTAGTTCTAACGCATACTAGCTTGGGGTATGGTCCAACACTCATGGAGTGGGATAGTATAACAAAGAGCAGTAGACTTAATAGCTTGAGCATGTCATGAACACTTTTAGTATGACTTAGTTGTTAGTGTGGCACTGGGATAGTTAGCTCATCGTTTGGATTTTTTTTCTTACGTCGGTTAGACGAGGAGCAGTCTGAGGACTTTTTGGGACCAACAGTGATCAACACCCAGTTAGTGCAGAGTATGTATCAGGTCATATTTATAGAGGGCATGTATATATGTGAACCCTTTGTATATTTTTGTATAGGTCATTGTTTAGCGATGCACTGTATGATTTGAAATAATATTTTTGGAAGCTTATAATGTAAATCTTTTTATTTAAATTGTGGTTGATTCATTCTAGCGTGATTGTTTACAATGGTCATTTTTAAAGTAGAAAATTTAAAAGAAAATATTGGTTAATCACTCCGATGGTTTCATGTAGCATTATGATCGGTTGATTGTGTGTTGTATTGGTTTAGGGTGTTACAGCTTTCAAGAGTTAGCCTTTATCTATGTTTGATACCTAATATCGAGATTGTTAAGTTTAGATCTATGTGAACAATGGAGTGGAGCTAGGTAGAAAAACTTTAACTCATATTAGAGATAAGGATAAGGTTTTAATGACTAACAAGAGTATAGCTTAATCGATAGTATTTTGCTAGGGTTCACGCTGCTAGGTGTTGCTATAGCATATTCACTGTCAGGTTTCTTACCACAAATATCTTAGAAACAACTTAGAAAACTCTATCGAGCATATAATTAATTGAAAATCTATGATATACACTAGAAGGAAGACATAGGATTCCAAGATAAATCTAGTCGTTTAGCCTTATTGAGAGTTTCACACATGTGAGGTCAGATTGTTGTATTATATTCATTTGTTTATATTCTAGGTGCTTAAACTTTACTTTAATTTCCCTCCAATCCTTGTGGAGACCATACTCACTCATCATTTTATTACTTGTTTGATGTGTATATTTGCACCGTTTACGTATAAAATTTAGTACACTCATACACACAACATATCCCATTAAACAAGAGCATAATAAATAAATTCCATGGCTTTCATCTGAACCATCTTCTGTTCTGAGTAGTTGTGGCATTAAAAAATGTGTTCCACCTTGGTTTCCTAATCAAGATAAGCTTATGGATATGTCTTTCTTTGGAATGGAGGAATGTTTTCTCTAATGTTGTTAAGGTTATCATCAAAGAAATAACAACCTTTTTGTTCCCTTGGATGATACCTCCTCGATCCTACTGAAATTTGGTCAACTTTAGGGTGATCCATACCTTCTAGATCTTCTTTATCTTGCCTTTGTTGGCACTACCTTATTGGAACACCAATGGATGCCTCCATTTGATCAGTTTATTTATGAAGTGGTTCAATCTCCAATCTAATCAGACTTTTCATTTCTTACATAAGTGCTTGTGTTTGCAAGTTTGGCACATTTCCACAGGGTGACTGACCTGATTATCGAGACATGGTTAGTGAAAAATAAGAAAAGAGTTGTATATAAAGACCTTACCAAAATACTCTCACAAAGCCTCATAAGAAACACTCCAAAGAAACTAAAATGTCACTTAATCCACTCATGTTTGCACTCTATGACTTCAATGGCTTTTAAACGTCCTCTTCTTATCACACACTCTCAAGCCTTTTTCCCATCGATCTCTTATACAAGGTTTTTTGTAGACTTACTCAAAACCTTTCAAGTAGTCATTGCTTGTTGTGCATCGGTTGCAAATGGTTAGTAGGAAGGGAAGAAACAATTAGTATATATATGGTGGCTTAGAAAATATGAAGAAAAGAATAAATGGGTTACTTACAAAACAAGTCACTTACAACCTCACTATAACCACAATCAAACATTCAAATAATGCTGACATGGCTTGATGGTTGAAGATGATGTTGTTGTACTTTCTTCTTTTGAAGTTTCTTTTTGTTTTTCTTTTCTTTGAAACTTGGAACTTCAGTTTTTTGCATTTCTTCTTTTTCTTCTTTTTCTTCTTTTTAATAGGGATTCACTTTAATGTTGTTGTTGCACTTTACTTCTTCCACCAAGGCTCTGAATACCACTTTATCTAGGTCAACCTACATTTTCATATGGATCTAGGAAGGAAGCAAACAACCTGCAACGTAACTGAATGGTTACAAAGAGAATGGTTTGGTAAGTTGATGTAAGGTGATGTATGTGGGCTTTTAGAATGATGAAAATGGGGTTGGTTTAGTGATTTGACCGTGGGGTAAGGGTGATGAAAGAAATAAATGGAAATGGTGTTAATAATATCTTGAGAAAGACTAAAGAAGAACCTATACTAATGAGTATAGACCCAGTCTTTATATGCTTTCACAAGGGGTGGTAGATAAGTACTTTGGCACATTATCTATGAAAAGATAGGAACCAAAACTATCAATGGAAAGGAAGGGTTGACGCAACAAGTATGAAATACTCGATAGGTCGATAAAGTCACAAAGGACTAAGGAAAATAGGTAAACTCTCACTTGTATTTAATAAGAAAATGATGATGTCTTACAAAAGCTAAGAATTGGCTATTTATAGAAAATGAATATACTAGACCAAATGGACTTATAGTTTCTGCCAATGGTTGTTTCCTAGGAAAGTACATGTTCCTTTGTTGAATGTTTACAAGATTTGATGATAAATGGGTAAGTGTTGGTTCGACTAAAATTTTCATAAGCCCAAGGATGCATTTGGCTGAATAGTTTCCTTGGTTCAGCCCTTGGAATGCTTGAATGAATGGTGTGAATTGCTTGGCTGAAAAGACTTGTAATTCTTTATACTTGGCACTTAAATGAGTGGTTGTGAAGGCTTGGTCGAATGGTTATAACTCTCTTGTCTTTTGGTACTTGATTTGAATTTAAAAGGAAATCACATGAACTTTTAATGAACGCACATGAATCCTTAATTGATGTTCTCTTTCATGCCTTTCTTAGGATATACCATTGCGTAGAGGTGGTATTAGGCTCGTCCATGGTGCTTGCTTGATGTCCAACGTCAACTTAGGTAAATAGGTGAGTGTGAGCTATGGTAACTCAAGCTAGCTAGCTAGTGACACTTCAAGCTACTCAGCTACATATCAGTTACTCTCTAGCTCCATTCAGCTTCCTTAGCTATCATTGAGCTAGACTCCTCATGCTTGTGCTAGGTTCAGTTTCTTGTCTCCACTTTGAGCTATCCATGAGCTGTCATGCTTGCCTTTTAACTATGCCAAGCTGCAAAGTGACACCTCCTTGATGTGTTCACCTATGAATGAAAAGAAAACAAAGAAATAAGTAATGTGTGAGCTATAATCAATCCATTTTCTTGTTGACGCCTATGTAAATGATGCGAATGAGCTAGGAATGAATGCAAAAGCTATCAAAATCAACTCATAAGCTAAGTATGAATATGCATGAACTAAGGAATTATATAAACTTATAATATAATAATGTATGAAGCTAGGAATTAAGGTAAATCTTAACAAATGCATAATATAAGCTAAGTATATGAATGTGGGGCTACTATCATACAAAATACTTAATGAACATGCATGTTATGAAGGTGTTCATACATAATCAATAATCTAAGAATAAAATTCATATTATACGATATCAAGACATAACATTAGGATATGAATTTATGCATAAGTTAATAGAATATCAATATAATGCTAAGTATGTAATATAAGGAACAAGAAAACTCCCTTAGCCTTTAACCGAGAGTAAGTTGTTGTGAATAAGATGAGTAGTAGATGAGATAGTATCACCTTCCAAAACAGCAGTCTCTTCAAGTGTAGCTCCGCTGGTAGATTGTCCACAAACAATGACACTTACTCTGACTCTTGCATTTTAATTGTCCACAAACATTCTAATCTTTTAAATAAGGACTTGATGCAGTGAGCATGGACAAATCTCATGACAAGTCATTTGACTTATATTTAAACAAGTTAATCAATTACTTATTCATTTATAAAAGATTAGTATGTTCAATTATTTAAAAAGACTGAGACCAAGTCCTTAATATAAATCAAATGACTTGTCCTCTATAAGTTTAAATAAAAGAACATTTTTTCTACTTCATCTTGATTAATTTTAGACTTAATCAATTTTTACGTTTTACTGGTAAGGTATTATTTTATTTTAAATCGTTGAAATAATAATTCTAGTTGCATCAAGACATTCTTTTCTAAAAAAATTTAAAATAAGATAACATTACCTTTAATTTAATTATGAAATTGGCTGGGGTTATAACTATAAGGGTTACATGCATTTTAACTAAAACTAAAATGTAAAGATATAATCATGAAATAAAATCTAAAAACCCATATATTTAAAAATACATATGCTCTTGGAATCATATATATATATATATATATATATATATATATATATATATATATATATATATACACGAAACATAGTGTAGTTCTTAGAAATAGAATTTCTGATTTTCTATTTCCTTTTTATGTTAGGTTACAAAAGAAATTCCTCATCCTTTTAAAGACTTTGTACAAGTAGCCTAACCTAATTCAAACTCTATTTAAAATTAAAATTAGAGATAAACTAGGAGATATATCCTAAACTAACTATATAAAAATAATAAAACAAATCTTTTCTACAATATACACTCCGCCTCAAGCTGGTAAGAATATATCATACGTCCCAACTTGGATGTAAGTTCATCAAATTTGATTCTAGGAAGTGCCTTGGTAAGTATATTATCCAACTGCTCTCAAGTAGAACAAAATTAAGCTTGACTATTCCATTTATGACATTCTCAAAAATAGAGTGACGATCTATCTCCACATGCTTTGTTTAGTAGTGTTGTAGTGGATTCTTGGCAATGTAAATATCTTATTGATTATCACAATTAAGTTCAAAATCCTCATTATGATTAATTTGAAGTTCTTTTAGCAATCATTGAACCCAAATACCTTTACACCAAATCTCGAAACTTAGCTTCAGCACTGCTCCTTGCCACTGCATTCTGTTTTTTGCTTCTCTAAGTTGTCAAATTATCCCAAACTCAAGTGCAATACCCACTGGTGGACCTTTGAGATCTAATCTCTCCTGCCCAGCTTGCATCGGTAAAGACTTCCACTTTTCTTCTCTCATTCTTGGTGAAAAAACAATATGTCCTGGTGCCATTTTAAGGTATTGCAAGATCCTAGGTACTGCTTCAAGATGCTCGTCTCTAGGTTCATGCATAAACTGGCTTACAATGCTAACTGAAAAAACAATATCTAGTCTTGTAAGAGATAGGTTAATAAGATTCCCTACTATCCGTTGATAATGTTCCTTGTTAATGGGAACACTTTCGCAATCAGTTTGAAACTTTAGATTCTGCTCCGTAGGCGTCTCAGCAAGTTTACAGCTTGTCATACCAATATCCGAAAGTGATTCTGAGATATACTTCCGTTAATTAATCACAATTCCAGTGTTTGATCTAGCCACCTCTATACCGAGGAAATATTGCAATAAACCAAGATCCTCGGTTTTAAATTTAGTTGCCAAAAAAGTCTTCGGTTTTAGCATTTCCAAGGAATCATCACCCGTGATGATTACGTCATCAACATAAACAACTAGAATATCCTTTTTATTTTCTGAATAAATCTTGAGAAACATAGTATGGTCAGATTGACATTGAAGATAACCAAATTGCAGCATAATATTAGTAAACCTATCAAACCAAGCTCTAGGTGATAGTTTAAGGCAATATAGTGATTTCAGAAGCTTACATGCCTTACCTTACCTTACCTAGACTAGAGTTTGTGTTTAATCCACGAGGTTGTTTCATAGATACCACCTCCTCTAGTCCATTAAGAAAGACATTCTTAATTTCAAGTTGATAAAGAGGCCAGTCAAGGTTTGTTGCAAGTGATAACAAAATTCGCACTGTATTAAGCTTTTCCATGGGATAAAATGTTTCCTAATAATCAATCCCATATGATTGTGTGAAACCCCTTGCTACTAGCCTAGCCTTGAATCTCTCAATGCTCCCATCGACATATTTCACCGTGAACACCCATTTACAACTCATTGCCCTTTTACCCGGAGGTAAATCGGTCAAGACCCAGGTCTTCTTACCTTCAAGTGCCCGAATTTCCTCTTCAATAGTCTTCTTCCACCTTGGTTCCCTTAAGCTTCAATCATAGACTCAGGAATTGTCATTTGATTAAGTTTAGCAGTAAAGGCTTTGAGCGATGACATCAATTTTCCATAGGCAACATATCGTTGTATAGGATGACCAGTGTACTTTCAGACACCTTTTCTTTGAGCAATAGGTAGATTAGATGTGTCAACTATAGGAGCAATGCCAACATGTAAAGAATCCATACCTTGTTCATCATGTAAAGGAATTAGAACCGGATCTGGCTCTTTAGCAGTCCTAACCGATGTAGTAACATGTGGAATGGGTCTTTCCCGCCTTGCATTTACACTGAGTTCCCTTTGTTCAAGTTGAGTTTCTGAAGGAGGGTTTTCAGGTGCAGGAGGATTTGGTTCAAGTTAGAGGATAGGGTGGGTTGATTTTGATATAGGAGTTGGTTTATCAAGAGGTAATTATATTGTTTGAGGCTAAAATTCATCCCAGCACTCCTCTGAGTTTCAGAAACTGAGAAATAAGGCTGAAATTCATGGAAAGTAACAATTATAGAAATGTAGAATTTTTAAATGATAGAAGATTATCATCTATAGCACCTTTTAAGAGATGAATACTAAAAAAAAAAACTCACTTGACAGCCAGTGATCTCTCGGTGTTTGAAAGTCTATAATACGATTGAGTAGGCGATTTATAAGATAGGTAGCAGTAAGTAAAGCTTCTCCCCTTAGAAGAAAAGAGTAAATAATGGGTCACCTCTAAAAGATGTTTATTTTTTTGTTCTGTAACACCATTTTGTTGATGAGTGTCAACACATGAACTAATATGGAGAATGCCCTTTTCGGCAAAGAAGGAACCCAAGGTATTTGTGAAATATTCATTCCCGTTATCACTTTTTAGAATATGAATTTTAGAAGAGAATTGAGTGTGAACCATTGAATAAAACGCTTTAAAAATGTTCTTTATTTCAGATTTTTGTTTCATAAGTTATGTCCAAGTAGTCTGAGAATGGTCATCAATAAAAGAAATGAACCACCTAGTCCTAGAAATATTCTTAACCGTAGATGGGCCTCAAATGTCACTATGGATAAGAGAGAATGGTTGAGATGGTTTATATGAAGATAGAGGATAGTGATTACATTTATGTTTTGCCAACTCACACATATCATAATAAAAAGATGGATTTTTATTGAGAAATAATTTTTTTTAAATAATCGTTTTTAGTTAATGTAAAATAGGATGACCAAGGCAAGTGCCATAACAAGATTTCATTAAGGTTAAGCTAGACATAAGAGAAGAATAACAAACAAGATTATTGGTGCAACTTGATAAGGCTTGTCTTTTAGGAGGAGATTGGCCTTTAAGATTATAAAGTCTACCACATAAATCAGCACTTCCAATCACCTTCTCCGAGTCCAGTTCCTAAAAAACACAATCAACAGAACTGAATTTAGTACTACAATGAAGATCGATGCATAACCAACTAACATATAACAAATTACACTGAAGATTTGGAACATAGAGACCATTTTGAAGCACAAGATCATTATGAACAAGTATGGATCCAACACCCTGAAAAACAACCAAAGTTCCATCAACAGTCTTCACATGTCTCTGAATGGTTGGTTGTGAAACTGTTAGAAACAGGATACGATTTCCAGTCATATGATCAATAGCACCAGATTCAATTTTTCATGAATGAAGCGTAGAAAGTGAGTGAAATGTGGTTTTACCAAACTGTGTTGAAGATGTAGAATTGGTTTCGACTGAAGAAAGAGTCTGCCGAATTAATTTTGGAGATCCTTAAGCTGTTGCAGATCGAAGCTTGCTGAATTTTATGCAGTGGCAATATTGAATGCAAACTCGTTTTGTTTTCATATGCGTAGAGGTTTCCACTCAGCAGGCTTACCATGCAATTTCCATTGATTCTCCCAAAGATGACCAATCTTATGGCAGTGATCACACGAAGGCCTCCCTGATCAGAATTTGCTTGTAGATGTAGAATGGGTTAGAAAGGAAGACCCATCAAGGGCGGAGGGGTCAGCTAGCATCAGGGCTCTTCGACTTTCTTCCCTACAGACCTCAGAAAACACTTCAAGTTCAACTACAGAAGGGTTTGCTGCTAAGTATTCTTCCACAGAAAAAAATTTAGATTTTTATGCAGGCCATTCAGGAATTGAAAGATCCGTTTCTGATTTGTTAAATTCTTGTAGAGAACTGCATCATCTACACAATGCCAAGCATTAGTATCATATAAGTCAATTTGTTGCTAAAACCTGGTCAATGTGTTGTAGTAACGAGTGGCATTCATGCCATCTTGCTTCAAATCGGAGTCTTTACTCTCGATCCCAAATAGTTCGGTGATATTATCAGTGTTGGAATAAGTATCCTTCATAGCGCACAAGACCTCATGTGCAGTTTCATACAGAAAAATATTTTCCTCAATTATCAGTGACATTGTATTGATTAACCACGACATAACCATGTTGATTTCCTGGATCCAGTTCTCATACCATGGGTTTGTTTCTTCAGGTTTTGTGGCTCCCCTGTAATGCACCCTAGCTTGTTCCGTCATGTGATGTACATTTTCACAAACTAAGACCACTGAAGATAATTGTGGCTGACAAGTTTGTGGACAGTGACAGAGGAAGAAGAAGACTCTGCCAGACCAGTGGTTACTTCTGAAGAAGTGACAGTCATCGAAGGTTTTTTTTTTAAAGAGGACGCACCAAGCTGATACCATGTAGTTTCTGTAGAAATAGAATTTCTGATTTTGTATTTTCTTTTAAATTAGGTTACAAAAGAAAGTTCTCATCCTTTTAAAGACTTTGTACAAGTAGTATAACCTAATTCAAACTCTATTTAAAATTTAAATTAGAGATAAACTAGGAGATATATCCTAAACTAACTAACTAACTATTTACAAAATAATTAAACAAATCTGATCTACAATCTACACATAGCATACACCAATATATGATAATATACATACTATAATTAAATGCATATAATACTCATATAATATTTATTTACTTAGTCCTAACCATAACATAATAAATTAGCTGACCCTATTCCCATATGTAATGGGGTAAGGGGGAGGTAGGGTAGTAGGCTGCCCCCAACGCTAAGTTGAGAGCAACTTCCGAGGAAGACCTCCAGCAATTATGAATTGCCCACCGTGGGACTCGATCCCACGACCACAAGGTTAAGAACCTTGCGCTCTACCAACTGAGCTGGACAGACAATTCCCTAACCATAACATAATAATATACCTAATATATTACGCATAAACCAATGAAATTATAAAATGGATTAAGAAGTAACTAATTTAGAAATGACAGACCCAAACATGAAAAAACAGGATCAATGTGAAAGCAAAGTAACATTGTAGGGTAACAATAATAAAATCAAAAGAACCACCAAAATCATGGGTTATGAACTCATTAAGAACGTAAAACTCAACATCTAAAGTTAGTGAATTCATCAAGTCCATCTCACTAGAACCACTCAAATCATGGGCTATGAATTCATTAAGAGTGTAAAGCTCATCCTTTTCTATCGATGGATTCATGAAGTCCAGGACTCAAAACCTGAGCTATAAATCCATTAAGAGCAAAAACTAATTCTTATGCATATACATTATTTGCCATAGGGATAGATGAATATTATAGTATGAGTCTTAGAAGACTAAGATTAAGTTGGGTGTCCACAATGAATTCTCCAACCAAATGGGCTTAAGACAGATATGCTCGACAACTTTTCATTTTAACCCTTAAGTTAAGATATCGATATAAATTCTCTTCAATCCTCATATATCTCAAAGTACTATCATTTTATTTTACGGACCTATGTCTTCTCTTTTCATTGTAGACTTGGTTTCTAAACCACTTATATGAGTCATATAAAAACATAAGGCATAAAAAATTTTCTTTTTAAGGATTCTCAATAAGTTAGATTTCTAAGGAATTCAACTTCTTGCCTAGCTAAATCTTGACTTAGCATCTTAGACTTTAATTCACAAGCTTTCACAAAAGTAGCTCTACCCACGATGAACACATACCCATTAAAAGAAGTTTATCGATGCATTATCATTTACATAATCATAATATCCTTTTAAGATTGTAGTATATTTTTGATAAACTATAATCACTAAGTTATTATAAACTTCAATTTCTCAAGAAAATACTTAAGATTTCGTTCAATATTCAATATTAGATTATGGGTATTTGGTGGATGTCAGGTCAACTATAAAAGCTCTCAGAATTTTTTAACATTTAAACATTATTTACATGATTTCTTTATCAATTTTATGCTAAAAAAGTTATTTCAAGAATTAACTTAACACTGAAACTTTTCTATGTAAAACACTTATACTAAAATAATGTCTTTTTTTAATCAATTTTAATAATCTTTATCATCCATAATTTTTTTGATTAATCATCCATAAATTTAAGATTAAGAGGATTAAAATCCATTTAGTTACACATAATTTTAAAGTATCATACTCATATATATAAATTATGAATGCACATACTTCATAACACAATGCATGAAATAATAATTCATTTTAGACATTCCCACATTTTATAATTTTATAGGCTAGAGAATTATTTCCAATTACCTCATATTCTTTAATCTTAAGGTATCTAAATTAATTTTATAAAAGATATGTAAACAATATTTTTCTTCAATTTTACTGAAATAAACTAGAGTAAATTCAAACTAATTTTAAACACAAAATTATAATCATGTCTATACTTCTTAAAATCTTAACATATTATGAATGCTTTCAAATTATAAAATTTTAAAAAATATATCTGTCATTTGTGATTTCGTCTCTTAAAATAAAATTTTAGTCTTTTTCCTAATTCTTTAAAGATTAATCGATAATTAGGAATATTATGGATGAACGATCTCTTCTCCTTCCTCAATCCTAGTACGATAATACAAATTTAATAGCTAAAAATATTTTTAGTAGCATTATTTTCTATCATTTATTCAAACATATTAGTAAAACGTTGACCTTAAGGAAACCATTGACAGTTCAACTACTATGACTAAAAGTTTCATCTTAATAAGATTATCAAAATTCACTTTTTAACCTCTTCTCTAAGATACAAACTGTGAAAATTTGTCATAGTATTTTATGATTTGAAATAGTAAGCATAGAAATGAACAGTGCACCAAGTAGGTCTTTGAAAAAAAGACATGTGGCATACTAGACACGCTTAAATACCAAGTTTTTCTCAAAAAACAAATCCTAGACATTGTTAGCTAAATATTTGGAAATGGTTGTAACCACCTAGGAGAGCTGGCGTAACAATAGATCCTTTCAAGTCTCTTACAACTTAAAATGAGTCGTTTCAATTAATTTTTGTAGATTTATGGGGACCTCCTCATGTTATGTCTAACGACTTTCACTACTACATGTCGTGTGTTGATGCGTGTACAAGATAAAATTTGGTTTACTTATTAAAAGATAAATCACAAGCCTTGTATGCCTTCAAATTGTTTCAACGATTAGTGCGTGTGCAGTTTGGAATGGAGATAAAGGAAGTCCAAAGCAACTATGGTGGTGAATTCCACCCTTTCACCAAGGTCCTTCAAGAAATTGGGATTCGACACAAGCTTACCTGTACATCTCATCAAAATGGCATTATCAAGCGTAAACACCACCATATTATTGAAATGATTTTGAATCTTCTTGCTAAAGCCTCTTTGCCGCTTTAGTATTGGTCATATGCAGTAGTTACAACTATTCATTTAATCAATAGATTACCTATGAAAGTTCTACATGGATTAACATTGTTTGGAAGGTTGTTTGGAAAGAACCCGAGCTATACATATCTACGTGTTTGGCACCCCAAAATAACGGGTGCTTTGTCATCTTCCTCATAATCAAGGATGAGGAAATTAGCTGGGAACACAAACTTGTCAACTTTTACCTCGACATCCTCAATTTTCCCTTTCAGACATGGGATTGGTCGACTAGTTGAATGATAATAGTGGTTGGTCGTGCATTTCCCATCCCAAGCTTCAGAAAAACTGACTTGGGCATTAAGTTTACACTTGATCCAAGATCGTACAGGGCTCTACCTACATAGTTATCACCAATAGAACAAGGGATGATAAAGCTGCCCGGATCTTTTTTCTTCGGAAGTATCTTGTTCAGTAAAGAAAAATATTCATTTGTTGTGGCAATTGTTTCAACCCTCTCGACCTTCATTTTCTTAGTAACGATATCCTTGGGGAATTTAGCATACGTAGGCATCTGATGAATGGCCTCCAAGAGTGGGACATCGATATATAGTTGGTCAATGACACCAACATACTTCTTGAATTGAAGGTCTTCAGTTTTCTTTTTCAACCATTGTGTCTACTACTAGTGGGAGCCTAACTTTTGTTGTAGCATTAATTTTTCCACCATCGACAACTTCACTTGTGGATCCATCATGGTCATCCTTCTCCGAAGGTCCCACATCTTGCACTTTAGGATCATCTTGCATGATATTGGGGAGTAAATCATCCGTTTTCCCTCCCCCAAACTTAGCATCTTGATTAATTTGGGCATCACTTCTCAGTGTGAGTGCATTGCATTGCTCTTTACCATGTGGTTTAGTGACTTCAGTGTTACTGAGCATACTACCTTGTGGACGAGCATGTAATACTGCAACAATCTGACCCACTTGGTTCTCCAATACTTTAAGATATGAACTATGAATTTGCAACAAGGCTCCTTGGTTCGTGATAATTGTAGAATAATCCTCCAATAGAGTCTTTATAGTTTCCATAAAATCTTGGAGTAAAGCTTCTAAAGAATTTGTGTTTGATGAAGATGTTGAACCCTTGTTAACATTTTGTCATGGCAATTTTTATTGAAAACATAGGGTTTAGTCACATTCTGTTGTTGCGTGGAACTACTTGCATTGTTATTCCATTGATTTCCCCATGAGAAATTTGGAATCTATCGCCAACCAAGGTTGTATGTGTTCGAATATGGGTTGTTGTTATTCCTATTAAAATTCACCACATAGTTGCCAGATTCCTGGTTGTCAGGGCATTCACTCACATGATAATTATCGCGACATAAACGCATAAAAAATGACTACTTTTACCTCCATTACTTCGCTAGGGTGCTGAAGATTTTTTAACATGTTGGTAATGGCGGACAATTGAGCTAACACAGAGTCTTTAGCATCCAGCTCAAAGGTCCCTTGAGCCTTCTGCCCTGTTCCTAGCCTTGAAGATGGAAATTGGTAGTTATTGTTCGCTATTCGGTCGAGGATATCAAAGGCTTCTTCAGGTGACTTGTCTAACAAAGTTCCATTTACTGAGGCGTCTAACATTTTCTGAGTGGGAGCATTAACATGATTGTAAAATATCACAACTTGCGTCCAGTTGTGAAATCCATTGTTGGTATACTTGCATAATAATCCTTTATATCGGTCCCAACACTCATACATTGATTCGTCATCAGCTTGAAGAAAAGATGCTATGTCACTTCTAATTTGAGTGTTCATGTTGGACATCATCAATTTATTCCAAAAGTTAGCTTAATCCTAACTAACGTCATAGCAAAAATTTTTGTTAACATTATCGATGCGAATACTTAACTATGAACAATACCTCCCAAACTTGAGGGAAACATTATGCTCAATGCATGAAGACTAAATTAAAACTAAGCTAAATGGAATAAAATGAAAGGTACCTTGACTAACATCTACTTTGATGGTGGTAGGGTTGTTTTGCTCGTCATATGCTTGACTCCCTGCTTCTTTTGCTTAGTAATGGGGTTTTTCAGGTTCTAGGGTAGTGGGTGGTGGCATGTCTTCCTCAAATTCCTCAGGTGGAGAAGTCCAAACATGATCAACTGTCATGTTCAAGCGAAATTTAGTCAGAGGTGTTGCAATTTGTTATGGCATTAATGTAGGAGGGGGAACATCATCAGCGATCTCATCATTTGTGCCAACATCAAATGAGTCTTCTTCCTAAGTGGGTGTAACATCTATGAGGGCTTTTTCCTTGGTAAACATTCTTGGGAATTTGTTCTATTAAAAAAACTAATATTAAAATTAAACAATAAATAAATAAATTAAAGAAAAACACACACACATAAAATTTTATTGGAGAAGTTAAAGAGGGTTGAAGGGATGCAAACTTCACAATATACTAAATTGCTCTGTCAGTTTTTGTCACGTTCGATTGGAGCACCAATATAGACCAAAATTCCCCCCACATATAACAGTTCCACCTTTAATATATTTTTCTTGGGCATTTCGTGTATTCTATATATGTTCCCCATCCTTTGGCATCTATCGCAAGATTTATAGAAATCTTAGGTATCCTCTAAGAGTGTAGGCCAATAGAAGTCAGAGTGAAGAGAACTTTGTAGTAGTCTTTGCTCCTCCAATGTGCTCTTCACATGAAGCTGAATGAAAGTGGAATATGATCTTGTTTTGCTCTTATTTTCTGAAACACCTTTTAATTATTTGGTCAGTAAATTATTTGAAGAGGTAAGGGTTATCCCAATGACAATAGCGAATATCATGCATGAAATTTTTCTTTCCTTAGATATTCAAATAAGGAAGAAAAATACCACTAACGAGAAAATTAAAAATGTCAACATACCATGAAAATGTTCTTGCAAATAATAATTTCTCATCATGAAATTTCTCCTTAATCTCTAATGCATTCCTTAGTTCTTTTATAATTTCCAGCCTAGAAAGATAGGCAGCTACTTGGTTTTCAATGACTTTCAAATTAGTAAAGGCCCAACTTAAATTCTTTTTATGTTGACCTAAACTATTAATCAAACTACTCTCTTGCTCAGGCTTAAGATTACCAACATTGATCATAGGAAACATCTCATTGCAACCCAAATGAACATGCTTGAGGTGTGAAGGTAAGGGCTTTAGTTCTAAAGTGGGTGGGTGCATAAGTGAGGGTATAGGAGGAATAAATTCAGCATAATATAAAGGTTCAAATTCCATACCTAGTCTTGCTATGAATAAGCTAGACTGCTGCACCTCTGTTGGAATTTTCTCATGCTCCTCTTTGTCTTCTTCATCAAGCTTCAAGTAATCATCAATGCGAAAAAAACATTGTTACAGTAAAATTTTGTAGCTTCCTCTTCCATCATAGATTCCACATCTCGAAGAAATTGACACTCCTTAGAATCATCAACATATTTGAGAGTATTGAAGACATTGATAGTTATCCTTTGATCATCCACTCCTGTTGATGGGGGTTTATCTTTTGTTGTAGCAATATTTTGCCTGTCTTAATTAGTTGCACTCTTTGAGCCCTCATCTTTGTTCATTATAGGAGTTGAATCATCCCACTCTTCTGACTTTTTATGCTCAGCATCTAGGTTAGGTTCATCGAAGTTCTTCCCCTAAACTTGTCTTGTTCATTCAGTTGGGTGTCACTCCATAGGGTGAGTTCACTATAATGCTCCTTGCCTTGAGCCTTAGTGACATCAGTATCACTAGGTAAACTTCTTTATGGTTGTACATCTAATGTTGTAGCAATTTGACCCATTTGAGTTTCCAAGGCTCTCAAAGACAAACTATGACTTTACAGTAATATCCCCTGGCTTTTAATTTATGCGAAGTGATCTTGCAATAAAGCCTTCGCGGTCACCATCAAATCTTGGAGATTGCTTCTATATAGTTGGTGTTTGATGAAGATGCCGACCCTTTTTCGTTATTTTTCCAGGGCATATTTTATTGAAAACATGGTGGTTCAGTCATGTTATGTTACTGATTGAAGCTGCTAGAGTTACTGGCTCCTTGATTCCCTATGAAAAATTAGGATGCTGACGCCATCCCAGGTTGTCAGTGTTTGAATAGGGGTTGTTGTTGTTCTTATAAAAGTTTCCCACTTAGTTGGTAGACTTATGGTTGTTAGGGGAATCACCCACATGATAATTGCCACAACAATGTACCCAAGAATAACTGGCCACCTTGACTTCCTTCACTTTGCGAGGACATTGACGATTCTTTAACATGTTGGTAATAGCTGACAATTGGGCTAAAATAGATTCCTTAGCATCAACCTCAAGTGCTCCATGAGTTTTCCTCCCCATTCCTAGTCTTGAAGAAGAAAATTGATAGTCATTGTTCGTTATCCTATTAATGATATCAAATGCTTCTTCAGGTGACTTGTTTAGTAGAGTACCATTTTTTATAGCATCTAGCATCATCCTCATTGGAGCATTCACACCATGGTAAAACATAACAACTTACGTCCAATTGTGGAATCCATGGTTGGTACACTTGCGTAGGAGTCTCTTGTATCTATCCCAGCATTGAAACATAGTCTCTTGTATCTATCCCAGTACTGAAACATAGACTCGTCATCAGCTTGATGAAAAGAAGCAATGTCATTCCTACGATGGTTGTTCATATAAGGTGGATTGTAACGCAGTAAACTTTTTTTGCACGAGTCTGACCATGATTTTATCAAACCAGATGGAACTTAACTAAGCCATGCCCTAGCTCAATCTCTCAATGAATATGGAAATAACTTTAATTTTAGCATGCCTCATGCACACTTTACTGTCGCAAGGAGTCACACACCTCTAAATTGTCTAATCAAGTTTAACATGTCGAACATTACCAGTTTGATCTTGAAGTGGACTACCTGAATATCAAGAGCTACAATATCAGGTTTGAGTTCGTCCAAGGTGGAAGCTAAGTGATCTCTAATAGTCAGTGGACGTGCAACAATTCTCAAATTGGGAATTGCTACTACATTTGGATCTTCAGGATCCTCCACTTGTTCACCTCCTTGGTTTTGCAGTGCATGCATGTTCCTCTGAGCACGTTGAGCATGTCTCCTTTATCGAAAGAATTGTTCATTCTCAGGTTCAATAGGTAATATTGGTCATTCGGGTCTTCTTTGGGTCATACACTAGCAAAACCTGAAAAGACAAACAAAATAAAATAACAAGTAAAATTATACAAAAATACAAAAATAAAATAATGTTATAACTAAACTTTTAAAAACACCAATTGTCAATCCCTAGAAACGGTGCCAAAAACTTGATGCATGCTTTGAATGCTATAAATTGAGTGAGATAGCCTCTCTGAAGGTCCTAACCGCTATCCCTTTAGAGCTCAGTTATGGAGGACACCACGAGAAAGAAGGAAAAGATGAATAAAATGAAAAAAGGCGAGATACCGCCTCCTTGCTTAATTCATTCCCCAAAGTCCTATAAAATGTAAGGTATCCTTAGGTATTTATAGTAGGGAATTTTCTAGGGTTTTGGACCCAAAAATTCCCTTTGTACCCAAGATTCATGCCATTGATGTCAATATGAGGCAAGCTAGTAAGTAGACCCAAAAATGTCATCATTGCAGAGTAATCACTTGAGGCTTGGATAGTCATGCAGCTTGATATTTTTACTATTTTTCCTTCTCTGCTCCCAGGATTTCTGTCCAAAAATCTTGCATAAATATCTTCTCTTGATCAGTTCATCAATCCTTTAGATTTTCTAATCTAGAATGCTACAATAAAAGTGTTCTCCTCGTCTGCTTTATTTACCTGCACAACACCACAATTGCAAGACCTTTCCCCTTAGCAGCATAAATTTTAGCAATAAAATTATGCTGAAAAAAATTCCACCATATGCAATAATATGACCTAAGTGCTATGACAATGCTTTTATAAACTCAATAACTTAAGTAAAAATGCATAAAATATAACATTTTTACAGAGTTATCAGCGGCTACAACAAGTCGACGTCAATAATTCCTTTTTTGATGGAAAACTCAGTGAAGAAGTATTCATGGTGCAACCTCCGGGGTTTGAAAGATACACTATTGATGGTTGCAAGTTAGTATGCATGCTCGAGAAAACATTACATGGCCTCAAGCAAGCTTATCGACGTTGGTATGTCAATTTACGAACTTTTTTAATTAACATTAGCTTTCATGGCACACAAGTTGATACGTCCTTATTCATGCGACGATCATATGACAAATCGGTTTACATTTTGGTATATCTTGATGACATTATCATCACTGATCATGATGAAATTGATGTTGATCATGTGGTGTCATTCTTGGGACGTGAGTTTTCTTTAAAAGACTTAGGGGACTTACATTACTTCTTGGGTTTGGAAGTTATACGAGATGATCAAATGCTTGTCTTATGACAAAAGAAATTTATTCTTGAGTTACTAGATAAGGCTGGTATGTATGGTGTTCACCCTGTCCCAACACCAATGGTTGTCTCTCCCAAGCTAAGAAAAGACGGTGAGAGTCCTTTATCCGATGCTCAAATGTATAGAAGTGTAGTAGGAGCACTTCTATATTTAAATCACACACGACCAGATATTTCTTTTAGTGTGAATCGAGTAGCTCAATATATGCACACCCCTTGCGAACAACATTGGATAGTCATAAAACGCATTCTACGCTACATGAGTGAGACTTTTGATTTTGGATTTGTCTTTCACAAGTCCAACATTGGAATACAACTAGAAGCTTTTTCTGATGCGGATTAGGTAAACAATGTCGATGATTGACGTTCTGTCTCTGGCTTTTGTATCTTTCTTGGAGGAAATCCTATTTCCTGGTCCTCTAAACATCAACGACCAGTTTCAAGATCCACCACTGAGGTTGAGTATCGTGGCATTGCTAATTTTTTTTTGATATTGTGTGGCTTAAGGTGTTACTCACTGATATGGGGATCTCGTGCTCTCATCTCCCTGTTGTCTGGAGTGACAACACGAGCGCCATAGATATGAACGAAAATCCAATTTTTCACTCTCGTTCAAAACATGTTGAGTTGGACCTCTATATCATTCAAGAAAATGTGGTAGAGGGAGCAGTTCGAGTCAACTATGTCCCTACTCAACATCAATGTGATGATGGCCTCACCAAGTCGTTGTCTCGAGCATATTTTTCCACGTTGACATAAAATGCATGTCTCTCGAGAAGGTATTCACACCGCATAAATTAGGGAGCATGTTAGCTAAATATTAGGAAATGGTTGTAACCACCTCGGTGAGCTGGCATAGTGAGCTGACATAACAATAGATCCTTCCAAGTTTTGTGTAAATCACTATATATATGGCTATGAGAAATGAAAAAAATCAGAGCATTTTGTCAATTATACAACAAAGCTCAACATGTATGCACTCTCACTCTATCACACTACATTTTAATTAAACATATATAAAGATCTAATGACAATTTATGTGTAATATTTTCTTATCCATAAGCATACAATAACTGGACTTTAACTAATCATTTAATCTAGTCTAAGTCTATAAATTTTTCAAAAGATTCTCATTAGGTTTTGAAGACTAGCTTGAAAGCCTTATTTAAGAATAAATAATTTTATACGGTAACAAACACAGATAAGAATGCAATAAGTCTAAATAATCTAACCTCGTATGTTGAAATATAACAACCAAATAGACTTATCCTTCCTAAACATGCCTTTAGCTCATGTCTTCTCCTCATCAACTTTAATTAGAGTGACTATAATTTATCGTATCATTTACTTCTTTGAGTCACCACCTCTTTTAAATAGGCTGATTCTAAATTCAAAGAAAAACTCAACAAAATTAGTATTGAAATAAATTTCATAAAAAAATAATCAAAAGAAAAGTTTCTTATCTTTGTTCCTTTATTCCCATCAAATTGCGAAATTGCTCATTAGTCTAGATATGCAACACTTCAAAATTGATCTTTAAATTCTACTTGTGATGCAATTTCTTCCGGTCTTTGTTTCGATTATTTTCCTCAAAATCCTAGACTTAAATTTACTAGTTAAGCTTTCAAGTCCCTTTTATGGCCTTCTTCATTCGATTCATACCCTTGAAAAATCATAAGATAAATGTACATATATATTAATCGATTCATACCCTTAAAGTTGTATCATAAGATAAATGTACATATATTTAATCGATTCATACCCTTGAAAATTACAACGTAGGGGCTAAATTAAATAACCTAAAAAAATGATGGCACAAAGATGATTTCTTCTTAAATGTTTAAAAACATATGAATCTTTGTTGTCAATCGGGTTGGGTCACAGTTCATCCAAAACCTAAATAACCACTTGTTTGCTGCTGCTTTGACTATTGATTATTTATTTTCCAAGACTAGCCATAACATTAAATATATATGTGCATGTGATCATTTTAAAGTCAGTGGTCCCTCGTTTACTTATATTAGTAAAAACACACAAAATAAATAAATAAATAAATAAAATAGAAGCACTAACCCACGTTGCTCAAGAGTCCCAAATTTGTATGTAGGAATGTCAGACGAGTATAATTTCGTGAATTTTATATCGTATTCATTCTAATTGGAGCGATGACAGGTATAAGTTAGTGGATAATGGACAGGTGTGGATGTAAAAAGTTCATATCCGTCGTGGATAATTGATAGGTGATGGGTTTGAAACCTTACCCGTCTCGCATCCGTCTGCGCACTAACTACCCACCATATAATTTTTAGATCATTATGAACTTCGGTATAATTTCAGAAACTATTCTGTAAATCTTAAAATTTTATAGGACATGACTTATAGTTTAATCAAATGGTAGGATATAAATATTTTTACTATGGTGTTTGTCATTTATGTTTGTAAATTTTAATGTCTTTTATTATGGTGTTCTATGTATTAGACCTTGGTTTATTTTAAAATCTATGTTAATCCTTAACGTGGTTAATCATTGGTTTATTTTATTATACTTCTTAATGAACGTGTTTGTTTTATGTGTTGTTGTAGGCGAGTATGGACAGGTACATTCAGGTACGGGATAGGTGACGAGTACTCAATTGGGTAGTGGGTGTAGGGTGGATTCGAGAATGTACCGTGTGTGCAGGTGTGAATTTAAAAATTTTACCCATCGTGAGTGGTGGGTAGGTGATGGAAACAAAAATATTAGATGGACATGAGAGTAGGGGAAGGAGTATCTGCATCATTCTCGTCCGTTTTCCATTCCTGCTTGTATGAGATAAACTTACTTTTAATCGTGTTATTTTTTTATTCAACAAGAGAATCGATCAAAAGATCTATTCATAGCAAACTTATGAGTGCCACATTAATTTCAAAAATCCAACATATCACCATAATGTACACCACTCTCATGTGCAACCATTGACGTGACTGAATCAATTCTGAAAACCCACCAAAATCATGTAACCTACGTTGTCACAACTTTCTCCATTCACTAGCTGAGTCCACTTACATCAATCCAAAAAGAAAAGATAATCAAGAACGACAATCATAAATTTATAAGAACGCTCTTCAATTAACAGAATCTTATGTTGAAAGCTGGTCTAAAGACGACATCTGCCAAGCCGATATCAAAGCCGCTCAAGCTATCTCATGCATCTTTCAATGCATTTTAGGTCTCGAAGGTTGGAGAAAATGATCCCAACTGTCATTGTTGTCACTCTCGAGCTCTTGGACATTGAATCCTTAACTAAAATTCCATGTTAACCTCAGATTCGGAGGCCTTGAGAAGCGTAGTTTTGGAGAAGATGTCGTTGTTGTTTGCGGTTCAAAGCTGCAAAACAATCTTCGCGAGTTGTTCTTCGATTGTCATAAACGTCCCCTTTTTGTGTATGTTTTTTGGAGTCCAGTTCGTCCAAACTTGGTTCGGTGACATCTTTATTGGTAGTTGAGAGTAGTAATAAAATTGATTCTAATTGTTAGTAAAAGGTGATGTTGTAAAATGGAGACGTTAGCATTAACTAACGTAAATAGTAAATAATAAATAAAATAAAATAAAATAAATATGATATAATCATTGTGTCGTGCAATCATTATCTTAGAGATAATTTCATTCGGATTGGTGTAATCTCGAAAGAAGATGTTAACACAACTTTTCAGATTTCGCACACTCGAAATAAAGAGATAGAACTCGCTTAGCTTTACTCGTTTCTAAAATAAAGAAGAGAATTGAATAAAAAAAATAAGGAATTGGTGATTCAAATAGTGAAATATAGTTTGATATTTATAAGGAAAAGGTAAGATAAATTAGAAATAAAAGGAGATAGTTATCATACAATATCAATTACTCTTAAATATCTCCCCAATATAAAAAATATATATTTATTTTTTATTTAATTATTTACATTATCCAGCTTGTTTACTATAGAATATATCTATATTCAATTCTTGTAATCGAATTTAGATAAAAACATTTTAAAAAAAATAAAAAATGCAAACAGCTACCCCGATATTGCATTATTGTAGGGTAACCACATTCGTAACCCTCAAACGTTAAACGAAATGTATTCGAAGAGCTTTGGAGAGTTGAATTGTTATGTACAACGTGTATGATATTTTCTGACGAAGAAACGTATATATGAACCACGTAGGAGGAAAAGTTTACAATGGAAGGATAAATTTAAAATATATGGACACTAGAAATTTTATTTTAACCCATTATCATATGAAAAGATAGAAATAAGTTTTCGTAAATAAAAAGGGTAAATGCAAAAACAGAAGCACGTGGAGATTGGAGAAAGAGAGATAGAGAGTTGCATATATTTTAATGGAAAATGTATGCATTTCAGGATTTGCTTAGAATTAGACCTCCTAAATTAGATTTTGTCTCAATTAATCGAATTAATTTATTCAATATAAATTTCGATACGAATTCAAATACAATGATTTAATTTGATTTAAAGTTTTAAACAAATCAAGTCGAACTAAAATTTATCTAAATTTTATTTTAAAAAAATAATTCAAACCGAAAATAACTTAAATTTAATTTATCGAAATTTAGTTTAAATTGAATATCAATCTGATTTTAACAAAATAATTGAATCTAAGTAAACATATAATTTGTTTATATATTATTTATTTTTTAGCGATATGATAACAAGTAAAATGATCTAACCAACTTTATATATATACTATTTTAATTATTTATTTGATTTGAATTTTATTTATTTTATTTATTAATTAAATATCTAAGTTTTAAAATAGTAATTTTACGTGTACCCAAAAGGAAATTTTGTGAAAAATCTGTACAAATTTTAAAATTTATTCTGTTTTTATTCGGGATAGAGCAAAAAAATAGAATTCAAATGAATTGATAAGTCAAACAATCAATTAGAAAAATGGATCATACTTTTATTTTAAAAGATAATTAAGATCATTATAAAGATAATTTTTTTATTTTATATATTTTTTTAAAAATTTAATAAACCAATTAGGGATGACCAAAACTCGACTTGAAATTTAATTTTTTCGACTTGACTCGAATCGGAAAATTTCGACTCGAATTAACTTTGAGTTGTAATTTCATAAACTTGACTCTACACGAAAAAATTTCAAATTCAAATTGAATTGTAAAATAAAACTCGAATAACTTACAAGTTTTAATAATTAGTGGGTTGATTTTTAAGTTTGAGTCGAGTTCCTCGACTCTGTATGATATACGTATATTACATATGAAAAAAATATGAAGAACTATATGTATAATGTATATGGTTATAAAAAATCATTTAAACAAGAATCAAATAATATCATAATATTATAAATATTTACATTTAAATTTAAACAGTAAGTCAAAAATTTGACTTGACTCAAATTTTATAAACTCAACTCGAAAAATTTCAAGTCAACTTTAAGTATAAAATAAGACTTGTCAACTTGAATAACTCAAAATTTTTGACAAGACACGATGATAGACTCACCACTAAAACCAATTAAAGATCAATTGAGATGTACACAAAACTAGTAAATTTATGTAAAGATGTTCTACACTTATAATTATCTATTGATGTAATTTCCATATATTTACATAAAATGTTTTTTTGTATATATTGTAGGTGTACACACCCGTTTTTGTCCGGGTAATTATTATTATTATTATTATTATTAATTATTTTAATTATATTGTTTTTGCAGCACAACTACAAGCAAGGCCCAACCCAAACCTAGATTACAGCAGACCGGGATCCGACCCGACTCGGTTCAAGCCCAATACCTGGATCCGACCCGAAACGGTCTTGCTGCTCACCTACTGCATGCAGCAGCTGTTGTTTCCATCCCTTGTCAGCTCTACCATGATATGCCAAGCCCTGCCAGCTACCATCAGTGACAATACTCTGGTACCACCGAACCTGAGGAAATCAACCAAACATGTTGTTATTTGATTTTTTTGCAAGGTTATATAACTCGAAAAAACACAATGTAACCAACAAGATTGATCAACAATAAAAAAAAAAACATTTTAGAAAATCTTTTTTTTCCTTTCCTTTTTTATGCAACAAAGCAACCAAATCGAAATAAAAACAAAAAGAGAATGAAGGAATTCTCACCCATTCAGTCGAAGCTTCACCGACGGTCGGGGCCTCATCTCGACGATCTGAACAGTGAATATGTTGAGGAGATGATGGAGAACGACATATCTAAAAATCAACCCAATCCAACAGCAGACGACGGTGATCGGAGCCTAGGAAAGGCGAATAGTTTTCGCCCTTTTTGCGACAAACGGTGCCGGTTCTCGAGAAACGGAGGCGAGATCGGAGATGAGGAGGTCAAGATAGACCTCCCGGTGTAATTTGGTGGCCATCAACCACCGGCGACAGTGGCGACGCGGCGGCAGACGGCATGACGGTCGGCGAAGGTGAGTGGTCGGCCACCCACCGGTTTCCTAGAGAGAGGGGAGACCCTCTCTCTATAAAAATATTAAAAAAATGAAATGAAATTAAAAAAAAGAAATTTCCCCTAAGTTTAGCGTGTTTTTGTAAAACGGTCACATGAATGGACTGTTTTTCTAATTTATCTATTTCTTATGCATGTTATATATTTTTAGTTTAATTTCATTTTAGCCCCTTTACTTTTAGCGTGTTTTTTCATATTAGTCACATGTAGGTACGTTTTTGTGATTTTCCCATTTTTATACATGTTATATATTTTTAGGGTTATTTTTAGTTTAGTCCCTATATGTTTAGTGTGTTTTTACGTTTAGGTCACTAGATTCAGTTTAGTCCCATTTTTATTGTTTATTTTGGATTTAAGCTCCATATATTTTTAGGGTTATTTATTTTGATTTATTCACCATTTCCTCATTTATTTTATCATTTGATTCTGAGATCCTGTTTTTACATTTGTTTCAATTTAGTCACTAACATGTTCTATTCCCTGTTTTATTTATTTTAATTTTTTCATTTCACTTTATGTTTCTTTTGTTTTAATCACTAACTTTGACTTGGAGATATCATTGATTTTATTCTCAGTTTAATCCTTTATGTTTTGACTATATTAAGTTTTAGGCCTATAATTATTACACAATAGGGTCTGTAATTTAATTTTATTATGTTTTAATACTCATGTTATGTGATATTTGTATATTAGCCATGACTTGTTATATGTTTATTATTATACCTCTAAAATTTGTTGCTCTTGCTATTTAGTCCTTATTTAATATTTATAATTGGATTTTATTTGAATTCTAATTCATCGTTGTTTGTAAATTATCACTTATGTGCCTAATATGTATGCATGACTATATATGATGTTAATTTTTAACCTTACATATTTATGTATATATTTGTTAGTTATTATAAATGCTTATTTATTAACTAAATTTTATTCGAATATTTTCAAGAAAAACAATTTGTAGAATGGACGTGGAAAGCATTGCTTGATCGAAGTGGTGTAATCCGATACGGCATTTGAACAAATGTGAACTTGAAATAAAATTAATTTTATTTTGCTAATTAATTATTTTTATTTTAAGTTGAACAATGCAATGCATGTTTCTAAATAGCAATTTATTTCACTTTACACAAATGTCGATTTTCAATTTAAATTTGATTCGCGTTTTATCGAAGAGGGAATATTCTTTACGGATAAGAAATAGTCAAAATAACTTTCTCGATGGATGATTGCTAATCTTGAGATTTCTTTTTAAGTTAAATAATTTTCCTAATAATTAATTCGAAGCAAATTAATTAAACTCAATAAATAGATCATATTTTAACTTTATATTCGATTCATGATTTCCACCATTTACGACAAAGTGTAAGCGAAACAATACCAATTTTAGGCGCTGTGGGGGTGCTAATCCTTCCCCACGCGTAACCGACTTCTGAACCCATTAAATTAGATTTTTAGTATACGCAAACTAGCTTTTATCTTAAAAATGATTTTTCTTAAATTTGTTTTAAAAAGACGTTTTTAAATATTCGACCTACCTAACCTAAAGGTCGATGGTGACTCCCTTTCCATTTAATCCAACTCAATTGTAAATCACTAATTTTTCAAATAAAATTCATAACTGTTTTCAAAATAATATTTAATATTTTTATCAAAAAAATGGTTATAACAGCTTAGCGACTCCACTGGGGACCTTTTTTAGAGAGTCAGGTTGTAAGTCGCTTACACATTGTCGTTGTGGTGGAAATTATGAGTTCGAATATTTAGTTAACTTATGATCTGTTTATTGAAGTTTTTTATTACTTCATTTTTAATTTTCATACTAACATTTGAATTTTTGCTTTCAGCTCTGTCCAAGTTTTTGTCGAGTGTTTTTCTATTCTTTTCCATTTTTTGAGTCAAATGTTTGTATGGTCCTCCTCACACACATCACGTGCATTTCATGACATAAGCTCTAGACCGGAGCTTCGATCCAAATTAAGTCAGGGTGAATGCTTTACTCTCGTAAGAATTTATTCTTCGTATGAGTTTTAGCAAATAACCCATAGGATACATACCTTATACCTTCGTAGGGATTTATTCCTCGTATGGGTATAAGCCAGTGAATCCCCTTGAATTGAACTCGTTCCGTTTGAAACCTGTAATGGGTGAGGATATAGGGTTTGGTAGCCCAAGGGGGCATCGACATCAAGGACAATTGGAGTACCCTTTTCTTGTTAGAGCCAAAACCATGCATATAGTGAACCGTAGAACGATCATCCTAGGTATAGTCATACCAAACCTCTATCCGTCAATAGTTATCCAAAATAAGTGTACACAAAGGAGGAGTGTTTCTGAACCTTTCCTTCTGCTTTAAATTTTGTTGAATAAAAGCATGCGAACTAGATACCATGATGTTAGGATAATTTTCTTGAAAATAATTATTGTGGGTAGAAAGCATGTCTGGGTAGGATTACTATATAATAAAAGCATGCTCGGGTAGATATCATGATTAGGTAGGTGTTATATTTATCTGTAGATATCATCTTTTAACTCTATTGATTATCTTACTTGTACTAACTCGTTTTTTCTCTTTTGTTTGTGTCATTTTTACCTTTTTTTGCATTGCATTGCATTGTTATGACATAATGTAAGAGTGTTGATCTGCAAGGGGATATTCAAGAGAAAATTTTCACAAGAAGAGATAAAAGTTTTCAATCAAACAGTAGTGTATACAGACATGCATCGAGGGCTAAACGAAGTTTAGAGTGCAAGAATGAGACTTGCTCGAAGATTGTGCAGCATTTGAGACTGAAATAATGATCCACTGATCTGAGGAGTAATCCATCAGTAAATTCTTTTCTACGATCATTTTATTGCTAACCATCAAGGAGTGATGCACTGAGTTCAGTACCGCAGGGGCAGTAACAGAATTAGGTTACAGAATACTTGAGGGGCATCTTCAAAAATAAAGATCCGAGATGAAGCAGTGATCCACTTAAGACTCAACACCTAAACAAAGGCATGTCTGTAAAGTGAACTGTCTTGTAATGTGAAAGCTTTTATCTCTGGTGAAAATTGTTCTAAAATATTCATTGTTGGGATCAACATTTTTGTATTTGCATTTGCATCATTGCATTCTGTCTGACATTCATTTAAGCATTTTTACATGCATTAATCATACCTTATGGGGGTCTTAGAGGAAGTACTTCTAACTATACAAAATACATTCAAACAGTACTGAGAATGGAAGCGAAATTTGAGAAGCTGAAGAAAAAACTGGAAGAGAGTTTGCTAAAGATGCAAGCAGATTGCTAGGTTAAAATAGAGCAGGCGCAAAAGGCCACCATGGATCGTATTTTGCAAAACCAAAACGACCTGGTTGATCAAATTATAGCCAAACTGACTGGGCTCAACCAAGAAAGAGGCAAAAAGAAGATTTCCTTGACCAGAGAAACCTCTGAATACGTAAGGGAACCAACTAGTTCACAGCTACTCATTTCACCCGACAAGCTTCCAAGTCACCAAGTAGGCTTCTCCGCCACTAAAATTTGTACAAATGTGATAAATCCTTGGGATAATTCTACTGATCACAACATGCCAAATTATGATGCGACGAGAAGAGACAAGAATAAGATCCTAAAGAATTTGAAAAAGTGGTGCAGAGAGACATTCCAAGCAATGAGATGACAGAGCTTTCACAATGAAATGAATGCAACAAAACTAGTCTTAGTTCCTGACTTGGTGCTTCCACCCAAATTTAAGATGCCCGACTTTGAGAAGTACGATGGAACCAATTGCTCTAATGTCCATCTCACGATGTTTGTTCAAAAGATGACTGAATACACCAATAACGATCAGATGATGATCCACTACTTCCAAGACAGTTTGATTAGACCCACTTCTAAGTGGTATAATCAACTGAGTCGTACTCAAATCCACTCCTAGAAGGATTTGGCTCGTTCCTTTCTATACCAAGACAAATACATGACTGATATGGCCCCTGATCGAACAATGCTACAAAATATAGAGATGAAGAGTGATGAGAGCTTTCGACAATATGTTCAATGATGGAGGGATATTGCATCTCAAGTGCATCCACGCGACGTTGAAGTCTTTATATATCAACCATATGATATGAGCTACCATTAAGAGTTTCTCTGACATCGTCGTGTATGGAGAAATGATCGAAAGAGCTATCAAGAATAGCTAAATAAGAAGCACTAGAAGTACTGACATTGAGGAAAAAAGTGAGATCAACGTAGTGGAACCATACATATCAAATATGGGGACCAAACCTCAAAATGTCTTTCATGAAAAGACTCGTATCGATCCAATTCCGATGACATATGAGGAATTTCTTCCAATGCTAGTTGAGAAGAATCTTGTGACTCCAGTGCAATCCAAACCAAGAGAAGCCCCATATCCTAAAGGCCATGATATTAACGCCATATATACCTATCATATTGGGAGCTCAGGGCATATGACTGAGAAATGTAGGGCATTGAAGCGTAAGGTCCAAGATCTGATCAATTCAGGGGCATTGCCAATCAATGTATAGAGGGCATTCTGATCAAGAGCAGACTGGGGCATCCATCAAGAGTTTTGTTGCATTCTCATGCTTGTCATTTTGTTTGAACTTGTTTTTCTTTTGTACTTCATATGTTTAAATGTTTTTTTAAGTCACTTGACGTTTAAACATTTTAAATAATTGAGATTGTAAATCTTTGACAAATGATAAGATTTAACCATGCAAAACAAGGACCCCTTGATCCTAATCTAAATTTACACTAGAATACATATCCTTCTCTTTAAGGGACCGAGCTAGCTCCCTCCTCGCATGTACAACCAATCAAAGGCTTGGCATTTAGGTATGTGTTAGGAGCGGACAAAATGGAGCAATTTGCAAATGAAATTGCAAGCTAATTTGTTTTCACTTCTGTTGATGATGTTCAATGATGATCATGATCTTCACAGAGGGAATGGTCGAGTAGGTGAATCTAGTCAGTTGCTGGTAAATTGAACTCTAACGATGAGATTTTTCTGACTTTTAACAAACATCGGGACTAAAACAGGTCATCGTTGATAAGCTTAAGAAATGAAATCCGTATACCCAGAATATATATATATATATATATGTATACAATAAATCTGAGTTATTTTGCTAAAGCAATTGATTATAGAGGAAACTCGAAATCCCTAGCTTTAGGAATAGATTATATTCAAACCATGACATTGATCGGGTACTTGGCAATTCGGTGTTTGCTCCACTGTGATTGTCATGTCTAAGAATTTATGACGACATGAATCCTTCAGCTAGCCTAACAAAGGCAATTATAAAATATATGTGTACAATAAAGCTGAATTCAGCTAGCCAAACAATGGCAAATTAAATCAAATTTACTAAATATGGACTAAGGGAGTTAAGGAACACCTGTTATAGTCAACTTCACACTGGCTCTCAAAAATCTCATTTTTAGATCGATATTTCTACACTACCTTAACTAGATTAGTCTACGAAGCTTGAACATATGAAAGATTTCAGAGAACTGAAACAAAAGTATTCTAAAGAGTCTAACAATTGATTGTACTAGTTACGACATTTTGTCCGCCTCTGATCAAAATGCCAAACCAAAAAGAGGGGCATGCCATGATTTTCACGATGACTTATTCAATAATACAAACCTTTGAATTTAGGTAGTCCACTTCTAAACCAACCTTTCGATCTTGATATTTGTCAAAGATTTGTAGCTATCAAAGATTAAAAGAGCATTTGATTTTTTTGATATCCAATGAATTCCTGTTTTATGATTTATTTCAATTGTGAAACTTAGAAGGAGGTAATATTTTTCAAAATTTTGAAAATTCAAAAGAAGAAAAAAATTTTCAAACAAGATAAGTTATCTGGAAATATCTTTGAATTCAACGAATATCTCTCTGAAGCTCAAGATCGAAGCTGGGGCAAAGGAAGCCAAATTTTTGGGGCAAAATTTGATGGGCAAGGAAAACAAATGGTCTTAGCTCGAGGTTTGCAAGAGTACACCCTAGTGGAAATGAAGGAAAACTTCTCACACAACCATTCCCCTCACAGATCAACATATAAATATATCAAGGCATACATACATTGTGATACCATCTCCCGTATACCTTTATGTATACGAGATTTGGATGTCACCTACTTTTAAAATAGTTGTCTTTTAAAAACCCTTAAAAGTTTGCTTTAAAATTTAAATTAAAACATTTTAGCACAATGATAAAACAATCATCGAAATATACTACCAAAATGTACACTTTATATACAGTACAGAGCATTTTTCTTTAAAATTTGATTACATGCCAACAATTGTTCAAAATAAACATGATTGTCCTACCGTTACTGATGAGAGTCAACCTTAACCGATGATATCTACTGCTACAACTACACTCCTTATTTAATTTATCTCCGCTTTTACCTACATGTGGAAACAACACACGTTAAGTATTTACTTAGTGAGACATAATACTATAAAGATATCACAATTTATACATAAGTATTTTATGACTATTGAATGATGAATTAAATTTCATAATCCATAAGGACCCAATAAGCCTTTCTCAGTTAAACCATAATTCTTTCATACAATTATTGGAATTATTCTTTATTTGACCTTTGTACATTAAATGAGAAATTACTATACATATATTGCACCAAAGTGCCAATTGATCATGTATCTTTTATAATCATCATGGGTGGCACCTTAAATACTATTAACACACCATTTTGTATTTTCATTTTGGGATATTATTTCACGCCCATTATGTATTGTTTACGTTTTTCCTTTATGACATCCATCTTACCAATTATGCATTGATGTACATTTCATGTGTGTGTATATATATATATATAGCATCTTTTCATACAACTTATGCACCGTTTATATCAAAATGCATTATAATTCCTTTAGTCTTTTACCCAAAGGTATTTAGCCTTTCATCTAACTTGCATGATTGACACCTTTCTGCCAAATACACAACTAAGCCATTAATCTTTTACTTTTAAACATATTTTACTCTAATAATTAGACATATTATCAATCAATTATTTAATTTCAATATAAATTCTATAGTTTACACCTGTAGTGCCAAAACAGTCATTCCCCAAACATTTCTATAATTCTTATCATAAACATCCTTAGTATACCCAAATTGTTCAAACTGTTTAATAGATTCCTCCAATGCAGAAACATCGTTAAACGCTGAGGCATTCCTTCAATAGAATGGAGGAAAATCCCTATGAACTTCTACCCTTCTACGGCATGATACTAAAATCATGTCGGATTCTCTTGGGTCGATTTTAATCTCGACCTTCTCTTCAATATCATTTACTTTCTTACCTTTGTCCCTAGTTTCCGATATCTATTAGGACATACATAAGAATAACAATAAAGCTAATAAAGAGTGACATCAATCACCCTCTAATTAATACCATATCAGTAAATTTGACAATCTTAATGGCATATAATCCTTTTTATATTAAAACACATTCAATTTCGGCCAAGAATCGGTTAAACCTGTAGCTCTGATACTAATAAATGTAACACCCATCTCTCGTATACCTTTCTATATACGAGATTTAGATGTCACCTACTTTTTAAATAGTTTTGTCTTTTGAAAACTCTTAAAAGTTTGTTTCAAAATTTAAATTAAAACATTTTAGCACAATGATAAAACAATCTTCGAAATATACTACCAAAATATACATTTTATATACATAACAAAGCATTTTTCTTTAAAATTTGGTTACAAGCCAATAATTGTTCAAAATAAACATGATTGTCCTGAGAGCCAACTTTAACTGATGATATCTAATGCTACAGCTGCACTCCTTATTTATTTTGTCTATACTTTTACCTACGTGTGGAAACAACACACGTTAAGTATTTACTTAGTGAGCCATAATACTATAAAGATAGCACAATTTATACATAAGTATTTTATGACTATTGAATGATGAATTAAATTTCATAATCCATAAGGACCCGATAAGCCTTTCTCAATTAAACCATAATTCTTTCATACAATTATCGGAATTATTCTTTATTTTCCCTTTGTACATTAAATGATAAATTACTATACATACATTGCACCAAAGTGCCAATTGATCATGTATCTTTTATAATCATCATGGGTGGCACCTTAAATACTGTTAACACACCATTTGTATTTTCATTTTGGGATATCCTTTCACGCCCATTATGTACTGTTTACGTTTTTCCTTTATGACATCCATCTTACCAATTATGTATTGATGTACATTTTATGTATATATATATCGCATCATTTCATACCACTTATGCACCATTTATATCAAAATGCATTATAATTCATTTAGTCTTTTACCCAAAGGCATTTAGCCTTTCATCTAACTTGCATGATTGAAACCTTTTTGCCAAATACACAGCTAAACCATTAATCTTTTACTTTTAAACAGATCATACTCTAATAATTAGACATATTATCAATTAACTATTTAATTTCATTATAAATTCTATAGTTACACCTGTAGTGCCAAAATAGTCATTCCCCAAACATTTCTATAATTTACATGGGTTGCACACCCATTACCAATGCAAAAATTCATAAACTTATTATGAATTTCTTAGTTTTGAACTAATTTGTATCATCTACAAGGATTAAATAAGTCTCTATTATTGAAACAAAACTCCTTTTATAATTCTTATCATAAACATCCTTAGTATGCCAACATACATTTCTTTCTTATACATTTTTATTTTATTTTTTTGTAGTAATTATTCGTTAAATTTTATTTTATTTATGGCATCCTTTCATGCCTTAATGCATCCTTTCATGCATATTATTTATGGTGTCCTTTCATGCCTTAATGTATCCTTCATGCATTTTATTTATGGCGTCCTTTCATGCCTTAATACATCCTTTCATGCATTTAATTTATCGCATCCTTTCATGCCTTAATGCATCCTTTCATGCATTTTATTTATGGCATCCTTTTATGCCTTAATGCATCCTTTCATGCATTTTTATTTATGGCATCCTTTCATGCCAATAATGCACCCATATGCATTATTCTTTTATATCGATAATGCACCCATATGCATTTAAGCTATGACATCTTTTCATGCCAATAATGAACCCATATGCATTATTCTTTTATGTCGATAATGCATCCATATGTATTTCAACTATGGCATCCTTTCATGTCAATATGCACCCATATGCAATATTCTTTTATTAATTTGTTCTAGAGTAGTTCATACTCTAAAACTCATTCATAATACTCTTTCCATACATATAATAAATAGCGTAGTCAATACTGTAGAACATACATTAATTTAAACGTTCTAATTTGAATCGGTATAAATCTTCTTCATCTCATTGCCTCGCTATTATATCCAAAACACAAAGTTGATTAATCAGGTACTTTGCCTTTGCCTTTTTTTTTGCTTGCCTCGAGAGCTTGATTTTGATCTACTCAAGCATCCATAAAGACACATACAATATCAGTTGTTAGTATATTTACTAACAATTATACTTAAACATTACTCAAGAGTACATATTATTATAGTTTCTATAACAATCTTAGTTTATCTTCACATTTTTGACTCCATAGTATCGATACCCCTACCATGGTATCGATATTACTATATTATGGTACCGAGACTCTACTATGGTATCGATACCATTTTTGCATTCTGCTTTGAAATGGTATCGATACCTTCCATTCGGTATCGATACTACCCCTTCAGTATCGATACCGATTGAATCAGTATGGATACTACTTAGCATATTCATCCCATTTCAGCCTGTAGTTTCGGTATTGTTCTATGAGTACCGATACCTGTGCCCAAAATTTTCAATTTTCAACTCGATTATCACCCAAATGGGGTTAAATTTTGTTATAAATACACTATACAATACTATTAAACTCTTCTTTACCTATTTATACCAACTTTCCTTCATTTAGTTTCTTAAAACATCTAAAATCTTCCAAGAACATTCAGTTCTAAGAATCACACTACTTTTTCTAATATGTTCTTAATCCTATTCAATGCTTCCAATCTCTCATTTACCTCTTTGACAAGTCCAATCTACCAATAAACATCCATAAACACTCATATATTAACATATCATTTAAAACCCCATTTTCTTAAATCTCTAATATTTCATCCATACCTTTGTTTTAATCCTATTTAACCCTCCATTTAGCTTACATATCACTTAAGGTTATAAAAACAACCCATAATTGAAAGGAAAAACTGATTAAATTGAAGTTTACCTTTGGGCTATAGAGGGTGGTCCTTGCACGGGAAGAAGAAGAGGAGAAGAGATAACTCTATTTGTTTCTACTTTCCCCTTTTTTTCCCTAAAATCCCTAATAAGGATAAATTTTAAATTCATTTCTCCTTAAAAGAATGAAATACACCCTATATTCATCTATTGCTACAATTTAATCCTAAACACTATTTTAAATCATTTTCTTATCTTTTACCATTTATTCAAATAAGTCTTCCAATTTCAAATCTTTTCAATATAGTCAATGACCTGATATTTGGGGTATTACATACATGACACATGAAATTTGCATCTTTGCATTCATCATCATTTGCAATAAAGACTTTGAATTTCCCTCTGTTGAGAACAAATTCAATAACACATCAAGCAAACTTCATCATGACACCCATAAACATACAAGATAGTCAGTAAAAATGCATCATTTTGATCTTTCAGGAAATCAATGTTCGGAAATGACCAGGTGTCTTTAACCTGAAAGAATAATGCCATCCGTAGGTTTGACTTCCTGAAGTCAACAATTAGATCTTTTGAAGACATTTCCTCAATATGGAGGAATAAGCAGACTAGCTATCGCCTTTGAGGGTGTTTTTCTCAAAACAAAATTTTGTCTCACTTGAGACAAGTTTTATAAAAACAAATTTTGACTCGCTTGAGACAATTTCTCTCAAAACAAATTTCGTCTTACTTGAGACATTTTTCCTTTACGGTGCAAATTTCGAGTTTGTTTCACTTGAAACAAAGTTTATCTCACTTGAGATTGTTTTCTTCAAAACAAACTTTGTCTCACTTGAGACAGTCCTTCTTAAGACAAATCTTTGAGTCTGTTTCCCTTGAAACAAAATTTTGTCTCTCTTGAGAAAAATTCTATTGAAACATCAGCTTTAGGATTGTTTCCCTTGAAACAAGTTTTTTCTCCCTTGAGACAGTTTCTTTTGAAACAACCATCTTTGAGATCGTTTCCCTTGAAATGAATTTTCTCTCTTGAGACAGCTTCTCTTGAAGCATCATCTTTGAGTATGTTTCACTTGAAACAAATCCCTAAAGATGACCTACTATCCTCATCACATAGGAACCGTGTCATCCCCTGACTATACCTCCTCATCACGTAGGAGTCGTGTCAACCTAGATAACAGTCGTCCTCATAACGTAGGAGCCGTGATATCATCCCTAAAGATGGTATGTCGTCCTCATCACGTAGAAACTGTATCATCCACCGACCAGACCTCCTCATCACTTAGGAGCCGTGTCACCCCTAGATAACCAGCCGTCCTCATCGCGTAGGAATCGTGTTATCACCATCCCTAAAGATAGCCTCCCTTCTTCATCGCGTAGGAACCGTGTCATCCCCTGACCAGATCTCCTCATCACATAGGAACCGTGTCACCCTTAGACGACTAGAACTCTTCATCACGTATGAGTAGGGTCATCCCCAATAACAAGTATATCAAATTTTCAAAACCAAAAAAAAGAGAACCGAATAAAAACTAGTTATCTTTTTTGTCTTTGCCCTATTCTTGTTAACACAAGAATGTGCAAAGAGGGGCAACTGTATACATCAGTTTTTGTTCGGGTCACAAATATTATTTATTAATAATTATTGTTATTATTATTATTATTAATTATTTTAATTATATTGTTTTTTCAGCCCAACTACAAGCAAGCCCCAACCCAAAACTAGATTACAGCATACCCGAGATCTGATCCGACCCGGTTCAAGCCCAATACCCAGATCCAACCCGAACCGGCCCTACGATTCACCTACTGCCTGCAACAGCTGTTGTTTCCATCCCTTGTCATCTCTACCATGCCCTACCAGCCACCATCAGTGACCATACTCTGGCACTACCGAACGTGAGGAAATCAACCAAACATGTTGCTATTTGATTTTTTTTGTAAGGGTATATAACTTGAAAAAACAAAATGTAACCAACAATATTTATCATCAATAAAAAATAGTTTAGAAAATATTTTTTCCTTTCCTTTCTTAAGCAACAAACAACCAAATCGAAAATAAAAACAAAAGAGAGAAGGAATTCTCACCCATTAGGTCGGAGCTTCGCTGGCGCTCGGGTCCTCATCTCGACGATTTGAATGGTGAAGATGCTGAAGAGATGATGAAGAATGACATATATGAAAATCAACCCGATTCAACGACGGACGACGACGATCAGAGCCTGGGAAACCTGAATAATTTTCTCCCTTTTTACAAAAAATGGTATTGATTCTCGTAAAACGGAGGCCTGATCGAAGACGAGGAGGTCAAGACAAACCTCCCAATGTAATTTGGTGGCCAACAGCCACCGACGACGACAGTAGCACGGCGGCTACCGGTACGACGACCGGCGAAGGTGAGTGGCCGGCCACCCATCGGTTTCCTAGAGAGAAGAGAGACCCTCTCTCTAAATTTTTTTTTTTAAAATGAAATGAAATTAAAAAAAGAAAAGTTCAGCTTGTTTTTGCAAAACGATCACCTGAAGGGAATGTTTTTGTAATTTATCAATTTCTTATGCATGTTATATATTTTTGGTTTAATGTTATTTTAGTCCCTTTACTTTTAGCGTTTTTTGCATGTTAGTCACCTGTAGGAACTTTTTTGTGATTTTCCTATTTTATGCTTGTTATATATTTTTAGGGTTATTTTCAATTTAGTCCCTATATGTTTAGCGTATTTTTACATTTAAGTCACTAGATTTAGTTTTTATTGTTTGTTTTGGATTTTAGCTCCATATTATGTTTTATTTTATTTTGGTCATTTCTATGTTTATTTTATTTTATTTTATTTATTTTATTTTATTTGCATTTATTTTAATTTAGCCACCATTTCCTTATTTATTTTATCATTTGATTCTGAGATCATGTTTTTACATTTTTTGTAATTTAGTTACTAACATGTTAAATTCCCTGATTTATTTATTTTAATTTTGGCATTTTACTTTCTCTTTCTTTTGTTTTAATCACTAACTTTGACTTGGAGATATCTTTGATTTTATTCCCAGTTTAATCCCCTATGTTTTGACTATATTAAGTTATAGTCATGTAATTATTACACAATAGGGTCTGTAATTTAATTTTATTCTGTTTTAATACTCATGTTATGTGATATTTGTATATTAGCCATGACTTGTTATATGTTTATTATTATACCTCTAAAATTTGTTGTTCTTTCTATTTAGTCTTATTTAATATTTAAGATTGGTTTTTATTTGTATTCTAATTCATCATTGTTTGTAAATTATCACTTATGTCCCTAATATGTATGCAAGAGTATATATGATGTTAATTTTTAACCTTACATATTTATGTATATATTTGTTAGTTATTATAAATGCTTATTTATTAACTAAATTTTATTTGAATATTTTCAAGAACAACGATTTGTAGAATGGGCGTGAAAAACATTGCTTGATTGAAGTGGTGTAATCCGATATGGCATTTGAACAAATATGAACTTGAAATAAAATTAATTTTATTTTGTTAATTAATTCTTTTCATTTTAAGTTGAACAATGCAATGCATGTTTCTAAATAGCAATTTATTTCATTTGACTCAAATGTCGATTTTCAATTTATATTCGATTCGCGTTTTATCGAAGAGGGAATATTATTTACGGATAAGAAATAGTCGAAATAGCTTTCCCGATGGAGGATAACTAATCTCGAGATTTCTTTTCAAGTTAAAGAATTTTTCCTAATAATTATTTCGAAACAATTAATTAAAATCAATAAATAGATCATATTTTAACTTTATATTCGATTCATGATTTCCACCATTTACGAAAAAGTGTAAGCGACACAGTATCAATTTTGGGCGCTGTGGGGGTGTTAATCCTTCCCCACGCGTAACCGACTCCCAGACCCATTAAATTAGATTTTTTGTATACGCATACAAGCTTTTGTCTTTAAAACGATTTTTCCTTAAAATTGTTTTAAAAATACGTTTTTAGGTATTCGGCCTACCTAACCTAAAGATAATGGCGACTCCCTTTCCATTTAATCCTAATCAATTCTAAATCACTAATTTTCAAATAAAGTCATAACTGTTTTTTAAAAATAATATTTAATTGTTTTATAAAAAAAATGGTTATGATAGTTGTTGTAAGAAATTCTTATCAAAACCAATTTAATTAGCTTTTTTTATTCAATAGTCTGAGCAGTAAGACGATCATCTAGATAACGAAGTAATAATTAAAATATGATAAATCTTTAAAGAAAATTCTAAAAACACTAAAAAAAGTTTTGTAGGAAAAAAGAATCCCAATATTGAATCGATTTGGATATTAGAGTTGAATTTATATGAAAGCACTGGAAGATTTTTATGACCGAACTTAAGAGTTGTTGATCTGGATTTAAGTCTTTACAATCACAAACATAAAATTTAACATTCCAAACCCCAATGTATATTAAAACACTTTTATGAGCTGTTCACACCTTTTTTTTCTAAACCAACAATTTGCAAGGCAATAATTTTAACAATGCTTTGCTTTCAACGTAAATTCTCAACCTAGACTGGAACCACAGGTTTTTTCTCCCTACTTACTGAATTTTGTAATTAACAAAAAATTTGTTTCCTGCAAACCTTCAAGCTAATCGGGTCCAACCGTTCAACTCCAATTGAAACCACCCGGTGCAGAAGAATTTACGACATACCACAAAGATCTGTGGAATCAAAAAGCAAATCTTGATGCATTTCAAACATTCCACACACAAAATGGACATTCCACACACAAAATGGAAGCATGCAACTCAGACACAGTTAACACCAAAACCAAAGGGTACTAAATAACCCAACTAGAGAAACATCTTTTCTCCACCTAAAACTAGATTTAAAAATTATCCCCAACAAAACGAGCAAAGTTAAAGTTCAAATGTACCAACCTCTAAAACAATTACCTGTACATCATCAGTTTTGTTGGACTAGTCGGTGTATTAGCGTTATCCAATCCGCATAGCCAGTGGTACCACCCATCTGGTCCTCGATAAGATTAACAAGAAGCAGTAAACCTTCCCTAGGTTGTTCACCTTGTCTTACGAGTTAAGGAAGTTTATAATATGAAGGGGCACTCTCTCTTAGTTTCTTCAATATCTTCATCAGCCTTCTTGACATTTCATTATCATGCTCGGTAAGCGCCACCTGATTTTAAACAGACAACATGAAGAACCAGTTAAGTATACTACTATCACAGGCCATGCCAAGGCAAGGTCATAGGAACAGTCAAGCGGATTAAATTCAAATAACATTATCAAGGCCAGCATTTGAAGCAAATCTTGTATATGCCGAATACCAACAATGATATCAAGCTTCCTTTACACATAAATGGTCACTTGAACGGAACAAACCTATAATATTCAACAATTATGAAACTATATGAACGTAGCTTCATCAATAAGAGATCATACCCTTGATAATTCGGCTCCAAAGTCTGGTCCGAGTAAATTCTTAGCTATATCGGGCGAAACCATTCTACCAAACCAAATAACAAAGCGGAAACCATCATCGTATATATATAGGCCTCTTGAATCTAGGCTTTCTGCAACCAAAGGCAACCTCTTCATGATGTTTTTGAAATTGTCAGCTTGAGCAGATGGCTGCAAATATGAGACAGAAGTGATGTTCAGTTTGCATGCTCAACATCCTTCTTGAAATATTTTGAAGGTTTAAAATCTTCCACCTTCAAAAGATACTCATCAATTCGAATCAAGCTGGGATATAAAAGCTTCAATAACTTTTTAACAGGTAATACCATCATCGTGAAACCTGCTGCACAGCGTTCATCAAGCTGCACATCCGCATATCCTCCTTTTAGAGGTACATATTTAAAGAGTGCTAATCCATACAAACATAAGAACTTTAGAGACTCTGGATAAATCATCCTAGCTCCCAACCGATGCTGCACAGAATATAGATTGCGGTATTCTCTGAGTGCTTTTATGATCCTTAATTGCAAAGAATTTCTAGCATCTTCAAGTTTACTAGTCAAAGTTTTCTTAATTGCTGCAAAATCGCAGTTGGTTAGAAAATATAAGAATCCACTGAAACTAATATCCACAAAACAAATAGCATCTCTTGCAAAGGGGATTTTGGTTAAGTTTACCTAATCTAGAAAACAAAGAAACAATAGCACCAGTGTCAGCCTGGCGGTACATCTCCCCCAGTAACAACAGGGGCAGCTGCTGTATGTACTCTGATACGCCTGAAGATACTAACTTTTTATCCATTTTTATTTATTTATTTATTATTATTATAATTATAATTATAATAATAATAATAATAATAATTATTAATATATATATATATAAATAATAATAATAAAAATTACAAGCCCAAAAATCGAAGGCCCAATCAACCGTCCCAGACCAAATTGAAATCCTAAACATTTAGGGTTTCAGCTAGGGTTTCTAACCCTAGTGCCGCAGCCGCCTCTCCAGTTGCCAGAGACCGTTGCCGACGGTCAGCTGCCAGATGCTCGAACCCACTTCAACCACGACGCCGCCGCCTCGTTGAAGACTCCAGAAGCTTTGCTGCTTCAACACCCGCCGCCCACGTTGCAAGCTCTAGGGGTGAGTCACCACATAGCTCGGTGACTCACCGAACTCCACCCTTAGGACCGGTCTGAGACAAGCGCCGGTGATGGCTATAAAGCCATCACCCAACCTGCAAAGAAAACAGAGGACAACCAGCAAAAACAGAGAAAAAAAACAGAAAGCAAATCACTAAAACAGCAAGGAAAGGAAGGAGAGAAACTTACCGTGGAAGCCACCGCCTTGATCGGAGTCACCACCAGCATCTAGACGTCACCAAAAACCTTCGAAAACCGAAGGTATTTTCTTAGATTTGCTCCGATCGGGAGCTATTTAAAAGAAAAGACCATCGGAACCGTCATTAGGACGGTCCGATCTACGTTTTAGTGTAAAAAAAATTTCCGGCCACCGAAGGCGGTGGCCGACGGCAGGGATTACGGCGGCAGACGGCTGCCGCCCGGTAACCGGCTTCCCTCCGATGAGGGAAGCTAGAGAGAACCGAGAGAGCTTCTTCTTCTCTCGTTTTTGAGAGAGAAGAAGAAATGAAGAATGAGGCTGCTGGCCCTTCGGGCCAGCTATGAAGGGTTATATATATCCCTTCCCGAACGACGTCGTTTTGGGAAGGGGTATATGCGTAATTTACATGTATGGTTAAACCCTTTCCGCAGCCATCCTAACTTGTAACTCTTACATTTTAGTCACTAAATCAAATTTATAATCCTTTTAATTTGGTCTCTAAATTTTATTTATTTATATTTTAGCCCTTAACCGTAATTATAAATATTTTAGATAAAATATGTATTTAGTCCTTTAGTTTTAATAAATAATATTTTAATCCTGAGTATTTATTTTAATCTGATATTCGAATTTTATATAATTTTATTTTAGTCACCAAATTAATAAATAAGGAAAATAGCATGTTTAATCCCTATAATTTTAAATAATTAATTATGAATTAGGTATTTAATTTTAATTTTATTATAATTTAGTCACTAATTTTAAATATTTTTATTTATTTTACTGCTTTTAAATATATTGTTCTAATTGTATTTTTATTTTTAATTTACTTGTTTATATATTTAAATATTATTTTTATTATTTTATATAGTCATATAAATATATATATAATAAATAATAATTTATTTATTTTACATAAATTATTTTTATCATATTTATTTATTTATTTTTCAATATCGAAGAAAAGGGCAGTCTTAATACAACTGGATGTCCTATTCTGGTATTTCAAAATTAAATATTATAAAAAATTATAATTTAATTTAAATTATTATATTAATATTTATTAATATCGAAGAAAAGAGCTGTCTTAAGGCACCTAGAAGTCATTTTCTGATATTTCTAAATAAATAAATATTTTATTTATAAATATATATAAATGATTTTTTTCTGATAATTATAATTTTGAAATAATAGGATTATAAATTAAATATATTTTGAATTTTTGAATTTCTAATAATAGAGACAATTTATAATTAAAAAGTACCAATTTTGGGCGTTGTAGGGGTGCTAAACCTTCCATAAACGTAACCGACCACGAATCCCTTTTTATTATTAAAAAGAACAAATTTTTGGTTAAAACGCAGATCAGTTTATCTTTTAATTGATGCTTTCTTAAAAACTCTTTTAAAATATATTTTTTAGGTATTCGACCTACCTGACCCAAAAGGTCGATGGCGACTCCCAAATTATTTTAAAAACTATTTATTCACATCACTTTTCCCGCCAAGTAAAAAATTCGTGCCCGGACAAAAACCGGTTACGACAGCTTGGTGACTCCGCTGGGGACCGTCAAACTTTTAAAATCAATTATAAATTGTCTCTATTAATTATAAATTAAAAATTCATATATTTGATTTATAATTCTTTCTTTTCAAATTTTTTATATATACTTATTATTTTCATAGCATTTATATATTTTCTTATTTATATTTCATTTTATTTACAAGTATTTTATTTCATTATTTATTTTTTCTGTCAGAGGTTTGAACATTTTTCCTCACACACAACACTTGCATTGCATAACATAAAGCTCTATAATTGAGTTTGTCCCTTTTAAGTGGGAGTGAAAGCGACGTCTTCGTGAGAATTTATTCTCCGTGTCAGACCTAGCAAGTAAGTTTCGGGGTTCATATGCTCTATGTCTTCGTGAGAATTTATTCTCCGTGTCAGGCATAGAGAAATGTGTCCCCTCGAATTGAACTCGATCCGTTTAAAGTCTGTAATGGACTAGGATTGAGGGTTTGATAGCCCAAGGGGGCATCAACAAGGACAGTTCGGGTACCTTTATTCTTAGATCTGAAACACTGCATATAATAAACCCTAGAAACTCTTCCGATCTGAAGCCATGCCGAAATTTTATCCAAAATAGGTGTACACACAGGAGAAATGAATTCTAACTTTCCTTTTAATTTATTTATTTATTTTTTTACTGATTAAATTACATGTGAATTTAAATTATGTAAATTATGAAAAAAACATGTTTAAATAAGGATATTTAGGTAGATATTATTATTAAATTTCTTTATTATGTAAATTAATTCATTTCTTTGTGTGTTCTTTATTTCTTCTGTTTGCATAGCATCATACAGGATAAAAGGCATTGATCCTCGTGTTAATTGTCTCATTGGAAAGCCTTCATCCATGGATAAAAAGTGTTCAAATCAAATAATTCTAAACTCAGAAGTAAGACAATGGGCTGAGGACTTACAAAGACAAGGAGGAGACAGTCTGCAAGATGACTATATATCTGACTTAGCCAGTTATGCTCCAGTTTCGCTAAAAAGAAATGACATGCAAGATTTGCGAAGCATTTGGGAAAGTTAGGACTCAAACAAAAAGTTACAATTTTATCAGACTTATGGAGACATCCCATATTTGCTCTATGTCGAAGTTGATGATGACTTACTTCGAGCCCTAATTCAATTCTGGAATCCCGAGTACAATTGCTTCACTCTCAATAAGGAGGACTTGGTCCCTACTATTGAAGAGTACACAACTTTGCTACATATAGAAGGGGCTTTAGAGAATCGAATCTATTCAAAGTCAATTAAAACTCAACCCTTTCGAGTTAAATTAGCAAAGATTGCCGGGGTACGAGAAGAATGGGTGGCATCCCGTACAAAACACAAGGGCGAAAGCGAAGGCATTGCTTGGACCAACATTAAAGAACTTATTCAGAGTCATCCAGATACTAAAGTACGATTAGATCTATTTGCTCTGGGTATGTATGGTATGGTCATCTTCCCAAAAGTATTGGGATATATTGAAGCTGCAGTAGTAGATTTGTTTGAGCAGCTACCAAAAAAGATTAATCCTGCTTATGCAATTCTAGCAGAGACTTTCAGATCGTTAAATGCTTGTAGAAAGCTAGGAGGTGGACGATTCTCAGGGTGTACCCAATTGTTATATGTTTGGATCCGTAGCCATTTATGGAGGACAGAAAAGGTTTCATACCGGCGCTTTAATACGGATTATTCACCATTAAAAGAATTTCTGGAGCAAGAATGGCCGAAAGAAATGAAGAAAGATATGTGGATTAATGCCTTTCGAAATTTACAAAGTAATGACATTGTTTGGCGAGCCCCGTGGCAAATCCAAAGGGAATTCTTTTACAAATATGGTGATTACAACTGGATAATGCTGCTTGGATTGTGGGGAGGAATTGGATATGCACCACTTCTGGTCATAAGACAGTATGAAGGTCGTCAATTTGTACCCGCCACTGCTGGATTACATTCATCTGAGTTCGCATTCCACAGCAAAAATTATAAAAGAAATATCATGGAAGCCTTTACAGCTTGGAAAACAACTTTTTGTATCCGAGCTAAAGCAGCAAAAGAAATGTTAACTCCTGGTTATGAGGAATGGAGATCTTTCAGGAAAAATGAAAATATTCCTCTACCAGACCAAACTGAGGATATCTCTATGGAAGATCGCATTAAGGTGGTTCCATCAGAGATTGAAATCCTGAGAGCTGAGTTTGAAGCAAAAAGGGAAGATTGGTCAAGAGAATTAGAGGAAATGAGACGAGATAAAGCTATGTTGGGTGTTGACATTGACTTTCATTCATCACAATGTGCAATGTTGAGAGAAAACAAAGAAAAAGTTGATGGTGAATTCAGAGCATTAAAGAAAAATTAGCAGAAGTTATATAAATCCTGGAAAGCATCAGGACCAAGCCGATCAACAGTACAGATGACCAGAGAATTGAACATCGAGAAAAGTCGAGTTGAAGATCTGAAAGGAAAGAATAGCCGTCTACTCAAAAGCCTTGAGAAAGGAAAGCAAAAAATGGAAGATTTTGAGGTTGATAGAAGAGAGCGAATTATAAAACACAAAGCTGAACATCGCAAGATCATGAATGAAATGCAAAGAGAAAGGGATCGAGCCAAAGATTTAGAGGAAATGAAGAATGACATCTTTGATAAATTTGAGGGTGAGAAAAATATCATGTTCAAGGGATTTGAATCTGAAATGAACCAGCTGATTGCCGAACTTGAAGTCAGAGGCCAAAAGATTGAAGAGTTCAATATTGAAAAAGAAAAATGGGAGCTGGAAAGAAAGAATTTCAACACCAAACTTGAGGTAGAGCAAGAAATGGCTAGTAATTGGATGCAAAGATGCAGAAACAAGAATGTTCAAATCCAGAAGCTTAATCAAAGAACGCAAGAAGCACGAACAAAACTGGAAGAAGATCTGGATCAGTCTAGAAACAAAAACTCAGAGTTTAACATTTACATTTTGCAACTTGAAGAGTCATTATTTCAAGAAAAGGTCCGTCTAGGACCTAATGATCTCAAAGAAAGTAATGAGGAAAGTGCTTCACTGCGAAGACGCATTAGAGATCTTGAAAAAACTCTACACAATTATCAAGTCAGAATCACTGAGTTGGAGCAAACTCTTGAAGGAACTAATGAACAATGGCAGAAGTCAACTGATTTCTATGTAGAAAGAAGTGAAGAAAGAAGTAATATGGTATTCGAGGCCATGGTACAAATGAGCGAAGTTGCTAGATATGTTGGGGAACTAGCTGTTGAAGTTAAAATAATTGAGCATCACGTTGATCCAGTTTCTAAGTTCGGAAAGAAGGTGTCATGGTTAATGAAAGAAATTATAGAGCTTAATAGGAAAGCTACGCCTTATCTGTAGTTATGAACTATTATAAAGAAACTTTTGTATGCCGATGAAAGTTATTCTATGACAGTTAACTTTTTGGGATTAATACCTTTTTGCATACATACATTTTGCATACATTTATTATTCATTTCATGATTTTCTTTATGTATAATTTTTATTATTAAGATAAAATTCATTAATTAAAATTTGAAAATAAAATAATATCAAAAGATTTTTCAATCGCAGTTATTCTGGCCAAAAGAGAAATACAACATCACTACGGTACTAGACAAGCTACTAAGAGAATTATGGAGGATAAAATACAACGTATTGAGGAACAGCATAATAAAGAACAAGCAGAGATGAGAATGAAGCTAGAGAAAATTGAAGCCAGTATTGCAAACTCACAAGACAGCATGATGCAGAAAATAGAAGACATGTTTAAAAGGCAGGCTATCATTGGAAAAATGCATGAAAATCCTGTATCTTTCGACCAAGAACCTATGTATCCTTTAGGTTTTCCACCAGAACCAATTTATCATTCTGGTACTACACCTATACAAATCAATGCCCGCACATCAGCATTTCAAGAAACCAAACCACATGAAAATCGACAAGTGGATCCTGCATCTTGAAGCAAAAATCCACTTATATCAGATGTGAAAATAGGGGATTTTAATGCTGAACATCTAATCCCAGATTTGAATGAACTGAATGAGAAAGAAAAAGTAAATGAAGAATTGACCAGACATATCAAGAGCTTAGAAGAACGAATGAAATCCGTGGAAATAACTGAATCATTCTATGGGTTTGACGCTAGTGAGTTGAGTTTGGTTCCAGACCTAATCCTCCCCATCACGTTCAAAGCTCCCGAATTTGATAGATATGACGGTACCACATGCCCTTCATCCCACATTACTATGTTTTGTCGCAGAATGGCAGGATATGTGAAAGACGAGAAATTGTTAATTCACTGCTTTCAAGATAGTTTGACAGGACCAGCCTTAAAATGGTATACTCAATTGACCAAAGCCAACATTAGAGCTTGGAAAGATCTGGCTAAAGCATTCCTAGAGTAGTACCGCCACGTAACAGACATGGTCCCTGATAGATGGACTCTCCAAAATTTGGAGAAAAAGAATAACAAAATGTTCAGACAGTATGCTCAGAGATGGCGTGACACAGCAGCCCAAGTTCAACCACCTTTGTCAGAAAAAGAGGCCACAGTAATATTTGTCCATACATTGAAAGCTCCTTATTTAAATCATCTAATGGGGAATGCAACCAAAAATTTTGCAGATTTGGTCATTTCTGGAGAACTCATTGAAAATGTCTTGAAAAGTGGCAAAATTGAATCAAATGAAGGGTCTAGTTCCAAAAGACCTATGTACCGAAAAAAAGAGAATAAAATCAACAATGCAAACTCTTACAACAAGGATTCATCGAAAAGTGTTACAATAACCCAGCCAAGGGTTAAAAAAGAGGAAACAAACACTAATCGAGCAGAGTCCAGAGGATCTCGAAAGGAAAATGAAAGGTTGTCTTTTACACCTTTACCAGTACCCTATGCAGAGATCTATGATTCGTTGATAAAAGAAGATGTCATACGGCCCTATCCTTTGGTTCCCATGCAACCACCATTCCCTCCATGGTATGATGTAAAGGCACACTGTGTTTACCATGAAGGAATTACGGGTCATTCTATTGAAAACTGTTTGGCATTCAAAAGGGTGGTTCAAAATTTGATCAACACTGGAAAGTTGGAATTCAATTCACCATCTACATCAAATCATCCATTGCCAAATCATGGAGATAAAAACGTGAATGCAATTCAGGAAGAGAACAGAAAGAAAGCAAAAACTGACATTTCTGAAATTAAATCTCCTTTTGTTTGGGTATTTCAACAACTCTCTTTAGCCGATATAATTCCACAACAATTCAGGCCAAAGCATAATGAAGGCAAGAATTATTGTGAATATCATCAAGAGAAGGGGCATGAAATTCAACTATGTCCTGAGTTTAAGGATTTGGTGCAAAAATTGATTAATATCAGAGAGATAGAATTCTTTGAAGAAGAACCAAGGAAAAAAGAAGATGATGTTTGCTCATCAGAGGATTCTAAACCTAGTCAAAGAACAAATGATCCTGTGATCATTAATGTGAAATCATCTACAGTAATTCCTGCACCAATAAATCCGAAAGTAGTTATCACCACTCCCCTACCATTTCCATACAAGGATACCCGCAGAGTACCTTGGAATTATACTACCAATGTTTCAATGGTAGGAGGATCTGTTTCTCTAGAAAAAACAGAAGAGAAAATACAGAGTCTGGGTTCGACATCTGAAGCAGTGAGTGAAGTCGGATTCTTTACAAGAAGTGGGAGATGTTACTCTCCCGAAACATCCAATGCCTCGGAACAAGTGAAAGCAAAAGGAAAAACCATAGTAATACCCCAAAAGGTATTTGATGATGAATCCCCTCCAGAATTCAATGAGCCTGTAACAGAAAAAAAAACGCAAGAATTTTTGAAATTCCTGAAACATAGTGAGTATAGTGTGGTTGAACAACTACACAAACAACAAGCGAGAATTTCTATTCTTGATCTATTGATGAATTTAGAAGCACATAGAAATGCTTTGGTGAGAATGCTTAATCAAACCTTTATCCCTGAAGATATATCCCTCAATAAACTTGACAGAATTGTGGGACATATAGCCGCTGACAATTACATAACATTCACGGATGATGAAATACCTGAAGGCGGAATGGGGTCAGTAAAAGCTTTGAATATCACTACACATTGTCATGGTCATGTTTTGCTAGGAGTATTGATTGACAATGGATCTGCTCTCAACTTGATGCCTCTAGTCACACTTCAAAGAATGCATGTGGATAAATCACACATGAAGAGTTATCAGAATGTAGTACGAGCCTTTGATGGTACTCAAAAAGAGGTGCTTGGGAAAATGGAAATACTATTGTTAATCGGACCAGTCGTGTACAATATTGACTTTGTGGTGATGGACATCCACCCTACATATAATTGTTTATTAGGGAGGCCATGGATTCATTCAGCAGGAGCCGTTCCTTCTTCATTACATCAGAAATTGAAATTTGTTGTTGATGGACAACTAATATGCGTAGGAGCTGAAGAAGAAATCATTGCGTCTATAACAAGTGATGTTCCATATATTGAAATCAATGATGATGCTCTTGAATGCTCTTTCCGAGCTCTTGAATTTGTCAATGCAACCTTTATTGCAGAAGGAAGCAAAATTCCATATCCCAGATTATCTGATTGCACCAAGATGACGGTACGACAAACTTTAGGCATCGGAGCTAAAGCTGGGAAAGGTTTAGGAAAGAATCTTCAAGGGATTTCAGTTCCTGTAAGTATAAAGATGAAGAAAGATCGTTTTGGTCTTGGATTTAAACCCAATTTTCAGCAAAAGAACAAAGAGATGAAAAGAAGGTGTGAAGACAGAAAGGCAAGGTTGAAAGGAAAAGAAATCCTTTGGGAACACATGTTTTTCCCACAGTTGAAGACCACATTCAGATCAAGAGGAACAATTAATGTAGAACAATAGCTTGTTGAGGCCTTTAAAGAAGAAAAGTTGATGAAAGATCAAAGCATAGTTGAAGAAGCTATGAATGGATTATTTATCAACATGATCATGAATGACAACAAGACTGGCAAATACTTGGATAGGATTCGCCCATGTTTTCCTGGAGAAACACTCAACAATTGGACCACTGAAGACATTCCTATAGTTTTTAATATTAACGCAGAGTAATATTCAGAACTAATCTTTATGTTTAGTCCAAAAGTATGAAAACTTTTTGTTATCTTGTAAAGGAAATTATGTTAAGTTCACCTAATATTAAATATAAGAAATTTTCTTTAAAATTTTCAGATGGCAATCATTCTTTACATTTTTTTACATTTTTACATTTATTTATTTCATAAATTTACTATATTCTTTCGGAAATATGTCCGACTTAAATTTGCAGGTGTCACAATGTTAATAGCATGTTTATTCCTAAATTTAATCAAGAGATAAATTTAGAGCAGCCCATATGTCTGGAAGAAATCAATGGGTGTGAGGATGAACTGGAATGTGATGTTCCTACTGAATTATTAAGACTGGTAGAAAAAGAAGATAAACAAATTCTACCTCACAAAGAAGAGATTGAAACTGTAAATCTAGGAACAGATGAAGAAATGAAAGAGGTGAAAATTGGTACTACTATGACAATCCAGATAAAACAAGAATTGATAAATCTTCTTCAAGAGTTCAAAGATATCTTCGCCTGGTCTTATCAAGATATGCCTGGTTTGAGTACAGATATAGTAATGCACAAGCTTCCAATCAATCCAGAATATAAACCGGTCCAACAAAAGCTCAGGCGAATGAGGCCAGAAATGTTGTTACAGATCAAAGAGGAAGTGATGAAACAGATTAATGCAGGTTTCCTACAGGCAGCCAAATACCCAGAATGGGTAGCAAACATTGTTCCCGTACCAAAGAAAAATGGGAAAGTTCGAGAGTGTGTGGATTACAGAGATCTCAACAAAGCTAGTCCGAAAGATAGCTTTCCATTACCCCACATAGACACCTTGGTAGACAATACTGCAGGACACGCATGGTTTTCATTCATGGATGGCTTTTCAGGATATAATCAGATAAAAATGAATCCTGAAGACATGGAAAAAACAACATTTGTAACCATATGGGGCACATTCTGCTATAAAGTGATGCCATTTGGATTGAAAAATGCAGGGGCAACGTATCAAAGAGCCATGGTAACTTTGTTTCATGACATGATGCACAAAGAGATTGAAGTATATGTAGATGACATGATTGCCAAATCTCAAACTGAAGAAGAATATATTCAAAATCTGAGAAAGCTTTTCCAGAGATTGAGGAAGTATCAATTAAAGCTTAACCCCGCTAAATGCACTTTTGGGGTAACTTTCGGGAAACTTTTAGGATTTGTGGTCAGCAAAAAAGGAATCGAGATTGATCCAGATAAAGTAAAAGCAATTCAAGATCTTCCACCACCCAATACAAAAAAAGAAATTCGAGTCTTTTTGGGACGATTAAATTATATATCTCGGTTCATTTCTCAATTAACTGACAAATGTGATCCAGTGTTCAAATTACTTCGAAAGAACAATCCTGAAGTCTGGAATGATGAATGTCAAGAAACTTTGGATATTATTAAGAAATATTTATCCAATGCCCCCATTTTAGTATCACCAATGCCTGATAGACCATTAATTCTCTACTTGACGGTCTTTGAAAATTTGATGGGATGTGTACTGGGACAGCATGATGAATCTGGAAGAAAAGAAAAAGCTATTTATTATCTGAGCAAGAAATTTACTGATTCTGAAATTCGATATCCACCAATACAAAAATTATGTTGTGCCTTGGTGTGGGCTACTCGAAGACTCAGACAATATATGTTATATCATACTACTTGGTTGATATCCAAACTTGATCCTTTGAAATTTTTAATGGAATCACCAGCTTTGACAGGCAGAATGGCTAGATGGAAAATGTTATTATCTGAGTTTGATATTGTATATGTCAACCAAAAAGCGATAAAAGGAAGTGTCATAGCTGATTTTCTGGCCAGTCGTGTATCAAATGATTATCAGCCTTTGAGTTTCAATTTTCCAGATGAAGATTTATTGTGCATATCCATGAATGAAGAAGTCGGAACAAATGATGCATCTGCATTTTGGAAGCTTTACTTTGACGGAGCATCCAACGCATTGGGACGAGGAATTGGGACAGTGTTAATTTCTCCAGAAAATATTTATTATCCCTTTACAAGTAGACTGGAGTTCTTTTGCACCAATAACATGGCAGAATACGAAGCTTGTGTCATGGGATTGAAAGCAGCTATAGAAAGAAAAATCAAATGTCTCAAAATATATGGAGATTCATCGTTAGTGGTGTATCAATTACGAGGAGAACGGGAAACAAAACATCCCAAATTGTTGGAATACCGAAATTTTACCCTCAAATTAGTGAAAGAATTTGAGAAAGTCACCTTCAATTATCTCCCTCGAGAAGAAAATCAAATGGCAGATGTTTTGGCTACATTAGCTGCTATGTTTCAGGCAACTAAGAAAGTTGATATGATGCCAATAAAAATGAAAGTATATGAAATTCCTGCACATTGTTATAGTGTGGAAGAAGAGGTAGATGGTAAACCATGGTATCATGATATCCTGCAATATATCAAAAATCAAAGTTATCCACAAAATGCATCTGAAATTGATAAAAGAACCTTGAGAAGAATGGATGTTGGATATTTTCTTGATGGCGAGATTATGTATAGAAGAAGCAATGATCAAATGCTATTGAGATGCTTAAATACCAGCGAAGCCAGAAGCATCATTGAAGAAGTACATAGTGGAATATGTGGAACACATGCAAATGGTCTTTCCATGGCCAGAAAAATAATGAGATATGGATACTATTGGGTTACCATGCACACATATTGCATTGATTATGCAAGGAAATGTCATAAATGCCAGATATATGCAGACAAGATTCATGTACCCCTATCTCCTTTACATGTAATGACAACACCCTGGCCATTTTCTATGTGGGGAATAGACGTCATTGGGGCAATCACACCAAAAGCATCAAATGGACATTGTTTCATCCTTGTGGTAATTGATTATTTTACCAAATGGGTTGAAGTTGCTTCATATGCCAATATTAAAAGGTCTACAGTCTGTAAATTCATAAAGAAAGAGATAGTTTGCTGGTATGGCCTACCAGAAAGGATCATTACAGATAATGCTCTGAACCTGAACAAAAAAATGATGACCGAACTTTGTGCACAGTTTAAGATCAAACATGCAAACTCAGTGGCATATCGTCCAAAGATGAATGGGGCAGTTGAAGCGGCAAATAAGAACATCAAGATAATCATTACAAAGACCACTGAAACTTACAAAGATTGGCACGAGAAGTTACCTTTTGCTTTATATGCATACCGAACTACTGTTCGAACATCTACTGGGGCAACACCTTTTTCTTTAGTCTACGGGATGGAAGCAGTCTTACCAATTGAAGTTGAGATTCCATCGCTTCGAACTTTAAGAGAAACAAAATTGGATGAATCCGAATGGATCCAAGCTAGATTTGATCAATTGAACCTTATTGAGGAGAAAAGATTGAAAGCTATTTGTCATGGACAGATGTATCAGAAACGGATGATGAAGTCTCATGACAAGAAAGTACATCCAAGAGAATTCCAAGAGGGTGATCTAGTACTAAAAAAAGATCTTGCCTATACATAAAGATTTCCGTGGGAAATGGATGCCTAATTGGGAAGGGCCATACGTTGTAAAAAAGGCCTTTTCCGGAGGAGCGTTGATCTTGGCAGAAATGGATGGAAAAATTCTGAGAAGTCCAATAAACTCGGATTCTGTCAAGAAATATTATGCTTGAAGAAAAAAAAGAACAAAAAAGAACAAAGAAAGAAAAAAAGAACAAAAAAAAAGAAAAAAGAAAAAAGGGGGTCAAGATGAAAACCCGCAAAGGGCATCTTGTAACCAAAGGAAGGATTTGAGTTGAAAACCTGAATGGGCGGCTCAAATGCATATTGATATTAGGCATCTGGCAATTGAACCCTCTTAAGATTTTTGACAGTTTGGGAGAAACTTCACATCTACAAGCATTTTGACAACATTTGAGATCTTATAGACAAAAGCTTACATCATTACTCTAAATTGTGTCAATTTGATTAATTTAGAAATACTTATGCTAATAATTTGTTGAGTCATTTGAATTTTTATCATTCTTATGCTTGCCATCACTTTGAATACAATTCTATCTATTTTCGAAAATTCAATTTATTCTTTTATTTTGTAAATGGATTAACATAATTTTGAAATAAGTTAAAGATTTCTGAATATCACTTTATGTTAATACTTTTAAAGGCATGGAATACAAAGTAAGCAAATTATCACCATCATAAAGTCATGAATAAGTCATTATCTGCACTCTGGTTATATAGGGTAACATTGGTTACAGTATTCCAAAAGTTGAAGATGACAAGTTTTACTGTCAACTAAACCGTTCCATGATTTGAAAAGAGTGGGATATATTGGAGCAGTAGAAGAGACAGTTTGTTGTAGCAATCATTGCAAGTAAATGCACCAACAAAAATCTTCAAGCCCATGAATGATGTTTATTTCTTCCAGTAAGGTTGTTACGCTGGATGCCACCGACAACAAGGTCGAGTCCGTTAAAACTACTCATCAATTGCTCCAACCGATCATCATTCAGTTCTTGCACATCTGTTTTCAAAAGTATGCCAAGACAGTAAAAGGCAACCTCTGCATCATTGATCCCAGAGAAAAGAGACAGGACATTGATACCACCATGGAACATGTCTCTATACAGATCCTTGTGTATGGTTTTTAGGGAAACCTAGAAGCATTTCCACCTCATCAGATTCAAGTGGAACAATTTTATTCTTTTCAACCCATACCAGATTCCATTTTCAGCACTCATCAAGAACATACTTTTGGACACTCGATGGAAGGCCATCATTTCTTTGTTAATGGAAAAACATCAACACATGGAGGAAGCAAAATAAGAGAAAATCTGTTCTCAATTGGCAGAATTATTAATATAGCCCTTTTCAGTGTAGTAGCATGAGAATGCTTCGAATCTACAAATTCTGGCTCTACATAGAATAAGTACTATGATATTCCAGTCCAAACATTAATTGGAGCAAGTGAATGTGCTCATAGTAGAAATAAGAAGACCCAATAGCATTTTCTGGAAGTGTTCTTTGAGTTATCTGATCTGGTTTGGTATGAACCCCAAAAACCAATTATTGGATTTGAAAGATGAATGTGCTCATAGTAGAAATAAGAAGACCCAATAGCATTTTCTGGAAGTGTTCTTTGAGTTATCTGATCTGGTTTGGTATGAACCCCAAAAACCAATTATTGGATTTGAAAGATGAATGTGCTCATAGTAGAAATAAGAAGACCCAATAGCATCTTCTGGAAGTGTTCTTTGAGATATCTGATCTGGTTCGGTAGGAACCACATAACCAATCATTGGAATTAAAAGATGAACTGCATGATCGTCTTCATTAAGAAGCTTCTTTTCAAGTTTCTTCTGCTTATTCCTTTCCCAAAAATCATAGCCCAAGTTTCGCCTTTTCTTGTAATTGGGATCATTGCATAATGGCTTCCTATCTTTTACCGGAAGAAGTGCGTCAGCAGCCTTAGCCATTTGAGTAGCACATATAAAATTTGTCTATTTTGTAATTGATGAATCTGAACCACATCTCTTATGGCTATTGAAGCCTCAGCCTCTAAGAATCCCATTTCTTTTCAAGTATAACAGTTTACTCTCCTCATCAGAATCGGAATTCAAGATTTTCTCGGTATTAAAAGAACTATCGATATCTGCGAAATCATCTTGAAAGATCACTTCATAATCAGATGAGTTGTTATCAGAATCAACATGTTACATGAGTGCGAGCTTTTCAAGAACCTATACTATTGAGTTTTATTCTCAAGTGGTTTGATGACATTATGCAAAAATTCAGGCATATCTACATCTACATTTATCAAAGATGATAGATTCTCTGATTTGAAGAAGAAAGATTTATTGGGTTTCTACAACTGAAGAAATACTCAGTTCACCAATCTGAAATCAAATAACTTAACATTCATGCATCATATTTAAGCATTTGCAAAAATAGGTGCATTTTCATTCATTCTCATCCATGTTAAATTTTGACAGGAATTTCAAAGATTTTAGCAAAGATTCAAATTCATCATTTGATGGATCAGCTTTTCCAGAAAAAAGTTCATAATGAGAAAAACTCATCTGAAGAAGGAAAAAGAAATTCATAATGAGAAGAATTTGTTCCACCTTTTGCTCAAATCCATCATTTGATGGATCAGCTTTTCCAGAAAAAGTTCATAATGAGAAGAACTTGTTCAACTTTTTGCTTAAATTCATCACTCAGTGGAACAGCAGTACCAGTTAGAGTTCATAATGAGAAGAACTCACCTAAAGAAGGAAGAAGAAGTTCATAATGAGAAGAACTTGTTCAACTTTTTTCTTGAATTCATCATTCAATGGATCAGCATTACCAATTCGAGTTCATAATAAGAAGAACTCATCTGAAGAAGGAAGAAGAAGTTCATAATGAGAAGAATTTGTTCAACCTTTTGTTTAAATTCATTATTTGATGGATTAACATTACCAGGTAGAGTTCATAATGAGAAGAACTCATCATCTGAAGAACGAAGAAGAAATTCATAATGAGAAGAATTTGTTCAACCTTTTGCTCAAATCCATCACTTGATGGATCAGCTTTTTCAGTTCGAGTTCATAATGAGAAGAACTCATCTGAAGAAGGAAGAAGAAGTTCATAATGAGAAGAATTTGTTCAAATTTTTGCTCAAATCCATCACTTGATGGATCAGATTTTTCTACAGAAGTTCATAATGAGAAGAACTCATCTGAAGAAGAAGAAGTTCATAATGAGAAGAACTCATCTGAAGAAGAAAAAGTTCACAATGAGAAGAGCTTATTCAACCTTTTGCATAATTCTATCACAGAAGCAGATATATTAGCATCAACCTTTCCAGAAAAGTTCATAATGAGAAGAACTCATCTGAAGAAGAAGAAGTTCATAATGAGAAGAACTCATCTGAAGAAGAAAAAGTTCACAATGAGAAGAGCTTATTCAACCTTTTGCATAATTCTATCACAGAAGCAGATATATTAGCATCAACCTTTCCAGAGAAAGTTCATAATGAGAAGAACTCATCTGAAGGAGAAAGAAGAAGTTCATAATGAGAAGAGCTTATTCAATCTTTTGAATGACTCTATCACAGAAGGAAATAGGTCAACATCATCCCCAGTGGAAAGTTCATAATGAGAAGAACTCATCTGAAGAAAGAGAAGGATTTATTCAACATCTCCATCATAATCAAGTGAAGTCAAAATGGATAAATTTTTTTTACCTTTTTGTCTTTGCCCTATTCTTGTTAACACAAGAATGAGCAAAGAGGGGCAACTGAAGATACTAACTTTTTATCCATTTTTATTTATTTATTTATTATTATTATTATTATAATTATTATTATTATTATTATTTAATATATATATATATATATATATAATAATAATAATAAAAATTACAAGCCCAAAAATTGAAGGCCCAATCAACCGGCCCAGACCAAACTAAAACCCTAAACATTTAGGGTTTCAGCTAGGGTTTCTAACCTTAGCGCCGCAGCCGCCTCTCCAGTTGCCAGAGACCGTTGCCGACGGTCAGCTGCCAGATGCTCGAACCCACTTCAGCCATGACGTCGTCGCCTCGCTGAAGACTCCAGAAGCTTTGCTGCTTCAACACCCGCCGCCCACGTTGTAAGCTCTAGGGGTGAGTCACCACATAGCTCGGTGACTCACCGAACTCCACCCTTAGGACCAGTCTCAGACAAGCGCCGGTGATGGCTATAAAGCCATCACCCAACCTGCAAAAAAAACAGAGGACAACTAGCAAAAACAGAGAAAAAAAAACAGAAAGCAAATCACTAAAACAACAAGGAAAGGAAGGAGATAAACTTACCGTGGAAGCCACCGCCTTGATCGGAGTCACCACCAGCATCTAGACGTCACCAAAAACCTTCGAAAACCGAAGGTAGTTTCTTAGATTTGCTCCGATCGGGAGCTATTTAAAAGAAAAGACCATCGGAACCGTCATTAGGACGGTCCGATCTACGTTTTAGTGTAAAAAAAAATTTCCGGCCACCGAAGGCGGTGGCCAACGGCAGGGATTACGGCGGCAGACGGCTGCCGCCCGGTAACTGGCTTCCCTCCGATGAGGGAAGCTAGAGAGAACCGAGAGAGCTTCTTCTTCTCTCGTTTTCGAGAGAGAAGAAGAAATGAAGAATGAGGCTGCTGGCCCTTCGGGCCAGCTATGAAGGGTTATATATATCCCTTCCCGAACGACGTCGTTTTGGGAAGGGGTATATGCGTAATTTACATGTATGGTTAAACCCTTTCCGCAGCCATCCTAACTTGTAACTCTTACATTTTAGTCACTAAATCAAATTTATAATCCTTTTAATTTGGTCTCTAAATTTTATTTATTTATATTTTAACCCTTAACCGTAATTATAAATATTTTAGATAAAATACGTATTTAGTCCTTTAGTTTTAATAAATAATATTTTAATCATGAGTATTTATTTTAATCTGATATTCGAATTTTATATAATTTTATTTTAGTCACCAAATTAATAAATAAGGAAAATGGCATGTTTAATCCCTATAATTTTAAATAATTAATTATGAATTAGGTATTTAATTTTAATTTTATTATAATTTAGTCACTAATTTTAAATATTTTCATTTATTTTACTGCTTTTAAATATATAGTTCTAATTTTATTTTTATTTTTATTTTACTTGTTTATATATTTAAATATTATTTTTATTATTGTTATATAGTCATATAAATATATATATAATAAATAATAATTTATTTTTTTTACATAAATTATTTTTATCATATTTATTTATTTATTTTTCAATATCGAAGAAAAGGGCAGTCTTAATACAACTGGATGTCCTATTCTGGTATTTCAAAATTAAATATTATAAAAAATTATAATTTAATTTAAATTATTATATTAATATTTATTAATATCGAAGAAAAGAGCTGTCTTAAGGCACCTAGAAGTCTTTTTCTGATATTTCTAAATAAATAAATATTTATTATAAATATATATAAATTATTTTTTCTAATAATTATAATTTTGAAATAATAGGATTATAAATTAAATATATTTTGAATTTTTGAATTTCTAATAATAGAGACAATTTATAATTAAAAAGTACCAATTTTGGGCGTTGTAGGGGTGCTAAACCTTCCCTAAGCGTAATCGACCACGAATCCCTTTTTATTGTTAAAAAGAACGAATTTTTGGTTAAAACGCAGATCAGTTTATCTTTTAATTGATACTTTCTTAAAAACTCTTTTAAAAGATATTTTTTTAGGTATTCGACCTACCTGACCCAAAAGGTCGATGGCGACTCCCAAATTATTTTAAAAACTATTTATTCACGTCACTTTTCCCGCCAAGTAAAAAATTCGTGCCCGAACAAAAACCGGTTACGACACGCCTCTCTCAACAAGATGCAGTATATCTTTAAATTATTAAAGAAACATCAATAACCTATATCATTTTCCAGTTATAAAAGTACCAGTTTCACAAAACGAGGGAATAACCAAATAAACTAAAACTGATATAATAATCGAGCCACTTGAAGGATACAATAAAGCAACTTGGAAATATACTGTTTGAGTTGTCAGCAGTGTCTCCTCAAGGGTTAACTGCATCGCATATGCTTTATCACAGTCCACCGCTGGAAGTGCTAGTAAATCTGTGGACCTCAGCATAAAGTTGCCATGATAAGATGTAAACCGAATCCCTGGACCGAAGTAAAAAATAACATGAATCAATTACTTTGTTATCATTAAGTCATGGGGAAATATAGCAAAAGTTACAATAAAGATTAACAGCATTTTATATAAGAATTAGCCCATGTCAGTATATAGATGGAAGGGGAAAAATCATGTACCTAAGCAAACTACATTGGGATTATGGCTTAGTAGCATTCACTTGCAAGTAGATAAAACAACAAATAAAAAGAATCTGTAGACCTTTTCCGCATCTTATGCGCATAACTGCTTCCCAGGCTGTTTCCCTAGTGAGATCTCTGGCTAACTCGTGCCTTAGCTTCTCTCCATGAATGCCTGATTGGAAGTTTGGATAGTAATATACTTGACCTCCAGTATACTTTGCCAGGGTTCCTACATTGAAATTCATAAAAGAGACATCAAGTATCACTAAAAGCTCTTCTAAACATCTGCATCACCTATATCAAAAAGAGCAGTGTTTTTTTTTTTCACCTAACGAAGCTATGTCAGTGTATTTGTCACTGAAGGCATAAATATTAACCCCTATCTGGTACTTTGTAAGATCAGCAGCCATTTGCTTGTAGAAGGGATCTTCTGGTAATCTTAATATATGTTCCTTTTCAGTTCCATACATTCGAAGATCAATCCCACGCAACTTCAAATGCCCAACTCCCAGGGAAGGCAATGAGTTCTGGAATATTAGCAGCTTTCCGCAAGTTGACTCTGCAGTAAATAGGTGGTCAAACAACCAATGTACAAGGAAACAATCAGCAAGAAACTAACAAGAATGTTACCATTGGTAAAGGCTAACAATAGAAATGGAGAAAATAACATACCATAACCGTTCTTTTTTTAAAAAAGAAAAAAGAAAACATACCATAACCATGAATGCTGCCTTAAGTGCAGGACCAAAAGCAGATTCCACATTCACATTGTCCTGAAACATGGAGGGCAAACTATCCAGGAATGTTTCAACCACATTTCTAGATTCAGACAAGTTAACAAGGAGGTCATCTGACAATGGCACAAATATATCATCCATATCTGAAATCACCATCATTTGAGGCTGTGTAAGATATGACTGCAAAGACAAAAAAAAAACACACAAGTTAGACTGAAAGTACTTGACTGAAATGGAGAGAAATCTCATCTAATAAAAACAATGCCACTGATCTAAGAAATTCTAGAAATCAGACTATAGAAAGAAAACAGACTGTAGGAAACAGTCAAGTATGTTATTTTATTCTTGCATACTTTCAATAGAAACATATTACATATTAATATACAAATTATGCCTCTAAACTAGGAATTTCCAAGTTAGGAAAGATACTAATCCTAGGAGATGTAATCCCTTGAAATAAGGGATTTGAAAAATAGAAAATAATTACAGAATCTCTTGACAGCTCATTTCTATAATTCCTACACTCCCCCTCAAACTGGTGTATATATGTTGTATATACCCAGTTTGAATGACAGCTCATCAAAAGTCACTCGTGGAAGGGCTTTGGTGAAGATATCTGCAAGCTGTTTCTTCGTCGGAATGTATTGCAGTTGTGCAACTCCATTGTTGACCTTCTCGTAAATAAAATGTCTGTCTATCTCAATGTGTTTCGTTCTATCATGCTGCACTGGGTTTTTTGCTATACTCATAGTTATTGACTGTCACTAAAAATCTCAAAATTCTTCTTGTCATCTAAGTCCAGTTCTGTGAACAATCTTTTAATCCACATTCCTTCACATATTCCGAGAGCCATTGCTCTAAACTCTGACTTAGCACTACTTCGAGAGACAACGACTTGTGTCTTACTTCTCCAAGTCACCAAATTACCCCAAACGCAGGCACAATAGCCACTAACTGACCTTCTATCAGTTAATTCACCTCCCAGCTTGCATCCGTATAAACCTTAATTGTTCTGTCTTGATTTTTTCTAAATATAAGTCCAGCTCCTGGGGTAAACTTCAAGAACCATAGAATTCTGTTAACAGCTTCCAAATGTTCTTCTCGAGGATCACTCATATGTTGGCTGACAATGCTCACCGAGTATGCAATATCAGGCCTGGTCAGTGAAAGGTAGATCAACTTCCCAACTAACCTTTGGTAGGTTTCCTTGTTTACTGGATTTCCAGTCCGGTCCTTAAAAATTTCAAGCCTGGCTCTATTGGAGTTTCAACTGGTTTGTAGTCGAGCATCCCTGTTTCTGCAAGAAGATCCAAAACATACTTACGTTGGTTTATGACCAGCCCTTCTTCGAACCTTGCAACTTCCATACCTAGAAAATACCTCATACTCCCTAAATCCTTGGTTTCAAACTCCTTTGCAAGATTCATCTTTAGCTTTTCTATTTCTTTTATATCACTGCCAGTTATAATCATATCATCTACATAGACAATTAGGAGGTTATCTTACCACTCGGTGTAATTTTTCTGAATAATGTGTGATCCGCTTGGCTTTGTTTGAAACCATTCTGTGTCATAGCCTTAGAAAATCGATCAAACCAAGCCCTGGGAGACTGTTTTAAGCCATATAAGGATTTATTGAGCTTGCACACAGTTTTCTTAGTGATCTTTCCTTTTAATCCGGGGGGACCTCCATGTATACTTCTTCTTCAAGGTTCCCATTCAAAAAAGCATTCTTTATGTCCAACTGATGCAATTTCCAGTCCATATTAACAGCTACTGATAACAATATTCTAATGGTATTCAATTTTGCAACCGGTGCAAAAATCTCCTGGTAGTCGATGCCATATGACTGAGAAAAACCTTTAGCAACCAGCCTTGCCTTGTATCTTTCCACACTCCCATCCGAATGATATTTGACTGTGAATATCCACCTACATCCAACAGCTCTCTTCCCTTCTGGCAAATCTGTCAAACTCCATGTTTTATTCTTTTGCAACGCTTTTATCTCCTCTTCCACAGCCTTTTTCAACTCAGGAGATTGAAATGTTTCTGTCACATTTCTTGGGATTTTCACACTGTTAATGCTGACAGTGAAGGCCCTGAAATTAGGCTGTAATTTCCTATATGCAACATACTTATTTATGGGATGAGCAGTGCATTTTCTTACCCCCTTCCTAATAGCAATAGGAAAGTCATCAAGATCAACAGTAATAGCCTCTTGGTAACTATCATTACTTTCTGTTTCAGATGCAACAGGATCCGAATCTAGTTCTTGGCTTTCAGAGGCATCAGGATCCGAATCTGGTTCTTGGCGAATGCTAGGCTGACTGATTTCTTCAACAACATCTTTCCTTCTTCTTGAGCAAACACTAAGTTATTTCGGATGGGGATTTATGGTTTTAGGGTCATTGTTAGGTGCATTTTTGATAGTGGTGGAAGGGGTTTTGCACGGACTAGAGTTCTGAGGTAAGAAGAAAGGTAATTCATCAGAGTTATTTAGGTTATTCCCATCACCCTCATTAGGAACTGGAACTGTGCTAGCCGACTTTGGAGAGACAGTAATAGGTAAAAAAGGATAGGTTGTAAAGAAATATTGGTTTGAATAGACTGAAATTCCTTGTAACTCTCCCCCTGAATTTCTGTTCCCAAAATATAAGGTTGGTTTTCAAAAAATGTAACATCAAAGGAGACATATGTCTTTTTTGTAGAAGGTGAGTAACACTTGTAACCCTTCTGACTCGAAGAATAGCCCAAGAACACGCACTTTATGGACCTAGGATCTAATTTCCCTCTGTTGTGGATATGAACAAAGGCTGTACACCCAAACACTCGAGGAGAAAGACTTGAGTTTAAATGTTTAAAATGGGGAAAAAGTTGAAACAAAACCTTAGTAGGAATTTTGAAATCTAAAGTCTTACTTGGCATTCTATTGATGAGGTACGTGGCTGTAAGAAGAGCTTCCCCCAAAGATACTTAGGAGCATTAGCAGCAAACAGAAGAGACCTAGTAACCTCTAGAAGATGTCTATTTTTCCTTTCTGCTACCTCGTTTTGTTGAGGTGTGTTGACACAAGACGTAAGGTAAACAATGCCTTTTTCCTTAAAGAAATACCCAAGAGTTTTATTCAAATACTCACTCCCATTGTCACTCCTCATAATTTTTATTTTTGTGTCAAATTGGGTTTCAACTTTTTGATAAAAACTTTTAAAAAGAGATTCAACCTCAGACTTTTCTCTCATTAAGAATACCCATGTTGTCCTAGAGTAATCTATAAAAGACACAAACCACTTATACCGAGAAATATTTTTGACAGGAGAAGGGCCCCAAATGTCATTATGGATGATGGAAAAATGTGTTGTTGGTTCGAATTTGGCTACAATATATGGTTTTCTGGTGTGTTTGGCTATTTGACAAATTTTACAGAAAATTAAGGATGGATCTTTATTTATAAATAAATTAGGTAACATTTTAGAAAGAGAGTAAAAATTAGGATGACCTAATCTAGAGTGCCATAACATAATTTTATCGGTATTGAGATCAAAAGATAAAATTCCAAGGGTGTACAATCCTTTGCCCAGCCTAGCACTGCCAATCACCCTCTTCGAGTCCTATGCCTAAAAAATGCAACCACCAGTACCGAACACAACATTACAACCAGAATCTTTAATTAATTTGTTGACTGATAGCAGATTGTATGCAAGTCTAGGAACATAGAGGACATTATGACGTATTAGATTTTTGTTTAATATAACATAACCACTCCCTTTGACTGTAAAAAGAGAGCCATCTGCTATTTTGATAGAAACTGGTAAGCTGCTTTCATTATATTCCTCCAAGAGATCAATATTTCCTGTCATATGATCTGATGCACCCGAGTCTATTATCCATTGTACCGAGAAAGCATATGGATTATTTCCATCAATAGCAGTATAAGTCACATTGGTAGGCTTGGCTGTCATACTGCTCAAAATCTGCTGCAGCTCCTCTATCTGTTTCTTGCTAAAACTGCTTGAGGAACCATCTTGAGAGGGAATATGGGCCTCCTTTTGAAACCTGAACCGTGTGGGTTGCCAGTCGGCTAGTTTTCCGTGCAGCTTCCAACATTGGTCTATCATATGGCCTGGTTTCTTACAATGTTCACACCAGAGGCGATTTTGCCTCTACTGCACTGAAAATCTGAAATCTGAAAAAATAGATTGAGATGGACTGGTCTGGGAAGTGATTTCAGATGCTGAGGGATCCCGATTAGCCATGAAAAAAAATAAAGTTGAACAAGAATTGATTTAAAGAGAAGCGGAAATTGAATTGATCGCTCTTCTCTGATACCATGTAGAAATCAGACTATAGAAAGAAAACAGACTGTATAGTAGAAAACAGACTGTAAGAAACAGTCAAGTCTGTTATTTTATTCTTGCATACTTTCAATAGAAACATATTACATATTTATATACAAATTATGTATCTAAACTAGGAAACTCTAAGTTAGGAAATATACTAATCATAGGAGATGTAATCCCTTGAAATAAGGGATTTGAAAAACAAAAAATAATTACAGAATCTCTTGACAACTCATTTCTATAATTCCTACAGAAATCGCTTGCCTTCATATTGTAAAAGTGGATGATGCTATCATAAGTAATGAATCCAATTTGTGTTCTGGGGAAGCCATGCAACTCATCCAAACATGAGCATATAGTTTGAGCAACAACCTAGCAGATATGTTGTAATTCAACACAAACCATTAAATGAATATATAATGTATAGAGAAAAATTGAAGGTATAGATGAGCAAAAAGGTCTATCAAGGTACATGAAATCAACAGAATTTAATCAACCATGATCAGAAAATGCCTAGAACGACCAGGATGAACACTTGAACAATCAACTAAATAAGTTTTACTAAATCCAGCAAACCCTGTAATAAAGAAACGAGGCTAACCCATGTTTCTCTCTATAGATTCCATGGCAAGGCAAAAGATTCTTGCAAACCTCACTTTATAAACTTATTTGAGACCAAGTTGTGGCAAAGCCCGACCAAATATTACTTCCATATCATATAAAATACATGAGATAGACAATAGATAACCCAAGCTAGCATTTTATACAGAATATCTAAACAAATATTGAGCACCAGTAGCTGATCAGAAAAAGAGAAGCCTCTTCTTATTTCACGTTACAATTAGAAAACTTTGCCTCTATAAATCACTATTAGAATAACACAATGTTTTATTACAACACATTATACTAAATCATTAATGCTTTAAAGGAAATGCTTACCTCAATCATACCACTTCTTACTGCAGATATTGAAACATCAATGAGAAAAAAGTATAGTGGCGGCATTGGAGGCCGCACCATGTATTCAGTTGGTGTAACAAATTCCACTGCCTTTTATAAGCTCGGGCCACTGATCCAAATCAATTCTTCTTCCAGTGGCATCCAAATTGGCAAAATACTCACCAGGAACTGAAATAGAAGTTGAATCAAATAAGCATATGCTTTGTAATTCTAACTATTAAAGAGATCGACCCAGGAAAGAAAACAAATTGGATACAACAGAAGAATAAACAAAAATTACATTCCCAATAAAGAACAATTAGTTAACATATTATATGAAACCCCATACCACACCTATCATTAACTCAAAAGTGCAAAATGCATTTTCCTCTTTACCAGTAAATTGAGAAAGTTAAAGAGTAAAGCTAGGAAAGATGCCCATAACAAACAAGCTTGCAAAAGACTGATATATTTTACCGCAAGTCTATACGAGTGAGTAACGACATCATTGCCCTCCAACAATATTTGACATTCCAAAAACAAAAGAAATGCAGATAAAACACAAAAGAATGTACAACATGGAAAATGATGCCATAAACACATGTCACAACTAGAAACACTTGATGGAACTCATTGCACTTTAAAGACACCAGATTTTGTCCTGCCAACCGAGGAGTCTTCATGTAACCAAAAAAGAAGAGTTGGATTAGGACTCAAATACTAGTCTAAAATAGAGTTGGATTAGGACTCAAATACTAGTCTAAAATAGGGTTTTTAGTACTATAAATAAACCTTGTAATTACCACACCAGGGGACACGATTATCATACGGGATTACGCACACACAAAAATACCCAAAGCAAATATACAATAAGCCCCAAAGATTTGCTTGTAATTTTCAACAGAGAAATAAAAGAGGTATTTTTACCTATATTACTTCGATTCTCGCTTGCATGTGGCTTGTTTCACTTCTTCTTTTTCGTTTTTACTTTGAAAGGGCCGATGAACACAAGGGAACCGGGATCTTTTCTCTTAGATCTACGCTTCCCCGAGGCTTATTTTGAAAAACCGATTTGATTTTCGGTTAAAGAATGGGAAGAGCTTTTTAAAAAACTATATTAGTCCCTTTATTTATTATATGGATATTTATTCATTTATTTATTATTCATGTATTATTATGTATATATATATATATTTTAAATTATTTTCATTTTATTTTTTTACTATATTTTATTATTATATATATATATATATATATATATATATATTTCTTTAATATTTTACTTATAAGTCTATTATTATATATATTGTAATTATCTTTATCTAGTTATATATATGTTTTATACTTTTAATAGTTTATTTATATACCTATTATTAATATATATATTCTTAATTATTTTTATTGATTATTTCTTTATTTACGTAATATATCTTATAACTTTATATATATATATATATATATATATATATATATATATATTATTTTTCGTTTTTTTTATTCATTATTATATTAGTTTTTAAAAAAATCTTGTGTCTTTATCATTATTATTATTAAACATTATATTACATACTACTAACTTAAAGGGCCCATTTTTTTGTTTTATTTCTAACTAAAGTCTCTCCCACTTTCCTATTTTTGTCTTATTTCTGACTAAAGCCCCCCACTTTCGGTGAAGTGAGAGGGTAGTTTTTCTATTTTTAAATATTTGTTGTATATATATATATAGCTTATTTATTTTATTAATACTTTGATGTATATATATATATATATATATTTTCCTTTTTCAAATATTACTATATATAATTATTAATTTACTATTTTTTTCCTTATCTTATTTATTTATTTTATTTTTTCCCTTTTATTTTATTCTCTATATCTTATTTGTTTTCTTTACCTTGTTTATCTAACACATTTCTCGATTTTTTAAGGATATTTTCAAATCAATCTAAGGTAAGTAATCAAGATCAAATTTTACCTTTTTATTTAAAATTACAATTTTCTTAATTTAAGACAACTGAAAATTATGTGGTACTGAAAGGGCGGTTCAAGGGTGTTAATTCTTCCTTGACCGTAACCGACTCCCGAACTCGACACGTTTCTGGTACAACGCAGATCAGGTAAAATGGTGTTCGACCCACCTAAATTCGTTTTAAAGTGATCGGTGGCGACTCTAATCCACATTTTCCTAAGTCGAAGTCCAATTCCGGGGCCCAACCGAAAGACGGTTGCGACAGCTTGGCGACTCCGCTGGGGACAAATAAGCGAGTCAGGCTAAGGTAATTCTCAGTTATCTTTTTAATGAAAAGGGTAAGTTTAAATTTTAAGATAACATTTCGATCTTTATTGCTTACTTTTGGCTATATATTTCCGAGTAAATAGTTGACTGACCATTTTCTAATGATTACAGCTTCCAGAACTTTTTTTTTTCATCTAAAGGCTCTATACCCGAGCTCCGAACCCGTTTTAAGTGGGGTGAAAGCGACGCATTCGTGTGAATTTATTCACCGCATATGCCTAGCAAGTAGCCTTCGAGATTCATGTACCTTGTGTCTTCGTGTGAATTTATTCTCCACATAGACATAAGGGAATGTGTCATCTCGAGTTTAACTTAGTCCACACAAACCTATGATGAGTTTAGAACTAAGAGTCTGGCAAGTCCAAGGGGGCACCGGCAAGGAGAACTCGGGTACCATTTTTTAGAACCTAAACCGGAAGACTATGGAGAATTAGAACCTACCCCAAAACCACATTCTGAAACCTAGGATATTTTTTCATATCTTTTTGTTTTTTTTTTCTTTCGTCATTTTTTTTAATTTTTTTATTTTACTAACCTTTTTTACCTTTGTGTTTGTTTTTTAGCATTTGCATCATAACAAGAGGCTATTGATCCTTCAAAAGCGTTTATTACACACAAAATAATCTGAATTAATGGATAAAGGTGTTGTAATACAAGAGATTAAGAACCCTGAGATACGACTATGGTCCGAGAAGACTCGGGAGAAAAAGGGAGACAGTCTTCAAGGAAACTATGTGTCAGAGTTGGTTAACTACGCCTCTATTAGCCTAAAGCAGAACGACGTGCAAGAGCTTCGGGACATCCGGGGTAGTTGGAAGAATGATCAAAAACATAAGTTCAACCAATGGTACGGTGACATTGCATTGTTGCTTCATATTAAGACTGATGAGCCCTTAAACAGAGCCTTGGTTCAGTTCTGGAACCCGGGATACAGTTGCTTTACTTTTAATCAAGAGGACATGGTACCCACAATTGAAAAGTACACTACACTATTGCACTGTGAAAATATCAGACTGGAGCGAGCTTATATTAAACACATCAAGAGTCAGTCTTTCAAGATTGCACTAGCCAAGGTTATCGAGGTTGACGAAAGATGGGTAACAGACCGATCTCGATGTAAAGGCAGTGGGGAAGTAATTACCTGGCTTCATATCAAGCAACTGATGAAGGACCATCCCGATGAGTGGAAGGAAATAGACCTGTTTGCACTGGGTCTGTATGGCCTGATTATATTCTCGAATACTTTGGGGTACATTGAAGCAGCCGTGGTGGAACTGTTTGAGCAACTTTCGAAACGAGTCAACCTAGCACCGACCATCTTAGCTGAGACCTTTCGGTCTCTCAACCATTGCCGAAGAGCTGGTGGAGGTAGATTCATTGGGTGTGTTCAGCTCCTTCAAGTCTGGATTCACAACCACTTCTGGAAGACTAATGGGGTTGCCTACCGCCGATTTAGCACCACGTATTCACCTTTGAGAGAGTTCATCACCATGAAATAGGATGAAGGCGCTTCAAAAGAGAAGTGGATAAAAGTCTTCACTCATATCCAAGATCAGGATATTACCTAGAGATCCCCCTGGTTGTTCCTCAGTGACGTTCTTTTTCGATGTGGGGACTCTGACACTATGACCTTACTTGGACTTTGGGGTGCAGTTGGGTATGCTCTGCTGTTAGCACTTAGACAGTATGGGGAACGTTAGTTTGTCCCAGCAACATGCGGACTAGCCAGATCAGAGTTTGAGTATCACGGTGACAACTATAAGAAGATGATCAAGGAAGCCGTCGATTCATGGAAGAAAGTATTCTGGATGGATGTTGTAGCTGCCAGAAACATGCTTACTCCAGACTATGTGGAGTGGCGAAGATTGATAAAAAATGACAATATCCCGGTGCCAGACTGTAAGGACACCCGAACCCTGGAAGAACATCCCGGGCCCGTCTTTTCTGAACTTGAGATAGCCAAGACAGAGTTTGAAGCTATGAATAACGAGCTGAAACAGAGGGTAAAGGAGCTTGAAGCTGAGCGCTATCAGTGGAAGCTAGATGTCGACTCTTAGAAAGATCGAGCAGACAAACTTGAAAAAGAATAGAAAAAGTCTGTTTTGAGCTCGAAGACTTGAGAAATGGGTATCAAGATAAAGTCAAGGATAACTCCAAGTTGAAAGTGGCTTCTGAATACTGGAAAGACGAAGCTCATAGCCTGAAAAGAAAGTTCGAAGGGCCTGATGAGAGAGCTTGGAAGGAACAGATGAAGACTGCCCAGAGGCGCTTAGCAGACAGTCAGCATCAAAACCAATGCTTGAGAATCCAGATGGCTGATCTAGAGAAACAACATGAGAGAGATGGAAAAACAATAGCTGAGTTAGAAGCTATTGTAGATGGGTTCTAGAAGAAAGTGAGCGAGCTTCAGATAGTGCTCTTCGACGGAGGTTTACAGTGGCGTTTCCATTGGGAGCAAGCACAACAAAGGGTGAAGGCCAGAGACGCAGTCATCCGAGACTTCCTGGATCAAGTACAGAAGGCAGCTCGTCATCTACACGGCCTGGCAAGGGAAGCTGGAATGGTTCGACAAGGCATACAACCAGTGACAGATGAAGACATAAGACTTGTCAATCTACTAGAAGCTGTTCGGGGTCTAGAGGATTTAGTCCGAATGTACCTTTGATCTTTTTTATGTCTCTTACAAGATAAAACATTTTTGTCTAAGTAAAGATTATTTATAATAATGGACACTTTTCTGGATCAATGCCTCGAACATTTCATGCATTTTGCATTTTTGCCTTTTTGCATCATCATCTACATTTTTAAGCATTTTCACAAACATGAAATTAAGTCATGAAGGACTCGATGAAGTGGATTTAACCACATGGAAGCAAGATTGTAACATTAAAGAGTCTGATCAGTTGATGGTAGGACAAAGCCGGCCAGGATGATCTAAGAAAAGAATCCCCATATCCTAAGGACTACGATGTTGAAGCTGTTAGCTGTTACCACATAAGAAGCCCCAAACATTCCTCTGAGAACTATAAGGCGATGAAGCGCAAGATCCAAAACCTGATGGATTCAGGGGCATAAACGGCCGAAGAAGGGGGCATGGCATATACCATTTGCACTTAGAGGATTGTTTTGTTTAAACACGTCTCTAATCTTTCATCGTTTGCTTAATCTTTTAAAGGATTGAATTTATGCTACTTTCTAAGGTAGAGAAATTGAACAAATTCTAATCTTTAGTTCTTCGAATATTAAATGAATTAAGGATTCTTTTAATTCTTCAAGAATTCTTCAAGAATTATAGATTTTTGACATATGACAAGGTTAGACCTTTCTTATCCTGTCTCAAACCCCAAAACAAAATACATTGATTCTTTACCCAAAATTACTCATGGTCATTAACAAAAAGACCAAATTTTGAAATTACCTCCCATTGAAATTCTTGAACATTACATTTATCTTTTTGATACACCCACACCTTTCTTTGAGTCAATAAGATCACACAATTGTCTTTTTAGACTCAAAATTGACATTTTTACACCATTAAAGCCCACAACATCGAGTTGTTCATTTGAACATGAGCATTCTTCTAAGACATAACTTGGGGCATCTCGTAGGGAGCTTGAACATTAAGACATCTGGGGAAAAAAAGAAGAAGAATCCATCCGAAATAATTCTATCATGCATTAATTACATTGTTTTCATGTAAATAGAATTAATCCTGAAAATCTATCCCCCTGGGGATACCTCTTCTGTGAGGACTTCCATGTATGAAATGATGAACGACTTTCTTTCTTTATCCCTTCACAACAGGAGAAAAAATATATCCCTTGTGTCCCCTTTTGAGCCTATAGTATTTTTCTTCTGATTCAACCCTAACTAAAGATCACCCTCCACACTGGGGGGCAAGGTGGAAGAAATCTGCTCACATGAGTGAAGACATCAATCCAAAGGAAATACCAAAAGGTGGGCCAAATACCATGTGCGAAGATCCAATCAAGAACAAAAAAGAAAAGAAGTAAAAAAGAAAAAACAAGAACAAAAAAGAAAAGAAGTAAAAATCAAAAGGAAAAGGGACAAATAGCACATGCAAAGATTCCCTAAAGACAAATGGCACATCAAGCTTCAAACTATGAGATTGATCAAGCACAATCATTCTTGAATCACTGAATCACTTCACTCGAAGATCATAGAGCATCAGGAGAAAGACACATTTTGAGCAAGACAAGATCGAGGGCATCAGAATGAATTGATCCTTGGTTCAATACCCTGAAACACTTATTTGGGTCTATTTATCATTTTCTTTCATAATCATGAGCCCTGGCCTACATTACGTGCCTTAAATGTCCCTTCTAATCATACATGGATTTCTAAACAGAAGAGACTATCTTCATATTTCATCCAGCCCATCAGGATTAATTTGCAAAAAAAACATTGTAATTAATGCATGGTAGAGAAAAATGACAAAGGGGAGTTCAAGACGTAAATCCTGAATAACGTCTTGAAACCAAAGGAGGGTTCGAGTTGAAAACCTGAAAAGGCGGCTCGAATATAAAAATTGTGCAGCTGAGGCAATCGCACAAATTCCTTGATAAGGCATCGCACAATCCGAGTGTGACCATGAAAGTTGGGAGTCAGAGAACACTTCCAGTAGAGGAGCCAGAGAACACTTCCAGTAGAGGAGCATGCAAGCTACCCCATCAAACCATTGAGCATCAAATGAACAAAAATGCCAAAGCTTTGACCAAACATAATGACCTGAGATTATTTTATCCTTTCCTTACTTAACCACTTCCCAAAAATAGCTTTGATCTTGGCACTTTTCAAATAGCTATAATTCATTGAAGGATTAACAATATAATTAATTCTTTGATATCCGATGAACTCTAGTTTTATGATTCGTCTCAATTGTAAAACTGTGAAAGTGACAATATTTTCAAAACTTTGGATCAAACATTTTTCAAAACTCTTTTAATTGATATTTTCATAACTTTGAAAATAAAAGAGAAAGAAAAACATTTCTTTTCAAACAAGAAAGTCTCTCTAGAGTGGATCTTGGTAAATGACAAGTGACTCTTAGACACAAAACTCATGCTCAATATCAATACTGAAGCAAGAAATGAGGAACATTTGGGGCATCTTTAAAGATTCAACATAAAATATTGGGGCAATTTTGGATATTGGGGCATCTTTGGAGATTCAACATCCTAATGCAAATTATTAGACCTTTTTCAGGAGATAAAACATAACCAAGTCATGTTACATGCATCTTATGCATACATTTTAGAGCATCATATTTATCATTTTCCACATACATAATTTTTGCAGCTTTTAGAGTCAAGTTTCGACTTCAAGACGAAGGATACTCGATTGAAAAGCACCTTTAGAGATTGATGTTGGTTGCTTAACTCAGCAGCAAGAAGCTACACTTCAACCAACTCGACAGATTGAAATATTGACATTCATATTCAGATTCGACATTTCCAATATAAATTTTGTCTCGCTTGAGACAGTCTCATTTAATGCAGATGATTATCTCAGTTGAGATTATTTTTTTAAACAGACTTAGTCTCACTTGAGACTGTTTTACTCGAAAGAAGATTTATTTCACTCAAGATTGTTTTTCTTAAAACAAATTTCGTCTCTCTTGAGACAGTTTCTTTTGGAACTACGTTTTGTCTCTCTTGAGACAGTTTCCCTTGAAACAAATTTTGTCTCCCTTGAGACAATTACTCTTGAAACACAAAATCTTCAAATTTATTTCTCTTAAAACAAAATTTTTCCCTTTAGACTGTTTCTCATGAAACAACATATATCTTTGAGATCGTTTCCCTTGAAACAAATTCTATCTCTTTCAAGACAACTTTTCTTGAAGCATCATCTGAACCGTTACACTCAGTTCATGCACATACCTGAGATGGTCGAGAAGCAATGTGCACATCATATTTGAACATTTGAAGAATTCAAGATCAGGGATCATAACTTCAAGATTCCAGAGTCCAGATTCCAGAAAAGCAACCGGAGATCGAGATTTCTCTCCTGAGCCCAAAAATAACATATGTTGCATATGCATTTTAGGCATACCTAAGAGCATTGCATTCATCTCATCACATATATGCATAACTTTTTCAGGTTTTAGCTAGAGTATATTTCAACTTCGCAGCAAAGGATATTGAGCTCAAAGCTGCACAATCAACTCGAGAGTAGATTTCAACTTCGCGGCGGAGGATATCTAGCTCGAAGCCAAACTTCACAATACTTGGATTTCAACTTCACGACGAAGGATATTCAAGTCAAGGCTCAACTGCACGACGAAGGGGTCATCCACGATTCAACTCCACGACGGAGAATATCGTTCCCACACATCCACAATTTCAACTCCACAACAGAGGATATCGCGCCACCCGAGACAACACAAGTTCAACTTCACAACGAAGGGACGACTGGTTGTCAACAAACAACTTCTCAATTTCAGAGCCAATTTCAACTTCACAGCGAAGGATATTGGACTCAAGACAACACAAGTTCAACTTCACAACGAAGGGACGGCTGGTTGTCAACAAACAATTTCCCAATTTCAGAGCCAATTTCAACTTCACAGCGAAGGGCATTGGACTCGAGACAGCACAAGTTCAACTTCACAACGGAGGGACGACTGGTTGTCAACAAACAATTTCCCAATTTCAGAACCAATTTCAACTTCACAACGAAGGATATTGGACTCGAGACAACACAAGTTCAACTTCACAACGAAGGGACGGCTGGTTGTCAACAAACAATTTCCCAGTTCCATAACCAATTTCAACTTCACGGCGGAGGATATTGGACTCGGAACAATACAACCTACTTGGATTTCAACTTCACGACAAAGGATATCCAATTCTCATGCTCAACTTCACGACGAAGGGGCCATATACATATACAACTTCACAACGAAGGGTATCATACCCCAACGGATTGACTCAACTTCACGATGAAGGGGTCATCTGTAACATCACAACACCAAAGTCTTCAGGTCAAGTTCCACCTTCACGACGAAGTATCTTGAGCCAAAAGACGATTCAGAGGCTACTTGTCAAAAGCTTTGAGCTCGTTTTCAACTTCACGACGAAGGATTTCGTGCTTTGAATTTTCCAATTTTGACTCAACCTCACAATGATTTCAACTCTACGACAGAGGATATTCGATATGGACAAAATTTGTGTCTTGTAATCTTTGCTCCATTTTTGTTACACGATAATGAGCAAAGAGGGGCAGCTGAAGACACCAGATTTTGTCCTGCCAACCGAGGAGTTTTCATGTAACCAAAAAAAAGAGTTGGATTAGGACTCAAATACTAGTCTAAAATAGAGTTGGAATTGGACTCAAATACTAGTCTAAAATAGGGTTTTTTAGTACTATAAATAAGCCTTGTAATTACCACACCAGGGGACACGATTATCATATGGGATTACGCACACAAACAAATACCCAAAGCAAATATGCAATAAGCCCAAAAGATTTGCTTGTAATTTTCAACAGAGAAATAAAAGAGATATTTTTACCTATATTGCTTCAATTCTCGCTTGCATGTGACTTGTTTCACTTCTTCTTTTCCGTTTTTACTTTGAAAGGGCCGATGAACACAAGGGAACCGAGATCTTTTCTCTTAGATCTACGCTTCCCCGAGGCTTATTTTGAAAAACCGGTTTCATTTTCGGTTAAAGGAGGGGAAGAGCTTTTTAAAAAACTATATTAGTTCCTTTATTTATTATATGGATATTTTATTCATTTATTTTTATTATTCATGTTATTATTATACGTATATATATATATATTTTAAATTATTTCATTTGATTTTTTACTATATTTTTATTATATATATATATATTCTTTAATATTTTACTTATAAGTATATTATTACTATATATTGTAATTATCTTTATCTAGTTATATATATTTTTTATACTTTTAATAGTTTATTTATATACCTATTATTAATATATATATATATATATATATATATTCTTAATTATTTTTATTTGATTATTTCTTTATTTACGTAATATATCTTATAACTTTATATATATATATATATATATATATATATTTATTTATTATTTTCATTTTTATTCATTATTATATTATTTTTAAAATATATATATATATATATATATATATATTATTATTTTCATTTTTTATTCATTATTATATTATTTTTAAAAAAAATCTTGTGTCTTTATCATTATTATTATTAAACATTATATTATATACTACTAACTTAAAGGGCCCATTTTTTTATTTTATTTTTAACTAAAGTCTCCCACTTTCCTCTTTTTGTCTTATTTCTGACTAAAGCCCCCCACTTTCGGTGAAGTGAGAGGGTAACTTTTGTATTTTTAAATATTTGTTGTATATATATATAGCTTATTTATTTTTTTAATACTTTGATGTATATATATATATATATATATTTTCCCTTTTTCAAATATTACTATATATAATTATTACTTTACTATTTTTTTCTTTATCTTATTTATTTATTTTATTTATTTTATTTTTTTCTTTTATTATATTCTCTTTATCTTATTTCTTTTATTTACCTTGTTTATCTAACACATTTATCGATTTTTTAAAGATATTTTCAAATTAATCTAAGGTAAGTAATCAAGATCAAATTTTACCTTTTTATTTAAAATTACAATTTTCTTAATTTAAGATAACTGAAAATTATGTGGTACCGAAAGGGCGGTTCAAAGGTGCTAATCCTTCCTTGACCGTAACCGACTCCCGAACTCAACACGTTTCTGGTACAACGCAGATAAGGTAAAGTGGTGTCCGACCCACCTAAATTCGTTTTAAAGTGGTCGGTGGCGACTCCAATCCACATTTTCCTAAGTCAAAGCCCAATTCCGGGGCCCAACCGAAAGACGGTTGGGACACACTTTCAATCATTCAATTATATCTTTTCTTACGATGTCAATTGAGTTTACCATCATTCAGTAAAGAACAAATGTTGCACCGCCACTTTCTTCCAGCATCTGTAAATGTGACATAGGGATTCACATAAGTGCGGCATCTTTTACAATGAATAATACCGGTTGAAACGAAATTAATTACTGGTACTTCCTCCTGAACATAAAACAACAATAATTAACAGGAAAAAGCCATAAGTCTTCAAGAAAATACAGTTACTAAACACCTAGAAGTAAATCATTATTGATTCTTGGTATACTTACCCCTTCAGGAGCCTTTGCAAAAGGACAAACAACTGCTCCAAGAGGCAAATGCCATCTTGAAACTAAAGACTGGGAATTTGGTATAGCAGTTGTAGTAAGCAGTAGGTATCTTGGATCACAATTCATGGGATACATATCAAGAAAAGAACTTGGCACCACATCACCATCCAACGGCCTAGGAAGTGATCTATTATCAAGTCCTGGATCATTTGTTCCAGGAATAGATGCAACAGTGAGTGAACTAAAATCTTATGTCAATCTTTGGACGCCGCCAGTAGGAGGTGCAGAGCCTGGATGTTGCATTTGGTCCCTTGATTGGTAGCCCAAGTTAGCTGCTACTGGTGGAGGAAGACCATGACTTCCTTGCTGACTAGGAAAGGGAGAAGGCGATGCAGGTAGAGGCATAAAACTTCCCTGTTGGGCAGGAAAAGGTGACGGTGCTTGTGAAACTACACGCTGATTGCTTAGATATCCAGGAAAAGGTGGCTGGAAATTAGGTCTAGGCCCTGATAACGATGAATCAGTTGGAGGTTGAGGAACATTCAAACTGGATGGAGGAAATTTTGTATTTTGTGGCAGAGATCCCATTGGCACAGGCAGTACTTGTGTCTGTGGTCGAAAAGAAGGTGGTGGCACTGATACTTGACTTGCAGGAGGTTGAAATGGTGGCTTTCCTACAGGTGGTGCACGATTAGGGGGTGCTTGTGTAGTTGAAGGAAACGGTGGTGTTGGAAATCGCTGATAAGGCGCCCCAGAAGGTGGGATAGACGTTATGGGTGGAGAAGGGACTGATGGATCACTAAAACGAGATGGCGGCTAGGTCCGACTGCTGAGAAAGGCGACATAGTCGGGGGTGCACCAGGTGGCACAGGTCTAAAATTGTTGCTTTCTGATCCTGTTGCAGGACCAGATGGTGAAAAAGGTCCCACAGTTGGAGGAGCGGAAGCAAAAGGGGTAAAGGAAGGTCTCATGGGAAAATTTGGACGACCAGGGTTTTCAGTTCCCATTCTTATCAGTAATACGACTACGTTTTTTTTATTAATAGGCACTCTCACAACTCTGCCTGCCAGGAGAAGTAATACACAATAGTGAGCATTCACAAAAGAAAATAATGAAAGACCGGTAAATTTCAGCTGAATAACCCAGAAAAGGGATAATTTTTTCCAGACATCACCAATGATTCTTATCAAGAATCAAGCAGCACCAATACGCACTTAGAAAACCCAAATATTTCCAACTCACTTTGTTCTTAAACATTCTCATACTCATTAATTCCATGCATACAACAAAAAAGCGGGAGAAACAGTACAACGGCCTCCATAAGTGTACATCAAAATTTAACTAAGAATACCGCTGATTAAACCTGCACTTCTTTTGGCCACACACAATCCCCAAAAAAGATTAAAAAATCAACCAAATCCTTGAGTCTAAAGCAAAAGTGTTATAGAAAGCATAATCCGAGTTCATAAATTAACTTCCAAATAGAAGATACCTAAAATATGATTATTTAAAGATCACATATAACATAATTGAACTCGAAAAGTGTTTGGTTTCTTTATTTTATAAAAATTTTATTCAGTTTGATAAAAATTCAATTCAGTTGCAACTAATTCCCACAAAATCTATTTCCTTTAATTCAATATGCTAATCTAAACTCAAACCAAAAACAGTTGAGATTCAATTTACAATCATCCCTAACTGAATTTCAATCAACTAATCCAAAAAAATAATTTCCTTTACACAAACTTAGCTTCAGCTTTGACTAAAAAATATTCTTTCCCAAAACAATAAAAAGCTACATAAAATAAGACTAACCGGCGTCGCTTTGAGAGGCGCACACCTTCAGCGGAAGGCCATCGAAGACCTACAAGATGATTTTCAAGAAACTGCGGATGAAATTAAAACCGATGGGGTCGTAAAGGTATTTGTGGAAGGCGAGATCTAAAGAGAGGAGAAGTTGCTCTAGAAATTGCAGATCGGGGAGCGAAAGGAAGTTAATAATAAAAAGACAGTAATTTTACGTCGTTTTTATATGTTTTTCTTGTTTCACTGGGTATCTTAGGGCAAACTATACAGATAGTCACTTATATTTGTAGTATATTTTAATTAGGTCATTGATTTTACATAAGTAGCATTCTGGTCACTAAGTTTTTAGGCTTATAACATTTTGATTATGGGTTTTTAACTCATGTTACCCTATTAACAAAATCCTGACTCGACATCCTAAAAAATTAAATAAAATCTCATATGCTCTTGGTTGTTGCTCTGTGTTTGATGTTGAACTCTGAGACATGAGACATATTTGAAAGTTTAAACGTTACTTGGGAGCTGGGTTTAACATAGGTTGTGAATGAAACTGATAATAAGGAGGTTTTCAATCTTCTTTGCTAAGGCGATGCTAAGGAAAGAATTTCCCACATGGTTCCACACTTGATAGAGGCTTTTCACGTCAATGGTCTCTGAAGCTTACTTATGTTCCACGGGAAGGCAATCGTGTTTCTGATGTTGTGATTAAGCTGTCTTGGTCCTCATCGTTTGGTCTACACAACTTTGATCTCCCGCCTCCTAAAGTTCGTCCTCTACTAGGTGAAGTGTCGGGTTCTAATATTAAAATCTAGCTGATTTATTATTCCTTTGTATTAAAAAAAGAAATATTGATCGTTCATTACTTTTGCTAAATATCATTTATTGATTCATTTAATTTTTTTCTTATGTCTTTTCTTATGTCTCGCCAATTGATTATTGAAGTTGAATATTTTTTTTTACTTTTATTTGTTTATCATTATTTTAAGTTTTTATTCTAGATCATCTTCAATCTAGCGAATATCACTCTTAAGTCCGTCAATTCATACTTAATGCATCAATCACGACCTTAATTAATACAACCATAATCTTTAAGCAACTTAATTCATCTATTTTATCTTAAATTTAGCTCTTTCTATGTGAGCAAATATTTGAAAATCTTGTGAGCAGTGTAGATGTAACACTTCTCTCCATATAGGTAGTGTCTGTAAATCTTCAACGTGAATTCTATTATTGTCAACTCTAAATCACGAGTAGTACAATTTTACTCATATGACTTAAAATTGATTTGAAGCATAAGTCAATATATTGCCCTCTCATATGAGCACACACCTGAGTCCAATAAAAGATGTGTCGCTAAAGACAACATAATCCTTCTTAGAATCTAACTGAATCCAAAATAGAGCCGCTATTATCAAGGTTTTAAGTTATTCAAAATTATGTTGGTGTTTCTCCTTTCACTTAAAATGAACTCAATTTTGTAATAATTTAGCCTATGGGTGTAACACCCCAACCCGTATTCGACCCGAATACGGGTCCGAGATGTCACATTACTCTTTCAAATCATGTACTTATTTAAAATAGAGGAAAAAATTTAGACATACTACATAATTTACATATATTAACTCAAAAATTTAACAAACTGGTCAGAGTTTATACAATTTACTCTTTTAAATACATGCCAACACTACATAATACAAAAGGGAAACCTACTGTAAATATTTCTGATCTGATATTTGCTGAAGTTTTGCTATCTCCACCGCCTATCTTCTCTTTAGAACTTCTCAGATCCTACTTGTGAAACACTCACACGCTAAGTCACGGACTTAGTGAGACATATAAACAATTAATAGCATTATAACTACTTAATAAATACATGTACATATCATGTAACACAATGCTTGTATACACACATAGATCATCATTAACATGCTTATCATTACTTATATTATTATCACAAATTCCTTTTTATCATATGAGCATGTACTTAACATTTATATACACATTATAGAACACATATATCATTTCATAAAAGAGCACACATAGTATTATACCAATTGATTTATTTATTCTCTTTAAAGCCCATGTATACTTCTGAGAACTTAAGGTACGTGAGTACATAGAAGTTATGCACATATGCTGTCACCACAGCTCGTATAATTCCCACTAGGGGCACATAGGATTTGTCCCGAATGACCACTCCTTAAGGACCACATACATATTCCAATGGATCAAATAAGTGTACCGAAATACCGCATATATGTTCCAAAGGATTACATATATGTCCCGAAGGACCACGTAGAACCCTCGACTCTTGGCATGCCAACTATACCCCTAGCTCTCATAACACATAACATGGGCGTTATTATTTATATTTATCACACATTCACATATTCATATCACATAGGCATATAACTCATGGCTTCTTATCACATATCAAGCAATACTCTCATAAAGTCTCATGTCTTCTTATCATATATCTCATATCACATTTTCGTGTATTCATATAACATATAAAAACATAGCTTACTTTTATATCTCTCTTGTTATATGTCTTATCTCTTATGATCATATAGTCATATAATTTATTATCACATGATTCATAATTACCTAATTTATCACACATACATGCATTCACCTAGATCACATATAAAGATGCACTTAAACTCTTGACATATACATGTACTTATATACACATGAACATCATAACACTACATGCTTGTATCCTTGTACTCATATAATCTAATATCATAATTAGAGTTATCACAAGTCTTAATTCCCTAACATAACTTACACTGAATATCATGTACTCACCTTTGGTTCACTTGTCAATACCAATCTCTTGTTCTCCCTCGAATCTTACTCTGACGGCCTATCCGAACTTTGTTTTCAATCGATATCTACACGAATATAATCCAATGAATATTGGGATTTGAATTACATGACAAGATTCATATCAAAGCAAACTAAATAAAACACTAATTTCCACTTTCCAACTTAAGTAGTATCGGTACTACCAGCACAGTACCGATATTTATATGATAGGTTACCGATACTTATCTCCGGTATCGATACCAATATTAGATTCGATGTTGCCTGGTATCGATACCCTTATCGTGGTATCGATACTACTACACTATGGTATCAATACCTCCCCACTGGTATCGATACCCCTAGTATCGATACTATCACTTAAATACCGATACCTCATGAAGATTTATTACTCTTTTCCTTATGGTATCAATACTGTTCATGCAATATCGATACCCTACATAAAATTTTCCCATTATTTTCCTTGTAGTATCGGTACTCACTTAACCAGTACCGATACTACTAACCCATAATCTATTTCTTAAACCCAAAAATTCCAACACTTTACCATAAACTCTACTTATTTGGCTCTCTTCATGCTTTTAAACTCAACTATACATACTGAAACCATCATATATCACAATAACACCTCATCATCATTAATAACTCACTTTAACTCTTGAATTTAAGAATTTTTACTAAACTTTCCATGTGTTCTAATTTCATTTCTAATGCTTTAAACTTCTTAATCCTTCTAATGACAAGTCAAATTTATCAATAGAACTTCAAAAACCCCTTCATACCAACAATTCATTTCTACACCCTTATTACAGTTCCCTTTTTAATTCTATTATCTTGATGTTTTAATCTTATATAAGCTTTCCTTAAGCTTATATATCATCCAAAGAATAAAACCCAACTTAAAAACCCAAGAATTAAACAACTAAAATTAAACTCATCTTTGAGTTGAAGCTAACCTAAAGAAGAAAGCAAGAAGAAAAGAGCTTCCAGATAACTCTCCCCAAAATCCCTTATGTTTATCTCTTAATAATGGGAAATATACTTTAAGAGAAAAATACCATAATACCCTTTCATTCTTTCCATAATTACCATTTAATCCAATACTAAGATATCATATTTAAGTCCTTTAACTTTTCAATTTTTCCACAATTGGTCAATAAATTTCAAAAACTTTCATTTTAGTTACTAACTCGGTTTTTGGAATGTTACAATGGGCCTGCAATCGTTAAAAATCCTTGAGCAAAGAGAAATTAATTTTATATTGGAAAAGAGATGTTTTTGGTTGTATATGGGTAAATAGGGGTGTTCAAATTTGTGTACTCGTATTTTTTGGTACCCAAAATATCGAGTATCTGGGATATTAAGTACTAAAATATCAGTCTGTATTCCGGTCTGTTAAGTCTAGGTACCTATAAATCGAGTACTCATAAAACCTGAGTATCCATATTTTTTGGTCACAGGTACTCGGTTTATATATACATAAAAAATCTAATATTTTTTTGAATTCTATTATTTTTAAGAAAAGTTACATAAAAAATCTACAATTGAAAGTTTATAATATATAAATAACTCATAAAATTTAAAAATTTAATTACACAATTAAAAAAATAAAACTTATTAAATATAAAACTAAATAAATATACTTATATTTAAAATATTTTCAAGTTAAAAAATTAGATTGTTAAGGTGAAATAATTTAAAAATTAATAATTTAGAATGTTGGGGAAAAATAATTTAAGAAATTTGGAATGTTAAGATGAAATAATTTTAGAATTAGGAATATAAAATATAATATTAAATAAATAAATAAATATAAGAAATCGGGTATCGGGTTGATGGGTACCCAATTAAACATTATTTTATGACTTGGGCTCGACTCGAAAACCCACCAAAAAAAATGTAGGATACTTGACCCAAAAATCCAAGTATTTTTACTATAAATACCTGATAATTTTAGACCGGGTCGAAAGAAATGGGTCAAATCATTCGTATCGGATATTTTTTAACACACATATGAGCTACGTAATAAACTCTGAACTCCTCACTAATAACTCATCACATTTAGCTTTTTTGCTTGTATATACTATAGAGTGTTTAAGCATGTTTTTAGTGACTTAAGATCTTGTAGATCATTATGTAAGATATGATAAAATGGTGTATAATGGCCCTTGTTGACTATGAGAAGCTTTATGTAACACCCCTAACCCGTACCCGACCCATATACGAATCCGAGGTGTCATATTGACTTTTCAAAACACATGTAATTAACAATTAGAAACAAATTAAAATTTTTAATTACAATACAAAGTATAAACCTTAAAATAAATAAGAAAATGATTTCGCATTAATATTTACATAAAACTTTGATATTATATAGAAATACAAAATATATGAGTTTGCAAAATAGATCAGAGCATTTCCAAATTAAACGCTTGATACATTCCAACAGTTACAATATTACAAAACACCTACATTTAATTTATTCTGATCTAATCTTCAAAGGTGTATACTATCCACGCTAACTTCACTCTTATGCTTTCTTTAAACCTACGTGTGAGAAAAATCACAAGCTAAGTCAATGAATTAGTGAGGCAATACAATAGTGCTAACTTAGTAAACAAAATCTTTTTTGTTTTATTCAAAATGTTTTACAAAGTACTCTCATTATTTTTCATATCAAAAGTATACTTATGAATAGTTTCACTTTGTATATCTTTGTTCCAAATGCCCAAGGTATACTACTGAGAATGCTTGGTATTTGAGTAGATTGAGGTTGTGCACTAATGCTATCACCACAGCTCGTAATTTGTACCGAAGTGCCATATAATTGTGCCGAAGGACCACATAGGTTTGCATTAAAGTGACATATAAGTTTGCACCGAAGTGCCACATATTTCTCCCGAAGGACCACATAATTATCCCGAAGGACCACATAAAACCCTCGACTCTTGGCATGTCAACTATACCTCTAATCCTCATACATATACTTTGGGCTATTAATCACATAATTATGTTCAGTCATTATTCGAAGTGTTTCTTATTCACATAGTATCTCTCTCATAGAGTCTTTTCACATTCACTTTTTCAAAGTTCATATTTCCATAATCCTGTAATCATAAAACTTAGCTCGTATAATATGAATTGAATAAAACATTGCAATATAACAATAAATAAATTATAAAGTTTTCGATCGAAAACACTGAGGTTGGCTTATCGTAAGCCTTCCACCATTCTTTTAAAAAATCGAGAAGTTGCACTCACCTTTGCCTCACTGAATCCTTAATCCTTTCGAATTGGTACAAAATATGTCAAGCTGACCAAAAGTCAATTACGTTAAATCACTAAACAAAACAAATCGAAATCAATATCGTTCTTTAAATCACTTAAATCCAATCAGAATAACTTGTGATCCAAGAAAATCTAAATTTCAATTTCATGCCTAGAAGTATCGATACCATCTATACAGTACTGATACTACCCTTCATGGGAATCAATACCTCCTCAAGGTACTGATACCGATTTGGCATTCTGAAATCGTATCTCAAAAATGGTATCGATACCATCCCCTGGTATCGATACTACCCTCACAATATCGATCCCATCCTTAACTGGTATCGATACCGCCCTCACAGTATCGATGCCCTCCTTAACTAGTATCGATAATACCTTTAAGAATTGCACGCATTATCCCCTGAAGTATCGGTACTGTTCTAACGGTACCGATACTGAAAGCCCATAATTGCCATTTTTACTTCGAAAATCACCCAAAAATCCTCTCAAATCTCTTATATCATCCTTCGCTAAGCCTTTAAACTAAACTTCTTTCATTCAAACCAACTTGTCATCAATTACTACTCTTAAACATACCAAATTTCACACAAAAACCTTATCCCTAAATTATACCATATTTTCAACCAAGTTGTTAATCGTTTCTAATACTCCTAACCCTTTAATTAGCTCATTTACAAGTCAAATATCTCATTAAAACTTCAAAAACTACTTCATATCAAAATTTCGTCTCAAACCCCATTTTACAAAATCCTTTCAAATTCACTTATCTCGTTGTTTTAATCCTATACAAGCTTTCCTTAAGCTTATGTAACACCCCAACTTCCATTATCAAACCAAAAATTAAAGTAAAACCACAAAATTTAGATTTTATCTTTATTGGTGGAGCTCACGTAGAAGAAGAAGAGAGCAAGGAATGAGTTTTCATATAACTCCCAAAACCTACATGTCAATCCACTAATATGAAAAGACCATATTGCCCTCTCCAATAAATCAAATTTTCCATCAAACCCTACACATAAATTCCACTATAAATCCTTGAATTTATCAAATTTTCTAATTCAACCACTGAGTTAAAAATTCTTACATTTTAACCACTAATCCGATAATTGGGATGTTACAAATCTCCCCTTAAGAAAATTCGTCCTCGAATTTTCATTGCACAAAAAGGTGGGGATATTGCTTCCTCATATCTTCTTCACACTCCCACGTAGCTTCTTCTACTTTATGATTTCTCCAAAGAACTTTAACTAGTGGAATCGTCTTATTCCACAACTGCTTGTTTTCAAAAGCTAAAATTTGCACCGATTCTTCCTCATATGTCAAGTTAGATTGAACTACTATTTCATCTGGAGTCATGATGTGTGTAGGATCTAATCGATATCGTCTAAGCATAGACACATGGAAGACATTGTGGATCTTTTCCATCTCTGTTGGCAACGCTAACTGATATGCCACAGGTCCAACTTTCTTCAAAACTTCTTAAAGTCCAATGAACCTAGCACTCAGTTTTCCTTTACAGCCAAAGCGAAGCACTTTCTTCCAAGGTGATACTTTCAAAAACACCTTATTACCTTCTTGAAATTCAATTTTTTTTCTTTTCAAATTGGCGTATAACTTTTGTTTGTCTGAGGCCACCTTCAAATTATGTTGAATCATTTGAACCTTTTTCTTCTACTTCTTTAATCAAGTATGGACCATGCACTTTCTGATCCCTTAACTCATACCAATTGAGTGTTGTTATGCAATTCCTTCCATATAATTCTTTATACGATATATCTCTTTTTAACTCGTTATCATAAGGAACACACACTCTATTTTTTAAATATAAACACCCATTCGACTTAACCTCGAAGTCCTTGAGTCCACCTTTCTCTCCTTGTTTGAACCAAGTTAAACACTTATCATCTTTCTTTTGTAATTCCTTAATCCGTTCTAACAATAATGCCTTCAACATTAACTCATCCATCAATGTACCATTTTTCTTGAGCACAATTCGAGCGTCTAAACTAGGCAAAGCGGTAAAAGTCTTCCGACTAAGAGCATCTGCTACTACGTTGGCTTTCTCGGGATAATAATCGATGATGCAATCATAATCTTTCAGCAACTCCATCCATATTTTTTTCCTCAATTTTAACTCCTTATGTGTCAACAAATACTTCAAACTTTTATGATCGGTGAAGATGTAACAACGTTCACCATATAAATAATGTAGCCAAATTTTCAATGCAAAGACCACAGCTGCCAACTCCAAATCATGCATCGGATAATTCTTTTCATGAGGCTTAAGCTATCTTGAAGCATAATCAACTACCTTCCCATCTTGCATTAAGACACTACCTTCTCATATTGCATTAAGACACATCCCAAACCATTATGGGAAGCATCACTGAAAATAGTAAAATCCTTGTTTGATTCTGGTTGCACTAACACCAGAGCTTCCGTCAGAACTTTCTTCAATGCTTCAAAGCTCTTCTAATAATCAAGAGTCTATTCAAAATGCACATCTTTTCTCAACAATTTGGTTAAAGGAAAAGATATCATAGAAAAGTTTTTGTCAAACCTTCAATAATAACCTGCGAAACCCAAGAAACTTCAAACTTCTAACACATTCTTTGAAATCTCCCAATCTAATACAAATTTAACTTTTTGAGGATCTACCCGAATTCCCTCTATAGAAATCATGTGTCCAAGGAAGACCACTTCAGATAACCAAAATTCACACTTAGAGAACTTTGCATAAAGCTTCTTGTCTCGCAACATTTGAAGAACTACATGAAGATGGACATCATGCTCCTCTCTTGACTTTGAATACACCAAGATTTCATCAATAAAGACAACCACAAACTGATCAAGATATGGTTGAAAAATTTTATTCATCAAGTCCATGAACGTTGCAGGTGCGTTAGTTAGACCGAATGACATTACTACAAATTCATAAATGTTGTTTTTGGAACATTTTTTCTTGAATCTTCAACTGATGATACCCTAAACGTAAATCAATATTTGAAAACATTGCAACTCCCTTGAGTTGATCAAATAAATCGTCTATCCTTGGAAGAAGATACTTGTTCTTTATGGTCACCTTATTAAGCTGACGATAATATATACAAAGGCACATCAAACCATCTTTCTTCTTTATGAATAACACTGGAGCACCCCAAGGTGACACACTAGGTGTAATGAATCCTTTATCTAAAAGCTCTTACAACTGAACCTTCAATTCCTACAACTCCTTCGAGGCCATCCTGTAAGGAGCCATTAAAATTGGTGTTGATTCTGACATCACATCAATCTGGAATTCAACCTCTATATCTGGAGGTAACCCAGGTAATTCCTCCGGAAATACTTTTGGAAACTCCCTGACTGTCGAAATATCTTCCAACTTATTTTCTTTGACTCTAGCATCAATTATATTAGCAATATACGATTGGCATCCTTGCAGCATTAACTTTCGAGCCAAAATCAATGATATTACATTAGTTAAAGGATTAATTCTTTCACTGACCACACTAACCTCTGATCCATCAAGACTTGTTAATTGAACTCGCTTAACTCTACAATCCACATTGGCATAATAATAATAAAGCCAATCCATACCAAGAATAACCTCGAACTCATCAAAGGGTAATTCTATTAGATTAATAGAGAATTTAATTCCCCTGAATCCATATGGGACACCCTCGACATACTTGTCTCACCCGAACACTATTTCCTAATGGATTAGTCACAATCATCTCACTACGAATAGGCTCTAACGGAATGCTCAAGTATTTGATAAATTTACTAAATAGATTTACCAGCTATCTAAAAAGTACCTACAATGATTTCAGGATCATCACAATCTTCACTGGTCTTCAAATTGTACACCCGAATGGTAGAGCATACTTCAGGTTGAGCGGTCGACTCAGATTGATTCCTTCCTCTTCCCTGACCTCTACCTCTCATCGGTGCAGCCGTGGATCTCTCTGTTTGGGCAGGCTCTCCCATCATCAATGGGCAATCTCGAATAAAATATCCTGCCTCTCCACATTTAAAGCAAGCTCCGGAGACCCTTCCACAAACTCCACTATGATTCTTTCCACAATGCTGACAATGTTTCGGCTTGTCCACTCCATATTCCACCGAATAAGCTTATCTTGCTCTTCCTAGATTTGATCCTCTATCTGAGGATATTGCAGATTCTGCTCTGATCTGAGGTCGAGAACTTGAACATCTACTCTTCTTTGATTGCGAAGAGAGGGACGATATACCAGATATATTATTCCATTGTGTCTTCTGCTCTGCAAATCTTTCATTATGAGCTCATTCCAGAGCTTTAACTCGATTCACAACCTCTTGAAAGGAAGAGAGGTTAAGTGCCAACAATAACTCTTTCAATTTGGGTTGTAAATCCTCCACAAACCAATCACAAGAGTCTTTCTCTATAGGGAGCAACTCGGCAGTAAATCGACTTAACTTATTGAATTCGCACTCGAACTCATACATTGTGCAATTCCCTTATTTCAAACTCATAAATTCTTGCTTCAAATATCGGATGAACTGATCCCCTACATATTTTTTCTTAAACTCCTCCAGAAAGAAGGGCTAAATCACCTGATCCTTTGAAGCTCTCATTGTCACATTCGACCACCAAATTCTGGCTAGACCTCTTAACAACGAAACTGCACCATCCAATTTATCCATTTCAGAACAATGGAGATTCTCTAACATAACCTTCAAGTGTTTGAGCCACATATCGGTGGCAACCGAACCTTCTTCAGCTTCTCCTCTAAATTCAGGCGCTCTTAGACTTCTCAGCTCTTTAGGGACATTCATCTTAGAGACTGAGGGAGAAAATGGTTGGAAACGCGTCATAATCGCGTCCAACTTCTGGAAGAAAGTCCCCTGATCTTGCAAAGGTACTCTCTGCTGTGCCTGCTCCTCACCCTTCCTGTTCAGGGCAGGTGAGTTACTATTATCTTCCATCCTGTCTCTCGCATCACTTCGGGAGCCTTTAAAGTTCAACATCTATTAAGATCAATTTACTAAAGGTATTAGCAAGGATATCATATTAATCCCTTATTAGATCAGAAAGACTTTATTAAAAGTTGGCACGTACAATTTTTAAAACCAAAAATGACTTTATTTCGAACTTAAAACCACTTAAATCATAGCTCTGATACCATTAAATGTAACACCCCTAACATGTACCTGACCCGGATACGAATCCGAGGTGTCATATTGACTTTTCAAAACACATGTAATTAACAGTTAGGAACAAATTAAAATTTTTAATTACAATACAAAGTATAAACCTTAAATTAAAAAAGAAAATCATTTCACATTCATATTTACATAAAACTTTGATATTATATAGAAATACAAAAATATATGAGTTTACAAAATAGATCAGAGCATTTCCAAATTAAACGCTTAATACATGCCAACAGTTACAAATATTACAAAACACCTACATTTAATTTATTCTGATATGATCTTCAAAGGTGTATGTTATCCACTCTAACTTCAATCTTCTTCTTTCTTTAAACCTACGTGTGAGAAAAATCACACGCTAAGTCGATGACTTAGTGAGGCAATACAATAGTGCTAACTTAGTAAATAAAATCTTATTTGTTTTATTCAAAATGTTTTACAAAGAACTCCCATTATTTTTCATATCAAAAGTATACTTATGAATAGTTTCATTTCGTATATCTTTGTTCCAAATGCCCAAGGTATACTATTGAGAACTCTAGGTATTTGAGTACATTGAGGTTGTGCACTAATGCTGTCACCACAGCTCGTAATTTGCGCCGAAGTACCACATAATTGTCCTGAAGGACCACATAGGTTTGCACTGAAGTGCCACATATTTTTCCCGAATGACCACATAATTGTCTCGAAGGACCACATAAAACCCTCGACTCTTGGCATACTAATTATACCTCTAATCCTTATACATATACTTTGGGCTATTAATCATATAATTATGCTCAGTCATTATTCGAAGTGTTTCTTATTCACATAGTATCTCTCTCATAGAGTCTTATCACATTCACTTGTTCAAAGTTCACATTTCCATAATCATGTAATCATAAAACATAGCTCGTATAATATGAATTGAATAAAACATTGCAATATAACAATAAAGAAATTATAAAGTTTTCGATCGAAAACACTAAGGTTGGTTTATCGCATGCCTTCCTCAATTCTTTTACAAAAATGAGAAGTTGCACTCACCTTTGCCTCACTGAATACCTAAGCGAAATCCTTAATCCTTTCAAATTGATACTTAATATATCGAGCTGACCGAAAGTCGATTACGTTCAATCACTACACAAAAAAAATTAAAATCAATATCGTTATTCAAATTGCTTAAATCCAATCAAAATAACTTGTGATGTAAGAAACTCTAAATTTCCATTTCATGCCTAGAAGTATTGATACTAGCATCTATATAGTACCGATACTACCCTTCATGGGTATCGATACCTCCTCAAGGTACTGATACCAATTTGGCATTCTGAAAACATATCTAAAAAATGTTATCGATACCATCCCCTGGTATCGATACTACCCTCACAATATCGATACCCTCCTCAACTAGTATCGATACTACCTTTAACAAATGCACGTATTATCCCTTAAAGTATCGGTACTGTTATAACGGTACGGATACTCAAAGCCCAGAATTACCATTTTTACTTCGAAAATCACCCAAAAATCCTCTCAAATCTCTTATATCATCCTTCACTAAGCCTTTAAACTAAACTTATTTCATTCAAACTAACTTGTCATTAATTACTACTCTTAAACATACCAATTTTCACACAAAAACCTTATCCCTAAAATTATACCATCTTTTCAACTAAGCTCTTAATAATTTCTAATACTCCTAACCCTTTAATTAGCTCATTAACGAGTCAAATATCTCATTAAAACTTCAAAAACTACTTCATATCAAAATTTCATCTCAAAACCCATTTTACAAAATCATTTCAAATACACTTATCTTGTTGTTTTAATCTTATATAAGCTTTCCTTAAGCTTATTTAACACCCCAACTTCCATTACCAAACCAAAAATTAAAGTAAAACCATAAAACTCATATTCTTACCTTTATAGATGGAACTTACATAGAAGAAGAAGAGAGCAGGGAAAGAGTTTCCAGATAACTCCAAAACCCATGTGCCAATCCCCTAATAAAGGATATATTTGTCCTTTAATATGACAAGACCATATTGCCCTCTCTAATAAATCAAAATTTCCATCAAGCCCTACACAGAAATTCCACTATAAATCCTTGAATTTATCAAATTTTCTAATTCAACTACCGAGTTAAAAATTCTTACATTTTAACCACTAACCCGATAATTGGGATGTTACACTTTAATAAACACTTTAGCCTTAAAACTAGTGTTTATGGTGATTTTGTTTGAGCTTTTTGGGTAAAGCAAGCCATTCTTTGATTGAGATATCGATATTATTTTTAACGAAGCCAAAAATCTAAGTTTTTATAATGGAGTATTGATATTATGTTCATAGAGTATCAATATTGTTCCTTTGGTATCGATACCAAAGTTGTGGTATGGATATTGGGATTTTTAGTCAACTTCAATACTACAATTGGTATTGATATTTAAAGGAAGTATCGGTACTCTACAAGTGAGTATCGATATTGTATGGATTAAAGGGGCTTTTAATTAATTTTTATATCAATACGCGAGAAGAATATTGATACTCGTGATATGATATTAATATATATGTATATGTATTGATATGATTAATGAAAAATAGATAGTAGACCTTGTTTATTAGATGAGACTAGAAAGTAAGGAGTGTAATAGTATTTGAGATCGAAATGATAGGTTTTAAAATGGGAACTTTATCTCATGTGATTGATACACATAAGAAATACTACAATGTGAGATTTCTTAAAGCAAGTTACTTGTTTTGATGATCATCAATGTTTGTATGGAGGGTTATCTAGATTTCCAATAAGTTGTATCATGACACTTTAATTATTCTAGTTGAATGTTGTTTTAAAGTTTATGTGACCTATATTCATTTGGATACTCTAGAGGAGTAGACTAGTGAGATGTATATCTTGAAGGATAGGTGACCCAGATCTCAATTGAAGTATGTTCATGATACATGTGTGACCCATGTCTCGTATAAATTATCATGTTAATGAGCTAGAGAGAGGAGAGTTTTGATCTACGTGATGCCTATTAGTGTGTGTGGATTTATGTCTTTGAACTATGTGACATTAAATATCATCCTTGATGTTTGCATGTGTTTGCATATTTGCCTTGCATTAATGATAGTGATTATTTTGATTATATTTTATTGGTATGTTTATGTTATAAATAGAGGTAGAATAGTAGAGTTATTTGCGTGACACTAAATTTGTTAGCTCATCGTTTAAAATGTGTTTTCATTTGTAGCTATTTTATAGTGGATCAAAATGAAGTTAAAAATAAATATGAAAAAACCAATAATTTTACGTCATTTTTATCTTCTTCTTTTTTTTGGTTTCATGAAGTTTTTTGGACTAACTGAGTTTTTTAGGGTAAACTATATGGATGTCACTTATATTTTTGGCATATTTTATTTTGGCAATCTATTTTAAAAAATAACATTCTAATCATTATGTTTTTAGGTTATAACATTTATATCACGGGTAATTAATTCATTCTGTCCTAATAACATTTAGATCACGGGTAGTTAAATAAAATCTATGTAACATCCAATTATAATTCATGTAGATTTAAAAGAAATGTTGATTGATTAATTATTTTCTCTGAACATCATTTATCTATTCATTTAATTTGATAAAATAAATTTAGATTAACTTGAAAAGGAAAATAATTATTGAGGATTTTAAGATTTAATGAATAATGGAAAATAAAAACAATTATTGAGGATTTTAAGATTTAATGAGTAATGGAAAATAAAGATTGTTCATTTTATTGTTTCTGATTTTAGTCTAAATAAAAATAGATTTTTTTTTAGTGAAAATCCGAGGGATTAATGTTTGCATTCCTTGGAATTATTAAAATAGTTATTGTATATTGAAGTTAGAGGAGTTAGGGTTGTAAGTAGCATATTGATTAGAATTTGAAAATTCAGGATTTTGAGATTATGAGACGTGTTGGGATTTATGAGGTTCTGAAGATCAATCAAAATGAACTAAAAGGGGTAAATTGACCTTTAAAAATTTGAAGTATGGAGGAAAGAAAGACAATTTGCACAATGATTTATAGTGGTTTAACTTCCTCAATGAAGTCTACATCCACTACCTTAGCTCAACACTAAGAAATTCTAACAAATTCACTAATTTGTTCTTTCTTTTTCTAGGCTCAAGAATAACCTTTACAATTTCCCTAGTTTTTTAAAGGCTAAAATAGAACCAGCCCCAATTTAATAAGGATAAAGTATGTAAACAAGAAAAGCCTTTAAAAGTAGGTCTTTAGATGATTTGAGCTCATTAGAATGAATACTAAAGAATGATAATTAAACTCAAAATACTGTGTACAAAAGAAAATGAAAATAAAGAGTGAAATGACTTTCGCTTGATCTTGATTGCTTGGATAGCTGTTGAAACCTTCTTTAATTATTCTTATGTTATTTTTATAAATTGGAATGAGTTTGTAGTCATATCTAGCCGTTAGAGTTGATTTAGAGCCATCGAGAAATTAATTTACTTTAAAGTAAAACTGCCCAAAATAGGGAGTATCGGTACTGTAACACACTAAACCAGATCGGGCCTAAAGTGCCACATTGGGATACAGAGACAACCTCTGATTTTCAGCATCTATTTATTTTCATTTCAATGAATAGTGAATGATTCCTATAAATACACATGCAAACTAAATCTATAGTACAATACTTTGCAATAGATGCTAGAAGTCTTACTACGACGGTGCCCCACGAATGACTCAAGCTAATAACATGCAAACAAAAACATCCGAACACTGAACTTACAAAGCCCATCAACATAATTGTAAATCTAGAGTAGCATTATGAGTCTCATAAACATAAGCATGCTAAAGATATGGTACTAAGCAGTAGATACATGCATGGTCTTAATCAAGGGTTACCTACTTAAGGTTTAACTTGCCCGAGCATAGAACCAACACCCCTCTGGGTAGGCTCTCCACCATGCTAAACCACTAGGACCGCTCCCCTCGTTCGAGCTGAAACATTACCATCTAAACTAGGGCAATCCCTTACTATATGTGCTAAAGATTTGTATCTATAGCAATTCCTAGAAATTTTAAAGAACATTCCTCAATGATCTTTGCCACAGTGCTTGCACTCTAGATACCTCAACACTTTATCAAAGCCTATAGAACTCACCACAGACAGTGGATCTGACGGTGTCCTACGAGACTCTTCTTTAATCACACGGACCTTTGGCTCTCTCAATCACTAAATGAGATAGATCCACTAGTAAACAAGCCCTCATACTTGGGTTGCCAAATTCACCTAGAAAACTCTTCCTCATACTCTAAACCATCTCTACAACCTTAGTCTATCGTGTCAACTCTAAAAATACGCTAGGCGGGTGTGCCACCAACTATGCATGCATATCAATATGAAGCCCCTCGAGGAACCTCTTACTCCTCAAGGACTCAATCATAAATAACTTTGGAGCATAATGACCTAACCAAAGAAATACCTATCTTACTCATACATTGAACGATCTCCCTAAACTAGTTAAGAAAATCACATCCTCAAACCATCCATTTGTGCCTCATCGATATATATGCCTCTAAACTCATTTAGGAATTGATCCCATTTTGACACCTATCGTTGGACACCTATCATTGTACAAATATCTCTACAGTCTCCTACTAGTCAATAACATCACCCTTGATTAAGGCGATGACGCACTCTAACTTACCATCTGGGTATGGTGAAACTACCTCAAAGTCGTCATTGTCTCTCTAAACCACTAATCAGTTGAAATCAAATCATCATCGTTTGAATCATAAAAGTTGACTATCTTATACTTCATTGGTCTCTCTATTAGAGACTCTATTGGCACTAATGCACTCTGGGCGGTTAGCTAAATAATCTATGTTCTAGTAATAACATTCATTATCTCCAAAAAAGTGAAAGTCAATCCTCTAAAGAAGGTCGTCTCTATGACTCTCGCACCTAACGAAACCTCATGATCCTCTATTCTAGGTAGAAACTCATCATTGACACTATCAAGGTGAGAGAAATGACTCTCTATCATATCCTCGAGGCTACGCTCATAACTACCATCCATCATAAATTTATACAACACAAACAAAGAAATGAAGCACCATCAAAATTCCATACTTATATGAGTATTTTCAGTACCGAGGGGCATGTATTCATTGATACCTTATTATAAATGACCACTGCGTCCTAGGACCAACTCAACCTGACGCTCTGATATCACTAAATATAACATCCTAAACCCGATTGGGCCTAAAGTGTCACATTGGGATATCGAGACAACCACTGATTTTCAAAATATGTCTATTTTCATTTCAAAACATATTGAATAATAACATAATAGACATAAATACCAATTATAAATATACTTTTATAAATCGAAGCTTCGTCACACATAGTTTTAAATCAAAAAATACAACTCAAGGTTATAAAATTTGAATAAAATAATAAGGGTCTTATGAATACACATGCACACTAAAGTTACAGTAAAATACTTTGGAAGAGATGCTGGAAGTCATGTTGAGACGATACTCCATAAATGAATCAAGCTAACCTATCAATGGAAATATCCAAACGCTGAGCTTACAAAGCCTATTAGTATAATCGCTATTTTAGATCAACATTATGAGTCTCATAAACATAAGCATGTTAAAGATATAATACTAAGTAGTAGGTACATGCATGATCTTAATCAAGTGCTACCTACTTAAGGTTTAACTATTCTATCACTTCAGTAGGAGTCTCATGCTTCCATTAATCCTTTACTAAAGGCATCGCCATGAGTATGCCTCTAATTAGTCTCAAATCACAATGACTGTAACTATTATGCATTATCTGAATACGACCTTAACACTGTTGCACATTATCTAAATGAAACACTTATACTACTGTGCATTATCTAAATACAACATTAATAATGATGCACATTATCTAAATGCAACATTGATGCTGATGTGCATTATATGAATGCAACACTAACACTTCTTTGCATTATCTAAATGCAACACACTTCTAGTATCTGGTCTCACATAGCCATCAAATACAAATACTAGTTAACTGAGGGAACTCGATGTCACATAACATCGGTAAATTTTTCACTAGGATATTGATTGATTTGCTAGTCTCACATAACCATCAAGTAGATCATGGAGGGGGAACCCGTTGTCAAATAACATATGTACAATTCCCACTCAACTGAAGCATTGGTTTGGTCTTACAAGCCAAGATTTAAGGATATATGCATTACTGGACTGATGCAACTACACATGCATATCTGAGGGTCCTAAGGCCACAAAACACTGACAACACTCCATTAGGGAACTAAGGTAGCCTAACTACATGTTAGTGTAGCTCGGCAAATAAAGTCGGATCAACCTTTTACTAACTGCTATCTCTCTCATTATCTTATCTAGAATGTTATACGAAGGTTTATTTTTCTGTTATTCCTGATAATTTATTAAGTTGTTCTATTATGGTCTTTAACACTTAAGGGTATTTTAGTCATTTTTATCTCCAAAGACGTCTTTACGTGTTTCATGATTTTACAAGGATTATTGTGTTTGTTGTTCATTGGATATAATACTAGCTAGCTTGATACCTGACTTAGGTTCATTACTGGGTAACAACAGTCTAGTTGCTCTCATCATATTTTTTCTCAATTCACCTTAGAATTGAAGGGATAATTAGTATGTCCTCAGTTTAGTGACATCCTCATAGTACATGATTCATCTATTTCATAATCTTATTAATTCATTATACCACTTGTCGATACATTCTCTGTAATGATCCATCGTTCTTAGTTACTCACTACGAGGCATATAAGGGTAATTTGGTAATTTTAACCTTAATGGTGTTTTAGTAACCTCCTACACCTAAGCTAGATTATCGATCTTAATCGATAATAAACTCCTCACTCTTAAGTCTATTTAACATCTTGAAGTCACACAACCTCTTTGGGTACTTATACCAAGCCTTCGGTATGAATACCCAATATTTGGTATGGATATTAGTTCATTCGGTATGGATATTAACTCATCCGATATGGATACCAGCAATATCAATACCGAGTTTCTGATATCGATACTACAACCCATAATATCAGTACTAAGTGATCATTATTGATACTCATCCCTTCAGTATCGATATTATCTACTAAAATTGCCTAGATTTCATCTCAGTTCATCCATTATTGATATTGTTCATCTAGTATCAATACTCAAACCCATAATTATTTTATTTAAGAACAGGAAACACCCAAAAATTATCCTAAAGGTCTTACTTTATTTTCTAATCATGTTCTAAAGCTTTAGAAAGTTACTTAGGGTCATAAAGTGTCATAAAAACACATGTTTTACATTAAAAATGTCATTTAATTATGAAATCAAACATAAACCCTAAAATGGTCAAATATACAAAGCTTAACATATCTTTATGCTTATAAAAACCTTAACACCACCAAGGATTAGAAATACACTATCTTCATGTTAGAAACTTTAAATGAAGCTCTTTGCTTAGCCACACTCCCTTCCTCTAAGATTTGGATGAACCCCCCACTTTCTCTTTAACTATAAAGAACCCAAGGCTTTGAAAAATACAAACAAGTTTTTTGGAGGGATTGAGGATGAAATTCAAGCTTAAAATAAATATAAAAGGAGTATCTGTGCTATAACACCCTAAACCCAATCGAGCCTAAAGTGCCACATTGGGATAGTTAGACAACCCATGATTTTTAAAATCTGTTCATTTTCATTTCAAAGTATACTAAATGGTACCATAATAGATGTACATAATAGTTATAAAAGAACTTTTATACATCAAAGCTCCCTTACACATATTTTTAAATCAAAACAATATAAGTCAAGGTTATACAATTTGAATATAATAATAAGGTTCCTATGAATGCACATGCAAACTAAAGCTATGGTACAATACTTTGCAAAAGATGCTGGAAATCCTGCTGCGATAGTGCTCCACGAATTGCTCAAGCTAATAACCTATGAACGGAAACATCCAAACACTGAACTTACAAAGCTCATCAACATAATTGCAAATCTAGAGCAACATTATGAGTCTCATAAACATAAGCATGCTAAAGATATGGTGCTAAGCAGTAGGTACATGCACTATCTTAATCAAGTGCTACCTACTTAAGGTTTAATTGTGCTATGACAGAAGTAAGAGTCTCACATTTCCCTTAATCCTTTTCTAAGGACCTCACCATGAGTACACCTCTAATGGTCTCTAACCACAATGATTGTAACTGCTATGTATTATATGAATGCGACCCTAACACTACTGTGCATTATTTGAATGTCACACTAACACTATTGTGCATTATATGAAAGCAACACTGACACTACTGTGCATTATCTAAATGCAACAAATTATTAGTATCTGGTCTCACATATCCATCATATACTAGTTAACTTAGGGAACATGATGTCACATAACATCGATAAAATTTTCACTAAGCTATTGAATGATATTGGCCTCACATAGCATCGGTATAATTCTCACTTAATTGAAGCACTGAATTGATCTCACACAATCATCAAGACAATCTTTAAATATATTTTTTGTACTGGATTGATGTAACTACACATGCATATATGAGGGTCCTAAGGCCACACAACACTAACAACGCCTCACTAGGGTAATTGAGGTAGCCTAACTACAAACTAGTGTAGTTAGATAACTAAAGTGAGGCCTACCTCTCGCTAAATGCTATCTCGCTTATTTTTTTTATCTAGAATGTTATGTGGAGGTTTATTTGTCTGATTTTCCTAATAATTTATTAAGTTGCTCTATTCTGGTCATTAGCAATTAAAAGTGTTTTAGTTATTTCTATCTCTAAAGAGGTCTTTACACGTTTCATGATTTGATGATGATTACTGTGTTTGTTGTTTACTGGTTGTAATACCAGCTAACCCCATACCTGACTCAAGTTTATTACTGGGTAGTGACACTCTAGTAGCTCTCATCACATTTTTCTTCAATTCACTCTCGAATTGGAGGGACAACTTTATGTCCTTGGTTTACTAATATCTTCGTAGTACATAATTCTTCTATTTCGTAATCTGATTAATTCATCATACAGCTTGTCGATACATCCTCTATAATGATCCTTCGTTCTTAGTTACTCGTTATGAGGCCTATAAGAACAATTTGGTAATTTTAGCCCCAATGGCATTTTAGTAACCTCCCACACCTGAGATAGATGCCCAATCTTAATCGATATAAACTCCTCACTCTTAAGTCTATTTGACATCTTGAAGTCACTCAACCATTTTGGGTACTGATACCAAGCCTACGATATGGATACCCAATCTTCAGTATGGATACCAGTTCATTCGGTATAGATACCAACTCATCCTGTATGGATACCAATGGTATCGATACCAAGCATCCAGTATCGATATCGGGCATCTGTTATCAATTCTACAACCCTTAATATTGATACCAAGGGATCATTATCGATACCCATCCTCTCAGTATCGATACTCCCTACAAAAATTGCCCAGATTTCATCCCAGTTCATCCAATATCGATATTGTTTATCTAGTATTGATAGTCGAACCCAAAACCACTTTATTTAAGCATGAAAAACACCCAAAAGATCCTAAAGGTCTTATTTTAGTTTCTAATCATGTGGTAAAGCTTTAGGAAGTTACTTAGGGTCATAAAGTGTCATAGAACACATGCTTTACATCAAAAGCATCATCTAATTATAAAAACAAACATAAACCTTAAAATGTTCAAATACAAAAGTCTTAACAAATCTTCATGCTTATGAAAGCCTTAACACCATAAATAAATAGAAACACGCTAACTTGATGTTAGAAACCCAAAATGAAGCTCCATGCATAGTCATACTCCCTTCCTCTAAGATTTGGATGAAACCCCTACTTTATCTTTAGTTATAAAGAGCCTAAGGCTTTTGTCATATCCATATTTTTTGAAAAAATAATTTAATATTATTTAATATTATTTAAAAAAAATTATGACTTTTTTTTTGAAAAATTTGGCTATTTTGAATTAATTTGAATAGGAGTCGCCATCTACCTTTGATCTATGTAAGACGAATACCTAAAAACGTATTTTAAAACAATTTTAAGGAAATTTTTTTTAAGACAAAAATTGGTCTGTGTTTACTAATAACATAATTAATAGGCACGAGAGTAGGTTACACGTGGGGAAGGATAAACACCCTATAGTGCCCAAAATTGGTACTTAGTCTCTTACACGCTGTCGTAATGGTGGAAATTAAAATTCAAATAGAAAATTAAATTATGATCCAATTATTGAGTATTAATTGTTTATTCTGAATTAATTAATTAAAGAAAATTCTTTGACTTGACAAGAAATCTCGCCATAAGGAAAATTATCTCACCTATTTCATATCTATAAAAGAATATTCTATCTTTGAATTATTTAAAATATTAAATTAATATCAAAATTTTGCATGAAATAAATTATGATTTATTTCTCGAAAACATACATCATTAATACTAACATTAAATAAAATAAAAATAAAAATAAAAAATTATAAAAAAATACCATTATTTTAATAAATACATAAAAGGCTCGTGTTTTTAAGTTCATATTCCGTTCAAATACCGTATCAAATTACACTACTTCAATCAAGTAGCTTTCCATGCCCATTCTACAAATAAATGTTCTTGAAAATATTCGAGTAGCACATCAATAGATAAGGAAGTATGATGAAAATAAATACTATTTGAAATGTATATAATATAATATCTATAGAAAATAGGGATAATAATATTTATTTAATATAATATATATAGAAACATAATATACAAAATATGTATATACATAGAGGAATAGAATAAAAACAAGAAAACATTACATATCAGAATACAAACAATAGAATAGGCATATTTGGTGATTCAAAGGGCCAAAATGATATTAACAGTAACTTGAAAGACAAAACAACAATACCAATAACAAACAAGAGCCATAATCGGATATACTAAACAATACAGGTACTGGAAACAAAATAAGCCATAAATGATATTAAGGGCTAAAATGAACTTAACCAGAAACATGGAAAGGTAAGATATAGTTATACCTAAAGGCATTAATAGTAAATAATGACCAGAACATAAGATTAACAAACCTCAGGTTCGGATTCAAACATTAACCTACATGGCACAACATGTAAACTAGTAACTTAAATGTAAACATTAAAAAAAGGCTTGAAACAAGATACAATGATACTTTATTCAATGACTGAAGGGTGAGATTACAGAGAGAAAGGGACCTAAACTGTGATTATCCCACGTGCTAAAATACAACCCCAACCCTATCAAAACTATGTCATTTTACAGGTGATATATATGTTCAAAACCAAACCAAGTTGGTCATTCACTGTCATTTTTTCATTTCTATTTAATCGCAAAGGAGAGAGAGAGAGAAAAAAAAAGCTCTCAACTATCATTCTCTCTTTGCTCCTCCTTCGTGGGGAATGATTTGAAAGCCAAGACTGCCGTAAATTGATGGCAATGATGAGGGAAACTAAACCGAAAATAGCTCTTAGTATTCTCTTTTCTCTTTTTTCCTTGAAACCCGACCCCTCGAATATCCACACCTAAAACCAACCCTGTTTGAGCCCTATAGATCTAAGAAAAATAAAAGGCTTTACCTTTGGTGGTGGATTTCCCTAGTTCCGGTGAGGTTACTGACGTTTGGATGTCTCTCTACAAGGTAAGTATTCTCTCTATTTCCTTTCGATTTTTTCATTTTTTCTTCCTTTTTTCTTTGGTTGTTCTCGGATTTTTTTTCTCTGTGTGTTGTTTTTTCATCTATTCGAATCTCGTTCTCTCCCCCTTTTTATTTCTCTTTTTATCTTGCATGTGTTGATTTTGGTGAGATCTTCTGCTGCTACCAAGAAGATAGGATATTACTATCATATTTTGGCTTATGACAGGGAGGATTTCCTGAGGTAACATTTTTGGATTTTCTCTTATTTTTTATTAGTTTTTTAGTCTGATTTGGCACTTTTTAACTATTTACGTTGATTCTCAATCACTTTAGGTTGAAATGACGATGTCAGAAGCAGTCAGCGGTGGCAACAATAATAGGCAGTGGTAGCCATGGTAGTGGTTGTAGTGATGGCGAGGCTAATCATCGGACAAGGCGGTGGTGAGGCATAGCCCTAGGGTTATGATGAAACCCTAGGGTTACTGCAATCTCATATGGGTCGTTGGATCAATTTAAGATCCAATGGTTTAGGGAATGAATAGCTGGAGCTGAGATAAATTAGGGTAAACCCTAATTTGGGACTGATCTAGACCATTGGATGGGTCTAGATCCTATAGTTACAGGTTAAGGCGCTGAGGGCTTGAGATAGAACCCTAATTAGGTTATAGGTCAGCTATTGGGCTCTAGTTGGGTCGAAACCGAGAGGGCTTGGTTGCATCCTCTTGAGTCTTATAATTGTGCCAATTTCCTAGTGGGTTGGAGTTGATGGGTTATGCGTTGGGTCTTGTAATTTGGTTAATAAAAGGATAATAATAATAATAATAAATAAAAAATAAAAATAAATTAATACTAAATTAAAACCCAAACAAAAAGGGGTGTCTACAATTACCCATCTTTGCCCATTCTTGTGTTAACAAGAATAGGACAAAGATGACAAGATAATGCGTTTTTTTTCTGGTTCTTTATTTTTCTTGGGAACTTGATACTAAAGACGACATTGCTCATCCACGTTAAAGAGATCTGGTCATTTTTTTTTGAAGATGATACTATTTCTTCTTGTTGAGGAAATCGGGTCAATCCGGAGATATTTGTTGTTGAAGACGACACTACCCATCCATGTTGAAGAGTTATGGTTACTTTCAAACAACATTGTTCCTTCTTGTTGAGGAAATCAGGTCAATTTGGATAATCTGGAGACAACATGATTCATTTGTATTGAGGAAGTCTGATTATCCGAGGATGACACTGCTCCTTCGCATTGAGGAGGTCTAGTCAGTAGACGACATTGTTCCTTCATGTTAAGGACGTCTAGTTGTATTTTTATGGTTTGCTTTGACATGATTACTTCTTAATGAGGAAATTTAGTCGCATTCGAATGATGACATATCTGAGGTAATATTGTTCATTCGCACTAAGGAAATCTGACTGCCTCAAAGTATTTTGCCATTGACAGTAACATTGCTCCTTCGTGTTGAGAAGACCTAATTCATTGCTCGGTATCAAATCCGATGATGATATTGCTCCTTTTTGCTGAGGAGATCTAATCATAATTGATAATGATTGGTTCGCTATCTTAATGATAAAATAGGTCTTGAAGATCATGTTCAAAAAGTCATATGCTATGATTTCATGTTTGTAATATGTCCTAAATATGATCTAAATGCAAGTTATCATGCATGTTCGAATGATTATGCACAGCTCGATCCTGGTATTTGGGACCTCTCTTGTTCTTTGATCATGATATGCGAGATTTCTATGTTTACCATTCTCTGGTTTCTGATTGTTGTTACTTTATTACCCTCTTGTTAAGTACTGCTCGACTTGGTTTCTCTTGTCTACTCGGGAGAAAGTTTATCTTGTCTAGTTGACTCTTCGACCATTGGTTGACTTTGTTTTAAAAAAATGATTGGAATGATATCTCATTTTGTGCATCTTTCAATTGCAACTTGATTTCTTTGCTTGGGAAAGGTAAAGTTAGGCTAAAACTGATTTCTTTAATTTAAACGTTCTCATTTTCAATGACGTGCTTAATGATTTAGGGAAAAGTATCTTTGCATGTGCGTATTGGTAAATACCTATTTTAGACTCCCCATACTCTGTCACTTTTCAGAGTAAGGCATAATAAACGATACTAATATGGATTAATATTTTGACACTTATGTAAAGGAACAGTAAGACAAATTTAAACAATTTCATTAAATAAAGGTAATGAGAAAGTACAATCTTTTGGGACAAGAAACAAGCAAACATAGAAAGAATAAATGTTGAATACATTGAATACCGAGTGCTGAGACTTTTTATTTCCTCAGCCCAAGTCTTTATTGAAAGTTAACATATGTATAGAAGATTCATATCGTACTAAGGATGTCTAAGTATAAGGGTCTTCCCTTAACTGTTAGGCTTATAAGGGAATATTCTATTTTAATCCTAAAATTCGAGTTGTCCATTGTGGATTTTCAACTCGAATCTTCCTTTGGTTTTAAGACGCCTATTTTGGGTTTTCATCCTAAACCCTCCTTTTATTTATTTATTTTTTCTTTTTCTCTTTTTTTTTTCTTTCTTTTTCTTTAAGTGTAATATCGTTTGACTGAATCAAAATTCACAAGATTAGGCGATTCGTCTCCATCCATTTAAGTAAAAACCAAAGCTCCTCCTGAGAAGGCCTTTTTCACAACATAAGGGCATTCCCAATTTGGCATCCACTTCCCTCGAAAGTCTTTTTGTATAGAGATGATTTTTTCTGCACTAAATCCCTTTGTGAAATTCTCGAGGTCTGACATTCTTATCATAGGCTCATATTATCCTTTTTTGATACATCTGACCATGACAAATAGCCCTCAATATTTTCTCTTCAATCAAATTCAACTGATCAAATCTATTCTGAATCCAATCAGCCTCGTTTAGTTTTAGTTCCATCAATACTCTCAGAGAAGGGATTTCTACCTCAACAGGCAAAACTGATTCCATCCCATATACTAGAGAGAATGGTGTTGCCCCAGTAGATAAGCGAAGGAATATGTGATAAGCAAGAAGTGAAAAAGGTAATTTCTCATGCCAATCTCTATACGTTTCAGTTGTTTTTATGATAATCTTTTTGATATCTTAATTTGTTTCCTCCATTGCCCCATTTATTTTTGGGCAATGAGGAGTCAAATTGTGATGTTTGATATTGAAATTCGTGCAGATTTCATTCATTAAATCATTTTTCAAATTCAATGCATTTTATGTAATAATCCTTTTTGGTGTTCCATATCTACAAATGATTTCTCTTTTTAGGAATCTAGAAATTGCTCCTTTTGTGACATTAGCGTATGAGGCAGCCTCGACCCATTTGGTGAAGTAATCCACGACCTCTAAGATGAAACGATGTCCATTTGAAGCCTTTGGTGAAATTGCCCCAATGACATCGATGTCCCACATTGAAAACGACCAAGATGCAGTCATTACATGGAGCGGTGAGGGAGGAACATGTATCTGATTATCATGGATCTGGTATTTATAACATTTTTGAGCAAAGCTGATACAATCTCCTTCCATAATTGACCAATAGTACCCGAACCTCATGATTTGTTTGGCCATTGTGAAACTACTAGTGTATGTTCAATAAATCCCTTCGTGGACTTATTTAAGTATTTTCTTGGGCTCAACCCTATCCACACATCTCAAAATCACCTGATCTTTGCGCTTTTTATATAAGATATCTCTATCGATGACATACCTCATAGCCAATCTTCTTAAAGTTTGTTTGTCATTTTCAGTTGCTTCGGCGGGATAAGCTTGATATTTTACATACTGAAAAATATCATAATACCATAGGAGGCCATAATCTTCTTCTTCTTCAATGTTGCAACAATGAGAAGGCATTTCTCTTATACTCATTCGAATGGGCATCAATTGAGCATGATCATTAGCTTTAAACATGGCCGCCAGTATAGCCAAGGCATCCGTCATTTGATTTTCTTTCGCAGAGAAGATAAGTGAAAGAAATCTCTTCAAACTCCTTGATCAAATCCATCAATAGATTCTTGTATTCTATAATCTTGGAGTCTCGAGTCATCCATTCTCCATGAAGTTGGTAAATAACTAGAGCTTAATCACCAAATACTTCCATGATTTTGATTTTGTGCTCAATTACAGCTCGAATACCCATGATACATGCTTCATATTCTGCCATGTTGTTTGTACATTCAAAGGCGAGCCTTTAGTAAAAGAATAATGATTGCCTTCAGGTGAAACTAATATTGACTCAATTTCATGTCCCACAGCATTTGAGGAATCATCGAAATTCATTTTCCATACTTATTCCCTCGGAGCCTCTGTTTCTTTTGTATCAAATATGTGCATTAAGTCCTCATTTAGAAATTCAAATTTTACTGGCTCATATTCTTCCAATGCTCTACTTGCTAGGAAGTCGGTAATGACACTTCCTTTCATTGCTTTTTTATTCATATAGATTATATGAAATTCGGATAACAACATTTTCCATCTTACCATCCTTCCAGTTAGAGCTGATGATTCCATCATATACTTTAATGGATCCAGCCTTGATATTAACTAAGTGGTGTGATATAACAAATATCGTCTCAGCCTCTTAGTAGTCCATACCAAAGTACAACACATCTTTTCGATTGAGGAATATCGAGTCTCACAGTCTGTGAATTTTTTACTGAGGTAATAAATGGTTTGTTCTCTTCTCCCAATTTCATCATGTTGTGCTAATACACATCCCATTGACTTTTCAAAGACAATCAAGTATAAGATTAATGGTTTATCTGGGATTTGTGGCATTAGGACTATAACGTTCATCAAGTAACTCTTAATTTTATCAAAACTTTCTTGGCACCTATCATCCCATACTCCCAGATTTTTCTTTCTCAGTATTCGGAAGATTGGATCACATTTCTCGGTTAACTGAGAGATGAATCTAGCAATATAGTTCAACCTTCCCATAAATCCTCGTACTTCCTTTTATGTTCTAGGGGGTGGTAGTTCCAAGATTGCTTTGACTTTGTCGGGATCTATTTCTATCATTTTTTTCACATACTACAAATCCCAAAAACTTCCCTGAAGTAGCTCCGAAAGTGCACTTGGCTGGGTTAAGTTTGAGCTGGTATTTTCTCAATCTTAGAAACAACTTCTTTAAGACCTTCATATATTCTTCTTCAATTTGTGATTTGGCAATCATATCATCCATGTATACTTTTATCTCTTTATGCATCATTTCATGAACAAAGTAACCATGGCTCATTGATATGTTGCCCCTGTATTATTTAGTCTGAAGGGCATCACCTTGTAACAAAATGTTCCCCACATTGTCACAAGCGTTGTCTTTTCCATGTCTTCGGGGTCCATCTTGATTTGGTTGTAGCCTAAAAAGCCATCCATGATGGAGAAAAGAGCATGACCATCTGTATTGTCGTACCAATATGTCGATATATAAGAGTGGAAAAATATATTTGCGACTCACTCGGTTGAGATCTCGGTAGTCAATAAACATCTGAATTTTTTCATCTTTTTTCAGAACTAGTACTATGTTTGCTACCCATTCAGGGTATTTTGCTACTTGTAAGAAACCAGCATCAAATTGTTTCTTCACCTCTTCCTTTATATCTGGCCTCATCTTTCGAAGCTTTTGCTGCACAAGCTTGTATTTTGTTTTTATTGGTAACTTGTGTACCATAATGTCAGTATCAAATCCCAACATGCCCTGATAAGACCAAGCAAACACATCTTTGTATTCTTGTAAAAGGTTTATAAGATCCTCTCTGGTTTTTGGTGAGAGTGAAGTATCGATTTTGACCTTCTTTCTTTTCTCTTATGTCCCTAAATTTATCGTCTCAGTTTTCTCTTTAGGGGCAAAATTTATTTGTCTTCTTGTTTCATGATTCTAACATGCTCAGGGTTCAACTCACATTCCTCATCATCCTTATAACCCTCAGATTCTTCTAGACATATATCATTTTCAAAATAAATATGTCGTTCAAAAATATCATTATTCAAACAATTGATATCTGAAGACCTGCTAATGGAAAAAGGAGTATATTCGGTTATAGATAATAATTTATTTGATATCTATCAAAAGAATAACTATAAATAAATAATAAATAAATAAATAATTGAATGAGACATTTTCAATGGATAGAATGAGGACAAAAGCATAATTTCATTAAAGTAATGTCGAATAACAATTTGCCTTTTACAAAAGCCCTACTATATTCGGGTCAAAAGAGAAAGGTTTGTTATTATGAATTACTTTAAAGAGTGTTTATTAAACACGAGGAGTTCTTCAATAGTTTAGTTGTTCAAAACATAACCAGGAGGACACGTGCGAATTGATGCCAATGAGAATTCTTCAGTAGAATCATTTATGAGGTCATTTATACTCATGATTCCCATCAAATCTTCAATCACTTTAACTTCTTCACCGTCCCATGACTTTTTCTGTATGTCAGTAACAAATCCTCCAAACACGAAAGTTTTAGAGAGTGGTGGTATGACCATAGGCCCCCAAATAACATCTTCTCCTTGTGCTATTGCCTTCTTGCTTTCCCTAACCTTTTGTGCATCCCTAACTCTGTCATGGTAAGTTTGCCTATATCTGAGGCCAAAATAATTTCTTTTAGGAACTGGGGCCAACCCTTCAGTGATGCCTTATAGTTTCTTGCCCATGCATTTCCTTATTTTCGCTCCTCTAGCTAATGTCTCATTTAACTGTATTTTTGTATTTTTTGAAAGTTGAGGAGTGGGAATTCTTTTACCTTCAGAGATGAAAGTGGCATTAACAAATTCCAAAGACTGGAATGACGAATCTAGTTCATTCTCATCTACCCTTACGTATGGTGCATAAGTAGTGATAGAAGCAATGATATATTCTTCTACCTTGACAGTTACTAGAGTTCTATCAACGATGAATCAAAACCCCAGTCACATGAATCCATGATCTTCCTAGCAAGTAATTATAACTCGGATGGATGTCCATGACAAAAAAATCCATTTCAAAAGTCGTAGGGCCAACTTTGAGAATGATCATCTTCTTTCCTATGATTTTGTGTTCCTTTCCATCAAATGCTCGCACCATATTTCCACAAACTCCCATATAGGTGGTATCTACTAGGAGTCTATTTAGAGTGGCAAATAACTCATTTACAATGGTAAGTAATGTGTAATGCACTGCATATGCCCTTGCCTTCTTCAGGTATCTCATCGTTATATAAATAGATGAAATTGTCTGTATTAATGTGATTCACCATTCTGTCCACCCATTCTACCGGTATGTATTTCCATACAAAGGTTTAATTTAGAACTTTGAGTAGTGTATTTTGATATACCTTAGAGTGTAACAGAAGAGATAACATCAAAATTTGTGTTGGAGTTTTAAGGAGTTGCTCCATAATGTTATACTTGTTGTGATTCAAAATTTTCAAAAATTCCCGAGCCTCTTCGATCTTAACAGGTTCATTCACTCTATTTATATGATCATCGATTATCACAAATCTTACTTTCTCAACTTTTCCAGGGGTGTAACACCTCCCACTACTGGTAAAATTGAACCTCATCAATCTCCTCTTCCTGGTTCTTAGGAATATTGATTTGGCATGTATAATTCCAAGGGACACTCTTATTACTTTCGTAGGGAAAAGGTGTCAGTGTTTTGATCACCACTCTAGATGTTGTATTTCCCTTGCTTCCCTCATAGTCTGGTTTTGAGACCGGGATAGGTTTCTTTAATCTTCCTTCGACTCCTAAACTTTCTTCAGAAGGATAAATATACCCTTCATTCTTGGTTGTCCCTTCTTCATAAAATTGTCATTCTTGTTTTTCCATCAATTCTTGGATCATCTGCTTAAAATCTTGACAATCTTGGATTTGATGACCATTTTCACAATGGTGTTCACAAAAGCTAACTACCTTCCCAGTTGTAAACTTTTTTATGGGGCTCAACAACCCTCTTTTCTTTATTTGTTCAAATACCCATTTTAATTGGTGTTCTTACTTCTTAAATCCTCCTCTTGATTCTTCGATTTTCTTTAATGGTATTAATTTCCTAATTTTGATCATTCGGAAGTGGATTTAGAGCACCACATGGTGTCTCTGAGTTATTGAATGGCACCACCTTTTGTTTTGATCAGATCTTCGACCACTCTTTTAAAAGCGAGGCATTTTTCGATAATATGTCCTTAAACATTTGTATGATATTCACAAGTCTCGTTTTCATTATACCATTTTGGAAAAGGTGGTTTAATTAAATCTATAAAATTTTGGTGACACTACGTATGCTTTAAATAAACCCTAGAATAGTTCATTGTAGGTCATAGGGATTAGAGTAAATGACATCATTTCAGCATTGTTCTCACGCTTTGTTTCCCCTTGCAATGAGGAATTTCCAGTATTTGTTTTGTTATCGGAGAAATTCACATTATTCACTTCCCCTTCCATTTTTTCACATATGGCGTCTTTGTAGAGTTTTGGCTACCAACTATTTGCCCCTTCTTTAGAGCTCTTTAAATCATTTCTCTGTACATCACAATGGCGGAGAAGCTTGTGGTTGCCACCCATAGCATATGATTGACATAGGGAGATTTAAGCGTGTCAATAAACATTGTTATCAATTTTCTTTCAACCAGTGGTGGATATACTTAGGCAATAATATCTCTCCAACGGTGTGCATATTAGCGAAAACTTTTATTATGTTTCATTTCCATATTTTGGAGAGTAACTCTATCAGGCATCATGTTAGTAACTTCCATATTTTAAAATGTGCTGGTTATACCACCTTGCAGCTGATCCTATCACGTTGGCTTGAAAGAAATGAATCAATAATCTATCATCCATTACAAAACGAATCATTCTTCGGCAGAACATGGTCAAATGTGTGATAGGGCAAGTTTTCCTATCGTATGTCTCAAATTCAAGTATTTTAAACTTTGGGAGTAAGATTAAATCTAGCACCAGGCTCAATTCTACTACATCCATTCTATCCTGAGAGCCTTGCATTCCCATTTCTTTGAAAAAGCCTTTACACTAGTCTTTCAGATGTTCTGGTACCTCAGTCAAGGAACATGGTTAATGTTTGAATATGACCCTGAGGCCCTCATAGATGAGATGTGGCTTTGAAGCAAAGCTCCTTGGTTTTTTCTGGAGGTCACATGGTCTTCATGGTTGCTATAAAATCTTGGAATGTGGCCTCTAAAGAGCTTGTGTTGGATGAAGATGGTGCTCCCTTGTTAGAATTATGCCATAGCATATTTGTTTGAAAACTTTGGGAGTTATTGAAATTCTGTTATCGAACGGGCTGATTAGTGTTGTTTGTTCCTTGACTTTCCCACGAGAAGTTTGGATGTTGATGTCATCATCATTATAGGTGTTAGAATAGGGTTGTTGTTACCTCGATTATAGTTTCCTACATAGTTGATGGATTCCTGATTGGACTCGCTCTTGTGGTAATTACCATGGCATAATAAACATGCAGAGTTGGTTTCCTTCACTTTTTTCACCTTACTTGGTCGTTGCAAATTCTTCAACATATTGGTGATGGCAGCAAGTTGGGAAAACATAGAATCCTTAGTATCTAACTCAAATGCCCCATGCGCTTTTCGTCCAATTCCAAGCCTTGTAGATGGGAATTGATAATCATTGTTGGCAATCCTATCTAGAATGTTGAATGCCTCTGCAGGTGATTTATCGAGCAATGTCCCATTTGCTGAGGCATCTAACATCATCCTCGTGGGCGCATTTACTCCATTATAGAACATTACCACTTGAGTCCAATCTTGAAAACCATGATTTGATCATTTGCAAAGCAATCCTTTATACTGATCCCATCATTCATACATTGATTTGTCATCAGCTTGACAAAAAGAAGAAATGTCATTCCTTAGTTGGGTGTTCATCTTCGGTGGATTATACTGTATCAAAAAACTTTTGCACATATCAGTCCAAGACTCCATCAAACTTGCTAGAACACCACTCAACCAAGCCCTTGCTCGGTTACGCAAAGAATATGAAATAGCTTTAACTTTAATGCAACTTCGTGTACTCCTTGTTGTCGGAAAGAAACGCACACCTCTGAGAAGTTATGAATATGTTAACTGGCATCTTCATTTGGCATGCCCTCAAACTGTCCTATAGAATTTAGCATATTAAATATTACAGGTTTGAGCTTGAAATGGGTTACTTTAATCTTGGATGCCACAATTTATGGATTTAAGTCGTCCAAGATAGGATTTAAGTGATCTTGAATGGCACGAGGCCTGGATGCATTCCCAGCATTTAGAATTGCCTTGGCATTATGATCTTCCTCGTAACCAATACCTTGATTTCTAATTTGATACATGTTTGCACGTTGAGCACGTTTTCTTTGCCTAAAAAGCCTCTAAATCTCAGGTTTAATTGGTTCTAATGGCTCGTCATAATGTCTTATAGTCATACACCAAGAAAATTCTGAAAAAGACAATGAAAATAACAAGTAAAACTATATAAAAATGAAGAAGTAAAATAAAAATGCTATGATAAAACAAATTAACTTCCAATTGCCGATCCCCGACAACAGTGCCAAAAACATGTTCACGATTTGTGACTACTAAATATGGTCACGAAATATGTGCAAGTATACACAATCGAACAAGTAATACAGTGATAAATGAGTATCATATCCATAGAGATTGGAAGAAATTTATAATTTCAATCAAAGAATTATCTACTTTACCCAAATATAGCTAGTGCAATGGTATGTACAAATGAGAATGCTTAGGAAAAATGAAATGGATGTTGGTGGGAATGAAATGATGGTGTGATGTGAGAGAAAATATGGATGTCGTGGCATAATGGATGGAAATTTATTGGAAAAAATAAATTGAGTGTAGTGGAATCACTTGAAAATGTAAAGGTAAAACGAAATGTTAACACTGGATTTGAATAAAATGACTTTAGAATCCTCACACAACAAGCTACTATGGGAATGAATGATAGGAGTCACTAAGGAAACATAAGTTTATCATCTTAGGATGGTCTTACTTCTAAGTCTTACTTGCCCGACAGAGTTTACAAAAGGTGCCCTATGCTATCTCTAGTCAAGGGACTCGACAGGTTGAGGATGCCATGGAAATATCTCTCGGTGTTAGTAGGTGCAGGGATCCTATTGGTTCAAATCAATAGAATATGTCATGGTAATACCACTCAGCGTCAGCACTATCATCTAACCTCTTGACCAAACACTACTCCTTTTAATCAATTGAAATCCCTACCTTATGTCTAAGGTTGGATTAGGTCTAGTTACTATCTAGAACCCCTTGCTTATGTGGATCCTCATTAGTTTCTCTCGAACACTAAAGATATGTTACTTAGTCATTCTCTCGAACACTAAGCATTCTCCTAAAGAATAATTACTCTCATAGCTTCTACAACCTTAAGGTATTAAGCATCATAAGCAAAACAAATAACGTCATACAAAAATAGCCATCCATAAAATAAAAGTTAAGTATCCATAATGAACTTCCACCAAATAAGACTAGCTCATGGTGGGGTTCTAATATTCCAAGAAACAAGGCATGAAGATCATTCGATCCATACAACCCAAATATGATAAATAATACAATCAACAAAGGGATGGAGGAAAAACATTCAATGTACACTGCCGGAGCTCCCCTCAGGCACCATAAACTACCCTAGCTCGCTTGCTCCTCTTGGAATCCTAGCTCGCCACTCCCTCTAGCTTGTTAATGGAGGAACGCCACAGTAAAATCGATTAATGGAGAAAGATTGACCTTTTCTTTAGAAATTAAGCTCAAAACGGTGTGAAAATAAGTCCAAAAGTCCCTCATCTGGTGGCCTCATATCCTATTTATAGTGGGGAATAAACCTAGGGAATTGTATCAAAATTCCTAGGATGCCCCGAGTTGGTTCCCTTCACATGAGTGTGATGCAGAGGTGGAAGTGGTCCCCTCTTGGGATGCTAGGAGTGGTCCATCTTGGGAGGCTTGCAGCTGGGCGTACGTGCAGACACGATCAGTTGACTTAGGTGGCAGATGTTCCCTCTTAGGTGTACAACAGTTGAAGACACATGAAGACAAGGACAGATGGCTCTAAAAATATATTCATTTATCTTTTTCACGTCCAAAATGTCATCCGAGTTGGCATTTTCATTCTGCTTAGCATTCTAATATGTTACGTCAATTCTCCTCACTTATCATTGTTCCCAAATCTTGCGCATCATCAGACAAAATACCTTCCCAATAACACAACATCGTTTACAAAATAAAATGCCACGACAGAATATAATTCTACCACATGCAACTATATGCTCCTAAATGCATCTACATGATACTATATGAGCTCTTGGATATTCAATAACTTAAGTAAAAAAGGCCTTAAATTTGGCCTTTTTACGGAGTTATCATCTAGCTAAAGGGAAAACAGAGCATTTAGAAATATCATCACCATTAAACTTAATGGAATGCAAAAAAAGAATCTTATGTAGATTGAACAGAGGGGCATGTCCTAACCAAGCATGCAAAAAATTTGTGTTATTATGTAATGAGGATGCCATACAATCAGTAGAAGAAGAAACAGAAAAATAGAATCTGAAGGTTGCAAATAAACAGACGAACAAACATGCAATTTTGATGAATCAAGACTGAAAGAGACAAAGAAATATAAACCTCGAGAGTGCTTATCAATCCCCTTCATCTTTCCACTTGAGAGATCTTGCAAAACACATAAATCTAGATAAAAAGTAACATTGTAATGAAAATCCTTGGTCAATTTAGAGACTAGAAGTAAATTTTGGGGAAAATGTGAAACTTACAGGACATTGGTGAGAACATTCGATTGACCAAAGCAAAAAAGAACAAATAAACATAATGGGGGAGGGGGTAGTTTTACCATTAGGATAATGGAAAAAGTGAGAATATGGATCACAAGGAATAGGAGAAACTAAACTTTGAAAGCCAGATATCATATGGTCAATGGCTCATGTATCTAGAATCCAACTCAAAGGCTTAGCAAAATCAGTATGACAAGAGAGAGAGTACTTGCAAGATTAGTTATTGTCTCCATGGAAGGAACTTTGTTCAGCAAGCCAACAAGGTGATCATATTGAGCTTGAGTGAAGACTAGAGTAGGGGAATAATCATTAGAACCTCCATTTGAGTGAGTCTCCAAGATAGATGCATGATTCAATTGCCTAGACACTAAGGCAAATTGACTCCCTCTTTTTAAAGTAAAATTGAAATAGGGTGGAAAACCTATCAAACGATAGCAATTCTCCCGTTTGTGACCACAAATATTACAATGATCACAAACATCATTGAAACACCTACGATCTGGAGTGCTATTAGCATTGGAATACATCACAGAAGACTCCGAGATATGAGATACCCCAAAAGACAGTAGTCATCGCGACTACTCTTGAACAAGCATGGAATATGCTTGATTCACAGAAGGCAAAACTGATATAAGCAATATCTAACTACGAACTGCTAAATAGGAATCATTGAGACCCATGAGGAATTGGAATAACCTCTATTGGGCAACATGTACTGAATTTTAACGCGAAAGACACAATTACAAACAACAAACGGAACCAACGCAACATACTCATCCCATAGAAGTCGAAGGCGAGTGAAGTAGGTCGAGATTGAAGAGTCACCTTGAGTCAACAACGCAATCTCCCGGTGTAAAAATTAAATCAGAGATCCGTCAACCTTGTCAAAGCTCTCTTTTAGATCCGTCCACACCACAACAACACTGGAAGCAAATACTATTCGAGCAGAAAGCTCTTTACTGACAGTATTGAGAAGCCATGACAAAACTATGGTGTTACATCATTCCCACTACGTTTGTAAGACCTCATCAACATAATATTCCTTCTTGCAGCTTTCATCGACAAAACTGGTCTTATTTTTTGCCAATAGAGAAATCCACTTGGATCTGCTCCAAAGACTATAGTTCTCAATGCCAAAAAGATGATGTAAGACTAACAAGACCCCCGGTGTATTGGACGGATGAAAAAGTATAAGATGATTGAAACCAATTGAGGTAATTTTCATGGTAGGAGGTGTCAAAGAGAATAATAGAGAAAAAAAACCTAGAACGAATTAGGAAAAAGGGGAAAAACAAACAATACCAGCAAGAAGGCACACAAACACGATTGAGCTTGATCGTCTTCTTGGCCCAAACTAAAGACAAATAAACCGTCGGGCATCAAAGACTCTGGATCCATCTGATACCATGTTAAAAAATACTCTCTTAAAAATGTCATAAAAATACAATACAACTCTATTTATAATGTTGCAAGAAAGAGTAAACTAACTCTAACTAATCTAATTCCTTTACAACAATAAAACTACCCTTCTCAACAAATTCTCCACTTGATCATTAGAGTGTTACAAGAAAAAATGAGAGTTAGTGACAACATTGGTTATGAAGTTCAATGTTTGATTGTAATTTAAGGTTTAGGGTTTTGATTAGGATTTGTGATTTAGTTTTTAGTTGATGTTTATGTATTTAAGTGAAACATATACTAAATTCAGACTCAGATGATCAAAATAGTCTAATTTAAAACTTTTTATTCTAATGATCGTTGTCAACAGTAGTTGACATGGTGACTATTATAAAAAATAATAAAAATATGTCAAGTCAACACACAATTAGATGGATAAACATGCGAGTGACTAAAACCTGAGCTATTCGTAAATTCAAATACTAAAATAAAAATCAACTTTAATTTTTAAAATAAGAGTGGCAAGAAAGTTGAGTGATTATTTTTATAATTTATTTTTTAATTAGGGTTATAAATGTATTGTCATCATTAGAACAAAAACATGACACAAGGACAAATATCCTACGGCCTATGACAGTGTTTTGGATAATGAAAACGAAAAGTCAAAAGCTTATTCCATTACATGCATAATTGTATGCCACAATAAACTAATGTCTGTAAAGCAACAAACAACGTGTGGATATCAAAATCATTAATTTCCGGAACGGTTTGATAACAATGATGATTTGGGATTAAAAAATGATTACGCTTTTATCTTTCCTTTATTATTTTTGATCCGTCTAAACTTCATTTGTTTTAAATTCAGTTTTGAACTATATATGAAAAATTTTGACAAAAGTATTAGGTCTTTAGATTTAAGCTCCAACATTCAAAATTCAGTGTACATCTCAACTTGTTTCGTGTTATATTTATCATGATTCATTTTGTGATATATATATATATTTTTGTAATTGTCGAAGCATCTAAAATTGATCATGAAACAATATGTCAAATTGATTCTCTTAATCTCTATGCCTACATCAATATTGCATCCAGTTTAAAATAGAGAATGAAATTTTGAGTCGTTACTAGATTTGTTTTGAAAAATTGTACTCAAGGAAATGTTTTAGTTTTATTTTTCTTGTTGAGTTTTCATATTGAGATTATGTTGCCTTCTTGTTTAATAAAAATCTAGTTTTTATGTTACATAAAAATAAATAATAATATATTTCTTAAAAGTATTATATAAAAGATTATAATGTTTAGCCGCGGCAATTGCTTGGACCAGACGAGTGCCCAAACCACGTCACTTGGCGAGGAGCGATAACTGCAGCTTGACTGACCACTGAAAAATATAAAAGATAAACTAATTGGTTCATGATTATTGACCCAACATGAAAACAATAAATAAAAATTTAAAATAATTTCAGTTTGGTATTCCGATACCAGAAAAAAAATGACATAAATTTCAAACCAACAAAATCCCGATCGAGAGTCATGACTTAAATTTTACTTTAGTGTTCCGGCTTGAATCATTAAAGCAAAATTATTTGATTGTGTTTTCTCATATCTTGATCTAAGATTCTATCAGGTTCTATTCTTGATTTGATAATGGTAATGTAGTATAATTTAAATATAAATTTTGGCGAAATTAATATAAATAATGTCGTAATGAACAATAAAGAGATTGAGCCATATCCCGCCAATATCAGGGCCGCCGCCGCCTGCCATTACTGGAAGTTGAAGAAGAAGATCGAAGAAGAGAAGTTGTTGCAATGATTGGACTTGGGAGAATATGGGGTTTCTTCCGGTTCTGTAGTTCTCTCATGCTTCATATGAGCCTCATAACAAGTTGTCTCATGGAAAAAGCTCAACCTTGCTTCAAGCCTGCATATTTCAGCACTCTTGAAGCAAAGTCCTTTGTCTCCATCAGAGGCTTATCATCATTAAAATCATAAGCACAAAGAGTGAGAAAACAAAATGTGACTTCTTTCAAATACTACTTCCTAAAAACAATATCAAAATAAGCTAGTTGGCGAATATAAAAATGATAAACAAGAAAAGTAATGAAAAATTAATGAACAAAAGTTGGTTCTATGGTGTAGTGGTTAGCACTCTGGACTTTGAATCCAGCAACCTGGGTTCAACTCCCGGTAGAACCTTGGATGAACGACTTAAGTATCACTTTCATGACATTTACGTTTTCTTCACCTTTCGACAAAGCTAAGCTGTATTATAATACACATACTACCATAGTTAGAAATGTTGTTTGCTGGTACAATCTCAGGGGATTGCTTTGGGGTCTTTCTTTTAGATGTAGCTATATGTTAACCTTCCTCATTACTTTTACCATGATAAAGATGATTTCACCACCGAACTTCTCTGAGAGTGTTGAGTTGTCTCCTCTAACTAAGGGCCTAGAGAAACCTTCGTCGTATCCCTTGCTATAGTAGCTTTGTCTTTCGCTGTGTCTCCACAACATCGTGATGTTGATATATTTTCTTGAATCTTTTGTATAAAACATTACACGAACAATCGAAAAAATGACAAAACATTTTGTCTCCCCATGTACGCTCATTTCATATGATTAATATCTATACATCAAACATCGAAGACTTTGCGTGTAGAAGCCTACACACCATGACATGACGGAGATACCTTCGCTATGTTATACCATCGAGATCATCTGCTTACATTTATACTGGAGTATCAAAATACTTTTTTAAGATTCTTTACCTTAAAATTTTTGCAGTAAAATTACTTTTCGAGCATGAATAACTTCCACTATTACATGAGGCAAATACAATTTCACTTTACACTCGCCAGAATATCAAGGATAGCTCTCCATTAAGCGTCGAGACCATCAAATACAGACATGACATTAAAAAATCTTTGGATGATATTTCTTGAAACATTAAAGATCTCCCAAAAATAATTAAAACATCTTTGTATAACATATTTCAAAGCACGATCCAATTGACCTCAATGATAAAAGTATTTCTATTATTCCTTGAGGTCCCGAGTTTGAGCACTATGAATGCTAGAGCTGTGAGCATTTAATGTCAAATGGTTAAAAGTTATCTTTGAACAAGTGATGCCTTGTACTTAACCCATATTAATAAAAAAAAATATTTCAAAATTTCGATAATATCTAAACTACTCTGGAGAATGTTGAATTGTCTCTTCTTTATTTAAGAGAGTTCAGATCTCTATGCTCCGGCAGTAGAAAGATAAATGAGATTGCCTTTATCCCGAGTATATGAGTGTTTAGATGCCTCCGCTATTGAACGAAATTAAAAGATGATTGCTATATTTTACATATAAGTCTCAAATCAAGTCACTCTATGACATTCTCTCGATCAATAAGAACAAATGTTATACCTTCAAAGGTCACCTCCAGAAACTTTCAGCTCTCTACAAGCTAAAACCTCCAAATAGACTCCTCCACTTGCCGGAGCTTCCAAGGAATCCACATCCTCTAGACACATGAGTACCATAGCCTTCGAGCTAGCTAGACTATATACATAAATCCTCTAACAGACCTATGTGATCTACTAGATTAAAATTCAAGATCTGACAACCACATCTATTTAGTCTGATGACCTACATGTAGTGATAATTATCTTATGCATTATACCATCAATTAAAGTCACTATAAATATCTCTAAATCACGATTGAGAAGATAAGCCTCCCCATTTTCTCCACTCTCCCCTCATGTTTTCATCTCTATCACAAAGATACATTAATCAATGAGCAATTACGATTCTCCATCCAAACTAAAAGGAATAAAACATTAATGAACGGCGAAATAAACTTATTCGTATCAATTGAGTGCTTCCACTCTTCTTTAGATTTCTAGTAATTACAACTCGTCTAGGTATAACAAGTCCATGAACCCGAGTATATATCTACCATACAAGATTCACTATGGTTAGCCTCATAAGGGGAAAAAAAACCTCTCATCCTACAATAGCAGGTGAAACGTAAGTTTCGTTTATAAGAAAAGAAACTTACCTGTTTGGGTCGCAGATGGTATTGAACTAAATGCCTCCTAACAATAATAAATCCATAATTAGAATTAGGCCCACATGCTTGGGAAAGAAGGTTATTTAAATGAATTTATTCCTTTAATTGACATACTTTCTTTCTGATTTCTGAAAATTTCTTCTAGCAGTAGATAAAAAAACCCAAAAACCATGGAACAGTCGGCTCGTGCGAGTATACATTCTACAAGTAAATTCAATGCTTGAAAATGATACAGATTTCATGTAAAATTGTAGCAATGCTACGTAGAACCGCTCCATCCATTGTCAATAAGAACGTATTCTTGAGTTCCGAGTAGGTCCTCTAGTTTTAAACATTTACGCTTACAGAGTACGGGTATTGTCAATTGCCTAAAAAATTATGAATAAATACTATCTTATAATCACTCAGCCTATTAAAAAAAAGCTACATGAAGCCTTAAATACTTGGGACCCTCCGCATTAATTTTGCTATTTTAACAGTGTTTTTTCATTGGTAAAATTTGGTTTCTCCTACTATCATCAAGACAAGATCATAAATTTTCTCACATGTTCTAATTTCTAATATCAACAGTCACCATAAAACATGACATAATTTAACGGAGTAATCTCAACCAAAAAAATAACAGAGCAAAACATAAATCCCAATACACACCCAAAAAAACATAGAAAAGATATTGGAAATTATTCATTTGAAATAGACAAATGGTGGCAACCCAAACAAGAAAAATCCTGCTTCATTAGTATGTAATTATGAACAATAAAGAGATTGAGCCATATCCCGCCAATATCAGGGCCACCGCCGCCGGCACATGGCATTACCGGAAGTTGGAGAAGAAGATGGAGAAGAGAAGTTGTTGCAATGATTGGAGTTGGAAGAAAACTATGTTCCTTCACTTAAAGGTTCAATTACTACTTAATTAATTATAGACTTTTGACAAGTGGCAAGATTAGACCTTCCGTACTCCATCCAAAGCCGGAAGAATCATTACTTGGTTCCTTACCCGAAATAACATATCCTTACTATCAAAAGACTGAACCTTGACATCACCTCCCTTCGAAACTATAAAGTCATGCCCTTATCCTCCCTGAAGCACTAAAATTCATACTTTTACTTTCCCAGACAAAGCTAACCTTTCTATAACATTACCACTTTAAGAATTATGACTTTAAAGTCACACATTTCCCTTCCTAGACACAACCAATGTTTATTTCAAACCTCAATAAAACTTGAGGGCATAAAGTGCAAGATGATTGTGTGTACGAGAAGTATCTTACAAGAAAGACAAGATGGAGTGTTTCGGATCAAGTTTTTGAAGAAAAGCTCGAATAATGGAGGCATACTAGGAGCAAAGTGAAATAGAAATAAAGGAAATCATTGAAATAATTCTATCATGCATTAATTACATTATTTTCATGTGAATTGAAGTTAATCCTGAATACTCGTCCCCTTGGGGATACCTCTTTTACAAGGACTTCCTTGTATGAGATGATGAACGACTTTGTTTCATTTATCCTTTCAAAAAAGAAAAAGGAAAATATACCCCTTGTTGTCACCATTTGAGCATGAATTATTTTTTCTTCTGATTCAAGCTAACCAAGGATCACTCTCCACATCGGGAAGCAATGTGAAGGAAATCTTCTTACAAGAATGAAAGCCATCAATCCAGAATTGGTTATAAATGTAAGTCATGAAATAAAGTGGAAATAATAAGATACCATAAGGTGCATCAAATACAAAGCGCTCAAATATTAAATCAAGTTGACATCACAGAGAAAAAAGAGAAGATATAGCAAAAAGAAGATAAAAAACATAAAAAGAGAGAAAAGAAATAAAGAAGAGAGAGAAAAAAAAGGTAAAATACTTCAAGATGAGTGACTCAATAATCCTCAAACCACAAGGTTGATCAAGTACGACTAGTTCGAATATCCAAATTCAATAAGAATATCAAGAATGCTATGGTCTAGTGAGATAGAGATGAACTCTAGGGTGAAAACTCAAAAATGGGAAATCTAGAGGGATCCAGGAAAATGAAGAAAATGAAATGGTTGTAAGCAGTTACAAACCAGGCAGAACAAGAATGAAGATGTCATCATAAGTTGATCCTTGGTTCGATCACCCTTAAACAATTGTTTGGATCTATTTATCCATTTCTTTCATAACCGTGAGCTCTGGCCTACGTTACGTGCTCAAAAAGTCACTTCTAATCATACATGTATTTCTAAGTGGAGAGATTATCTTCAGATTTCATTCCACCCCTCAGGGTTAATTTTATTTGCAAAAAATAGTTTTCTAAAATCTTTAATGCATGATAACAAAAAATAACAAAATGAGGATTCAAGACGTAAAATTGCAGATGATGTCTTAAAACCAAAGGAGAATTCAGGTTGAAAACATGAAAAGACAGCTCTAATACGAAGATTATCAACTACTGCATAGAAGATGATTTTATACATCTCTTGATAAAGCACTGCACAACCCAAAGGCACTCACGAGGGCTAGGAACCAATGAACATTTCCGGAAGATAAGCATAACGGCTACTTCATCATATCAATGAACACCAGAATCAAGAAAGTTAGACCTTAAACAAATAAACCAACCTAAAACACATTACCTCCACAAGTCAACCTAAGCCTTAAATCAACATCAATCTTTACACTTGTCAAATAGATATACTTTTTGAAGGATTAAAATAGCATTTGACTTACTTGATATTCAATGAACTCTTGTTTTACAATTTGTTTTGATTGTGAGCACAAAGAAAATGAGAACATTTTCAAAACTTAATTATCAAAACTTTTCACATTTCTAAAATTGAAAAAGGAAGAAAATATTTTCAAACATGATAATACAAGTGAAAAAGGTCTTTGAAGAAAAAGAACAAATGATGCCAGAGTAATGAAAACATTTCAAAATCTTGAAAGCAAAATAGTTTGAGAGATCAGAATGACTGAATGATAAAACTTCTGTTGTGGCATATGATTGTTGATTAGTGACACAAGAGAGAAACCATTCGAGATTAAGATTTTGGCACGAAGAGAGCCATAAGTACCCATATTGGGACATTACGAAAACCAGTTCTCACTGAGCTTACAAGATTCAAATCAAACAGACATGGTGAATGAGCCTCACCATTTGGAGTGCCAAGGGCATAATGAGGACAAGAAGAGTTTATCTTGAAACATTTCTGATAAAACTATTGAATTAGAACCAGAAGAGGCATTAAGACCATATGTATGACTGCAAGAGAGCACTTTTTCTAAGATTGTAACGAAAAAACCAAAGATAGAAGACAGAAAAGACATGTTTGTACAAGATAATCAGATTACTCCTCAAAAGATGCAAGCTTAAGCTGACAAGTTACCATTGAGGCAAGATTCATTCAAGAATGATCAAGTGAATGAAGATTGAGTTCTCCACTTTAAATCCAGAAGAATTGATGATCAACATTTCTGTATACATGAACCTCATGCATTACATTTAGATACAAATCTAGTGTATTTACATTTCATGCATTAAGGCATATTTTTACAGATTGTTCAAAGAAAATAAGAGAGCAAAGAAAGAGCATGGTTCAAGCCTCGAATGGAGGGGATTTTGTTCAAAGTGGCTAAGCCTCAAGGATCGAGGACCCAAATCAAAAAGAATCGTTACTTTGATGTGGGGGCATATTACCCGAACAATATGATGTTTTCAAATGGATTTGGAAAGAAGCTAAGCCTAATAATCAGGGGTTTCTTGATGTTTTTAAATGGATTTTGAAGGAAGTTAAGCCTAATTTTCAGGGGTTTCTTGATGTATTCAAATGAATTTTGAAAGAAACTAAGCCGAATTTTTAGGAGTTTATTGATGTTTTAAATGAATTTTGAAAGAAGCTAAGCCTGATTTTCAGGGGTTTCTTGATGTTTATTTATGAAATTCTAAAGGAGCTAAGCCTAATTTTCAAGGGTTTCTTGATGTCTTCAAATGAATTTTTAAAGAAGCTAAGCTTAATTTTTAGAAGTTTCTTGATGTTTTCAAATAAATTATTGAAAGAAGCTAAGCCTAATTTTTAGGGGTTTCTTGATGATAGTTGCAAATGAATTTTGAAAAAAGCTAAACCTGATTTTCAGGGGTTTCTTGATGTCTTCAAATTAATTGTTAGGATTTTCTTGATGTTTTTAAATTAATTATTGAAAGAAGCTAACCTTAGTTTTTAGGGGTTTCTTGACGATAAATGCAAATGAATTTTCAAAAAATCTAAGCTTGATTTTTAGGGTTTTCTTGATGTCTTCAAATTAATTTTTAGGGGTTTCTAGATGTATCCAAATGAATTTTTAAAGGAGCTAAGCCTGATTTTTAGGGGTTTCTTGATGTCTTCAAATGAATATTTAAAAAAATATAAGCCTAATTTTTAGGGGTTTCTTAATGATAATTGTAAATGAATTTTTGAAGAAGCCAATTTTGATTTTCAAATGTTTCACGGGCATCGTAACATACAATTGCATTATTCTGATGATTTATCGTGCATTAATGTCGAATCCATGAAAAGTGATGAATGTTTCACGTGCTAATAGTTACAATGCTGAGCCAATATTGAGTTCATAAGGGGTTTCTATAAATTCTAATTTCACCCAATTTGAAGGTTGTGTTCTGTCTACTCCAAGATTAAAAGTGGATAACTGGGAAGTTCTTTTTCCGCTAAATGGGCGTTGGAACTTTGAAAAAAAATCAATGGAAAGCTTGGAGGGCTGAATTCGATGTTAGAAATTGAAAAAACACCTTCAATTCCGGTTGTTTCTAAGGTTCCAACTACCATCCTTGGCAGGGATGTATCGTAGGACTTATCAAGGAACGCGAATGTTCTGTCAGCTTTTGCGATGGTTAGTTCTAGACAGTGGATATTGATTTTTCATCAAAAGGTAGCAGTGAGTACACGGTCTCCAGGGCTTGAAATTATAGATTCCTTTTTCAAAACTTTCTAGCATAGATGAATGCTTTATTGGATTTTTACACAAGTTAAGGCATGAGAAGCCAAATTTATCAAGGGCTAAAATTTAATGGGGCAAGATGCACCCGGTCACAAGTCAAGATTCGTAAGAATGCACTCAGGTGTGACAGATAAGGAAGACAACCGAACCAGGAAAAGAATGAAAACTGCTCTAGCAATAAAGACTGCTCTTGCAACCATTCCAAACAGTTCAAGAAAACATGCATTCAAACATATTACATGAATTTGCATCTTTGCATCATATATTTCATCATTTCATAAACATGATAAATTTTGATTTACCTCTCATGAGGATGCTTGTAAAACCTATTTCGAGAAATTATTTTGTCATTCTTAAGATTGTTTCTCTAGAAATTCATTTGAGTCATTCTTAGGAATGTTTTTCTAGAATGTCGTTTGAATCCTTCTTAGGATTGTCTCCCTAGAAACATTTTCAGTGTTAACTTTCTTCAACTTGAGTTTTTCGTGTAGAGAAGTCAACTATTTACCAGGAAGTCGCCATATCGCTTCAATGCGAGTGATTAGTGTTGTTTCCAAGATGGACCCAACAAAGACAAAAAACTTAACGAAAATAAAAGAGAAAATATTCACTAGACAATAGAACTTGCAAGACTAAACACATCATGCATGCATATTTAGGCATTTACAAAATATGAGCATACACATTCATTTTTCATCAAGTCTTGAATGTTTGACAAGAATTCAAAAAATTAAAAAATCAAAAAATATTTCATTTCATGATTTCGTGCAAAATAAGATGAGTTTCAGAAAGATTCGGTTTATATTTTCACCTTTGAAAGAAGTCGATCTCAGCAAAGAATTAAAGACCCTCGGTTCATTACCCTCTGGGTAGCTCAAATACATATCAATGACACATGATGATCTTTTGTAGGTAAAATTCTTCAAAGAGAAAATAGATCAACATTTCCAATGAAGAAGTTCCTAATGAGAAGAACTTGTTCAACATTTCATTTGAATCCATCACAAAAGAAGGTGGATCGACATTTCCAATGAAGAAGTTCATAATTAGAAGAACTTGTTCAACCTCAGCTTGATTCATCACATAAGGAGTTGAATCAATACCAGCACTTTTCTCGATTCCATAATATAAGAAGTTGGATCAACATCGTCTTTTCACTCGATTCCATCATAGAATGAGGTGGATCAACATTTCCAATGGAATGGTTTGCAATGAGAAGAACTCGTCCGATGAGGGAGAAGAATTTCATAATGAGAAGAACTTGTTCAACCTCAGCTTGATTCCATCACATAAGGAGTTAGAACAACACCGACATTGACTCATCCATAGCATAAGGAGTTGGATCAACATCATCTCTTTGTTCAAATCCATCACAAAAGGAGGTGGATTAACATTTCCAATTGAAGGGTTCGTAATGAGAAGAACTCATCCGATGAGGGAGAAGAAGTTCATAATGAGAATAATTTGTTCAACCTCAGCTCGATTCATCACATAGGGAGTTGGATCAGCACCAGCACTTTTCTCGATTCCATCATATAAGAAGTTAGATCAGCATCGCCTTTTTGCTTGATTTCATCACAAAAGGAGGTCGATCAACATTGCAGTGGATAGTTCATAATGTGAAGAACTCATTCGAGGAGAATGAAGAGTTAATAATGAGAAGAACTAATTCGAGGAGACTAAAGAGTTCAAAATGAGAAGAACTTGTAGCTCAAGAATTTCATCAGTACAGGCCGGATAAAAAATAATGTTTTATATATTTGCTCTGTTCCCATTTCACAGTAATGAGAAAATAGGGACAGTTGTAATAACCATTTTTATTCTAAAAATATTTATTATTATATTATTATTACCAAAAATCATTAAAAAAATGAAAAAATGAATGTAAATCCCACGAAACTCGGGCATCCCATGCTGGTGCCCATGCCTGGTCATTGTGCCACTATCTCCCTGCCATCTCCACTCCCATGTTGCAGTCACTACGCCACAGACTGATCCCATTTCAGCCATAGTAGATCACATACAGGTAAAAGAAATGAAATTTTTAATTTGGGGTTATATAAACCCATAATAGAAAAAAAAGGGATTCAAAAAAGAAAAATAGATTGTAAAAAAGGTTCTTCTTGCCCTTCGATTTACAGAAGCAATGTAAAAGGGGTCTCCCCTTTTTTTCAATAAAACACAATGCATAGATCATTGTTTCTTGTCACTTCTTACCGAGCAATAACATAAATTAATCACTGAGCAAGCATTTTTCCTTCATTTTCGAAAAAAAACAATCCACAAAAGCATTACCCATTAGAAATTAGCAAAAAGAGGCAGACAGAAAAATACTGAAAAAAAGGAGAAAAAGAATGAAGGTTTACCTCTTGGCTGAAGCATTGCCGACATTAGGAGCTTCTGTTGGGGAATTCGAATGGTGGGAAGCTTCGTCGAGTCTCCCATGGCAACATACTTCAAGATGGGTCAATCCAATGGCAGGGAAGGCAGATCAGAACATAGAAAGTCGAAGGGTCTCGACCTTATTTCACGGTATTGGAGGTTGTTTCTCATGAAACCACGCCCAGATATACAAGCATCGCGTCGAGGAAAACAAGCATGTATAATTTGGGCCTGAAAGGCCACCGGTGACGGCGACCGGCGTGACTGTCAGTGACGTCATTCATCATCGGTTTCTGGAGAAGTGTAGAGGGAAGGTAGAGCATTTGGGAGGAGAGGGAGAGTGGGGAAGAAAAAATGAAGAAAAAAAACAAAAAAGAGGATTTATAGACGAATCCAAATTGCGTCGTTTTGGCCCCCATACGTGCATTTTGTACTCGAATGGTCTAATCTCTTTTGTAGTCCTCCCAAGTTCCTATAGTTTGCATTTTGGTCACTGTCATGCGATCTTTTCGTTTTTATTTTAAATATAATGTCCTTATCTTGCTATTTTCTATTTTTATTTATAAGTGTTAACTTTTTGGCTTATTTTCTTTGAGGTCCATGAAATTTATGCGTGTTTTTACATTTTCATCCTTGTTTTAATCTTGCAATTTAATGTTTAATTTTTCATTTATTACAAATTAGTCACTTGTTTAATTTTTTTAATTCATTAGTATTTAGCCCATAATTTTAATTGATTTATTTTATTTCAATTTAGCCCTTATTTTAAATCATTTCACTAACTTCAAAATTTTATTTTCATTTCAGGTTATCCGAATCAAATTTTCGACATTCCATTTATTTATTTTAATCATTCTTCTCATTTAATTCACTAACTTTGTTTATTTTATTTTCTATATTTTCAATATATTTTTTAAATAATTTTCTTTAATTAAGATATTTAATAAGCATTCTAATTTCCTTCTTTCATTTCTTTTTAGGTATATCCCTTAAGGTACATTTTCTTGATTAATTTAAATTTAATTTAGTTTTCTTTATTTCGATATATTAAATTTGTCCTTAAACTTTTAATTTAGGATAATTTTTTATTTGGCCCTCTCTTATGCTCGAGGTTCCAAATTAATTATTCGATTCAACCATTGACTAAAATTAATTAGGATTAATATTAGAGTCTCCATCTTACGCCTAATTTCACATTTAGTTCTTAAATTAGAAAAATTCTTAATTTGGTTCTCTCTTTTGCTCGAGGTTCCAATTTAATTATTCGAATTGCATAATTGATTAAAATCAGATAGGGTAATGTTTAGAGCCTCCATTTTAGGTTTAATTTAAACTTAGTTCTTTAATCTAGGAGAATTTTCGATTTGACCTTCGCTTATGCTTGAGGTTCCATTTTGGCTGTTCAATTCAATAATTTACCAAAAATGATTAGGATTAATATTAGAGCCTACACTTTTTAGGTTTAGTCCTCCATATTCTTTAATTACATAATTTGACAACTTTTAGACTAGAAATCCTTTAACAAACTCACCTAGTAAAGTTAGGATTATAATCGATTGACTGATTGATTGCATATATTTTCAAACACAAGACAATGTTCACTTATTAGGGAGTCAATAGTATATCTCCCGCAAGTATGCTCAGGGGGTGACTATTGGTGATTCCCGAAGTAGGTCGACATCCTTTTCGAAAAACTGTCATGTTTCTAAAATTTCAAGACAATGTTCGAATATTGGGCATAATAATTGATTTTTTGCATTCGTGCTAGGGGCGAATATTATTGGCTTAAATAACCAAACATCATTTTCAACTGTGCATCCATAATGAATTTTTGATTAAATAAAGTTCGAACTCAAAATTTTCATATTTCAAAATAGGATAATCAACTAGGTACCAATTTTTTGGCATTGTGGGGGTGCTAACCTTTTCCCACGCGTAACCGACTCCCGAGCTTGATTTCTAGATTTTCGCAGATCCCAAAACACGATATTTTGATAAAAATAAAATATTTTATTAAAATCATCAATTTTTATAGTGTCCCAATCGCACCTTAAATTGTTGGTGGCGACTCCTCACATTTCAAAATCTTTTAAAAAAAAAAGCCCCAAGTCGTGCTATTTTCCCCCACCCGGGCGAAAAACGGCATCAACACCATTATAACTCATTTTCTATTTCTTCTCCCCTCATCATTCAACCTTCACATTATTATTTGCGACCACTAATTCTCCTGTGTTTTGCCCCATAAATGAACATAAAATGAACACCAGTTAAATAACTCGAAAGTAATGATAATATACTTTACTTAAGTTGAAGTTATCATTGAATCTTATGCTACATACGAATTCTTTTATTTTTATTCGAGAAAGGTGACATTCCTTTCTTCCGACAAGAGATACAAATAATTTTTCATTTACCCACTTTTCTAAAGTAATTTACGAGGCAAATATATTTTCTTATATTGAACTATACATAACTTATGCAATCTCAAATATTCTTTACGTGAGTATAATTTATCATAAAATCTTATGCTATCCATGAATATTTTTATGTTTACCAAAAAAGGTAAAAGTATTATTCAATTCTCCCCACAAAAATATAAAACATTCTTTTAATTTATACATCATTTTAAAGACAATAAATGCTATTCTTTACTTAAGTTAAATTTATTATAGAATATTATGCTACTTATGATTTTTTATGTTTAAAAAAATAGAAAAAAATTATTCATTTCTTCTAACAAGAAATATCAAATATTATTTTTATTTATGTATTTTTTAAAGGCATTAGATTCTATTACAAAATGTTTTACGAGATAAATATAAATTTTAATAATAAATTACATCTAACTCATAAAATCTCAAATATTTTTCACTTAAATTATCATCAAATATTATGCTACTTACTATATTTTTATGTCTACCAAAACAGGAAAAAGAGTCTCTTTTGTTTTGGACAAAAAATATTAAATCTTCTTTTTATTTATACACTTTTTAAAAATAATATATACAATTATACAAAGCTTTATGTAATAAATAAGGATTCTACCTAGAGATGGGCATGGAACACGAATCCAACGGGTTCTGACCTGATCCAATCCGATCGGGTTGAGTTTTAAAAAAAAATTGGTTTTGAGTTTGGTTGGGCCGGGTTTTTTAAAGGTGATGTTCACCCTACACCCCCGACTAGACCCGAAATTTATTACCTTATATATTTAGGAATAATTACAATATTACACCTCTATATATTATTTTTTCAATTAAATCATTATTTTTATTGAATAAAAATAATATTTTTATTATTATTTCGGATCGGATCGGATTCAAATTTTATCTAAAAAATATGGGTTTAGGTCGGGTGGAGGGTATATATTTTCGAGTCGAGTCGGGTCCGATGAAGGATGTAAAATTTTCGGGTCAGGTTGGCTGAAACCGACCCATGCCCATCCCTAATTCTACCTGTAAATTATATCCAACTCTTAAAATTTCATATATTCTTTATTTAAATTAAAGTTACCGTTAAATCTTAGATTACTTATAAATTATTTTTATGTTTAGGAAAATGGGAGAAATATCATTCCTTTCTTCTATAAAAAAATATGAAATATTCATTTTGTTTAAGTACTTTTTTTAATGCAAAAGATTTAGTAACAATGTCGAATACTTAAGACATATTTAATAATCCATTAATAAAATTTATTTTATTGAAAATTAATAATAATGTTTTAAAAATATTTGATAATTTAAAATCAAAATTATCTGTTGTAATTTTAATGAAAAAAATGTACAAAATGTTAAGTAGGTAAGGACCTATTTATCACTAAATGGAAAATATTTTCAATACTTTTTTATTTAGTTATATTAACTTTTAAAACTTATATTTGACAAATAAATTTAAACCTTAAATTCATCATTGAATTTTTTATTATTTAAATTTTCCGAAAGAAATAACGATTTGATCCGATAACTATTTTCTGAAAATGAATTCAATATTAAATATTATTTCATAATATGTACTAACTTTTTTTCTATTTCCTTTCCCTCCATCATTTAACCTCCACACCATCTTTTGCAGTACCAATGTTACTCTGTGTTGCTTTGCTCCACCAATGAATAGAAGTAAACTAATTTGAAAGAAAGGTTGAACCTCAAACCTTTCCTTCATGAACACCACTTGATTTACGACAAATATGAAAAACTAGAGGGTTGTTGTGATAGATGCAACCAGCAAATTGATGGTTGGGCCTTCACTTGTGAAACCTGCAAGTTTTGGCTACACCATTCATGTGCTGTGCAACAACTGCGTCTTGAAATTTCACATCCTCTCCATTCAGAACACCCTCTTAAATTGGTCACCGAGAAAGATGATGATTCTTCCCATTTATTTTGTAATGGGTGTTCCAGTCTTACTCGAAGCTGCTTGTATCGGTGTGCAGATTGCAACTTCAACCTTGATCACATTTGTGCTTCTTCAACTACCATCTCTAGTCATAGATATAAAGAAATCCGTCATTTCTGTCATTCTTATGATCCATTGACACGGTTCAAGTATCGTAAAGTGAGCAAGTATCGTAAAGTGAGCAAGTATCACTATAGTTGTTTTTGGTGTGATAAGCTTTTTTCTAGAGTCTCTTACGGTTGTTTTAAATGTCCCCATCAAAGTCCTTCGTTCATGAAACTTGTTTGATCAACATACCCAATATAATCCCAAAACATCACTTTCATCCATCCCACCAGCTTCAGTTAATATATTGGCATAGGTGGTCGCCCTTTTCATGCAATGTCTGTGGTTATCGCACTAGGGATGCTGATCGTGAAGGATATATTTGTGGAGAGTGTCAATTCCTCATTCATATTAGTTGTGTTAAATTCAAACCTAGTCTGAAACATTAGTTGCATGATCATAGTCTTATCCTTCTTCCAACGAAATCCTCGTCAACTAATCTGGAATTAGATCCATGTAAGAAGTTCTGGGAGAAGATTCGTCCTAACAAGGATTCTGTTTTTAATTGTTATTATTATCAATGTGTGTCATGTCGATTCAATTTTCATCTTCGTTGTTTGATACCATTAAGTATTAAACACAAATATCACAGACATGAACTTATGTTTAGTGATGTGTTTCTTGAGGATTATTCTGACCATTCCTACTGTGATATTTGCGAAGAAGAAAGAAACGCATATGATCCCGTTTATTGTTGTAACAAATGCACATTTAATGCTCATATTGGATGCGCCCTCAACGAGGTATGTTGCTAAAAGCTTACTTAATCCTTTTTAACATTTACTGCTCATATCAAATCCAATTTGTTTTCTTCATTTTTGCTTTAATGTTGGCAATGTATCAGATAAAAGATAAGCCAACCTCTAACTTGGTGGGTGACAAAGATTCAACAGGAAAATTGATGGAGAAAGATGAAATAAACGAGAGAAATGCAAACTTCTCTCCTTTTGAGGTTGGTATCAATTATTAATACACATATTACAAAAGTAGAAGTGTGATTTTTAAAATTTGATTTATGGAATTTTTCTCTTTTTACTAAGGGTAAAAAAATGATATATATTAAGTTTATATATATATATATACATATATATATATATATATATATATATATAAGATTTGATTTGCTATCAATAAATCGAATATTAATTGTATTATAAAATATATTAATGTAATTATTTATATTATGTTTAGTACACGCATTATAATTCAATACATATATTAATACATAAATTTAAAATAATAAATTGTATGGCAATAAACAAAATTATTGTAGTTTTGTAAAGCGTGAGAGCTCATATAACTTATATCAGTCATATAATATAAAATTATTTTTAAATTAAAAAATTTATTTTAAAATATTACAATACGTATGAGTTAAGATATATAAAAGGGGAAAATGCATATTCATTAAGTTGGTTTTTTCTTTTTCACTTAATACAGATTATGTATTGTGATGAAGGACGTGAGCTGATGTTTGATGAGGATATTAAATGGGGAGCTAGGTGCTTTGTTTGTTGGCTTGAAATCTCATATGAAGCTTATGCATGTAAAAGATGCTATTATTCCTAAAACATACACAAAACGTGCATTAGATTGCCCTCTCAAGTGCTGCATCCTCTTCACCCCCAACATTCTCTCTCTCAAGTTAAACCCTTGGTATGCAGGGCTGCGCGGTTCTTATTTCATATGCCAAGGATGTCGAGACGTGAATGCAGGGGTTGCTTACATATGTTATGCGTGTGATTTCAAACTGGATGTGAAATGTGCTACTTCTTCATGGGTGCCTAAAAATGAGACCATATGGAAACACAATCCAAGTTGTGCCTTTCCAATCACCACCATAAGTTACACTACATTGTTTTTATGCCCGATTTAATAGGATATAGAGATTGCAGTTTTTGTGGTCTATGGATTATAGGTCCGGCCTTCGTATGCTTTGAGTGTGTATATTATCTTCATGAAAGGTGTGTTGGAATTATTCCACTGGAAATGCAAATCCAATTCCATCCGCTACACGCACTTCACCTTCTGTTCAACCCATCGCAGCGTTGTCGTGTCTGCAAAGGTTCGTTCGAATTCCAAAAAATAAGCTATGGTTGCGTGCAGTGTGATGATCTGTATCTCCATGCTTATTGTGCCAAATCCTTGAAACGGGTCCTAAAATCTAAGTCTCACACTCATCGTCTCTACTATTTTGGATCCGTTACTCAGGCTTACGTTGCGAGTTCCAGGTATGCGGTGAATGCAATCATCTATTTAATCGGATTCCTTTCTGTTTCTGTGACGAAGAAAGAGAGGTTACAGATCATATCTATCACTGCATAAAATGTGGAGGAGGAACATTCGTTGCTCACATTAGTTGTGTGCTCGATTCGGTAAGTCCACATTGCTTTGTACTAAAATTTTAAAATTATAATAAAGTATGACACCAAGATCCATGATTTAGCAGGAGGAAGAAGCTTCCTCAAATTTGGCATTGGACTCGTGCCCATCTGAAGCTGAGTCTGAGAATCGGGTTTCTGAAGATGAATAGGAGAGTGAAGTTAGCTTTATAAATAATTTTGAGTGAATTTAGTGTCAATATACAGATCTTGAAAATTATGTATGAAACTATTGTGTTTATTCAAACATTACTTAATGTTTGTTATAAAATTATAGAATTTGTAATAATAATAAGAGGAATACAAAACTTTTTATAGTTAAATTTTATAAAATCATGTGTTAGATTTTATATATATATATATATATATATATATATATATATATATTAAATTTGATATCGATTTGATAGTATAAATATGATTTGAACTTATGATGTGAATGCATTTTTGACTATCCTACAAATCAAATACCCAAATATTAAGGTATATGAAAATGTAAGTACTGATTTGAACTTAAAAACTAAGTTTATGTACTAATCTAAATTTAAAAAGTCAGATTCAAATATCAAAATATATGTTTACCATTCTTTGTAATAAAAAACGTTAAAATAAGAAGGATTTATTTTTTATTTTTCAATTATATATATATAAAAAAAACAAATTACTTGGACTTGACCTTGCCGTTTATATCGTAGCTTCCCCGTCAACTAATCGAACCACCAACCGAACCTAATCATCTCGATTTTTAGGGTTTCTGTTGTAATGGAACCACCTGCGTCTCCTCCCAACAACACGCCACGTGTCGCTCACCGGTCTAAGGATCCCGACATGGACGTGTATCTTCCGGCGACCGAAGCCGACCCGACTTCCTCCGTTTGGGACTGGGACGATCTCCTGGGCCTCACAGTAGACGATCACTTCTCTAACGCCTTTGACGACTAAAACACATCTCCTCCTCCATTAGAACATTTTGCTCCAGCTCCGGCTCATGATCCGAGTCCGAGTCCGGGTCCGGGGCCAGTTCCCGGACCTGATCGTGTGAGGAAGCGGGACCCGATGATGACTTGTTCGAATTTTATAGCTGGTCGTGTCCCGTGTGCCTGCCCCGAGATTGACGCGCAAATGGAGAAGCTTGAAGAAGAAGAGGCGGGGGTTCCGGGAAAGAAGCGAGCCCGAACCGGACGTGTCGGGTCAGGGACGTTTCGGTGCCAAGTTCCGGGTTGCCGAGCTGATATTACGGAACTCAAAGGTTACCATAAGAGGCACAGAGTTTGTCTCCAATGTGCGAACTCGAGCACCGTTTTGATTGATGGTGAAACCAAGAGATATTGCCAACAGTGTGGCAAGTAAGCTTTTCTTTTCATTATTAGGCTATACTTAAAGTATATTTGGTTATGATTTATGAATTAAGCTTAAATTTGAGGGGTTTTTTAGTACAACTGAAGGCATAATTTACAGTTACATTTTAGTTTTAGGAAAAATAGATCGAAAACATAACAATTGAATGTAGCCGTGAAGTTGTAATTCAATTTCTTGTCTCTCTGAATTCACCGGAATCTGCAAAGTGTAATAAGGTAGTGTTTGGAAAATTGGATTAGATTTGGAGTTCAAAAATAGTATTAGTTGTATGATAAAACACGTATATATGTACCATTCATGATTATATTTCAAAACCATGGATTTGTTGGATGCTATATAGTAGTGAATTTGAAATTCTTATTGATATTTTGGATTCTGAAATTCATGTTTACCTTTAAAAAAATTAATGATATTAAATCCTAATTAATGCATAATGCGTGCATATCTTTCTCACAATTTATTACAGTAAATGAATTCCATTTCCAAATCTTCAAATTCATGTTCCCAAACATTGCATTATTGTTTTTGGTCAATGGATGACTATAGAACTAGAAGTTCTTTTTTTGTGGGGGGGGGGGTGGATTATTGTATAAAACTGTTTGTTTTACCTATCAATTACTTGCCAGGTTTCACCTGTTGAAGGATTTTGATGAAGGAAAAAGGAGTTGTCGAAGGAAACTGGAGCGGCACAACAATAGACGGAGAAGGAAACCTGCTGGTTCTAAGACTGCAGTCAATAATGAATCTCAAGGGCCTTTGCAAAGTGAATATATTGCCTGTGATGGTGAAGCAGGAAAAGGTTCTATAAATTGATTTAAGGAAGCTTGTTGTGGCTTGAATGATCCTTTCTTGTAGCTCCTTTAAGTTTTCCTTGTTGAAAATAATATGTTATTTGTGATATACAAATGATTTAAGCTTGAGTGGCCAGATAGCTGAAGAGGAACCTGCCTTTGGGTCTGAAGATGGGCTTGTTTCTGCTCATTGTTCTACGCCCATGTTGCAGAGTGTTAATAATGATAGCGTTGTAGCTCTTGTTGACCCTTAAATGGATGCAAGAAACTGAACTCCAAGTTTTCCATGTCTACTTCTTACTGTGACAATAAGATTGATTACTCATCCATGGTGGGTTCTTTGATTGTTCAAGTTAGCTGTGCTGTGTATTCAGTTTTATTTATGGGATGAAGCTTTCCAGTAAAATGCATATGATTATAATTTATATATTGATTTTGTGCTTCATTATAGTGCCCTACAGGCAGGATCTCATTCAAGCTTTATGATTGGAATCCGGCAGAATTTCCACGAAGACTTCGGCACCAAGTATTTTAAAGAATTATCTTACAGTTTAGTATTTCAATAAATAGAGTCATCTTCATATCTAGAGATCTGAGGAATTGATTGACACGTGGTTCACTAATTTGCAGATTTTTCAATGGTTGGCCAGTATGCCTGTTGAGTTGGAAGGCTACATCTGCCCTGGTTGCACAATCTTGACTGTGTTTATTTCAATGCCAAAGAATATGTGGATAAAGGTAATGGTTCAATCAGATGGCTTTTATGTAATATCATTTTATGTAATGGTTCAATGCAGACTTGTCCTCGCACATATCAATAGTTGATTTTGAAGCCAATAACATTTGACAAAAAAATTGTTTTACTTTCATTTCCTTAACCACATGGTTTCTAGAAGTCTTGAGTATTTAATCTATATTTGTAACCTGCATTTATTTATCAGCAATAATTATTATTTAGTATATGGTATATGCACTAATAACCTAGAAAGTATATAAGACCGCAATTTGTTGTACTGGTGGAAATTTGATGCTTACTGTGGATGTGAAGCAGGAAATGACTCCATGAAAATCTACTTTATAGACATTTAAGAAATATGTCATGTTCTCTATTTTTTTTTTTTTGTCCTGACTTGTATTTTGTTAAATATCAGTAGTCAATGTCAATTCAGGCAAACATTTTGATTAATTTATTTAAAGATTGCAATAAAGTTTCTTGATTGGTACATAAAGATTGCAGTTGGTTCGGCTCTAATTGGAGGTTCCATGGAGTTATTCATGATCAAGACTGGCTTCTGTGTGAGAACTCTCCATTTGCTCTCCCTTTCGTTTATCTAAATTGATTCATATCAGCATTTTATGAGTTTATTCTTCAAAACCTAAAACATGTAGTCTTTGGTTTCCCTTTTTTTTACAGATTTCCCCTTTCTTTGGTTGCCTGCTAACTTGATATATATCTTTAAATTTCATAAGATATTAGTTATGTTACTGAGACTTACGCACAAGATGTGTAACAGATACCAGGAGGGATGAACTTAGAAATTTAAGGGTGCAAAATTATAAAATTTCAGGGGTACAAAATTAGATCATCAATATAAAACACAAACGAAATAACTAAACTATATGGAATTTGAAATTTTCTGGGGGTGCAACTATCCCCTAGGACTCCGCTAGGTCTATCCCTGGATACGAGCATTTATTCAACACGGATATGCTCGGTTGTTCTTTTTCAAATTTTTCCATATATTTAGAGATTCGTATCCCAAGATGGGTACGGCACTCAAAAAAAGATGATGGAGCAAAGTGGTATATTAGTACCATATTATTGTTGTTAATTGATGGGTTTTTCTTAGAGTTATTTTGATTGACTCAAGTTATAATGTTGCTAATCAAGTAAAACTTTTAAATCTCTAGGGTGATTTCATTTTCAACATTTTCAAAATTTTCTCGTTGTCGTTAGTTTTAAAATCTCGGACACATAAATGGATATCAAAGCCGGTTGCATCCGCAGGATCTTCAATGTGGATCTGATATTCTTATTTCTAAGTGTCAGCAGTAGGGCCTTTTCTTCCTATTATGGCAGAGCTGAAAGCTATTAAGGAGGGAATTGATTTTTTCTATTCTTCTGATTGGGCTAAGGGAAGACTTATTATTGAGAGTGATTCTAAAATTGCAGTGGATTGGATTCATAACCAACATTCTGCCCCTACTTCCTTCAGTGATCTGGTAGAGGAAATTGGGGCTCTCATTTATGCTTTGAATGCTGTTCTTAGATGGATTCCTAGGAGTTGTAATATGGAGGCTGACAAGTTACCTAAGCAGGGGATTGGTTGATTGCTTGTAAGATTATTGTTTAAATGTTTTATGTTTTCTCGGGCTATGCATACAATATGAGTCAGTAAGGGTGATGGTAGAGTAGTAAGAGGTAAACTAAGAAGAGGCTGCTGCCGTATCTTAGTTGGTTTACTCGAAGTCAGAGGTGTTGTATATGGGTGTTTATGGGTGTCTTCTGTTTTTACGTTTTTGGAGGGGATGTTGTTCTGGTTGTATCTTATATAATTTTAATTGTTCAATGAAACCCTAAGGCACTCTTTTCCTCCTTCCACTGATTAAGGAGCTTCCCTACAAGCTCTTCTAATCAAGAAGGGGGTTTTTAACGAGGCCTTCAATTCTTATAAAAAAAAAAATTGTAGGTTAATTTCATTCTTAATAATTTAAAGTAATGTCTTACTGCTCTTAGTCTATGACCGTATCATTAGTGACAACAAGCATTGGTGAAAGTTAGTTTCAATGGATGCTTGTGCTGGGTTGAAAGAGATTTGGTTTGATCTGTTATCTGCAATCCTTGGTAAATGTAAAGGGAGATGGGTAAGATATCTAACTATTTCGAGGAGAGATAATAGCCCAAGTATCACTATGATATGGTTATGTTTACGATTTTGTATGTTCGTCGAGTCAGTTGCCACTTTTTTGCATGTAACTCTTGCTTGAACCGTTGCTTTTTTTATGTTGTGGATGACAAAGTGACTGTTCTAGAGTCTGAGAAGCGAGCTTGGGAGAATTCCCCTGAAGCTCAGGCAATGAGAGAAGCTCTTAATCCTTGGAGAAATCATGACAAGAAAGAAAATGTTCCTAATGGAGCCACATCTGATTTGTTTTGAATAATAGTTGTCTCTGGAACGAAGTTCGGTGAGTAACTAAATACATTTTCTGGCATCAAGAACTAATCAACCCTTTCGAGCTTCGATGCCTGGTTGGACGTTATTCTGGTTAGATACTTTCTTGCAACCTGTCTTGTGGATTATTTATTGATGGGCCAAATTTCGGAATGAATACAGTCATGAAGCTTGATTTTTGTCATTTTCTTCTTTTTTCATGTGATCAGTAAGTATCCTAAGATATACATTCCTCGCACATATTTGAACATGGGTATAGGAATATGAACTTCCAAAGATGCATGAAACTTGTAAAATCTGAACATATCTGTGTTGGACACTGTTGTGGTCCCTTGGTTGCGATCGTGACACTGGGGGATTAACGGAACTTTGGAAGCAATTGTCTTCCGTTTATCGCTATTCTCGTCAAACCGAGACCGAAACCTTTAGCTCATCAGAACACACCCATAAGTCCGAGTAACATAGGTTTTCTATTGAAGACTGAAGAGCATCAACGGAAAGAAAGAGCATTAGAGCATTACTATATTCAAGAACATTACATTCTGTTTTGAGCGAGTTAACAATGCCATTCATTTACTATGAGACAGATTATGGTAGATTTCTTTGTTCCATCGGTTCATATCCGTTTAACGGTTTATGCTCATGATTGCTCTTCCGAGCCTCGAGGCTCGCAAGTTACATGAAGTTTCTCGAATTATAGGGAATATTCTAGGAGGTCTTAGAAGACAATCTACTACCTCTAGTTTCTAGAAGCCTAGTTTGATAGTCCAGCATGAATAGTTACCGGCCGGTGACACTGAATGGCAACATAATTATGTTATAGTGCGAAGCAGGGCTTGCTTCAAGACTTTGTTCGAGTCTTTTCAGACAGACATAATTCAGTTTGTTTCATTTGGTCATACTCATCTACCATTCGTCATTTCTCAACATGAATTGTTACATATACGTGCATCTGTCAAGATACGTTTTCATTCTACATGATATAATCACGTTTTAGTACTCAACTATCACTTTTGTTCTGTTCAGGTCATCCAACTACTTTTTTTCCTTAAAAGAATCATACATAATGTTTAGTTTTTGTTTATTTTGATCACTCATCGTTAAAAATTTAACAGTAATGCCCATGTATCACCATAAGGTAATGCTATGTCATCATTGAAGAAAAATAAAAATAGTTGTGTGATCAAAGTGAAATCAAAATGTAATATTGGGTATGCTTTTGAAAAAAATAATTGGGTGATCAAAATGGAACAAAAATACGCTTTATTATTAAATATTATTATTTTGGATGGGAAAATTTTATATGGTAAAGTAATACAAATGGTCTTTTGACTATATATGACATTGGTTTTTTTAGCCTTTCAACTATTAAAAGTTATAAAGTAATCCTCTAATTATATGATATTACTTTTTGGAGTCTCTCGACTATTAAAAGTTATAAAATAGTAAATTTACTATCCATTTTTTTGTTAAAAAATCGATAATCGTTTAAATTGGATGTTAAATTATTAATCAGGATATGATAAACGTATATTTTAATGATGTCTATTGGTGGTGGTGTTTTTAAGCACTGATTTGACGATATAATATTTCAAGCGTTGATTCAATGACATAATGTAAACGAAAATTTAATCTACAAGATATACTTCAAACGATTTTAGGAGATCATTTTATAACGGAAAATAACGAGCTTAATACATATAAATAGTTGAGTGATCATTTTGTAACTTTTAATAGTCATATGATTCAATAAAACAATATCACATAATCATAAGTGAAAGGGACAAATATCCTCAAAATTTTGATGGTTTAATATAATAAAATTTATTATTATTAATTTAAAAAGGTGTGAAAAATATGCTGTCATGAAAAGAGAAATTTACTGCTCATCGCACTAAAAAAGATCATCATTAAACTCTCTGATCATTGTGTTTGTGCATGTTCGTCGGTCGAACCCCAACAGCATATATGTTGGTATTTAAGGCCACGTTTATTGTTGTCTTTGTGTGTACATAAAAGAATTGACTTTTTTTTTAGATTTTGTTTTGATTAATTCGAACTAATTTATGTCGCACATTTTATTTTAATGGCTTCAAGCGAGATTATTTTGTATGCACAAGATCTTAAATTTGAAACTTATTTAAGGGATATCGAGTTATTTATCACTTGAATGAACCTGTTGATAAAAGAACTGATTTTTTATTTTATAATTTTATAATTTTTATATTTTTTAGTTTGTATCGTTTTAATATATTTTTATTAATTTAAGATCATTCCATCGAAGTAACTTAATTAATAAATTATTTTAATATTTGAATTCCTTACCACTTGTTCAATTTGCAATGATCTCACCTTTGCTCTTTGCAAAAAGCAAGAGATTGATCAACTTAGAGTTCTAAATTGAGTAAAGGGTCATTAATTAATGATTAATCAAAAGGTTGGTAAACCTTAATTATTGGTCTTAAACAGGTCGTCAAATTAGGAGTTGGTTTCAATTAATTGGGAATATTAATTAAACCTTTAGATTTTAAGGTAAAGTATACAAATGATCCTTCGACTATAGGATATTACTTTATTAAATCCCTTGACTAATAAAATTTACAAAAGTGATCTTCATACTATATAGTGTTACTTTGTTGAGTCCCTCAACTATTAAAAGTTACAAAATGGTCACCCAACTGTTCATTATGTTCCAAACTCGACATTTTTTGTTAAAAGATTAATTGTCGTATGAGCTAGACGTTACATAACGACTGAGATATGATAGTCGTTTGAGATTCTAGGATCGAATATTATCATAACATACTCAACAAAGTTAACGTCCAGCTCAGATTGTTGTCAATTTTTAACAAAAAATGATGAGTTTAGAACATAATAAATAGTCAGATGATCATTTTATAACTTTTAATAGTCGATGGACTCAATAAAGCATCACTCTATAGTCGAAGGTTTATTTTACAACTTTTAATAGTCAAGTGATTCAACAAAATATCATCCTATAATCGAGTGATCATTTATATATTTTACCCTAATTTTTTATACCGAACTAGATGTTTATACTTTAATATTTTATAGATTAATCTTTCGATTAAAATTGTTCATTAAATATAACATTTTTAGATCAATTTATATCATATGTCAAATCAAGATATTTTCGTGACATTTTCCAAAATTTTATTAATGTTGAAAAAGATTTCAGGTTTTCTTAAAATTATTTTAAATTTCAATTTTTTTTAAAAAAATTGTAAATTTTGTTTAACAAAATTCAATGACTTAACTTTTTTGTTGAGTTAATCGATTGACGGAATTGGCCAAGAGGGGGGTGAATTGGCAATTAAAAATTTGGTGGAAGCTTTTGCAGAAATTTGAAAAAAATAGCACATCGATTTAGAGTGGTTCGACTTTATCAACCAAAGTCTACGTCCACTACCTTAGCTATCCACACTAAGGATTTTCCAACAAATTCACTAATTTGTTCTTTCTTTTGAGGCCAAAGAGATAACCTTACAACTCCCTCAAGAATATACCCCAATTCTTGAGAACACTCTTTTCTCAAAGAGAAATACAAATTTGCAAACTTACAAGAAAAACCTCACAAGGCAAATATGTTTGCACAATTCTAGAACAAAGAAAGAACACTCAAGAATAAATACAATTGAGTACAATAAGTGTTCTTGAAAGCAAAATGAATATTGAATGAAAAATAGGATTGAAATGCTCAAACTTGAGGTTTGATGCTTTCTCTTTGATTCTCTCTTGATTCTAATTGCTTGATGTTTCTTGTTGTTGATCAATGGCTTCTAAGCTTGCTTAAATACACCTTGAATCACTTCTGAACATTGGGGATAATTAGAGAAAATAATATAGCCGTTTTAGTGTGAAAACAATTAATAAAACAGTTTGGAGCGTGGGGGGAATTGGTAAATCGGTTCCCTAAGTGTAAAATTCAAATATTTCGATCGTTATACAAGGGGGAATCGGTACCCCCTGGGGGGAATCGGTTCCCTCCGAGCATACTGGAATTCTCGGAGCCAAACCATTCAGGGGGAATCGATTCCCTCTGAGCAATCTGGAATTTTTGGCTTTGAAATGGTTCGAAATACTTTGTAAAATTATTTTTGAAATTGTTTTAAGATTAAAACTTAATTTTACACTTTGAGTAAGGATTAAAAATGATCTTTGAAAGATTTGGAGTAATGTTTTGATATTCGAATAATTCTATCGAATATACTTAGAAAATCATTTGGAAAATCTTAAAATTCATTTAACTTAATTTGTTATATCGAAATATCAAAATGTTTTCAACAATCTCCCCCTTTTTGATATAACAAAACATTTTAGTAATTTTAAGATTTTTGAAATCAAGTTTTGAAATTACTCCCCCTTACTTTAACACTTCTACCATTTATCATTTAAAAACACTTCAACACTTCTCCCCCTTTTTGTTAAATCAAAAAGACATTTTAAAGAATTTAAACAAGGTTTTGAAATCATTTAGCCAATTGATTATATATAATATAAGCTGCTAAGATCACAAGCAAGAGAAACGTTAGCCATTAGTTTCATAATCAATATTCATAATTAATGTGAAATGGCAAAATTGGTCATATATCTAATCATGAAGTAAATGATGCAATAATGAATAAATTTAATCACACCAAATAGATAATTTCTAACCATTCATAAATCTAAACAAATTCAAAGTCAATCAATCCACAAATTCAAACATTCCAAAATATTCAAAATGTTAAAACAATAAGTTTGGAGTTCAAAGCAAAACATTGAATCACATATCCCGGATCAGGAGGAGGAAAACGAGCTCGCATAGCGGCCATTTCGTTAGTGAGGTCATTAATACGTGCGTTGGTTGCTTCATTATTTGCACGCATTTCCCGAAGAATTTCTAATTTTTGAGCTCCCATTGTGGATAAATGGGACTCTATAGAAGTAAAGCGCGAATCCATAGTAACGTATCGAAAATCGAATGTCTCCATAAAGGATTGGAAATATGGAGTCATTGGATGCGTTTGTTGTGCTTGCTCTTCGGGCTGCTCCTCGGGCTGCTCAGGCTCATCTTCGACTTCATCGATGTCTCGCATTAATTTCTCAAGCTCGAGATCTTCGTCAGCTTCGGGTGGAGCTCGTGAAGAACTAGCTCCCGGAGTATTTGCAGAAGATCGAACCCATTCACCGGTTTCCTTATCCTTAATCCATCCCGCTCTCGTTAAGAAAAGAAGGTTTATTTGTTTCTTAAGGGGAAAAACGACATCTAGACCGACTCTAAGCCCAGCTTTGGAAAATAGATTACTCAAAATACAACCGTAAACAAGAGATGAACAGAGTTTTTTGTTAGGAACAAGATTTACGGTTTCAACAATTTCAGCAAAAATAATCTGAGGTAGGTTGATTTTAATATTATTTTCGAAAAAATGTAACCACCAAAGATCTAAGGCTCTAAGAGTAGAATAACGACCCCCGGATGGTCGAAACCACCAAGAAATCATTAGATGAAGAAAACGTTCATGAAGGTCTAGGACACTTGCACTATCCCTTCTTTTATAACGAGATCCTAAAACCTATTTTTCATTTGAAATACCATCATTATCTAATCCGAATGTATTGGCTATGTAAGCCGAGTCAATATAGAAGAATTGTCCTAGAAGGTAGGAATGAATTCCTATGGTTTCGGTTTCAGTTTGTTTTTTAACACAAACGGCATTAGAATAGAAAATACGAACAAGTTGATGGTAAACGATGGGTTCAAGGTCAAAGAGTTTATTAAATTTCCACTCTTGTAAAAGAGGAAGATATTTAAAATTGATAGCTAACATAGCTTGACGAGAAGGAATACGTTCTTCCCGGATTTTGTAAGAGTCGAAATATTGATAATACCAAAATCGATGATTTCTAGGACCAGAATGATTGAAACACGAATTTTGGATAGTCAAATTAGGATCAATGGGATTAGGATTAGAAATTGGAATAGGAGGAGGATTTGGAGGTGGATTTGGTTGACGGTGTGAATGACTAGATGAAGACCTAGCACGTTTAGGATTGGACATGGTTTAGGAAATCGGAATAGAATTGATAACCTGCAATTTAGAAAACACATGTATGCAATTCAATCAATCCCAAAACTCAATTGAGTCCTCAATATTGCAAGGTTCTCTAAATCAATCCTAATGGGCAAAGTTTTTGAAAAACTTTTGAAAAATATGGTTTTGAGAAACAATATATGTATAGTTTTCATAATAACAACATAATTTAATCAAAACACAATAATTTGAAAATGAATTTTTTTTTAATTTCGAAAATTTAGAAAATCTTATGTTTTTGATGAAATTAGTTGTAATATCTAGTTTCTAATCACTAAATAATCAATGCCCGATCAAAAATTCAACCTAGAACTAATTAAAACTAGTTATATGTTCATAAATTGATAAAAGAAGTTTTGGAAAAATACCTTGAATGATTTCGGATTTGAGTGAGATTAGATGAAGTTTGCAAGTTTTTGATGATTCCAACAGGTTTAGAGGATGATATTTGAAGTGAATTCCGATTAAAAATGTTGATTTGAGGCAAGAATGGAGATTTTTAGAGAGTAGAGGGAAGAAACGGCGTGAAGGAATAAGAGAGGTTTGAGCAAATATTGGGTTCTGCCCGTGTTAAAACCAGAACCCTAGGGGGTATCGATTCCCCTGTGGGGGGAATCGGTTCCCCTTCAAAGGGGGAATCGGTTCCCTCATGGGGGGATCGATTCCCTCTGCACCAAAATGCTAAAATCCGATTTTAAACATCCAAAATGCTAAATTAATTTCCTCTAGTGGTATTGGCAACTCATATATTGAAAATTAATCATGTTCAAACAATTCAATTAATCTTTAAATGATATTTGAACATAAAATTAATTTTTCGTCAAGAATCATAAACTCCCCCTAACTAATAGCAATGAATGCAATCAAAAATTACTATTATAAACATTTTTCATTTATTATTAAAAGTGCTAAAATTATTTTAAACACTCAGTGTAGATAGATTGGTCAAACCTAATTCTCTCCTAAGTGTCCAAAATTGTTCCTTGTCTAAAGGTTTTGTAAAGATATCCGCTAATTGGTGCAAAGTATCAACAAATTCTAGAACTACATCTTCCTTAGTGACATGGTCTCTAATGAAGTGATGTCTTATTTCAATGTGCTTAGTTCTAGAGTGTTGGATGAGATTTTTAGTGAGACAAATAGCACTAGTATTGTCACACTTGATAGGAATGGTACCTACTTCAATTCCATAATCAAAAAGTTGTTGTTTCATCTATAAAACTTGTTCACAGTAACTACCAGCTGAAATGTATTCGGCTTCAGTGGTAGATAATGCAACACAATTTTGTTTCTTTGAAAACCAAGAAATTATCATATTTCCAAGGAATTGGCAAGTACCTGAGGTGCTTTTCCTATCTAATTTGCATCCCATAATCCGTATCAGAAAAAGCATGCAAGCTAAAGCTAGAGTCTCTAGGATACCAAAGTCCTAAACTAGGAGTGTTTTTAAGGTATCTAAAGATTCTCTTAACAGCTAGTAAATGTGATTCCTTAGGACATGATTGAAATCTAGCACATAAGCAAACACTAAACATAATATACGGTCTACTTGCAGTTAGATAAAGTAGAGATCCAATCATTGACCTATATAATTTAACATCTACACATTTACCTCCTTCATCTAAGTCAAGCTTTGTTGAAGAGCTCATTGGAGTGTCATGAGGTTTCCCATTTTCCAGTCCAAACTTCTTGAGCATTTCTTTGACGTACTTAGCTTAATTGATGAAGATGCCATCTTTTCTTTGCTTGATTTGGAGTCCCAAGAAAAATGAGAGCTCCCCCATCATGCTCATCTCAAACTCACTTTGCATTAGCTTAGAAAATTCTTGGCAAAGAACATCATTAGTAGAACCAAATATTATATCATCAACATAAATTTGAACTACTAATAAATCTTTACCTTTATGCTTCAAAAACAATGTAGTGTCAACCTTCCCTTTTGAAAAATCTTTTTCAATTAAAAAATTTGACAATCTTTCATACCAAGCTCTAGGAGCTTGCTTTAAACCATAAAGAGCTTTTGTCAATTTTAAAACATGATCCGGAAAATTTGAATCTTCAAAACCTGGAGGTTGTTCCACATACACTTCTTCTTTTATAAAACCATTTAAAAATGCACTTTTAACATCCATTTGATATAATTTAAATTCATTGAAACATACAAATGCTAATAACATTCTAATTACTTCCATCCTAGCTACGGGAGCGTATGTTTCATCATAGTCTATGCCCTCTTCTTGAGTATACCCTTGAGCAACAAGTCTAGCCTTGTTTCTCACTATATTACCACTCTCATCAAGCTTATTCCTAAATACCCATCTAGTACCTTCAGTAGATTTATTACTAGGCCTTTCAACTAATGTCCATACTTTACTTCTCTCAAATTGATTTAACTCTTCTTGCATAGCCATAATCCAATGTTCATCATTTAATGCTTCTTTAATATTCTTAGGCTCTATGCATGAGATAAATACAACATAATTACAAATATTTCTAAGAGAATATCGAGTTGTTACACCTTTTGATGGATCACCTATAATTTCACCATCCTTGACATAGTTGTACTCTCTTGGATAAGATACCTCCCTTTCTTCAATGGTTGGATTCTCAAGAGGATCATGAGTTTCCTCATTTTTTGTTTCTTCCTTTGATGATGGTTCTCCAACGTCATGTCTAACGTCATTTGTATTTATAATACCTACATCATCATTCACACAAGAATCCTTCCTCGGAAGAGGATTATCATCGAAAACAACATGTATAGACTCTTCTACAACTAAAGTTCTTTTATTAAATACACGATAGGCTTTAGAATTTAAGGAATAACCCAGAACAATTCCTTCATCACTTTTAGCATCAAATTTGCCAAGGTTTTCTTTACCGTTGTTTAAAACAAAACATTTACATCCAAAAGGATGAAAATAACTAATGTTAGGCTTTTTATTTTTGAAAATTTCATATGGAGTTTCCTTTAAAATTGGCCTAATCATTACTCGATTTACAACATAACAAGCGGTATTTGTGGCTTCCGCCCAAAAATATTTTGGCAAATTATTTTCACAAAGCATGGTTCTAGCCATTTCTTCTAAAGTTCGATTTTTCCTCTCAACAACTCCGTTTTGTTGAGGGGTTCTAGGTGCTGAAAAATTATGGCTAATACCGTTAGAGTTACAAAATTCAGTAAATCCAAGATTTTCAAATTCAGTTCCATGATCACTCCTAACACTAGTTATAGAGTAACCTTTTTCATTTTGGATTACTTTTGAAAACGTGATGAATTGTTCTAATGCTTCATCTTTAGTATTTAAAAATAGAACCCAAGTATATCTAGAATAGTCATCTACCAAGACAAATGCATATTGTTTTCCACCCAAGCTAGTAGTTCTAGTTGGCCCAAAAAGATCTAAATGGATCAATTGTAAAACTCTACTAGTTGATACATCATTAATGGATTTAAAAGAAACTCGCTTTTGTTTTCCTTTAGCACAAGCATCACAGATTTTATCATTATCAAATTTAAGCTTAGGCAACCCTCTTACTAGGTCTCCTTGAATTAACCGTTGCAAAACACTCATACTAGCATGTCCTAGTCTCCTATGCCATAACCAACTATCATGTTCATCCTTAGCAACTAGGCATAAATTAGTCATATCAAAATAATTTAAATGCACCATGTATATGTTTCCTATTCTATGACCAACAAGCATAATCCGATTAGATGCAATGTCAATGACTTTACAACCATTAATTTCAAATAAGACATTGAATCCTTTATCGCATAATTGACTAATACTCAATAGATTATGCTTTAATCCATTCACATATAAAACATTTTTAATTTGTATGGAAGAGGTATTACCTATTGTACCAATACCTTCAATGTGACCTTTTGAATTGTCTCCAAAAGTCACTTCTCCTCCATTTTTGGCGTTAAGCTCAATGAACCGGCTTTTTTCTCCGGTCATGTGTCTTGAGCATCCACTATCAAGGTACCATGAATTTGAATTTGTTTCCCGTGCCTTGTAGCAATGCTCCTTCCCCTACAAACATAGATTAATTTTTGATTTTTGGTACCCAAATTCTTTTGGGTGCATATTCATTAGTTTCCAAAATCCTAGTCCCCTTAGGTATCCATTTGTGTAGGATATTTTTATCTTTAGTAGTAATGAGTTCTTTAGGAACCCACATACTTCTAACGATTTTTTTATTAGAGGTTCTTTGGGGACCTCTATGATTGTAGTTTCTAAAACTTTTTCTAACAAAGTTGGATTTTGAATTTCCACCTTTTTCAAAATGTTTTGTTCCAACTTTATCAAAAGAAGTTTTAAGATCATCAATTTTCTTTTGATGATCATCATTGATCTTTGAAAGTAAATTTTGCAAATCTATTTTTTTTTCAAACTCTTCTAGTTTGAGTTGCAAATCTTTGATTTTACTTTCAAGATCGTTGTTGGTTTTGGATTTGAGTTTGTTTTCATTTTTATATTTTAAAAATAATTTCTCATAATCCGAAGCCAACCCATTATATTCCTCTAATAACTCATCATAGGATAAATCATCAAAATCGGATGAGTTAGAGGTTACCTTAGAATCTTCCCCAAATGCCATCAAGCACAAGTTAGCTACTTCTTGTTCCTCTTCATCGGAACTTTCTTCATCGCTCCATGTAGCCACATGAGTCTTGTGCTTATTCTTTGATTGACCCTTTTTCTTCAATTATGGGCAATCATATTTGACATGACCTGGCTTTTTGCATTCGTAGCAAATGATTGGGTCCTTCTCTTTCGGTTCATTTTTTAGGCCTTCATTTCGTTTGAATTTTCTTCCTCGATAAGGTCTCATCATTTTTCTGAACCGTTTGGCAAACAATGCCATTTCCTCGTCATCGTCATCGTTATTCGAATTACTCTCATATTTTGTGGATTTGAGAGCAACTCCAATGTTTTTCTTCTTCTCCTTCTCCTTTGGTGTCTCGTCAATCTTGTCGAGGTCCACCTCATCTTCGAGCATCATTTCATGAGTGAGGAGTGACCCAATTAGCTCTTCAAGAGTTAAGGACGTTAAGTCCTTAGACTCGATGATTGTCATCTTCTTTGATTGCCACGATTTTGGGAGGGAGTAGACTAACTTCTTCACAAGCTTTTCATTTGAAATGATCTCTCCATATGATTTGAGACCATTGACAATCGTTGAAAATCTATCCGTCATAGCTTTGATATCTTCATTTGGTTTCATCCTGAAATTTTCATAGCTATGCGTTAGAATACTAATTTTAGATTTCTTTACCTCATCGGTACCTTCATGAGTGACTTGAGGTTTGTCCTATATTTTTTTGGCGGTTGTGCACGATGAAACTCTTCCGTATTCATCTGGTCCAAGAGCACAAAAAATGATATGGATGGCTTTGGAGTTGAGCTGGAACATTCTTGTCTCTCCTTCACTCCACAACCTTGGATGAGTGAGAGGTTTGATGTATCCTTCTTCTACAGCATTCCATGCTCCCATGTCACTTGCTTGAATGAAGTACATCATTCTATTCTTACAATAGGCATAGTTAGCTCCATTGAAGAAAGGAGGCTTGTTGACAGGCATCGAGTCGAGACCGGAGTCAAAGTTTGAAGCGGAGGCCATTGATGACTTTGATTATCGATATAACTCTTCCCGAATCGACTCAAGAGGTGATTAAACCTTCAAATGAGTTAGGCTCTGATACCAATTGTTGAGTTAATCAATTGACGGAATTGGCCAAGAGGGGGGTGAATTGGCAATTAAAAATTTGGTGGAAGCTTTTGCAGAAAATTGAAAGAAATTGCACAGCGATTTAGAGTGGTTCGACTTTATCAACCAAAGTCTACGTCCACTACCTTAGCTATCCACTAAGGATTTTCCAACAAATTCACTAATTTGTTCTTTCTTTTGAGGACAAAGAGATAACCTTACAACTCCCTCAAGAATATACCCCAATTCTTGAGAACACTCTTTTCTCAAAGAGAAATACAAATTTGCAAACTTACAAGAAAAACCTCACAAGGCAAATATGTTTGCACAATTCTAGAACAAAGAAAGAACACTCAATAATAAATACAATTGAGCACAATAAGTGTTCTTGAAAGCAAAATGAATATTGAATGAAAAATAGGATTGAAATGCTCAAACTTGAGGTTTGATGCTTTCTCTTTGATTCTCTCTTTATTCTAATTGCTTGATGTTTCTTGTTGTTGTTCAATGGCTTCTAAGCTTGCTTAAATACACCTTGAATCACTTCTGAACGTTGGGGATAATTAGAGAAAATAATATAGCCGTTTTAGTGTGAAAACAATTAATAAAACAGTTTGGAGCGTGGGGGGAATCGGTACCCCCTATGGGGAATCGGTTCCCTAAGTGTAAAATTCAAATATTTCGACCGTTATACAAGGGGGAATCGGTACCCCCTTGGGGGGAATCGGTTCCCTCCGAGCATACTGGAATTCTCGGAGCCAAACCATTCAGGGGGAATCGGTTCCCTTTGAGCAATCTGGAATTTTTGGCTTTGAAATGGTTCGAAATACTTTGTAAAATTATTTTGAAATTGTTTTAAGATTGAAACTTAATTTTACACTTTGAGTAAGGATTAAAAATGATCTTTGAAAGATTTGGAGTAATGTTTTGATATTCGAATAATTCTATCGAATATACTTAGAAAATCATTTGGAAAATCTTAAAATTCATTTAACTTAATTTGTTATATCGAAATATCAAAATGTTTTCAATATTTTTTTATATATAAAAATGAAGACTTATTTTTCATTTTAATTCGAATATGATGATTAAAAATGTAATTTAATTATTGATTAAATCACTTTTATTTTAAAAAATCAATTGAATTAATTGTTTGCTCACATGTAGCCATGCATACATGCTTGAGTCATCCAACATCGTATCAATTTCTTATTCAGTGGCGGAGGTAGCTTGGTGGAGTAGGCACGTGGATACCTTAAAATTTAATTTTTCTTCGATTAATTATTTATTTTATTAGTGATATACATCTTGAAATTTTTATACTTACCCTAAAATTTTAAATTTTCTTCGATTAATTATTTATTTTACGGATTGTGTCCACCCTGAAATTTTATTTTTACCTATCCCATTTAAAATTTTATATTATTAACATATGTGTATTAATACTACAAAAATATTTTTAAATCTATTACTGGTGTTCAAGTACGAGGTTCTAGATAAATTGGAAGATTAAGCAGAGAAAGTTTCCACTAACTTTGATTTTTTCTATTCATGTGGTCCAAATCGACACGTTTCAATGTAATTAATTAGTGACTTAATCTTGTTTATGGCCATAGTCAATCTATTATTTCATATCTTTAATATTTTCATTTACACACTCATTTATTTTTTTATGGGTTATTAAAATAAAAATGTGTTTAGTAATATTTAAGTCTCTTAAACTTTTGGGGAAATATTAGTTTAGCCCTTGATTTTTTTTAGTTCAAAGTGACCCTTAAATTGAAAAAAAAAATTTACCCTTTGACCAACTGAATCAAACGTTGATCTTCATGACTCTTATATGACATTTTCACAAAAGCTTAAATGACAATCTAGAATGTTGATGTGACAATTCACAATATTATTGTGACAGTACACGGTGGATAATACGATGTTGATGTGATAATTCACGATAATGTGATATTTACGGTGTTTTCATATTTTCACTTATTTTTGTTTTTATTTTTAGAAATTATTTTCTAATTTTACAATTAATCGCATTTTCTTCAACGTTTACTTTTTTCTAAGAAAATGAAAATGAAAATAACTTATATTTTCTAATACAAAACGGACTCATGTTTTGATTTATGTTTTTAAATCGAATTGATTTTATTATATGATTTAATTCTATAACTATGATATCTCCAGCACAAGATGATTTTATCTTCAATTCTTTCATCATATAATAACTACATACAACATTATCAATATTCTAAGATGACTTTATCAAATAGGGTAAAATTCATTCTATTTTCCAGTAATTATATGTAGGGGTGAGCAAAACTCGATTCGACTTGAAAAACCGATTCTTTCTACTCAACTCGACTCGAAAAAACTCGACTTGAATTGACTTCGAGTTACAATTTCATAAACTCGACTCAAGCCGAAAAAATTTCAAGTTCAAATTGAGTTATAAAACACAACTTCAATAACTCAGAAGTTTTAGTAATTAGTGGATTTATTTTCAAGTTTGAGTCGAGTTCTTCAATTTTGTATGAAATATATTTGTATATCACATATGTATATCACATATGAAAAAATATGAAGAAATATATTTGTATTGTATATATGGTTATAGAAAGTCACTTAAATTAGAATCAAATAATATAATAATATTATAATATTTACAATTAAATTTAAAAAGAAACTCGAAAAATTGACACGACTCGAATTTTATAAACTCGACTCAACTCGAAAAAATTTTAAGTTAACTCCTAGTTGTAAAACAGAACTCGTCAACTCAAATAACTCAAATTTTTTTACTTGAATCAACTAGATCGAACGCTCACCCCTAATTATATGAGAATTCTAATTTTCTAATTTTTATTTTAAAATGTCATTTTTCCTAATTAAGCCAAGATAATGACTTGAGAAAAAGATGATTGGAAGTGTTCCCACTAATAAAAGATTAAATTACGTCATTAGTTTTTATATTATTCATAAATTATGAATTTTATATCTATAATTTTAATTTGATCAATTATACTTTTTACATTTTTTAAATTTTAAAATTCCAGTTTTAAACCGAATGATACATGAATAATCAACTAGATTACAACGACTTAAAAAGATTGAATTAAAAAAATAAATAATAAATATATAATTTATGTATAATAAGATGAGAAATATAAAAATTTGACAAATTGCATATAAATAAATCTATAACAATTTTTGTTTAAGTCGAGAACAGAATTTTAAAATTTGAAAAGTAAATAGATTGAATTTACAATTTACACATAATAAAATGACTAATAAAAGAGTTTTACCTTAATGAAAGTGGAGCTTCAAGCTATGTATAGTCAAAGCTTATTATAAATACTAAATGGATTAAACACTGTTATACTCCATAACTTATAACTCCTAATACAACAGTACTATATACATGGACCACGAGAATGGATTGGTCGATGTTTCTCCTTTCTTCCTCTTCGAGCATAGCGGCGACTCCGAGCTCGATTCCGAATCGTCGTCGGATATAACTATGGCTACAGCGGTTATCGGTGGTGACGAAGATGATGCGGAATCGTGTAGCTGCGACATGATCGGTACCGAGAGACTCGATGACTTTTACGAAGTAATCCTTCGACTTCTCGATGATGAAGAAGAAGAATCAATTGGTTGTGACGATGAAGATCGAATCAAGGAAGAACCTGGTTCGGGTATCGATTTGTGTGGAGAAGGAATGGATAGAATGGAAGATAGGTTGTTCTGGGAGACTTGCATGGCTGTTGGATACCCTTGAGTTTGAAAAATTTTCTTTCTTGATTTTCCTTCTTTCCAAGCAGACCTGTTTCGATCAGTGTTGTAACCGGTTTTCGCCCGGGCACGAATTTTTACTTGGCGGGAAAAGTGATGTGAATAAATTAATGATTTTGATTTTTTAAAAAAATATTTTGGAAGTCGCCATCGGCCTTTTGGGTTAGATAGGTCGAATACCTAAAAATCATCTTTTAAAAGAGTTTTTAAGAAAACATCGATTAAAAGATAAACTGATATGCATTTTAACCAAATATTCATAAAAAGGGATTCGTGATCGGTTACGTTTAGGGAAGGATTACCACCCCTACAATGCCCAAAATTGATACTTTTTAATTATAAATTGTCTCTATTATTAGAAATTAAAAATTCAAAATATATTTAATTTATAATCCTATTATTTTAAAATTATAATTATGAAAAATATATATTAATTTATATATATTTATAAATAAAATATTTATTTATTTAGAAATATCATAAAAGGACTTCTAGGTGCCTTAAGACAGTTCTTTTCTTTGATATTAAAAAATAAATAAATAATTAAAACAATTAATATATAATTTATAAAATAAGATATTTATTTATTTAAAAATATCAGAAAATGGACATCGAGTTATTTTAAGACTGCCCTTTCTTAATATTGGAAAATAAATAAATATTAAAATAGGATTAAAATAAGTTAAAAATAATTAACTAAGATTTTAATAAATAAAATACATATTATTTATTATATAAATATATATATTTATGGTTAAATAATAATAATAATAATAATAATAGTAATAATAATTAAAAGTAAACATATTAACATATAACTAACAATAAAATTAAAACTATATATAAAACTTATAAAAAAAATATAAATAAAAATTGAAATTAGTGACTAAATTATAAACTAATAGCATTAAATACCTAATTCATAATTAATTATTTAAAATTACAGGGATTAAACATGTTATTTTACTCATTTATTAATTTATGGACTAAAATAAAATTATATTAAATTCGAATGTCAAATTAAAATAAATTAAAACATGCTCGGGATTAAAATAACATTAATTAGAATTAAAGGACTAAATCGGTTATTTGTCTAAAATATTTATGTCAGTGACTAAATTATAAAGAAATAACATTAAGAGATCAAATTAAAAAGTTCATAATTTGATTTCAGTGACTATAATGAAAAATTACAAAGTTACTGGACTACGTACGGGGTTTAACTTTTAATTAATTACAGACAGACCCTTCCCCAAAACGGCGTCGTTCGAGGAGGGGTATTTAAGTCCCGAAACGGCTGGCCCGAAGGGCCAGCTCTCATTTCTCTCATTTCTCTTCTCTCTCTAGAGAAGAGAAATATCATTTCTCTCGCTTCTCTCTAGCTTCCCTCACCGGAGGGAAGCCGGTCACCGGGCGAAAGCCGTCTGCCGCCACCTTCCTCGCCGCCGGCCACCGATAACGGTGGCCGAAAAATTCTAAAATATCTCAAAACATAGATCGGGATGATCTACAGTCGAATCTGACCCCCCTTTCCCACAAAACATCTCCTATTTTCATAGATCTACAAAAAAAAAATACCTTCGGTATTTTGCTTCTACGGCGGCCTATGAACTCCGATGGCGTCGCAACTTCTTCGGTAAGACTTCTCTCAATTTTTGCTTTGATCTTTTGATGGTTTTGGGTTCTGTGTTCTCTCTGTCTCCTCTTCTTTCTTTTTTCAGGTTCGGTTGATGTCTTTATAGCCATCACCGGCATTTGTCTCGGACCGGGTAAAAGAGTAGAGTTTGGTGAGTCACCGGACATCCAGTGGTGACTCACTGTTGAGGGCGACGTGTGCGGATATGGCTAGGCCTTCTGGATCCTTCGGTTGGCATCGTGGCAGCGTGGTAGCAGGGGTTGGCGAACGGCGGCCGCGTGGTCCCTAGGGTATCATCACCCTAGGGTTTGTTCTGGATGTGTGTGGGCCGTTGGATCTCTCAGATCCAACGGCTGTGATGCTGAGGCGGCTAGGGTTAGATGATACAAACCCTAAATTAGGTTTAGGGTTTCCTAATGGGTTTGGGCCAGTTTGGGTCATCTGGATCCATTTGTAATTGGGCTCCGGTTTATGTAATTTGGGCATGTAATAAAATTAATAATAAATAATAATATTAATAATAATAATGATAAATAATAAAAAACCAAATGTAAAAAAACTAGTGTCTTCAGCTGCCCCTCTTTGATCATTCTTGTGTTAACAAGAATAGAACACAAGAATGATCAAAGACGAAAAGACAATAACTTTTTTTTCATTTGACTTTATTTGGAAATGTTGAACAAGTTTTTCTTTTGGATTAGTTCTTTCATTATGAGCTTTTCCACTGGGATGACAATTTATCTCCTTCTGTGATGTAATCTAGCAAAAAGTTGAACAAATTCTCCTCCTTATGAACTTCTTCTTCTTCAGATGAGTTCTTCTCATTATGAACTCCTTCTGGAAATGCTGATGATGATATATCTCCTTTTGTGATAGAGTTATGCAAAAGGTTGAACAAGCTCTTTTCATTATAAGCTTCTTCTTCTTCAGATAAGTTCTTCTCATTATGACCTTTCTCTGGAAAAGTTGATCCATCGAGTGATGAATTCAAACAAAAAGTTAAACAAATTCTTCTCATTATGAACTTCTTCTTCTTCAGATGACGAGTTCTTCTCATCATGAACTCTACTTGGCAATGTTGATCCATCAAATGATGAATTTAAATAAAAGGTTGAACAAACTCTTCTCATTATGAGCTTATTCTTCTTCTTCAGATAAGTTCTTCTCATTATGAACTTTCTCTGGAAAAGTTGATCCATCGAGTGATGAATTCAAACAAAAAGTTGAACAAATTCTTCTCATTATGAACTTCTTCTTCTTCAGATGACGAGTTCTTCTCATTATGAACTCTACTTGGCAATGTTGATCCATCAAATGATGAATTTAAATAAAAGGTTGAACAAACTCTTCTCATTATGAACTTCTTTTTCCTTCTTCAGATAAGTTCTTCTCATTATGAACTTTCTCTGGAAAAGCTGATCCATCAAGTGATGGATTTGAGCAAAAGGTTGAACAAGCTCTTCTCATTATGAACTTCTTCTTCCTTCTTCAGATGAGTTCTTCTCATTATGAACTTTCTCTGGAAAAGCTGATCCATCAAGTGATGGATTTGAGCAAAAGGTTGAACAAGCTCTTCTCATTATGAACTTCTTCTTCCTTCTTCAGATGAGTTCTTCTCATTATGAACTTTCTCTGGAAAAGCTGATCCATCAAGTGATGGATTTGAGCAAAAGGTTGAACAAGCTCTTCTCATTATGAACTTCTTCTTCCTTCTTCAGATGAGTTCTTCTCATTATGAACTTTCTCTGGAAAAGCTGATCCATCAAGTGATGGATTTGAGCAAAAGGTTGAACAAGCTCTTCTCATTATGAACTTCTTCTTCCTTCTTCAGATGAGTTATTCTCATTATGAACTTTCTCTGGAAAAGCTGATCCATCAAGTGATGGATTTGAGCAAAAGGTTGAACAAGCTCTTTTCATTATGAACTTCTTCTTCCTTCTTCAGATGAGTTCTTCTCATTATGAACTTTCTCTGGAAATGTTGATCCATTGTGATGGATTTGAATCTTTGCTAAAATCTTTGAAATTCATGTCAACATGGATAAAATGAATGGAAATGCACCTATTTTTGCAAATGCTTAAATATGTTGCATGAATATTAAGTTCATTTTTATTTGATTTCAAATTGGTGAACTTAGTATTTCTTCAGTTGTGTAGAAATTCAATAAATCTTTCTTCTTCAAATCGGAGAATCTATCATCTTTGAAAAATGTAGATGTAGATATAATGTCAAAACCCCTTGAGAACAAAACTCAATGGCATAGGCTCTTGAAAAGTTTGTACTTATGCAACATGTTGATTCTGATAATTACTCATCCAATTATGAAGTGATCTTTCAAGATGATTTCACAGATATTGATAGTTCTTCTGATACCGAGGAAATCCTGAATTCTGATTCTGATGAGGAGAGTAAACTGTTATACTTGACGAAAATGGGATACTCAAATGCCAAGTCTTCAATAGTCATAGAGATGTGATCCTGATTCATCAATTGCAGAATTGACATATTTTATATGTGCTGCTCAAATGGCTAAGGTTGCTGACACACTTCTTCCGGTAAAAGATAGGAAGCCATTATGCAACAATCCCAATTACAAGAAAAGGCAAAACTCGAGCTATGATTTTTGGGAAAGGAATAAGCAGAAGAAGCTTGAAAAAAAGCTTCTTAATGAAGACGATCATGCAGTTCATCTTTTAATTCTAATGATTGGTTCTGTGGTTCCTACCGAACCAGATCAGATAACTCAAAGAACACTTCCAGAAGATGCTATTGGGTCTCCTTATTTCTACTACGAGAACGTGGCACTTGCTCCAGTTAATGTTTGGACTGGAATATCACAGTATTTATTCGATGTAGAGCCAGAATTTGTAGATTCGAAGCATTTTCCTGCTGCTACACTGAAAAGGGGTTATATTCATAATCTGCCAATTGAGAATAGATTTCTTCTTGTTCCACTTCCAAATAACTATATGATGGTGATAATTTGCTTACTTTGTATTCCATGCCTTTAAAAGTATTAACATAAAGTGATATTCAGAAATCTTTAACTTATTTCAAAATTATGTTAATCCATTAAATTGAATTTTCAAAATTGAATCTCAAATAAATTAAATTTAGAGGAAATAAACTTTAGAATTTATTAATAAATAGATATAATTGTATTAATAGGAATGATAAAAATTCAAATGACTCAACAAATTATTAGCATAAGTATTTCTAAATTAATCAAATTGACATAATTTAGAGTACTGATGTAAGCTTTTGTCTGGAAGATCTCAAACGTTGTCAGAATGCTTGTAGATGTGAAGTTCCTCCCAAACTATCAAAATCTTAAGAGGGTTCAATTGCCAGATGCCTAATATCAACATGCATTTGAGTCGCCCTTTCAGGTTTTCAACTCAAATCCTTCATTTGGTTACAAGATGCCCTTTACGGGTTTTCATCTTGACCCCCTCTTTTTCTTTCTTTTCCTTTTCTTCTTTTTTTTTTCTTTTTTTTTTCTTTTTTTTCAAGCATAATATTTCTTGACAGAATCTGAGTTTATTGGATTTCTCAGAATTTTTCCATCCATTTCTGCCAAGATCAACGCTCCTCCGGAAAAAGCCTTTTTTACAACGTATGGCCCTTCCAATTAGGCATCCATTTCCCACAGAAATCTTTATGTATAGGCAAGATCTTTTTTAGTACTAGATCACCCTCTTGGAATTCTCTTGGATGTACTTTCTTGTCATGAGACTTCATCATCCGTTTCTGATACATTTGTCCATGGCAAATAGCTTTCAATCTTTTTTCCTCAATAAGGTTCAACTGATCAAATCTAGCTTGGATCCATTCAGATTCATCCAATTTTGTTTCTCTCAAAATTCGAAGCGATGGAATCTCTACTTCAATTGGTAAGACTGCTTCTATCCCATAGACTAAAGAAAAAGGCGTTGCCCCAGTAGATGTTCGAACAGTAGTTCGGTATGCATATAAAGCAAAAGGTAACTTCTCGTGCCAATCTTTGTAAGTTTCAGTGGTCTTTGTAATGATTCTCTTGATGTTCTTATTTGCTGCTTCAACTGCCCCATTCATTTTTGGACGATATGCCACTGAGTTTGCATGTTTGATCTTAAACTCTGCACAAAGTTCGGTCATCATTTTGTTATTCAGGTTCAGAGCATTATCTGTAATGATCCTTTCTGGTAGGCCATACCGGCAAATTATTTCTTTCTTTATGAATTTGCAGACTGTGGACCTCTTAATATTGGCATATGAAGCAGCTTCAACCCACTTGGTAAAATAATCAATTGCCACAAGGATGAAACAATGTCCATTCGATGCTTTTGGTGTGATTGCTCCAATGACGTCTATTCCCCACATAGAAAATGGCCAAGGTACTGTCATTACATGTAAAGGAGATGGGGGTACATCAATCTTATCTGCATATATCTGGCATTTATGGCATTTCCTTGCATAATCAATGCAATCTGTGTGCATGGTAGCCCAATAGTATTCATATCTCATTATTTTTCTAGCCATGGAATGACCATTTGCATGTGTTCCACATATTCCATTGTGTACTTCTTCAATGATGCTTCTGGCTTCGCTGGTATTTAAACATCTCAATAGCATTTGATCATTGCTTCTTCTATACATAGTCTCGCCATCAAGAAAATATCCAGCAGCCATTCTTCTCAAGGTTCTTTTATCAATTTCAGATGCATTTTGTGGATAACTTTGATTTTTGATATATTGCAGGATATCATAATACCATGGTTTACTATCTACCTCTTCTTCCACACTATAACAATGTGCAGGAATTTCATATACTTGCATTTTGATTGGCATCATATCAACTTTCTTAGTTGCCTGAAACATAGCAGCTAATGTAGCCAAAGCATTTGTCATTTGATTTTCTTCTCGAGGGAGATAATTGAAGGTGACTCTCTCAAATTCTTTCACTAATTCGAGGGTAAAATTTCGATATTCCAATAATTTGGGATATTTTGTTTCCCATTCACCTCGTAATTGATACACCACTAACGATGAATCTCCATATATCTTGAGACATTTAATTTTTCTTTCTATAGCTGCTTTCAATCCCATGACACAAGCTTCATATTCCGCCATATTATTGGTGCAAAAGAACCCCAGTCTACTTGTAAAGGGATAATAAATATTTTCTGGAGAAATTAACACTGCCCCGATTCCTCGTCCCAAGGCGTTGGATGCTCCATCAAAGTAAAGCTTCCAAGATTCATCATTTGTTATGAATTCTTCATTTATGGATATGCATAACAAATATTCATCTGGAAAATTAAAACTCAAAGGTTGACAATCATCTGATACACGACTGGCCAGAAAATCAGCTATGACACTTCCTTTTATTGCTTTTTGGTTGACATATACAATATCAAACTCGGATAATAACATCTGCCATCTAGCCATTCTGCCTGTCAAAGCTGGTGATTCCATTAAGAATTTCAAAGGATCAAGTTTGGATATCAACCAAGTAGTATGATATAACATGTATTGTCTGAGTCTTCGAGTAGCCCACACCAAGGCACAACATAATTTTTGTATTGGTGGATATCGAATTTCACAATCAGTAAATTTTTTTCTAAGATAATAAATGGCTTTTTCTTTTCTTCCAGATTCATCATGCTGTCCCAATACACATCCCATCGAATTTTCAAAGACTGTTAAGTAGAGAATTAATGGTCTATCAGGCATTGGTGATACTAAAATGGGGGCACTGGATAAATATTTCTTAATAATATCCAAAGTTTCTTGACATTCATCATTCCAGACTTCAGGATTGTTCTTTCGAAGTAATTTGAACACTGGATCACATTTGTCAGTTAATTGAGAAATGAACCGAGATATATAATTTAATCTTCCCAAAAAGCCTCGAACTTCTTTTTTTGTATTGGGTGGTGGAAGATCTTGAATTGCTTTCACTTTATCTGGATCAAACTCGATTCCTTTTTTGCTGACCACAAATCCCAAATGCTTCTCGAAAGTTACCCCAAAAGTGCATTTAGCGGGGTTGAGCTTTAATTGATACTTCCTCAATCTCTGGAAAAGCTTTCTCAAATTTTGAATATGTTCTTCTTCAGTTCGGGATTTGGCAATCATGTCATCTACATATACTTCAATCTCTTTGTGCATCATATCATGAAACAAAGTTACCATGGCTCTTTGATACGTTGCCCCTGCATTTTTCAATCCAAATGGCATACTTTATAGCAGAATGTGCCCCACATGGTTACAGATGTTGTTTTTTCCATGTCTTCAGGATTCATTTTTATCTGATTATATCCTGAAAAGCCATCCATAAATGAAAACCATGCATGTCCTGCAGTATTGTCCACCAAGGTATCTATGTGGGGTAATGGAAAGCTATCTTTCGGACTAGCTTTGTTGAGATCTCTGTAATCCACACACATTTGAACTTTCCCATTTTTCTTTGGTACTGGAATAATGTTGGCTACCCATTCTGGGTATTTGGCTGCTTGTAGGAAACCTGCATTAATCTGCTTCATCACTTCCTCTTTGATCTGCAACAACATTTCTGGCCTCATTCGCCTGAGCTTTTGTTGGACCGGTTTATATTCTGAATTGATTGGAAGTTTGTGCATCACTATATCTGTACTCAAACCAGGCATATCTTGATAAGACCAGGCGAAGATATCTTTGAACTCTTGAAGGAGATTTACCAATTCTTGTTTTATCTGGATTGTCAGAGTAGTACCAATTTTTACCTCCTTCATTTCTTCATCTGTTCCTAGATTTACAGTCTCAATCTCTTCTTTGTGAGGTAAAATTTGTTTATCTTCTTTTTCTACCAGTCTTAATAATTCAGTAGGAACATCACATTCCAGTTCATCCTCACACTCATTGATTTCCTTCAGACATATGGGCTGCTCTAAATTTATCTCTCGGTTAAATTTAGGAATAAACATGCTATTAACATTGTGACACCTACAAATTTAAGTCAGACATATTTCCGAAAGAATATAGTAAATTTATGAAATAAATGAATGTAAAATGTAAAGAATGATTGCCACTTGAAAATTTTAAAGAAAATTCCTTATATTTAATATTAGGTGAACTTAACATAATTTCCTTTACAAGATAACAAAAAGTTTTCATACTCTTAGGCTAAACATAAAGATTAGTTCTGAATATTACTCTGTGTTAATATTAAAAACTACAGGAAGGTCTTCAGCAGTCCAATTGTTGAGTGTTTCTCCAGGAAAACAAGGGCAAATCCTAGCCAAGTATTTGCCAGACTTGTTGTCATTCATGATCATGTTGATAAATAATCCTTTCATAGCTTCTCCAACTATGCTCTGATCTTTCGTCAACTTTTCTTCTTTAAAGGCCTCAACAAGCTGTTGTTCTACATTAATTGTTCCCCCTGATCTGAATGTGGTCTTTAACTGTGGGAAAAACATGTGTTCTCAAAGGATTTCTTCTCCTTTCAACCTTGCCTTTCTATCTTCACATCTTCTTTTTATCTCTTTGTTCTTTTGCTAAAAATTGGGCTTAAATCCAAGCCCAAAACGATCTTTCTTCATCTTCATACTTACAGGAACTGAACTCCCTTGAAGATTCTTTCCTAAACCTTTCCCAGTTTTAGCTCCGATGCCTAAAGTCTGTCGTACAATCATCTTGGTGCAATCAGACAATCTGGGATATGGAATTTTGCTTCCTTCTGCAATAAAGGTTGCATTGACGAATTCAAGAGCTCGGAAAGAGCATTCGAGAGCATCATCATTGGTCTCAATATACGGAACATCACTTGTTATAGACGCAATGATTTCTTCTTCAGCTCCTACGCATATTTGTTGTCCATCAACAACGAATTTCAATTTCTGATGTAATGAAGAAGGAACAGCTCCTGCAGAATGAATCCATGGCCTCCCTAATAAAAAATTATATGTAGGGTGGATTTCCATCACCACAAAGTCAATATTGTACACGACTGGTCCGATTAACAACGGTATTTCCATTTTCCCAAGCACCTCTTTTTGAGTGCCATCAAAAGCTCGCACTACATTCTGATAACTTTTCATTTGTGATTTATCCACAGGCATTGTTTGAAGTGTGACTAGAGGCATCAAGTTAAGAGCGGATCCATTGTCAATCAATACTCCTGGCAAAACATGACCATGACAATGTGTGGTAATATTTAAAGCTTTTACTGACCCCATTCCGCCTTCAGGTATTTCATCATCCGTGAACGTTATGTAATTGTCAGCGGCTATATGTCCCACAATTCTGTCAAGTTTATTGAGGGATATATCTTCAGGGATAAATTTGATTAAGCATTCTCATCAAAGCATTTCTGTGTGCTTCTGAATTCATCAATAGATCAAGAATAGAAATTCGCGCTTGTTGTTTATGTAGTTGTTCAACCACACTATATTCACTATGTTTCAGGAATTTTAAAAATTTTTGCGCTTGTTTTTCTGTTACTGGCTCATTGAATGCTGGAGGGGATTCATCATCAAATACCTTTTGGGGTATTACCATGGCTTTTCCTTTTGCTTTCACCTGTTCTGATGCATTGGATGTTTCGGGAGAGTAACATCTCCCACTTCTTGTAAAGAATCCGACTTCACTCACTGCTTCAGACGTCGAATCCAGACTCTGTATTTTCTCTTCTGTTTTTTCCAGAGAAACAGATCCTCCTACCATTGAAACATTGGTAGTATAATTCCAAGGTACCCTGTGGGTATCCTTGTATGGAAATGGTAAAGGAGTTGTGATAACTACTTTCAGCTTTGTTGGTGCAAGATTCACTGTAAATGATTTCACATTAATAATCACAGGATCACTTGTTCTTTGATTAGGTTTAGAATCATCTGATGAGCAAACATCATCTTCTCTTTTCCCTGGTTCTTCTTCAAAGAATTCTATCTCTCTGTTATTCATCAATTTTTGCACCAAATCCCTAAATTCAGGACATAGTTGAATTTCATGCCCCTTCTCTTGATGATATTCACAATAATTCTTGCCTTCATTATGCTTTGGCCTGAATTCTTGTGGAATTATACCGGCTAAGGAGAGTTGTTGAAATATCCAAACAAAAGGATATTTAATTTCAGAAACGTCAGTTATTGCTTTCTTTCTGTTCTCTTCCTGAATTGCATTCACGTTTTTATCTCCATGATTTGGCAATGGATGATTTGATGTACATGGTGAATTGAATTCCAACTTTCCAGTGTTGATCAAATTTTGAACCACCCTTTTGAATGCCAAACAGTTTTCAATAGAATGACCCGTAATTCCTTCATGGTAAACACAGTGTGCCTTTACATCATACCATGGAGGGAATGGTGGTTGCATGGGAACCAAAGGATAGGGCCGTATGACATCTGCTTTTAATAGCGAATCATAGATCTCAGCATAGGGTACTGGTAAGGGTCTAAAAAGATAACCTTTCATTTTCCTTTCGAGATCCTCTGGACCCTGCTCGATTAGTGTTTGTTTCTTTTTTCTTAACCCTTGGCTGGGTTATTGTAACACTTTTCGATGAATCCTTGTTGTAAGAGTTTACATTGTTGACTTCATTCTCCTTTTTTCGGTCTTTTGGAACTAGACCCCTCATTTGATTCAATTTTGCCACTTTTCAAGACATTTTCAATGAGTTCTCCAGAAATGACCAAATCTGTAAAATTTCTGGTTGCATTCCCCATTAGATGATTTAAATAAGGAGCTTTTAATGTATGGACAAATATTACTGTAGCCTCTTTTTTTGATAGAGGTGGTTGAACTTCGGCTGCTGTGTCACGCCATCTCTGAGCATGCTGTCTGAATATTTCGTTATTCTTTTTCTCTAAATTTTGGAGAGTCCATCTATCAGGGACCATGTCTGTTACGTGGCGGTACTGCTCTAGGAATGCCTTAGCCAGATCTTTCCAGGATCTAATGTTGGCTTTGGTAAATTGGGTATACCATTTTAAGGCTGGTCCTGTCAAACTATCTTGAAAGCAGTGAATTAACAATTTCTCGTCTTTCACATATCCTGCCATTCTGCGACAAAACATAGTAATGTGGGATGAAGGGCATGCGGTACCGTCATATCTATCAAATTCGGGAACTTTGAACTTAATGGGGAGGATTAGGTCTGGAACCAAACTCAACTCACTAGCGTCAAACCCATAGAATGATTCAGTTATTTCCACGGATTTCATTCGTTCTTCTAAGCTCCTGATCTGTCTAGTCAATTCTTCATTTACTTTTTTTTCTCATTCAACTCATTCAAATCTGGGATTAGATGCTCCGTATTAAAATCCCCTATTTTTCACATCTGATATAAGTGGATTTTTGCTTGAAGATGTAGGATCCACTTATCGATTTTCATTTGGTTTGGTTTCTTGAAATGCTGATGTGCGGGCATTGATTTGTATAGGTGTAGTACCAGAGTGATAAATTGGTTCTGGTGGGAAACCTAGAGGATACATATGTTCTTGGTCGAAAGATACAGGATTTTCATGCATTTTTCCAATGATAGCCTGCTTTTTAAACATGTCTTCTATTTTCTGCATCATGCTGTCTTGTGAGTTTGCAATACTGGCTTCAATTTTCTCTAGCTTCATTCTCATCTCTGCTTGTTCTTTATTATGCTGTTCCTCAATACGTTGTATTTTATCCTCCATAATTTTCTTAGTAGCTTGTCTAGTACCGTAGTGATGTTGTATTTCTCTTTGGGCCAGAATAACTGCGATTGAAAAATCTTTTGATATTATTTTTTCAAATTTTAATTAATGAATGTTATCTTAATAATAAAAATTATACATAAAGAAAATAATGCAATGAATAATGAATGTATGCAAAATGCTTGTATGCAAAAGGTATTGATCCCAAAAAGTTAACTGTCATAGAACAACTTTCATCGGCATACAAAAGTTTCTTTATAATAGTTCATAACTACAGATAAGGCGTAGCTTTCCTATTAAGCTCTATAATTTCTTTCATTAGCCATGACACCTTCTTTCCAAACTTAGAAACTGGATCAACGTGATGCTCAATTATTTTTGCTTCAACAGCTAGTTCCCCAACATATCTAGCAACTTCACTCATTTGTACCATGGCCTCGAATACCATATTACTTCTTTCTTCACTTCTTTCTATATAGAAATCAGTTGATTTTTGCCATTGTTCATTAGTTCCTTCGAGAGTTTGCTCTAACTCAGTGATTCTGACTTGACAATTGTGCAGAGTTTTTTCAAGATCTATAATGCGTCTTCGCAGTGAAGTACTTTCCTCATTACTTTCTTTAAGATCACTAGGTCCTAGACGAACCTTTTCTTGAAATAATGACTCTTCAAGTTGCAAAATGTAAGCATTAAACTCTGAGTTTTTGTTTCTAGAATGATCCAGATCTTCTTCAAGTTTTGTTCGTGCTTCTTGCGTCCTTTGATTAAGCTTCTGGATTTGAACATTCTTGTTTTTGCATCTTTGCATCCAATTGCTAGCCACTTCTTGCTCTACCTCAAGTTTGGTGTTGAAATTCTTTCTTTCCAGCTCCCATTTTTCTTTTTCAACATTGAACTCTTCAATCCTTTGGCCTCTGACTTCAAGTTCGGCAATCAGATGGTTCATTTCAGATTCAAATCCCTTGAACATGATATTTTTCTCACCTTCAAATTTATCAAAGATGTCATTCTTCATCTCTTCTAAATCTTTGGCTCGATCCCTTTCTCTTTGCATTTCATTCATGATCTCTCGGTGTTCAGCTTTGTGTTTTATAATTCACTCTCTTCTTTCGCCTCAAAATCTTCCATTTTCTGCTTTCCTTTCTCAAGGCTTTTGAGTAGACGGCTATTCTTTCTTTTCAGATCTTCAACTCGATTTTTCTCAATGTTCAATTCTCTGGTCATCTGTACTGTTGATCGGCTCGGTCCTGATGCTTTCCGAGATTTATATAACTCCTGGTAATTTTTCTTTAATGTTATGAATTCACCATCAACTTTTTCTTTGTTTTCTCTCAACATTGCACATTGTGATGAATGAAAGTCAATGTCAATACCCAACATAGCTTTATCTCGTCTCATTTGCTCTAATTCTCTCGACCAACCTTCTCTTTCTGCTTCAAACTCAGCTCTCAGGATTTCAATCTCTGATGGAACCACCTTAATGCGTTCTTCCATAGAGATATCCTCATTTTGGTATGGTAGAGGGATATTTTCATTTTTCCTGACAGATCTCCATTCCTCATAATCAGGAGTTAACATTTCTTTTGCTGCTTTAGCTCGGATACAAAAAGTTGTTTTCCAAGCTGTAAAAGCCTCCATGATATTTCTTTTATAATTTTTGTTGTGGAATGCGAACTCAGACGAATGTAATCCAGCAGTGACAGGTACAAATTGACGACCTTCATACTGTATTATGACCAGAAGTGGTGCATATCCGATTCCTCCCCACAATCCGAGCAGCATTATCTAGTTGTAATCACCACATTTGTAAAAGAATTCCCTTTGGATTTGCCACGGGGCTCGCTAAAAAATGTCATCGCTTTGCATATTTCGAAAGGCATTAATCCACATATCTTTCGTATTTTCTTTCGGCCATTCTTGCTCCAGAAATTCTTTTAATGGTGAGTAGTCCGTATTAAAGCGCCGGTATGAAACCTTTTCTGTCCTCCAGAAATGGCTACGGATCCAGACATATAACAATTGGGTACACCCTGAGAATCTTCTACCTCCTAGCTTTCTACAAGCGTTTATTGATCTGAAAGTCTCTGCTAGAATTGCAGATACAAGATTAATCTTTTTTGATAGCTGCTCAAACAAATCTACTACTACAGCTTCAATATATCCCAATACTTTTGGGAAGATGACCATACCATACATACCCAGAGCAAAGAGATCGAATCGTACTTTAGTGTCTGGATGACTCTGAATAAGTTCTTTAATGTTGGTCCAAGCAATGCCTTCGCTTTCACCCTTTTGTTTTGTACGGGATGCCACCCATTCCTCTCGTACTACAGCAATCTTTGCTAATTTAACTCGAAAAGGTTGAGTTTTAATTGACCTTGAATAAATTCGATTCTCCAAAGCCCCTTCTATATGTAGCAAAGTTGTGTACTCTTCAATAGTAGGAACCAAGTCCTCTTTATTGAGAGTAAAGCAATGGTACACTGGATTCCAGAATTGAATTAGGGCTCGAAGTAAGTCATCATCAACTTCGACATAGAGAAAATATGGGATGTCTCCGTAAGTCTGATAAAACTGCAACTTTTTGTTTGAGTCCCAACTCTCCCAAATGCCTCGCAAATCTTGCATATCATTTCTTTTTAGTGAAACTGGAGCATAACTGGCTAAGTCAGATACATAGTCATCCTGCAGACTGTCTCCTCCTTGTCTTTGTAAGTCCTCAGCCCATTGTCTTACTTCTGAGTTTAGAACTATTTAATTTGAACACTTTTTATCCATGGATGAAGGTTTTCCAATGAGACAATTAACACGAGGATCAATGCCTTTTATCCTGTATGATGCTATGCAAACAGAATAAAGAACACAAAAAAAATGAATTAGTTTACATAATAAAGGAAAAATAATTTGATAATAATGTCCACCTAAATATTTCTATTTAAACATGCTTTCTTCATACTTTAAATTCACATGCAATTTATTCAGTAAGAAAATAAATAAGAAAAGTTAGAATTCATTTCCCCTGTGTGTACACCTATTTTGGACAAAATTTCGGCATGGCTCCAGATCGGAAGAGTTTCTAGGATTTATTATATGCAGGGTTTCAGATCTAAGAATAAAGGTACCCGAATTGTCTTTGTTAGTGCCCCCTTGGGCTGTTAACCCTCAATCCTAATCCATCACAGACTAAAGTGGATCGAGTTCAATTCGAGGGGATACACTTCTCTATGCCTGACACGGAGAATAAATTCTCACGAAGACATAGAGCATATGAACCCCGAAAGTTACTTGCTAGGTCTGACACAGAGAATAAATTCTCACGAAGACGTCGCTTTCACTCCTACTTAAAAGGGACAAACTCAATTATAGAGCTTTATGTTATGCAATGCAAGTGTTGTATGTGAGGAGAAATGTTCGAACCTCTGACAGACAAATAAAATAATTAATACATGAATAAAATAAATAAATAAAAATATTAATAAAATAATATAAAAATAATAAGTAATAAAAAATTTAAAAGATAAGAATTAAAAATTAAATAAATGATTTTTTAATTTCTAATTAATAGAGACAATTTATAATTGATTTTAAAGTTTGACCGTCCCCAGCGGAGTCGCCAAGCTGTCGTAACCGGTTTTCGCCCGGGCACGAATTTTTTCTTGGCGGGAAAAGTGATGTGAATAAATTAATGATTTTGATATTTTAAAAAAATATTTTGGGAGTCGACATCGGCCTTTTGGGTTAGATAGGTCGAATACCTAAAAATCATCTTTTAAAAGAGTTTTTAAGAAAACATCGATTAAAAGATAAACTGATCTGCGTTTTAACCAAAAATTCATAAAAATGGATTCGTGATCGGTTACGTTTAGGGAAGGATTAGCACCCCTACAACGCCCAAAATTGGTACTTTTTAATTATAAATTGTCTCTATTATTAGAAATTAAAAATTAAAAATATATTTAATTTATAATCCTATTATTTTAAAATTATAATTATGAAAAATATATATTAATTTATATATATTTATAAATAAAATATTTATTTATTTAGAAATATCAGAAAAGGACTTCTAAGTGCCTTAAGACAGCTCTTTTCTTTGATATTAAAAAATAAATAAATAATTAAAACAATTAATATATAATTTATAAAATAAGATATTTATTTATTTAAAAATATCAGAAAATGGACATCCAGTTATTTTAAGACTATCCTTTCTTAATATTGGAAAATAAATAAATATTAAAATAGGATTAAAATAAGTTAAAATAATTAACTAAGATTGTAATAAATAAAATACATATTATTTATTATATAAATATATATATTTATGGTTAAATAATAATAATAATAATAGTAATAATAATTAAAAGTAAACATATTAACATATAACTAACAATAAAATTAAAACTATATATAAAACTTGTAAAAAAAATATAAATAAAAATTGAAATTAGTGACTAAATTATAAACTAATAGCATTAAATACCTAATTCATAATTAATTATTTAAAATTACAGGGATTAAACATGTTATTTTACTCATTTATTAATTTATGGACTAAAATTAAATTATATTAAATTCGAATGTCAAATTAAAATAAATTAAAACATGCTCGGGATTAAAATAACATTAATTAGAATTAAAGGACTAAATCGGTTATTTGTCTAAAATATTTATGTCAGTGACTAAATTATAAAGAAATAACATTAAGAGATCAAATTAAAAAGTTCATAATTTGATTTCAGTGACTATAATGAAAAATTACAAAGTTACTGGACTGCGTACGTGGTTTAACTTTTAATTAATTACAGACAGACCCCTCCCCAAAATAGCATCGTTCGGGGAGGGGTATTTAAGTCCCGAAACGGCTGGCCCGAAGGGCCAGCTCTCATTTCTCTTCTCTCTCTAGAGAAGAGAAATATCATTTCTCTCGCTTCTCTCTAGCTTCCCTCACCGGAGGGAAGTCGGTCACCGGGCGGCAGTCGTCTGCCGCCACCTTCCTCGCCGTCGGCCACCGTTATCGGTGGCCGGAAAATTCTAAAATCTCTGTAAACATAGATCGGGATGATCTACAGTCGAATCCGACCCCCCTTTCCCATAAAACATCTCCTATTTTCATAGATCTACAAAAAAAATACCTTCGGTATTTTGCTTCTACGGCGGCCTATGAACTCCGATGGTGTCGCAGCTTCTTCGGTAAGGCTTCTCTCAATTTTTTCTTCGATATTTTGATGGTTTTGGGTTCTGTGTTCTCTCTGTCTCCTCTTCTTTCTTTTTTCAGGTTCGGTTGATGGCTTTATAGCCATCACCGGCGCTTGTCTCGGATCGGGTAAAAGATTAGAGTTTGGTGAGTCACCGGACTTCCAGTGGTGACTCACCGTTGAGGGCGACGTGTACGGCTATGGCTAGGCCTTATGGATCCTTCGGTTGGCGTCGTGGCAGCGTGGTAGTAGGGGTTGGCGAACGGCGCCCGCGTGGTCCCTAGGGTATCATCACCCTAGGGTTTGTTCTGGATGCGTGTGGGCCGTTGGATCTCTCAGATCCAACGGCTGTGATGCTGAGGAGGCTAGGGTTAGATGATATAAACCCTAAATTGGGTTTAGGGTTTCCTGGTGGGTTTGGGCCAGTTTGGGTCATCTGGATCCATTTGTAATTGGGCTCCGGTTTATGTAATTTGGGCATGTAATAAAATTAATAATAAATAATAATATTAATAATAATAATAAATAATAATAAATAATAAAAAACCAAATGTAAAAAAACTAGTGTCTTCAATCAGTATTTACCAACAAATTTGTAATTGTTTTTTTTCCCATTTTTCAGGTTTGATGATCATTTGTGATTATATATGTAATAAATACATTTTATTGGACTATAGGATTGATATACATATTTTTAGGGTTTTACGTGATATGTGTCATATCAACAATTAAACACGTATAAAAATGTTATATAAGTAATATGTGTTAATCGTTAGTTTATTAACAATTTTCATTCAACATGGGCTATTTTGACCAAAAAAATTTATCCGGATCATCCGATGACATCGATCCAGACCGAAGAATCTACTTCAGCGATGTATTCATTCAAATGAATTCGTTTTATCTTTGTAGACACCCATTTTCTTAAAAGATAGAACTGGCAAGAGTTCATCTCCTATGAGGACTCTTCCACCACCATATCTTTTAAAGTAACAACCACACCAATAAACGTGCAACAACCGAACAAGGAGTCTAGTTGCATTAGGATTCTATTGTTAATAAGATTCTAAAAATAGTTAGTTTTTTTTCACTATAAATACATATAATCCTCCCCATTTGTAAGGGACAGATTTACATACAAAATACAGAGGAAAGCACGAAAAAATACAAAGGCAAAGCTATTGTAAACGATTCGAAAAGGAAATAAAAGGTAGCATTTTTTTACATTGAATCGTTCATTTCTCGCATGTGCATATTATTTTTCTTGAGATTTGGTTCGAATAACCTAAACCGTGGGTTGCGTTGATGACCAAAAAGGGGTGGGGTTTCGAAGTTTCAAACCTAGATATACTCCCGAGGCATGTTCATTTTTTTAAAAGTATTTAATATTCCCCCTAAGTCAATCTTAATATTTGATTTACCTTGAAATTTACCCTTTAATTTTACTTTTATATTAATTTCGTCTCCTATATATATATTTTTAATTATATTTATTTATTTATTTATTATATTCCTCTTTTTTATTTATATTATATTATTTTTATTATATATATCTTATATAATTTTATATATATATATATGTATAGATGTATTAATTTTTCTCCCTTTGCTATGTATATATATTTTTTCTTAATATTATATTTTATACGTTTTTATATATATTTTTTCTTAATATTCTATTTTTGTTTTTATTTATTTATATATATTATATTTTTACTTTATTTTATTTATTTTCTATTTTTTTCTTAATATCATGTATATCTTTATTTTTTTACTTGTTTTACTTAGTATTATATATTTATTATTTTTATTTGTTTTAGTAAATACTACTCTATAGTACATATTATTTTTATTCCTTTTTAATTTCTTTTACATTTTTTTACTCCGTCAATTTTTTTTCCTTTATCTGTGTCTTTTTTTAACATTTTATTTATTTTTATTTTTATTTTTATTTGTTTTGTTATTTTCCATTTTTTCTTGTTTTATTTATTATTCTCACGTTTGCACACTTGTTATCCTAATTCGATTTTATACTCCGCTACGAATCTAACGTTTTTATCTTTTAAGGGTATTCAAATCAATCAATTGTAAATAATTTGAATCGGGTCTGTTAAATTTTAATTTAAATTTCAAATTTTCGCAACTAAGACAATCGTCAAATTAATTGGTACCGAAAGGACGGTTCAAGGGTGCTAATACTTCCTTGACCGTAACCGACTCCCGAACCCGACACATTTCTGGTAAAAACGCAGATCAGGTAAGATGGCGTCCGACCCACCTAAAATCGTTTTAAAATGGTCGGTGGCGACTCCAATCCACATTTTTCAAGTCGAAGCCCAATTTCGGGGCCCAACCGAAAGATGGTTACGATAGCTTGGCGACTCTGCTGGGGACAGGTAAGTGAGTCAGGCCGAAATTAATATTCGGTTGTCTTTTTTTTAGCGAAAATTACAAGTTTAAATTTTAATTTATTTATTTGATTCCAATTATTTATCTTTAATTATTTTTTTCAAGTAAATAGTTGTACTGACGTTTTTTCAATGATTTCAGATTTTTGAAAAAGTTTTCATCTCTAGCTCTATACCCGAGCTCCGAACCCTTTTAAGTGGGCGTGAAAGCGACACCTTCGTGTGAATTTATTCACCGTGCGGGCCTAGCAAGTAGCCTTCGGGATTCATATACCTTATGTCTTCGTGTGAATTTATTCACCGTGCGGGGATAAGGAAATGTTTCCTCTCGAGTGTAACTTAGTCCACATAAGCTTGTAATTGACTTAGGACTAAGGGTCTGGTAAGCCCAAGGGGGCACCGGCAAGAAGAATTCGGGTCCCGTTTTTTAGAACCTAAATCGGGAGGCTATAGAGAATCAAAGCCCACCCCAAAACCTCATTCCAAACCCTAGGCTAATTTGTTTCATGCTTTACTTTCTGTTCAAAGCATGCGAACTAAACAAATATGCGATTAGAATTTATGTGGAATTAACATGCGGGATAGAGATCATGTCCGGGTAGGAATTAAAGCATGTAGGGTAGATATCATGTGGGGTAGGACCTTTTATTTTCATTATTATTATCTTTGCCTTACTAACTCTTTTCAATTTTTCTCTCTTTTATTTTATTTCCATCATCTGCATCATTCAAAAGAGGTGTTGATCCACAAAAAAATGTGTTCGTTCACCATAAATAATTTGCATTAATCAACAAAGGGGTTGTAATACAAGAGATGAAAAACACAGGGGTCCGACTATGGTCAGAAAAGACTCAGAAAGAAAATGAGGACAATTTGTAAGACAACTATGTGTCACATTCGATCAAGAAGACATGGTGCCCACAATCAAGTACATTAAAATTTAACTTTTCAAAAATGGGTTGACAAAGGTGGCAGGGGCAAGACGAGAAAAAGGTTACTGACCTCGAGAGTCCATTCAAAGACAACAAGAACAAGATGGCAAGTCACTGTCGACAAATTCAAGAAACAAGCAAATGAACTTCGGATAATCCCTTTGATGGAGGATTTCAATGGAATTTCCGATTCAGCAAAGGATGAAAGCCAGAGATGCAGTCATTCGACACTTTTTGGGAACTAGTACAAAAAATAATTTAACATTTTCACGGTTCATCTAGAGAGGTCGGAGTGGTTCAACAGGTTATTCAACCGGTGAAAGATGAAGGTAAATGACTAGTCAACATGTTCCGGGTCTAGAGGATTTAGTCCGGATGTACCTTTAAATATGTTTATTGTCTCTTAAAAGATAAAACACTTTTGTCCCAATAAAGGTTATTTACAATAACATACATGTTTTTGGATCAATGCCTCGAACATTTCATGCATTTTTGCATTTTGCATTTTGCATCTACATTTCATTTTTAAGCATTTTCATAAACATGAAATTTCTTCATGGAGAATTCGATGAAGTGGTTTTAACCACATGACACCACATGGAAGCAAGATTGTAACATCAAAAGAAAAAATTGAAATCATAACGAATGAGCTCGATCAGCTGGTTGTACGACTAAGCCTGCCAAGATGATCTAAGAAAATAGTCCACATATCCTAAGGGCTACGATGTTGAAGCTGTTTGCAATTGCCACATAGGATGCTCCAAACATTTCTTTGAGAACTATAAGGCGCTGAAGCGCGAGATCCAAAACCTGATGGGTTCAGGGGCACGGACAGCCGAAGAAAGGGCATTTCATATATCATTTGCACTTAGTGGATTGTTTTGTTTGAACACGTCTTTGATCTTTCATGTTCGCTTAATCTTTTAAACGATTGAATTTATGCTACTTTCTAAGGTGGAGCTATTGAACAAATCTTAATCTTTAGTTTTTCGAATATTAAATGAAATAAGGATTCTTTTAATTTTTCAAGAATTATGGATTTTTGACATATGACAAGGTTAGACCTTTTTTATCCTGTCTTAAACCCCAAAATAAAATACCTTGATTCTTTACCCTAAATAACTCATGGTCATTACCAAAAAGACCAAATTTTGTCATTACCTCCCTTTGAATTTTTTTAACAATGCCTTTATCTTTTTGATACACCCATACCTTTCTTTGAGTCAATAAAGTCACATCATTGTCTTTTTAGACTCAAAATTGACATTTTTATACCATTAAAACCCAAGGCATTGAGTTGTTCATTTGAACATGAGCATTCTTCTAAGACACAACTTGGGGCATCTCGCAGGGAGCCTAAACATTTAGACATGTTTGGGGCAAGAAGTAGAAAGAAGAATTCACTCTAAAAAATTCTACCATGCATTAATTACATTGTTTTCATGTGAATAAAATTAATCCTGAAAATCTATCCCCCTGGGGATACCTCTTCTGTGAGGACTTCCATGTATGAAATGATGAACGATTTTCTTTCTTCATCCCTTCACAACAGGAGAAAATATATATCCCTTGTGTCCCCTTTTGAGCCTATAGTATTTTTCTTCTGATTCAACCCTAACCAAGGATCACCCTCCACACTGGGGGAAAGGTGGAGAAAATTTGCTCGCATGAGTGAAGACATTGATTCAGATGAGATACCGAAAGGTGAACCAAATGCCAAGTGCGAAGATTCAATCAGAACAAAAAGAGAAAAAAAGCAATGAGAAAATAAAAAGAGAAAAAACAAAGGAAAATTGAAGAAAAAAGAAGACAATATGTATATGTAAAGATTCTTTCGATTCAAACGACGCATCGAGATTCAAACTATGAGATTGATCAAATCACTAAACCACTTCATTCGAAGATCATAGAGCATCAAATGAGATTGATCAAGCACAATCATTTCTGAATTACTGAATCACTCCACTCGAAGATCATAGAGCATCAAGAGAGACACACATACGAGCAGATTCAAATTGAGCAAGATATGATTGAAGACATCAGAATGAATTAATCCTTGGTTCAATCACCCTTAAACACTTGTTTGAGACTTTTATCCCTTTCTTTCATGACCATGAACCATGACCTACGTTACGTGCCTTAAAAATCCCTTCTAATCATACATGGATTTCTAAACAGAAGAGACTATCTTCAGATTTCATCCCGCCCATCAGGACTAATCGTTATTTGCAAAAAACAGTGTAATTAATGTATGATAGAGAAAAATAACAAAGGGGGGTTTAAGACATAAATTACAAATAATGTCTTGAAACCAAAGGAGTATTCGAGTTGAAAACCTGAAAAGGCGCCTTGAATACAAAAATTGGGCAGCTGAGGCGATCACACAAATTCCTTGATAAGGCATCGCACAATCCGAGCATGACCATGAAAGTTGGGAGTCAGAGAACACTTCTAATAGAGGAGCATACAAGGTACCCCATCAAACCTTTAAGCATCAAATAAACAAAAAATGCCAAACCTTTGACCAAACACAATAACCTAAGACTTTTTATCCTTTCCTTACTTAACCATTTCCCAAAAATAGCTTTGATCTTGGCACGTGTCAAATAGCTATAATTTATTGAATGATTAACATTGTAAATAATTCTTTGATATCCAATGAACTCTAGTTTTATGATTCGTCTCAATTGTAAAACCGTGAAAGGGGCAATATTTTCAAAACTTCTAATTAAACATTTTTCGAAACTCTTTTAATTGATTTTTTCAGAACTTTGAAAATAAAAGAGAAACATTTTTTCAAACAAGACAATATCTCTAGAGTGGATCTTGGTAAATGACATGTGGCTCTCAGACAGTAATCTCATGCTTAGAATTAATGTTGAAGCAAGAAATGAGGAACAATAGGGGCACTTTTAATGTTGGGGCATTTTTGGAGATTCAACATTGAATATTGGGGCATCTCCGGGGATTCAAAATCCTGATGCGAACGATCATATCTTCCGAAGGCTTTTCCTCCACATGTAGGAACCAGCAGGCAAAAAATGAGATTCTGTCCAAGGAATAAAACAAGAACTCATTCATTATGCATACATTTTAGAGCATCATATTTATCATTTTTTCACATACATAAGTTTTACAGCTTTAGAGTCAAGTTTCAACTTCAAGGCGAAAGATACTTGATTCAAAAGAGTTTGTAAAAATCGATGGTGGTTGCTTAACTCAACAGCAAGAAGTCACACTTCAACCAACTCAACAGATTGAAAGATCGACATTCATCTTCAGATTCAACATTTCCAATATAAATTTTGTCTCGCTTGAGACAGTCTCATTTAATGCAGATGATTATCTCACTTGAGATTGTTTATCTTAAAACAGACTTTGACTCACTTGAGACTGTTTCACTCGAAAGAAGGCACTTCATTTCACTCAAGACTGTTTTTAAAAAGAAGATTTTATCTCGCTTGAGATAGTTTCCCTTGAAACAAAATATTGTCTCCCTTGAGACAGTTTCTCTTGAAACATAAACATTGAAAACATTTCCCTTGAAACGAATTTTGTCTTTCTTGAGATAGTTTCCCTTGAAACAAAATTTTGTCTCCCTTGAGACAGTTTCTCTTGAAACATAAACATTGAAAACATTTCCCTTGAAATAAATTTCGTCTCTCTTGAGACAGTTTCCCTTGAAACAAATTTTGTCTCTCTTGAGACAGTTTCCCTTGAAATAAATTTTATCTCTCTTGAGACAGTTTCCCTTGAAACAAATTATTTGAATATGTTTTATTTGAAAAATTTTCATCTCCCTTGAGACAGTTTCTTTTGGAACTAAGTTTTGTCTCTCTTGAGACAGTTTCTCTTGAAACAAATTTCTTCTCTCTTAAGACAGTTTCCCTTGAAACAAAATCTTTGAATTTATTTCCCCTAAAACAAAATTTTTCTCCCTTGAGACAGTTCCTCTTGAAACACAAAATCTTCAAATTTATTTCCCTTAAAACAAAATTTTGTTTCCCTTGAGACCGTTTTCATGAAACAACAAATATCTTTGAGATCGTTTCCCTTGAAACGAATTCTATCTCTTTCGAGACAACTTCTCTTGAAGCATCATCTAAACCATTACACTCAGCTCAGACACATACTTGAGATGGTCGAGAAGCGTTTCTCAAATCAAAAATAGAATGGGCACATCAGATTTGAACATTTGAAGAATTCAAGATTAGGGATCAAAACTTGAAGATTCAAGAATCAAGATTCCAGACAGGAAACCGGAGATCGAGATTTCTCTCCAGAGCCCCAAGATAACATATGTTGCATATGCATTTTAGGCACACCTAAGAGCATTGCATCCATAGCATCACATATATGCATAACTTTTTCAGGTTTTAGCTAGAGTCAATTTCAACTTCGCGGCGAAGGATATTGAACTCAAAGTGACACAATTTGCTCGAGAGTATATTTCAACTTCACGACGGAGAATATCTAACTCGAAGCCAAACTTCATAATAAAAGGGTCATCCACGGTTTTAACTTCACGGCGAAGGGAATCGTGTCTACCCGCAATATACAATACTTGGATTTCAACTTCACGACAAAGTTCAAGTTAAGGCTCAACTTCACGACGAATGAGCCATCCGCGATTTAAACTCCACGACGGAGGATATCGTACCCGCACATCCACGATTTCAACTCCACGACGGAGGATATCGTTCCATTTGAGGCTCAAGTTCACGACGAAGGGGCTTCCCAGTTTTAGAGCCAATTTCAACTTCACAGCGAGGGATATTGGACTCGAGACAATACAAGCTCAACTTCACAACGAAGGGGCGACTAGCTGTCAACAAATAATTTCCCAGTTCCAAAGCCAATTTTAACTTCACGACGAAGGATATTGGACTCGGAACAATACTACCCACTTGGGTTTCAACTTCACGATGAAGGATATCCAATTACCAGGCTCAACTTCACGACGAAGGGGCCACCCGTGGTTTTAACTTCACAACGAAGGGGAATCGTGCACAGAAGGAGCATCCATCTCTAGATTGGATTTCAACTTCATGACGAAGGATATCCAACTCAAAGAAGGGTTATCTATCACCAAATACCTTCGAGTTCGATTACATTCAACTCAGAGGTAAATCAAATTTACAGCATAGCTCAAGGCAAGAAGGGCTATCTGTAAACGAAAATTGTCGAGTTCGATTCCATTCAGCTCGATGACACCTCAATCACACTATTATCCAACTACAATCGAGGTTTTCAAGCCGAGAAGAAGATCTGGGTTAGCCGTGCCTTAGTAGTAAGAAGCCTTTTTACCATCAGCATAGCTTAAGTCGAGAAAAGCTATCTATCAACGAAGACTTTTTGAGTTCGGTTTCATTCAGCTCGAGAGCATATCAACCACATTATGGAGTCAAGGGATTACTTTCTAGTCGAATTTTTAGCCAAGGTCTTTAAACCGAGAAGAAGACCAAAGAGGACTACAACGAGAAGCCACATTCTGATTCAAATCATTTCAAGATGGACTCGACTTCGCGACGGAGGAGCCATCAGCAACTCAATTCGACAATGAGTTATTCTTTAACTCCACTGAACGAAAATTTGTGTCTTTTTATATTTGTCCTATTTTTCGTTCCACGAAAAAGGACAAAGAGGGGCAGCTGTAGACACCCATTTTCTTAAAAGATAGAACTAGCAAGAGTTCATCTCCTAAGAGGACTCTTCCACCACCATATCTTTTAAAGCAACAACCACACCAACAAACGTGCAACAACCGAACAAGGAGTCTAGTTGCATTAGGATTCTATTGTTAATAGGATTATAAAAATAGTTAGTTTTTTCACTATAAATACTTGTAATCCTCCCCATTTGTAAGGGACGGATTTACATACAAGATACAGAGGAAAGCACGAAAAAAATAAAAAGGCAAAGCTATTGTAAACGATTCGAAAAGGAAATAAAAGGTAACATTTTTTACATTGAATCTTTCATTTCTCGCATGTGCATATTATTTTTCTTGAGATTTGGTTCGAATAACCTAAAGCGTGGGTTGCGCCGATGACCAAAAAGGGGTGGGGTTTCGAAGTTTCAAACCTAGATCTACTCTCGAGGCATGTTCATTTTTTTAAAGTATTTAATATTCCCCTCTAAGTCAATCTTAATCTTTAATTTACCTTGAAATTTACCTTTTAATCTTACTTTTATATTAATTTCGTCTCCTATATATATATTTTTAATAATATTTTTTATTTATTTACTATATTCCTCTTTTATTTATTTATTTATATTATATTATTTTTATTATATATATCTTATATCATATTATATATATATATATATATATATGTATGTATAAATGTATTAATTTTTGTCCATTTGCTATGTATATATATTTTTCTTAATATTATATTTTATACGTTTTTATATATATATTTCCTTAATATTCTATTTTTGTTTTTATTTATTTATATATATTATATTTTTATTTTATTTTTTTTTCTATTTTTTTCTTAATATCATGTATATCTTTATTTTTTACTTGTTTTACTTAGTATTATATATTTATTATTTTTATTTGTTTTAGTAAATACTACTTTATAGTACACATTATTTTTATTCTTTTTTAATTTCTTTTACCTTTTTTTACTCCATTAAATTTTTCCCTTTATCTGTGTCTTTTTTTAACATTTTATTCATTTTGTTTATTTTTTTATTATTTTTTTACGTGTTTTGTTATTTTCCATTTTTTTCTTGTTTTGTTTATTATTCTCACGTTTGCACACTTGCTATCCTAATTCGATTTTATACTCCGCTACGAATCTAACGTTTTTATCTTTTAAGGGTATTCAAATCAATCAATTGTAAATAATTTGAATCGGATATGTTAAATTTTAATTTTAATTTCGAATTTTCGCAACTAGGATAACCGGCAAATTAATTGGTACCGAAAGGGCGGTTCAAGGGTGCTAATCCTTCCTTGACCGTAACCGACTCCCGAACCCGACACATTTCTGGTAAAAACGCAGATTAGGTAAGATGGTGTCCGACCCACCTAAATTCATTTTAAAATGGTCGGTGGCGACTCCAATCCACATTTTTCAAGTCGAAGCCCAATTTCGGGGTCCAACCGAAAGATGGTTACGATAATCTTGAAAATGGGGGAGGATGGAATTTTAGGTTTTGATGAAGATCACAAAGAACAAGAGAGAAAAAGGAGGGAGGAAGAAAAGAAGACAAGGACTAAATTTGTTTTTGATCGATTTTGTAAACTGTCGTGTCGTTTCCCGTTACTAACTTAACGAAAATGGATCATTTGATAATTTTTGATAATCTTAGCGATCAATTTATAAATTTTAAATTAAACTAATCTAATTAAAATTTTACCAATAGTTGAGTGACTATCCAAATAGTTTAACCTGAAAATATTTGTAAGAATGGACTTTTCTTCATATCTATATCGGGTTTTCCCTTTTTGCTAAAGCAGGGCCTTTATTCATATGTCTAGCCCAACAAAATATAATTTACTTTCAATTATATTTTAAAAAACAAAGTACTTATAAGTTTGGATAAACTACACAAATAGTCTTTGTACTGTAATTTATTTTTCACAGTGTATAAAATATTACAATTTAGGCACTCGAATTATCGAAAGTAATTAAACAGTCATTGATCGTTACTTTTAGGAGGAAAGTTAACATGATATTAAATTTGATCCTTAATTTTTATACCTTGTAATAATTTGATCATAATTTTTAAAATTTAACTCTCAATTTATAAATTTTATACTATTTTAATTTCCGTTTGTAATCACTATTTTCTATCCCAAAAAATATTTATTATTATTACCAAAAAAATCATAAGAAATAAAGGGGAATGTAAATCCCACGAAATCCAGGCATCCTATACTGTGCCCATGCCCGGTCACTGTGCCACCATCTCCCTGCCATCTCCACTTCCATACTGTCATCACTGTGCCACCAATCGATCCCAGCTCAGCCACAGTGGATGACATGCAGACAAAAGAAATGAATTTTGTAATTTGGTGTTATATAAGCCCATAACAAAAAAAGGGGGATTCGAAAAAGAAAAATAGATAGTAAAAAGGGGCATCCTCATTCTTCTTCCCCTTCGATCAACAAAAGCAACGAAAAAGAGGTCTCCCCATTTTTTATCAACCAAAAAACAATACATAGATCATTGTTTCTTGTCATTTCTTACCGAGCAATAACATAAATTAATCACCGGCAAGCATTTTTACTTCCTTTTCGAAAATAAAAAAACAACAAAACAATCTACAAAAGCGATACCCATTCGAAACTAGCAAAAAGAGCCAGACAGAAAAATACAGAAAAATGAGAAAAATAGGTAGTTTTACTTCTCGGTCGAAGCCTCGCTTGCATTGGGAGCTTCTGTTGGTGAATCCAAACGGTGGGAAGCTTCTTTGAGTCCCCCAGAGCAACATACTTCAAGATGGGTTGATCCAATGGCGAAGAAGGCAGATCGGAGCACTGAAAGTCAAAGGATCTATGCCTAGTTTCACGGTGTTGGAGGTCGTTTCTCATGAAACACTCCCAGATCTACAACCATCGTGTCAAGACGAACAAGCCTGTGTAATTTGGGCATGAGTGGCGGCCAGCGCGGCTGTCGGCGACGGCGCTCATCGCCAGTTTCTAGAGAAGTATAGAGAAATGGGAGATCATTTGGAAGGAGAGAGAGCGGAGAAGAAAAAATGAAGAAAAAAATGAGGATTTATACACAAATGTAAACGGCGCCGTTTTGGCCCCCAAACATGTGTTTTGTACCCGAAGGGTCTAATCTGTTTCGTAGTCCTCCTAAGATCCTCTAGTTTGCATTTTGGTCACTCTCATGCGATCTTTTCATTTTAATTTTAAATCTAATGTCCTTATCTTGCTATTTTCCATTTTTATTTCTAAGTATTAACTTTTTCGCTTATTTTCTTTCGGGTCCCTGTAGTTTGTACGTATTTTTACATTTTCTTCCTTATTTTAATTCTGTAATTTTATGTTTAATTTTGCATTTATTTCAAATTAGTCACTTGTTTAATTTTTTTAATTCATTACTATTTAGCCCCTAATTTTAATTTATTTAATTTATTTCAATTTAGCCCTTATTTTAAATCATTTCACTAACTTCAATGTTTTATTTTCATTTCAGGCTATCCAAATCAAATTTCCGACATTTCATTTATTTATTTTAATCGTTCTTCTCATTTAATTCACTAACTTTGATTATTTTATTTTCCATATTTTATTTATTTATTTTTTAAAATTATTTTCTTTAATTAAGATATTTAATAAGCATTCTAATTTCATTCTTTCATTTCTTTTTAGGTAAATCCCTTAAGGTACATTTTCTTGATTAATTTAAATTTAATTTAGTTTTCTTTATTTCAGCATATTAAATTTGGTCCTTAAACTTTTAATTTAGGATAATTTTTTATTTGGCCCTCGCTTATGCTCGAGGTTCCAAATTAATTATTCGATACAACCATTGACTAAAATTAATTAGGATTAATATTAGAGCTTCCATCTTAGGCCTAATTTCACATTTAGTCCTTAAATTAGGAAAATTCTTAATTTGATATTCACTTTTGGTCGAGGTTCTAATTTAATTATTCGAATTGTATAACTGATTAAAATAGGATAGGGTAAAGTTTAGAGCCTCCATTTTTGGTTTACTTTAAATTTAGTTATTTAATCTAGGAGAATTTTCGATTTGGCCTTCTCTTAGGTTCTATTTTGGCTGTTCAATTCAATAATTTACCAAAAATGATTAGGATTAATATTAGAGCCTACACTTTTTAGGTTAGTCCTCCAGATTCTTTAATCACATAATTTGACAACTTTTAGGCTAGAAATCCTTTAACAAACTCACCTAGTAAAGTTAGGATTATAATCGATTGATTGATTGATTAAATATATTTTCAAACACAAGGCAAAGTTCATTTATTAGGGAGTCAATTGTATATCTCCTGCAAGTATGCTCAGGGGGTGACTACTAATGATTCTCGAAGTAGGTCAACATCCTTTTCAACAAACATGTCATGTTTCCAAAATTCCAAGGTAATTCTCGATTATTGGGCATAATAATTTATCTCCCACATTAGTGTTAGGGGCAAATATTATTGGATTAAATAATCAAACATCCTTTTCAACTGTGCATCCATAATGAATTTTTGACTAAATAAAGTTTGAACTCAAAATTTTCAAATTTGAAAATAGGGTAATCAACTAGGTACCAATTTATGGGCTCTGTGGGGGTGCTAACCCTTCTCCACGCATAATTGACTCCCGAGCCTAATTTCTAGATTTTCGCAGACCCCAAAACTTAGTATTTTGATAAAAATAAAATGTTTTATTAAAATCACCCGATTTAACAGTGTCCCGGTTGCACCTTAAATGGTTGGTGGTGACTCCTCATATTTCAAAATCTTTTCAAAGAAAAACCCCAAATCGTGCTAGTTTTTTTCCCACTCGGGAAAAAAACGGTTTCAACAGCTTAACACTCCACTGGGGACATTTTGTACTCTAAAACAACTTGAGAGTTAAGCCACAAGTTGATTACCCTACGTTTGGAATTTAAAATTTTGAGTTTGAATTTATTTAATTTACAGTTCATTATGTTATTTCAAAAAAAAAAGATTTTCTCTCTAGTTAATGCTTACACTTTTGTGAATATTTAGGACTATTGCATATCATAGCTCTAAATCTGAGCTTAATCTCGATTTACCTAAGTAGTGGAAACGTCATACCTCATGGGGAGTAATGGGCTTCCTCCTTGTCTCCGTCGAAGGTGGCGCGTGAGGAGGTGAAGCGGTTAAAGTTTTAGATTTGTTGAAATCGAGCTCTCCACCGTTCAAAATTGTGAACCGAGCTTTGTAAGTGCCTCAAAATCACTTAAAATGATTTTTAGGAATTTTCTGGGAATTTTCCGACACCGTATCACTGTTCCCGCGCCCCACGCGCCATCCCCCGAGAGTGGGCATCGTCTGGGTGTTAATTTTGTAATTAATTTATGTTTGGGTGATATTTGTGTAAAATTAGGGTATTAGTTTCGTAAATATTTGTAGAAGGTCGCTAATTTTGTAATTAATTTCTGTTAGGGTGATATTTGTGTAAAACGGTCGACTGTTGACCATTGACCTGCGTTGACCGGCGTTGACCACTATTAATAGAACTGTGACCGGCGTTGACCGGGCATTAAATGACCTTTGACTTTGACCAGGTATACCTATCCTGATATTTTTCGACATTCTGAGTCCGATTCCGTAGTCCGTTTTTTGAAATTCAGACCCGAAGGCCTCGAAATTGCCAGTCAAATCTGTTGACTTTGATCGAAAAGTTAAAATTTTTGAAAAGACATTTTATGTTTTCGATGTCTCGAATCCGTTTTTAAGGTCCGTTTCGCTAAACTCGAACCATGTAAGCTATTTTTGACTGATTTATCACCCGATTCGATCCGTTTTTCAGAATTAAGCTTTGTTTTTTTATGTAATTTCTGTTGATATGCTTCTGAGGAATTATTGGAAGTTGATTTCAAGATCGAGGGCGTTCAAATGGAATTTAGTGGTTGATCAGTATGGCATAGAAATCGAGGTAATAATTTACTACCTCTTTATGCTTTATGGAACATGTTGATATTGGTAAATGCATGAATAAGATAATGTTGGTCACTTTTGTGGAGTTGAATAATTTATACACTCGATATGAATGTGGTAGAAATTCTGTAACTGAATACAGATCGAATGACTAGTATAAGAGATTGAGGAATTTTTAGAATTAAATTACAAGCTTTTTGATTAAGTGATAAATATATCAGTCTGGTTATGTAAATTATAATTTATTTCATCAAAGGTACTTGGATTAGAAATTATGAGAATACTCTGGTAGGGTAAAATTACGAAAATACCCTTATGTTGTAGGATGATAGGAATTGTCCCTGAAAGTTGGTTAATAACTCTGAAAATACATATTGATTCGATATAATTACAGATGTGCATAAGAAATAATAGTTTTGTTTACAAAATTTTGGATAACTGTTTTTTAACGCAAAAAAGGGTTTGCGCAAGATGCTAGAAGTTTGTTAAGGAATAATTTCAAGATCAGAGAATGTTCGGAAAAGCAATTGACCATAGAATCTTTAAATTATAATTATTTTCGTTAAGAGCTAATATAGAAATTATCTGATTAAGAAAGTACGAAAATGCCCTTTAGAGGTAAAATAGTCTGAGTTGACTCTGAATGAGAAAGTACTTTGATAATTTGTACTTAACTCGATTAAGTACGAATTTAATTGTTAAGATCCTGACTTAGTGAAGAAAAATTGTTGATATTCCGTTGGTAAAAATCTGAGAAGGCACTTGACCCGAAAATATCCGAGTTACGAGTAAGTACCTGAAGAACAATTTATCGCGGTGGTTTTTTATCAGAATTGTTTGAAGGGACTGAAATAGATGATAAATTGGAATTAAATAATAAGACAGGATAGAAGGCAATGATTGAAATATATCAGATCTGTAGAATGACCATAATACCCCTGTAATGGAAATGACCCAGGAATATCACCAAGCTCATGAATGATTAGATATCCTCGAGCTCTGAAATAAATGGAATAAAACTGAACACCAAAATGACAAAAATACCCTTATGGCCTATACTAAGTAAATGTCTTGGATTAATTAAGGAATCCAAATAAGCATAGGTATTGGACTACCTTTAAAAGTTACGGAACACAACTTAAGTGAGTTGATCAATCTTAATGATATGTCAGTACCTGAAAGGCATAGATGTTACTTGAATGCATGTTCGTCCTCTTAAGTGTGGCTCGATGATAATTTTGGAAATATTCAGCTCAGCTCAACTCTATATCGTATTCAGTATTATGAATTGGATTATTGTTTGACAAATCAACCACGAAAATCAAACTGAACTGAACTGAAAGGAAGTACAATATGTATCCGAAATTCAGAGATGTCCAAATTAATCTGGAAAACTCCGAAGTATCTGGAATATATTTGACTGTTAAATGAATTAAGTAACCTCAAGGACTAAGGATTAAGTAAGTGATTTGGATGAGTCTGGAAACGTTAATGAACATACATGATGTAATGTTCTTATGGATCATTAACTACAAATCAAGCACGTCAGCAGTTCATGATATAGTGAAAGCGTGAACATGAAATTAAGAGCATTAGAATATCTGTTAGTCTTCTTAAGATCAGTTCAGTGATGACTCAGAAGATGATCCATGGATAATAATATTTGGTATTAAAGAGTAAATACCCTGGAAGGTTAATGAATTGACAAGTTGATAAGTATTGTTTCTAGGAGCTATTCATCTGGAGTTGTTCGATAAACTGATTAATTGACATAGATTGTAAAGGTCCTGAACCTTCATTTTTTCCCTATCAGCTCAAGTCTCATTCTGAATAACTGATGATTCCATCAGTTATTGATCTCTTCTAATAGTGATTCTACCTTATAGTATTCTATCGGCATACTGAAAATCTGTGTTTCTCTGTCTGCTAAGATTATCCAGTACCTCTAAATAATATCTGCAAACTATGGTGTGTTCCCTAATTACATAAATGTTTTATCTGATTTCTGATTTGAATTCTGTTTTGATTTCTGATTTGAATTATGTTTTGATTTCTGATATGAATTCTGTTCTGATTTCTGATCTGGATTCTGTTCTAATATATGATCTGAATTCTATTTTGATTTCTGATATGTCCATTTACTGATGGAAAAATATTTTAATTTGGGGTATTGTTGAAGAAAGTATTTTTACAGGTTCATCAGCTTTGTGCTCAGGGCCTTACAAGTTGTGTGGGTTGGATGTATGGTTCTAGGGAACCTACACATTATGTTATGTTGGGATGGGGGAATTTACTATGGTTTTTGATAAATGTTTTATTTGGGGGTATTCTTGGAGGAAGAAATATATGCAAGCTCCTCGGCTTTGTGCTCAGGGCCTAACTGTTGTGTCGGGATTGTATGGTTCTGGGGAACCTACACATCATGTTGTGTTCGGTGGAAGGGATTACTATGGTTTTTGATAAATAAAATTATGTTTTAAAAAAAGATTTGTATCTTTTTACTGGTTTTACGGGAACACATTAGATAACCTATTCTGATCTCCTAAACTCAGTCATCTGAAATAATTCCCTGAACTAAAAGCTCATTATCTGTTACTACCTAAAATATCCTTAGGATCTCATCTCAGCCAAAGAAATCTGTAGAAATCTATACCAATAAGGAAATATATGTTTATCTGTATCTGCACGTTCTTCAGCATCATCTGGTAGTTTTGTATTACTGAGCTTTCCAAAGCTCACTCTATTACTCACTATTCCAGGTTAAAAGAATTGTACCAGTGCATCTATCGACATCAATAAGGGAGTTCTTCCGGCGTTACTTGTAGAGTATGGTATATGTGATTAGGGGGCATGTAATTGTATTTTGTTTTATATACAAGTCTGAAAATCTGTTTTATTTCTACATACTGATAAATGATTTTATAAGTTTACATGTTCTGATAAAAAGTTTTAAATTTTCTGCTATTTTACAGTGGGTTGCTCCAGTGGCACTAATGTGACACTCCAGTCAGATCGGGTTATCTGTATCGGTCTGAGGGGGTTACAAGCATCGCCTTTTCACTCGATTCCATCACAGAATAAGGTGGATCAATATTTCCAATGGAAGGGTTCGTAATGAGAATAACTCGTCCAATGAGGGAGAATAAGTTCATAATGAGAAGAACTTTGTTCAATCTTAGCTTGATTCCATCACATAAAGAGTTGGAACAACACCGACATTGGCTCATCCATAGCATAAGGAGTTCGATCAGCGTCATCACTTTGTTCGAATCCATCACAGAAGGTGGATCAATATTTTAAATGGAATGGTTCATAATGAGAAAAACTTATCCGATGAGGGAAAAGAAGTTCATAATGAGAAGAAATTGTTCAACATCAGCTCGATTCATCACATAAGGAGTTATATCAGCACTGACACTTTGCTCTATTCCATCATATAAGAAGTTGGATAAACATCATCTTTTCGCTTGATTTCATCACGAAAGGAGGTGGATCAACATTACCAGTGGACAGTTCATAATGAGAAGAACTCATTCGAGGATATTAAAGAGTTAATAATGAGAAGAACTCATTCGAGGAGAGTAAAGAGTTCAAAATGAGAAGAACTTATAGCTTAAGAATTTCAGTAGTATAGGCCGGATAAAAATGATGTTTTATAACTTTGATCTATTCTTATTTCACAGTAATGGGCAAAGAGGGGAAGCTGTAATCACTATTTTTTATCATAAAAAATATTTATTATTATTATATTATTATTACCAAAAATCATAAAAAAAAAGAATGTAAATCCCACGAAATTTGGGCATCTCATGCTGGTGCCCATTAGGGATGACAAACGGGTGGGTTAGGTGCGGATACCCCCTCCCCCATCCCCATACCCACCTAATATTTTCAAATCCACCACCTACTCACCATCCATGATGGGTAAAAGTTTTCAAATCCACACCCGCCCACGCGGGTACATTCTCGAATCCATCCCCACACCAACTACCCAATTGGAGACATACCCGGCTAGACTCGCCTGACAGCAACCTTAAGCTATACATAAACAACAAACATAAAATAAACACGTCCATTAAGAAACATAATAAAATAAACCAATGATTATCTGAGTTAAGTGTTAATATAGATCTTAAAGTACATAAAACACCATAATAAAAGACATAATTAAAGCCTAGAAACATAAATGACAAACACATAATATTTTTGTTCTTTGGAACACATAAATGAAAAACCCTAAAATTATACCTAAATTTATAATGGTCCAAAATTTAATGGGTATTTAGTGGGCGAGAAGATGTGGGGCGAGTATCTCAAATCCATCACCTCCCATTTACCCGCGACGAGTACCACTTTCTAAATCTACACCCGCCCACTACCCACTAAAGTTATACCCATCCCCGCCCTAATTGCAGCGGATACGGTGCGGAATCCATGAAATTGTACATGCCTGGTCACTGTGCCACTATCTCTCTGCCATCTCAACTCCCATGCTGCAGTCACTATGCCAGAACCAATCCTAGCACAACACAGTTGTCATAACCATTTTTTGATAAAAACAATTAAATGTTATTTAAAAAAACAATTAAGACTTTTATTTGGATTTTTTTTAGTTTTGAATTGAATTGAAATAAATTGAAAGAGAGTAACCATCGACCTTTGGGTTAGGTAGGTCGAATACCTAAAAAACGTTTTTAAAATAATTTTGAGAAAAATCATTTTTAAGACAAAAATTGGTATGTGTTTCCCAAAAAATCAATTTAAAAGGTCCAGGAGTCGGTTACGCATGAGGAAGGATCAACACCTCCACAACGCCCAAAATTGGTACTGAGTCGCTTACACTTTGTCGTAATGGTGGAAATTATAAAATCGAATATACAGTTAAAAATGATCCATTTATTAAAGTTTAATTAATTTGCTTTGAATTATTTATTAGAGAAAATTCTTTAAGTTGAAAAGAAATCTCAAGATTAGCAATCCTCAATCTGGAAAGCTATCTTGTATATTTCTTATATGTAAAAAATATTCCCCCCTCGATGAAAGTAAGTATTGAATATGAACTGAAAATTAACATTTGCGTAAAACAAAATAAATTGCTACATAAAACGCATTGCATCGTAAAAAATGATAAAAAAATATAAGAAAGATTTATTTCAAGTTCCCATTTTGTTCAAATGTCATATCGTATTGTACCACTTCGAATCAAGTGATACTTTCCACGCCCATTCTACAAATATCGTTCTTGAAAATATTTGAATAACTTAAACACTTTAATCGAATATGATAGACACACAATATTGATACAAAGGCTAATTTATAAACTAAACTAATATGAATGAAATAAAATAGTATAGTGAAATAACTAGTATGTAAACATACAATGACTAAAAAATTAGTTAAACATATACATATATATCAAATAACATAATAGTAAACAATTAATAATATGCAACTAAGAAATAAATAAACACTATGTATTAATAAAACATTTGAATCAGAATAATAAGACCGAAATGAACCAAACAAATAAAATATAAAGCCATACAAGGATAAACAATGAAGCATAAACATATAATACACCCATGAAATTTAACTTGAAACCACTGCAATGAATACAATGAACTCATATTAAAATATAAGACCTATAGAACAAAACAAAACATTTATCTTCTAAATATATTTAAAGGACTAAAACAAAAGTTAAACAAATTTAGAAATCAGATTATAAACATTAATAACTTCATTAATATACAAACAAGGACCTAAATGAAATAAATAATGGATCAATAACCCTAATTAAATATTAAACCAAATATTTAATATAACAAAACAATACTGAAATGCATCAAACTAAGAACTAGCCAACACAATCAGAAATTTCCCAAAAACAAATGACAAACGTATGGTGCCAAAATGTAAAAACAAAATAATTCAAAGCTTAAACTCAAATATACATAAATTATATTTAATGACTAAAATAAGGTATTACATAATACAAAGGGGCCTGAACATAATTAACCCAAACCTAAAATGCACACTTACCCCCTAAAACGATGTCGTTTCACACATGCTATATAGGCTGGAAATCAGGCAAAAATCGAACCCAGCCTTTATTTGTTTACCATCCACGTCTTGAGAGAGAGAGAGAGAATCTCTCTAAAGCTTCATAATTTGACAAACTGTCATCGCTGACCAGCGACAACCACCATCTTTCGACGTCAGAAAAGAGAGGGGAAGACGTTATTCGAAGCGTCTTCTGGCCCTGAGTATGAATCCGGGCTTCATTAGGCCTAAAAGAGACTCCAGCGCAATAGATCTACAGAGGAAACCCTTGGTTCCTTCGGCTCCAGCAACCCTTGGAGTTTCTGAAGAGCCTTCCAAGGGTAAGTCTCTTACTTTCTCCCTCTTTCATTGTTCTTTTTACTTTTTTAGTTAGTTTCCCTTCTATTTTCTTTTTTAGTTAGTTTCCCTTCTATTTTATTTTCCTCTCCCTCTCCGAAAGTTCTCTCCTTCCTTTTCTTAATCTTTCTTTTCTCTTGTGGTTCCCCCTCTATATTTTTTATTCTTCTCCCCCTATTTTTTTATTTCTGCCAAAATCTCCCTCTGATTCCTTTGTGTTTTCTTCCCCGAAAGCCCTCTCTATCTTTTTCCCCCTTTGAAAACCGCTTTTCATTCTCTCTCTTTCTTCAATTATCTTGCATGCATCATGGATCTGCAGACGAGGAGATAGGATATCATTATCATATCTCCCTTGATTGACATAATAAGATTTTTTTTCAGATTTGTTTTCATTTTCATTTTTTTTGACTGATTTTTTTTATTTTTGGTTGACTAATGGATGCATTTGTCACTGTGGATGATAATATCGGGCGGTGGGATGTTCGGCGATGGCTCAAGCGATGGAGGGATAAAGGTAAGATCCACGCGCGTCGATAGGAGCTGAATAGCCACTAGCGGTGGCTATTTTAGGGTTTTGAAACCCTAATTATATGGGTTATCAAACTAGGTCGATTCGGGTCAGTTTATTTGGGTCTTGTATGTTGGGTTGGTTCTTGCGATCTTGTATTTGAATTGGGCTTATTGGATGATGGGCTATGGTTCATAGTTATGAAAGAAAGGGATAAATAGGCCCAAACAAGTGTTTAAGGGTAATCAAACCAATGATCAATTCATTTTGATACATTCAATCTTGTCTTGCTCAATTTGAATATGCTCGTATGTGTCTTATATTTTCTGTTGATGTTCCATGATCTTCTGGTGAAGTGATTCTGGAATGATTGTGCTTGATCAATCTTATGGCTTGAAGCCTGATGCATCATTTGACTCGAGGGACTCTTTGCATGTGCTTCTTGTCATCTTTTTCTTTGCTTATTTTCTCTTTGCTGCATTTTTATTTGTTTCTTTTTTTTCTTTTTTTGATGTGATCTTTGTACTTTTCATTTGGTTCACCTTTCGGTATCCTCTCTGTATTGATGATCTTTTCTCATGAGAGCAGATTTCCTTCAGCTTACCCCCTAGTGTGGAGGATGATCCTAGGTTAGGGTTGAATCATAAGAAAATATAATTTAGGCTCAAATGGGAACACAAGGGATATATATTTTCCTCTTTTGTGAAGGGATAATGAAAGAAAATCGTTCATCATTTCATACACATAAGTCTTGGCATAAAAGGTATCCCCAGGGGGATATATTTTCAGGATTAATTTTATTCACTTGAAAACAATGTAATTAATGCATGATAGAATTATTTTGAATTAAATTTTTTTGCCTGATTATAGTATCTCTCAATTGTTCAAGATCATCTTCAAAAAATTGATTTGAGATGCTCCATCTTGTTTCCCATGCAGAACTATTCTCGTGCAAGTAAACATCTTGTACTCAATGCTTTCAGGTTTTATTGGTAGAAAAATGTCGGTTTGCGTCTAAGAAGACGATGGTGTGACTTTATTGGCTCAACAAAAGGTAAGGGTATGACTTTTATGTCTCGAAAAAGATAAAAGCAATATTTCAAAGTCTCAAAGAGAGGAAATGTCAAAATTTGGTTCTTTGGTAGTGACCATGAATTTGTTCGGGTAAAGAATCAAGAGATTTTATTTTTGGTACTAGATGATATAAGAAAGGTCTAATCTTGCCATATATTAAAATCTATAACTCTTGAAGAAGTAAAAGAATTTGTAATTCAGTCGATATTCGAAGATCTACAATATTAAAATTCGTTCAATTATTCAACCTTAAGGTAGCATAAATTCAATCATTAGAAGATTAAAAATATTTAAGCAAATATTAAAGACAAAGCAAAAATGAGTTCAAACAAAACAATGCTCTCAATGCAATTGCAAAAACACTTTCTGGTAGATGCAAAGATCTCTTCTTGATTAGCATCAGAATGCGTCATCATTCTTCAACTCTCCATGCCCATGAATCAATCAGATCTTGGACCTTGTGCTTCAATGCCGCAAAATTCTTAGTAGTGTGTGAATAAAGTTGCAGAGTTAGAAACACCTCCTCAAAGTTCCCCATGAGGTATGATTAATGCATGTAAAAATGCTTAAATGAATACCATGCAGAATGTAAAGATGCAAATGTAGATGTAAAAATGTTGATCCCAACGGTGAATATCATAGAATAATTTTCACTAGAAATAAAAGCTTTCACATTGCAAGATAGTCCATTTTACAGACATGCTTTCACTTAGATGTTAAGTCTGAAATGGGTCGATGCTTCATCATAGATCTTTGTCCTTGAAAAATATAACCCTCAAATACTCTGTAACCTAACTCCATTAGTGCGCATGCGGTGGTGAAGTCAGTGCGTCACTCCTTGGTGGTTAGTGATGAAATGATTATAGACAAAGCTTTAATGTTGGAATATTCCTTGGATCAATGTATCATCTTTCCAGTCTTGAATGTTGCACGATCTTCGAGTAATTCTCATTCTTGGACTCTCTGAACTTCTTGTATCCCTTGGTGCATGTCTGTATATGTGGATGCTTGATTGAAAACTTTTACATATTCTTGTGAAAAGTTTCTCTCGAATATCCCCTTGCGGATCAACACATTTGCATTATGTTATGCCAATGAAATGCAATGCAAAAAAAAGATGAAAATGACACAAAAAATGAGTTAGTACCGGTAAGATAATCAATAGAATTAAAAGATGATATATAAAATAAATACAACACCTACCCAATCATGATATCTACCCGAGCATGATTTTATTAGATAGTAATCCTACCCGAACATGCTTTCTACCCACAACGATTTATTTTTCAAGAAATTGATCCTAACTGTATGGTATCTAGTTCGCATGTTTTTATTCGAAAAGAACAAATATATTCTATGAACTTAAAACAAAAGGTAAAGGTTTAGAAATGCTCATCCTTTGTGTACACTTATTTTGGGTACCTACTGACGAACAGAGGTTCGCTATAGTTATACCTTGTGTTATCATTCTACGGTTCGCTATATGCATGGTTTTTGCTCTAACGGGAAAGGGTACTCGAATTGTCCTTGATGTCGATGCCCCCTTGGGCTGTCAAACCCTAGATCCTCACCCATTACAGGTTTTGAACGGAATGAGTTCAATTCGAGGTAATTCACTTCCTTATACCTATACAAGGAATAAATCCCTACGAAGGTATAAGGCATGTATCTCTGGGTTATTTGTAAAAACTCATACAAAGAATAAATTCTTACAAGAGTAAATCATTCACCCCGACTTATTTGGATCAAAGCTCGTGTCTAAAGTTCATGTTATGTAAATTCACGTGATGTGTGTGAGAAGGAACATTCAAACCTTTGACTCAAAAGGAAAATGAAACAAGGAAAAAAATTTGATAAAACCTTGACAAAGCTAAAAATATAAATCGAAACGTTAGTACGAAAATTTAATGAAATGAAGAAATTAGAAAAACTTCAATAAATGGATCATAAGCTAACTATAGACTCGAACTTATAATTTCCACCACAACAACAATGTGTAAGCGACTTACAACCTAACTCTCTAAAAACGTCCCTAGCGGAGTCGCCAAGCTGTCATACCATTTTTTGATAAAAACAATTAAATGTTATTTAAAAACAATAATTATGACTTTTATTTGGAAAAATTATGATTTTTGAATTGATTTGAAATAAATTGGAAGGGAGTCGCCATCGACCTTTGGGTTAGGTAGGTCGAATACCTAAAAAAACGTCTTTTAAAACAATTTTGAGAAAAATCGATTTTAAGACAAAAATTCGTCTGCGTTTACCAAAAATTCGATTTAAAAGGTCTGGGAGTCGGTTACGCGTGGGGAAGGATTAGTACCCCCACAGCGCCCAAAATTGGTACTGTGTCGCTTACACTTTGTCGTAATAGTGGATATTATAAATCGAATATATAGTTAAAAAATTATCCATTTATTAAAGTTTAATTAATTTGCTTCGAATTGTTTATTATAGAATATTCTTTAACTTGAAAAGAAATCTCGAGATTAGCAATCCTCCATCGGGAAAGCTATCTCTTCTATTTCTTCTAAGTAAAGAATAGTCCCTCCTCGATTAAAGTAAGTATTGGATATGAACTTAAAATTAACATTTGCGTAAAACAAAATAAATTGCTACATAAAACACATTGAATTGTAAAAAATGATAAAAAAATATATAAGCAAGATTTATTTCAAGTTCCCATTTTGTTCGAACGTCGTATCGGATTGTACTAATTCGAACATGTGATACTTTCCACGCCCATTCTACAAATACCGTTCTTGAAAATATTTGAATAACTTAAACACTTTAATCGAATATGATAGACACACAATATTGATACAAAGGCTAATTTATAAACTAAACTAATATGAATGAAATAAAATAATATAGTGAAATAACTAGTATGTAAACATATAGTGACTAAACAATTGGTTAAACATATACATATATATCAAATAACATAATAGTAACATTTAATGATATGCAGCTAAGAAATAAATAAACATAATGTATTAATAAAACATTTGAATCAGAATAATAAGACCGAAACGAACCAAACAAATAAAAGATTAAGCCATACAAGGATAAACAATGAAGCATAAACATATAATACACCCATGAAATTTAACTTGAAACCACTGCAATGAATACAATGAACTCAGATTAAAATATAAGAGCTATATAACAAACAAAACATTTATCTACCAAAATTTATTTAAAGGACTAAAACAAAAGTTAAACAAGTTTAAAAATCAGATTATAAATATTAATAATTTCATTAATATACAAACAAGGACCTAAATGAAATAAATTATGGATCAATAACCCTAATCAAAATCAAATATTAAACCAAATATATTAATATAATAGAACATGACTGAAATGTATCAAACTAAGAACTAGCCAACACAATTAGAAATTTCCCAAAAAAAATTGACAAACGCATGGTGGCCAAAATGTAAAAACATGATAATTCAAAGCTTAAACTCAAATATGCACAAATTATATTTAAGGACTAAAATAAGGTATTACATAATACAAAGGGGCCTGAACGTAATTAACCCAAACCCAAAATGCAAGTATACCCCCTGAAACGGTGTCGTTTCACGCGTGCTATATAGGCTGGAAATCAAGCTAAAATCGAACCCAGCCTTCATTTGTTTCCCATCATCGTCCAGAAAAAGAGAGAGAGAGACAAAGATAATCTCTCTAAAACTTCAAAATTCGGTGAGCTGCCGCTGACCGACGACAATCGTCCTATGCATACGTCGGAGAAAAGATGAGAAGATGTTGTTTGAAACGTCTTCTGGCCCTGAGTACGGATCTGGGCTTTATTTGGCCCGAAAGACACTCTAGTGCCATAGATCTACAAAGGAACTCCTTGGTTCCTTCGGCTCCAGTGACCCTTGGAGTTCCGAAGAGCCGTCCAGGGGTAAGTCTCTTACTTTCTCCCTCTTTCTTTGTTCTCTTTTCTTTTTTTGTTAGTTTCCCCTCTATTTTGTTTTTCTATCCCCCTTCGAAAGTTCTCTCCCCCTCTTTCTCTTCTTCTTTCTTTTTTGTTGTGGTTCCCCCTCTGTATTTTCGATTCTTCTCCCCTTTTTTTTCTTTCCAAATCTCCTTATGCTTTCTCTATGTTTTCTTCCCCGAAAACCCTCTCTGTCTTTTTCCCCCTTTGAAAACTGGTTTTCGTTCTCTCTCTTTCTTCCTTTATCTTGCATGCATCATGGATCTGCTGCCGAGGAGATAGGATATCATTATATTATCTCCCTTGATTGACAATAAGATTTCTTTAGATTTGTTTTCATTTTTTTTATTTTTTCTGATTGATTTGTTATGATTATCGACTGATTGATGGATGCATTTGTCACTGTGGATGATAACATCGGGCGGTGGGATGTTCGTCGGTGGCTCACGCGGCAGGGGGATGAATGATGAGATCCACACGTGTCGATGGGAGCTGAATAATCACTGGCGGTGGTTACTTTAGGGTTTTAAAACCCTAATTATATGAGTTGCCAATCTAGGTTAGTTCGGGTCAGGTTATTTGGGTCTTGTATGTTGGGTTGGTTCTTGCGGGCTTGTATCTGAATTAGGCTTGTTGGAAGCTGGTCCTTTGGGTGGGTTATAAGCTGGTTGTGGTTTGGGTCCCAGTATTGGGCCTACAAAAATAAAATGTAAATTGTTAATACTACTACTAATAATAATAATAATAATAATAATATTATTATTATTATTTTTTTAAAATCAATACAAAAACGGGTGTCTACAACAGTAGATCACATGTAGAAGAAAGGAATAAAATTTATAATTTGGGGTTATATAAACCCACAACAAAAAAAAGGGATTCGAAAAAGAAAAACATATTGTAAAAAGGGGGTATTCCCATTATTCTTCCCCTTCGATCAGCATAAGCAATGTAAAAGGGGTCTCCCCTTTTTTATCAATAAAAAAACAATACATAGATCATTGTTTCTTGTAATTTCTTACCGAGCAATAACATAAATTAATCACCAAGCAAGCATTTTTTCTTCCTTTTTCGGAAAAAAAATCCACAAAAGCGATACCCATTAGAAACTAGCAAAAAGATCCAGATAGAAAAATACAGAAAAAAAAGAGAAAGAAGCCATGTTTACCTCTTGGCCGAAGCCTCGCCAGTATTAGGAGCTTCCGTTGGGAAATCGAATGGTGGGAAGCTTCGTTGAGTCCCCAAGACCAACATACTTCAAGATGGATCGATCCAATGACAAAGAAGGAAGATCGGAGCACCGAAAGTCGAAGGGTCTCAGCCTTATTTCACTGTGTTTGAGATTGTTTCTCGTGAAACCACGCCTAGATCTACAACCATCACGTCGAGGCAGACAAGCCTGTGTAATTTGGGCCTGAAAGGTTGCCAGTGACGACGACCGGCGTGGCTGTCAGTGACGTCGCTCATCGTCGATTTCTGGAGAAGTATAGAGGGAGGGGAGAGCATTGGGAAGAGAGAGTGGGGAAGAAAAAACAAAAAAAGGATTTATAGACGAATCCAAACGTCTTCGTTTTGGCCCCTATACGTTCATTTTGTACCCGAAGGCTTTATGTTTAATTTTGCATTTATTTCAAATTAGTCACTTGTTTATTTTTTTTAATTCATTACTATTTAGCGCCTAATTTTAATTGATTTATTTTATTTCAATTTAGCCCTTATTTTAAATCATTTCACTAACTTCAATATTTTTTTTTCATTTCAGGTTATCCGAATCAAATTTCCAACATTCCATTTATTTATTTTAATCATTCTTCTCATTTAATTCACTAACTTTGTTTATTTTATTTTCTATATTTTCTATATTTATTTAAATTAGTTACTTTAATTAAGATATTTAATAAGCATTCTAATTTTCTTCTTTCATTTGTTTTCAAGTATATCCCTTAAGGTACATTTTCTTGATTAATTTAAATTTAATTTAGTTTTCTTTATTTCAACATATTAAATTTGGTCCTTAAAATTTTAATTTAGGAGATTTTTTTGATTTGGCCCTCGCTTATGCTCGAGGTTCCAAATTAATTATTTGATTCAACCATTGACTAAAATTAATTAGGATTAATATTAGAGCCTCCATCTTAAGCCTAATTTCACATTTAGTCATTAAATTAGGAAAATTCTTAATTTGGTCCTCGCTTTTGCTCGAGGTTCCAGTTTAATTATTCGAATTGCATAATTGATTAAAATCGGATAGGGTAATATTTAGAGCCTCCATTTTATGTTTAATTTAAACTTAGTTCTTTAATCTAGGAGAATTTCCGATTTGGCCTTCGCTTATGCTTGAGGTTCCATTTTTGTTGTTCAATTCAATAATTTACCAAAAATGATTAGGATTAATATTAAAACCTACACTTTTTAGGTTTATTCCTCCATATTCTTTAATTACATAATTTGACAACTTTTAGGCTAGAAATCCTTTAACAAACTCACCTAGTAAAGTTAGGATTATAATCGATTGACTGATTGATTGCATATATTTTCAAACACAAGGCAATGTTCACTTATTAGGGAGTCATTAGTATATCTCTCGTAAGTATGCTTAGGGGGTGACTATTGGTGATTCCTGAAGTAGGTCGACATCTTTTTCGAAAAACTGTCATGTTTCCAAAATTCCAAGGCAATGTTCGATTATTGGGCATAACAATTGATTTCCCGCATTCGTGCTAGGGGGTGAATATTATTGTCTTAAATAATCAAACATCATTTTCAATTGTGCATCCATAATGAATTTTTGATTAAATAAAGTTCGAACTCAAAATTTTCAGATTTCAAAATAGGGTAATCAACTAGGTTCCAATTTTTGGGCGTTGTGGGGTTCTAACCCTTTCCCACGCGTAACCGACTCTCGAGTCTGATTTCTAGATTTTTGCAAGCCCCAAAACTCGATATTTTAATAAAAATAAAATGTTTTATTAAAATTACCGGTTTTTATAGTGTCTCAATCGCACCTTAAATAGTTGATGGTAACTCCTCACATTTCAAAATCTTTAAAAAAAAAAAAACCCCAAATCGTGCTAGTTTTTCCCCACTTAGACGAACTACGGTGTCGACACCATTATAACTCATTTTCTATTTCTTCTTCCCTTATCATTCAACCTTCACATTATTATTTGCGACCACTAATTCTCCAGTGTTTTGCTCCATAAATGAACATAAAATGAACACAAGTACAATAACTCGAAAGTAATGATAATATACTTTACTTAAGTTGAAATTATCATTGAATCTTATGCTACATATGAATTCTTTTATTTTTATTCGAGAAAGGTGACATTCCTTTCTTCCAACAAGAAATACCAAATATTTTTTTCATTTACCCACTTTTCTAAAGGTAGCATATGCTATTACACAACACTTTACGAGGCAAATATATATTCTTATATTGAACTATACACAACTTATGAAATCTCAAATATTCTTTACTTGAGTATAATTTATCATAGAATCTTATGCTATCCATGAATATTTTTATGTTTACGAAAAAATGTAAAAGTATTATTCGATTCTCCCCACAAAAAATATAAAACATTCTTTTCGTTTATACATCTTTTTAAAGACAATAGACGCTATTCTTTACTTAAGTTAAATTTATTATAGAATATTATGCTACTTATGATTTTTTTATGTTTAAAAAAATAGAAAAAAATATTCATTTCTTCTAACAAGAAATATAAAATATTATTTTTATTTATGTACTTTTTAAAGGCATTAGATACTATTACAAAATGTTTTACGAGATAAATATAAATTTTAATAATAAATTACATCTAACTCATAAAATCTCAATTATTTTTCACTTAAATTATCATCAAATATTATGCTACTTACTATATTTTTATGTCTACCAAAACAGGAAAAAGATTCGTTCTTTTCTTTTTGACAAAAAATATTAAATATTCTTTTTATTTATTCACTTTTTAAAAATAATATATATAATTATACAATGTTTTATGTAATAAATAACGATTCTACCTAGAGATAGGCATGGGACCCGAATCTAACAGGTTCTGGCCCGACCCAATCCGATCAGATTGGGTTTAGGTCTGGTCGGATTTTTTTAAAGGTGATATTCACCCTATACCCGACCCGAAAATTTTTTACCTTATATATTTAAGAATAATTACAGTAATACACCTCTATATATTATTTTTTTTCAATTAAATCTTTATTTTTATTGAACAAAAATAATATTTTTTATTATTTCGGATCAGATCGGATTGGGTTCAGATTTTATCTCAAAAAATATGGGTTTAGGTCAAGTGGAGGGTATATATTTTCGAATCGGGTTGGGTGAAGGATGTAAAATTTTTGGATCGGTCGGGTTGGCCTGGGTGAAGGATGTAAAATTTTTGGATCGGTCGGGTTGGCCGAAACCCGACCCATGCCCATCCCTAATTCTACCAGTAAATTATATCCAACTCTTAAAATTTCAGATATTCTTTGTTTAAGTTAAAGTTACCGTTGAATCTTAGATTACTTATAAATTATTTTTATGTTTAGGAAAATGGGAAAAGTATCATTCCTTTCTTCTATAAAAAAAACATGAAATATTCTTTTTGTTTAAATACTTTTTTTTAATGCAGAAGATTTAGTAACAATGTCGATTACTTAAGGCATATTTAATAATACATTAATTAAATTTATTTTATTGAAAATTAATAAATTTATTGATAATGTTTTAAAAATATTTAATAATTTAAAATCAAATTATCCGTTGTAATTTTAATGAAAAAATGTACAAAATGTTAAGTGGGTAAGGACCTATTTATCACTAAAGGGAAAATATTTTCAATACTTTTTTTTATTTAGTTATATTAACTTTTAAAACTTATATTTGTCAAACGATGTAATTATATCTATTTTAAATAAAATATCAAATAAATTTAAACCTTAAATTCATCATTGAATTTTTTATTATTTAAATTTTCCGAAAGAAATAACGATTTTATCCGATAACTATTTTCATAAAATGAATTAAATGTTAAATATTATTTCATAATATGTACTAATTTTTTTTCTATTTCTTTTCCCTCCATCATTTAACCTCCACACCATCTTTTGCCTGTACCAATGTTCCTCTGTGTTGCTTTGCTCCACCAATGAATAGAAATAAACTAATTTGAAAGTAAGGTTTATATTCTTTACTTAAAGTTAACATCGAATCTTATGTTACCTATGAATTTTTTTATGTTTATTAAATTAGAAAAAAAGTGATATTCTTTTCTTCTAATCACAAGAGATGTCAAATATTTTTCTTTTGTTTCTGTTTTTTTCAGGCTTGCAATGTGACATTCTTTTTCACTATTTATATTCTAAGCTCCTGAATATATCTCTATCTACTCTCTCCATCTTTCCTTTCTATTTGCATTTGAGAGGATGAACCTCAAACCTTTCCTTCATGAACACCACTTGTTTTACGATAAATATGAAACACAAGAGGGTTGTTGTGATAGATGCAACCGGCAAATTGATGGTTGGGCCTTTACTTGTGAAACCTGCAAGTTTTGGCTACACCATTCATATTATGTGCAACAAATGCCACTTTAAATTTCACATCCTCTCCATTCAAAACACCCTCTTGAATTGGTCTTCGAGAAAGATGATGATTCTTCCCATTTCTTTTGTGATGGGTGTTCCAGTCTTACTAGAAGCTGCTTGTATCGGTGTGCAGATTGCAACTTCAACCTTGATCACATTTGTGCTTCTTCAACTACTATCACTAGTCATAGATATAAAGAAATCCTTCATTTCTGTCATTTTGATCCATTGACACGGTTCAAGTATCGTAAAGTGAACAAGTATCACTATAGTTGTTTTTGGTGTGAGAAGCTTTTGTCTAGAGTCTCTTATGTTTGTTTTAAATGTCCCCCATCAGAGTCCTTCGTTCATGAAACTTGTTTTATCAACATACCCAATATAATCTCAAAACATCACTTTCATCCATCCCACCAGCTTCAGTTAATATATCGGTATGGGGGGTCACCCTTTTCATGCGATGTCTGTGGTTATCGCACTAGGGGTTTTCATTTTCAAGGATACTTTTGTGAAAAGTGTCAATTCCTCATTCATATTAGTTGTGTTAAATTCAAACCTAGTCTGAAACATGAGTTGCATGATCATAGTCTTATCCTTCTTCCAACGAAATCCTCGTCAACTAATCTGGAATTAGATCCATGTAAGAAGTGCTCGGAGAAGATTCATCCTAGCAAAGATTCTGTGTTTAATTGTTATTATTATCGATGTGTGTCATGTCGATTCAATTTCCATCTTCATTGTTTGATACCATTAAGTATTAAGCAAAAATATCACAGGCATGAACTTATGTTTACTGATGTTTTTCTTGAGGATTATTCTGACCATTACTACTGTGATATTTGCGAAGAAGAAAGAAAACCACGAGACCCCGTTTATTGTTGTAACAAATGCACATTTACTGCTCATATTGGATGCGCTCTCAACGAGGTATGATGCTAAAAGCTTACTTAATCCTTTTTCACATTTACTGCTCATATCAAATCCAATTTGTTTTCTTCATTTTTGCTTTAATGGCAATGTCTCAGATAAAAGATGAATCAACGTCTAACTTGGTGGGTGACAAAAATTCCATGGGAAAACTGATGGAGAATGATGAAATAAAAGAGAGAAATGCAAACTTCTCTCTTTTTGAGGTTGGTATCAATTATTAATACATATATTGCAAAAGTAAAAGTGTGATTTTTAAAATTTGATTTATGGGATTTTTCTCATTTACTAAGGGTAAAAAAAATGATATATATTAAGTTATATATATATATATATAAGATTTTATTTACGATCAATAAATTGAATATTAATTGTATTATAAAATATATTAATGTAATTATTTATATTATGTTTAGTACAAGCATTATAATTCAATACATATATTAATACGTAAATTTAAAATAATAAATTGTATGGCAATAAACAAAATTATTGTAGTTTTGTAAAGCGTGAGAGATCATATAACTTACATCAGTCATATAATATAAAATTATTTTTAAATTAAAGAATTTATTTTAAAATATTACAATACGTATGAGTTAAGATATATAAAAGGGGAAAATGCATATTCATTAAGTTGGTTTTTTCCTTTTCACTTAATACAGATTATGCATTGTGCACGAGGACATGAGCTGATGTTTGATGAGGATATTAAATGGGGAGCTTGGTGCTCAATCCCTGGCCTCTTAGCTGTTAGGGGTGTATTCAGTTTAGTTTTGCACTAAAATATGAATCGAACCACCCTTCGTCGATTTTTGAAAATGAAAACCGAAACCGAATGGTATAAAAACCACGATTTTCGGTTCGGGATGGCAATTTTTGACTATTTACGATTTTTCAAACTCAACCTCCAAAAAGGTAAATTTAAAACTTAAATCAAGTGCAAATATATAAATTTAAATTTATAAATAGTATTAGTTTTAATATTTTATTTATTTAAATTTATCTTATAATAAATTCAAAATGATTGTGTTTTATAGATACTTATTTTCTTTTATTCTTTTTAAATTCGGTTCAAAGGGTTTTCATTTGAAAAAACCAAAACTGAACCGAATTGGATATTTATTTTTTAAAACCAAATCGCAAATTGAAAAACCCAAGCCGAACCGAACCTTTCATAGTCCGGTTCGGTTTGATTTTCTCGGTTTCGTTGCCCAGTCCTATTACCCGTAGCTTTGACTTTACTTGCCCTATAAGGCAAGATTTGGGAGTTTTTAATGATCATGCATGTACACTAAATCAAACTCAATTGAATTAATTTAATTTTAACAGTTAAAAGGAGTTGATCGAACCCAACTCTTTAACTGGTTCATGGGATCAAAGTCTAACCAAATAAAACATAAACACATCTTTATACAAAACCAAATAGGGAAAAGATCCACATCTTTATAGAAGTGAGAAGAATGAACCAACCTGCAAAACCAAATGCTAAAAAGAATTAACATCTGTTTGGACTCTGGAGGGGAGATATCTACAAAGAAAACTTGAATTTTCTGCCTGCACTCAAACTTTCAAGCTACTCGATATTGAAGCAATGAGATAGGCCAACAAGGGAGCAAAATGGTTGAAGGGTAGGCCGGGTTTTCTACGGTTTCAATACAGTGCAGAAATGGCTAGAAGCACAGTCAATAGTGGCATGATGACAGATGCAGCAACTTTAGGCTGTCCATTTGGTGATCTTGGGGCGGCTGCAGTACCATTTGGAGTAGTAGTTGGGGCTTTCACGGATACAGGAGGCAAAGGAGGCTCGACCACATCTGCATCAGTCAGGTAGGGGTTTGGAGCTTCGGCTGGTGGCAAGTAAGGTTGTGTGATTAGTTGATAGAGGCTGCCAGGCTGCACGGGAGTCATGTAGCCGGGTGTGCGATTGCCTCTGTTCAAGCATCGGTTCCCTACAAAATGATTATCATGTTAATACTGGTTCGTGACATATTCATATTCCAGTCATAAAAGCGAAAGGCCGGTAGTCTGTAACAACACTTACTCCGGTATCTATTAGATGTCTTTGGGAAATCTGTAACAACACCATTAATACCGCCTCCCACAAAGAATGAATTGATCTCAACAGTTGCGTCGGAGAAGAAGTCCCATGCTTGAGATGTGAACTCGTTACTGAAGGTTTGGACATATACAGAGAGATTTGCAGCTTGTAGCCTTGGTACAACATTTGTAGCACTAGTGATAAATGCTGAATTTTCGGGGAATACAGAATCCTTGCTAATGACCACAGCGCTAGCAAATCTCCTAATGTCTTCAATAGTCGAACTCTGAGCACCTCCGATATCTTCATCAACCTTGTAAACGAGATCATAGTTGGGTTGACTCGTGAACCTCATTAGAACAGAACTATTAATGGACTGTATCATAACTCACTGAGCTGTCTGGTTGCTGTAGCCGGCTTTGCCCAAGGCATCAAGCACTGCATCAGTTACACCAAATCCTTGCTCTGCAAGGAAAGGCGCATTCTGAAAGCAACAAACAAGTCAAAAAATGTTTAAACTCTTCACAAGAAAAGCTTTCTGGAGAAGGTAGATTGTAGATCACCGGAAAGAGAAAAGGATTGTGAATTTGTTAGACAATGTCAAGAAAATATTTAGACATTTGCTACCCATATAGAGGAAAAGATCATGAAAATTCTCTTTCCAGTATCTATTAAGTTAGAAAATGTCCTAATTATTGTTAACCTAAATAGAATAGAAGTCGTTTTACCCAACTGGTACTGCATTTCAGCATTTGGAAAACAGGAATGGTCTTTAAATCTCAAGCCACGTTCAATTAAGGTAAGTACTAAATGTTCTGGAATCTCTAGATTACTGTACTTAACAGTGACTTAGGCAATGAAACTGTCAAACAGATGTTGAGTTCATAAATTGAACTATGTTTCTCAGAATAATTAAAGATACCATGCTAACAGTTCCACCCCAGCATGACAGAGAACAATAGCTACCATTCACAGACACTGTGCCCTCTTAGCATCCATCATTAGGTTCAATAATGTGAATAGAAATAGAAAATAAAATTATGGCAGTAAACTCCAACGCAAGAAACTTGAAGAGCAAAATATAGAAGGGAAGGAACTGACCTCAATGCCGATTAAGACACATTGAAGAGAGCTAGCATTGCTTGCCATGTTTAAAAACTCGGACAATGTTAAGAACTTCCCAACATTTCTGAACTTTGGGTTTCGAAACAATTTGTACTGTGACTGTGGGCTTGATATTACAGCTACAATGAAGTAATCATAGATTAAAACAAGGAAGATAACAATAAGCTAATGCAGATTGTATCTATTAAAGAAAGAAGCCAACTAAAATCAGCAACTGCAGCACAGATTTAGATGATAGATAGGCGAAGTATATAAAACTGAAATATGTACAGTAACAAGGAAACATCATTTCCCAAAGAAATATTCAATTCATGCTCCATTAAAATTAGCTATGGTTAGCGATGTTTCAAGCATGGAAA